>NC_140946.1:7679123-8879123 GCF_014529385.1 Adiantum capillus-veneris | reverse complement strand
TCTCTTGTGGAAGAGGAAGATGCTACCCACACCACTCGAGCCAAATCACAAGGAGGATTACAGAGGTATAATTGTAATAGCAGACCATGTACTAGAGATTCTTGAAAATCAACCCCTTTGGTGGAAGGAGTGGTTCAAAAAGCATCCACATGATGAAACCGTCTACCAAAATTTCCCACAGTACCTCAAGATTGACCCTACCTAGTGTCCTATCAACCGATGACAATCTTGGGATAGCTTTTATACCTGGAAAAGCAAAAGGTCAACCATGCTAAACTACCCTATCATATCCAAACCGTCTAACAACTTTCCACCCTCTGAAAGGTATATGGTGAACACACTATAAGGGGTCATTACAAAAATGACGACGATCTTGGGATAGCTTCTATACCTGGCAAAGCAAAAGGTCAACCATGCTAGCCCTACCATATCCAAGCCATCCAACAACTTTCCACCCTGAAAAAGATATATGGTCAACACACTACAAGGGGTCATTACACAAATGAGGGAAATACCACATTTGACATGCTAGATGCTGGTGAAAATTGCACAAATGCTCATCACTTGCATCACAGTCTTTGAAGACATAGAGACAGTTGAACGTCCATGGTTGATCTTCTTGGAAGGCACTTGAGGCTTATGCTAGAGTTTGGATATTGAGATATCCAGCCACTATGTTTTCATGGGATTGTTTGCTTGCATCATGTTTTTTCCCTCCTAGTGCATGCAAACATTTGAGGAGGTGTTCATGACCAAGTTTTTCAAGAAAGATTCTATAACCTTCAACCCCATCACTAAAGATCTGCTTGCCCAACACGGGGGGGTGCACTATGTAATCATGTTAATGTATAATGAGAGTTCAAAAGGAGGGGTTTTAAAATGCAAAATTTTTAGGCAATTTTGGAAAAAAAACTAAAATAAGGGGTCATTTTATTCATTCAAACATGCTTTAAAAGAGGGTTTTTTAATACCCCGTGAATGCATGTTATATAGGGGGTACTGAATGCTGAACCCCCCGAGCTGCCCAACACATTGCTTACTAGAGCACACTCAAGGACAATCCCTTAAAATGACTAGCAGTTCATGTAGAGATTGATGCCAGAGCAGAAAAGTTTTGAAATCTGACCAAGTCACTAGAAAAGATAACGCTTGACTATTATAAGCCCCACCAACCCAAGTGTCAACCAACATCTTCCATAGAGCTAAAGACATCCATGAATACCAGGCCAAAAGTTTGCACAAGGAAGTACAAAGACTAGGAAGGGGGGAATGTTGAATGTCAAACCAGACAGGCACCCTTCAAGTCCACCTCTTCATCTTGAGCCCCAAAATTTTCATGTCCATTATTTTTTGGAAATCTTTGTAATTATATGAGAGTCTCTGATTCTATGCAGATCACCTTGAGTCTGCCTATGCTACATCCAAGTTGTAAAGTTGGAAAATGAGTCTGAGCTTTGTAAAGTTTGAAAATGAGTCTGAGTTTGGCTAGTGGCTAGCTTTGTAAAGCTGGCCACTAGCCAAGCAACCCCTGGGTATAAAACTCATTTTTGTAAAGTGGAAAAAGGAAACCATTATCACAAGTTTTGAGTTTTGCAGCGTACGATTGAGAGCATCTACTCTCATGTGCAACTTATCTTGAGCTATGGTAATCACACTTTGACTCCAGAACTTGCAATGTATTACTTGTCTATTGCTCTTTCATTCAAGTATATTCATTGTCAATTCTATTGTTGACTATGTGTTAGTAAGCTAAATATATTGTTTTGAGTGCGTTAATGATTTTTTTTGACATTCCGACCATATGAGAGTGTTCCTAAACCATAGGGCGACCTTCTTGGCATGTTCTATTTCAGCTTTTAGGACCATGATGGATTGGGAATTTGGTACCTCATTGGGTTGCAGCCAAACTTGGTAGGTTAGTGCCCCTAAGTGTCTTAGACCTCCTCCCAAAGTTTCATAACATTTGGGCTTCGTTTGAGTGCCAAATTGGCACGATGATTGATTGCAGTGACATAGGATATAGGCACATTGCCAGATCTAAGAGTGATATTTATTCTAGTGCTAGAGATGTTGTCGTTCCATAGGTTCACTTCTTGATCTTGACACCCTCAAAGAGTTTCCATGCCCCATCCAAGTCTCTTCCTTGACTATTGACATTATGTTAGTGCCAAATAGCTATGCTATGGACGTCCCTTGCAATGACCCGCTAACAGATGCTTTGCTTTGTTCAACCATCATTAGATTTGTGAAGCTTTAGGAAGGGAGACAATGACCCCCCATACCCATAGTTTCACAAAACCATATATTTAACAAAAATTACTTAACTAAATTTCCAGGCACACACAACTTTTCACATTGCAGATAGTGAGCCAGTAAGCATACCACAACCTTCTTCGCAACATGCAAGACAAAAAAAGATTCAAGGCTAAGTGAGGGGAAGATTCAACCCTCACCTCAATAAATAATAGTAAGTGGAGGTGAGTCCAGCCTATTGTGAGAAAAAATCCCCCAAGCATTGCTTATGAGATCTGCTCATTTACCTCCTCTTGTTGTGTGGAGAGCATTCAAAGGGCCAACAATGACACCCATAGGTTCAACTTCCAAATCTTCCTAAAATCCAAGTGAGTAGGCCCAACTGTCCCTTCACCAATTATGCCTGGCAATGGCATGGAGAGAGAGAGAGAGAGAGAGAGAGAGAGAGAGAGAGAGAGAGAGAGAGAGAGAGAGAGAGAGAGAGAGAGAGAGAGAGAGAGAGAGAGAGAGAGAGAGAGAGAGAGAGAGAGAGAATAGGGATTATATACAATGTTGATAAGAATATGGTGGGGATGATGCAATTAGTGAGCCTCACATCTGTCTTGGGAAGAGAACTACCATTTAAGGGCGTGTACTAAAAAATCACAGGTTAATTAACCCCTTGAGAATAAGTAATAGGGGGAGGTTTTTATCCCACTGCAGTATGTCAAGTTTTTAGGGGTATAATTATAAAGGGGAGTGTTCACATGACTGGAGAAAGCCTTTTTTTCATTATTTCTAGAAGTGAGTTCTGCTGGCCTTTCATATTTCAAAAGAGCTACACCAAATTCGGGGTAGTATAAGTGGGGGTTCAATTCACTAGGAAAGTGGAAGGTCTGATAGGGAAAAAGATAGATTATACAAGAATGTATAGGGATGAGACCAACCCAAAAGCTAACCACCACACATACTCTACCAAGATTTTCTAGGCCAAAAGATAGGAATGTATAGGAGTGAGATCAACCCAAAGCAAACCAACACCCATACTCTATTTTAAACAGAGCTATTGTAGGAAGGGTTTTAGCCCAAAAGTAGTTTAACATTTAGAACTAGATCTAAATTCATAATTGGTATTGCAATTTAGAGGTTCAATCCCACTTAAAATATCCTATAGGTCAACCATAATTAATAAACTAATTAGCTTTATTAGTCAGAATCCCCCCATTTGGGCAAGTTAAGTTAAATACAAGGTGTGCACGATATAATCACCTGCTTCATCTAGTAAGTACAAGACAACATTAGTGTCTATAGAATAGCAAGTTGAAGTAGTTATCTAGTGTAAGTACATGTAATTGGCTTATTGTATTCGAGTGTTGCAATCACAGTATAAACCTTCCCATCAGCTCCATTAGGCAAAATAGTTTGGATAATGTAGCTCCATTTAGATGATGTGGAACCAATGTGGGTAATGGTTACTATCTATGTTAATTGACATTGGCTTGTTTCAAAATATCCATGGTTCTGTGTTAGCCGCTTTTAGTTCAATTTGAGTTGTTTTAATCATAGACTCTAATAGTTTCAGGTAAATTGAATACTGCATAGCATTGACACATGCTCTAGTATCCACAAGTGCTTTTTTTTTTGTGTGCCGTCAGCTAGCTGAACATTGATTCAAACATCCATTCTACCTTGCCAACTTTGCTCTACCTGAGCTGCTATAATGACTAATGTTGTTCCTTGTGCTTTAAAGTCCACAACCAAATTTCTCATGTGCTTGATCTTTAATTTCTTGAGCCTTGTACGGTTGCTCCTTAGCTAAATGTATCTTCTCTAGCATTTAAGTAGTGAAAGGTTGATGCTTGTTCAATCTGCATCCATTTATCCAGTTAGACATGAGGTTAGACATCACCTCTCCCTCCAATGTTGCAAGTTGGATGGTGCCATTCAGTGCTATGTCATTGATCATAAATGGGCTGTTACCCTATTTTTTGAGTTTCCTGGAATGTTGCTTCAAGGTGTCGACTAAGACGTAGTGACCCTTTTGGAATTCCTTGTTTATTACGTGTTGGTCATGGAATTTTTTCATTTTTCTTTTTTGTACATACATGGTTGCAACCGATTTGGGTCTTAATTTGTCCAGCTGTATTAGTTGGTCTAGTCTATTAGACAAATCATGGCTCGTTTATCCTAAGTCTTGTGCCATGCGTAGTGTGGGAATCAAGAACTCTACCAGAAGTATGTCATTTATCCCGAACACTAAATTGAAAGGTGTTTTCTTCAGTGGTATTTTGTGTGCTACCCAATATGCTTCCGTTCTAGATTCACTGAAAATTTTTGTGAGCACCGTGCATAAAATTTTGTTTGTGCTCTTGGCTTTCCCATTTTCTTGAGGGTGGTATGGAGATGATTTATAATCAAGTACCATAAACTCATGCAACAGATAATTAATCATGTCATTGAAAAAGTGAGTTTCTCGATTGCTCACAATTTCAATCAAAAGGCCATAGCTCGTGAAAATGTTCTACAAGAACTATGTTATCGTTCTAGAATCAATCTTTTGTGGCTCCTTGGCCTTGATCCATTTGGTCAAATAATTTATGGCCACTATAATGTATTATGTGTTTGATATGCCAATGGAAAAATAGGCCGAACAAAGTCTATTCGCCATTTGGCAAAAGCCCTTGCTCCCATCATTGGTCTTATCGGCATTTCATTACCTTGTATCAATACTTTAGTTCATTGGCAAGCATCACATCGTTTCACATAGTGCTTTGCATCCATTAACAGAGTAGGCCACCAGATTCTTGTAAGGAGTATTTCTTTTGCAGTTTTGTCAGTCAAAAAGTGTCCTTTGACCGGATCGGCATGTGCTTGTTCAAGTATAAAAAGGTATTCATGCTGCGCTACACACATTTTCAAATTTTCATGTATCCCTCTTCGATAAAGATGGTTTTCTACAATAACATAGTTTTTTGCTTCTCGTTGGATTGAGCGTAGTCTGGCTCTACTCAAGTTTGCTGGCAAAACTCCTTGCTTCAAATAATCACAATGTACTTTCCCCACTTGGGTGCTTTTGCTATCTTGAATAGTGTAGCATGTTTGATTGCATTTCTGATTGCATAAGCATTACATAAACTAACATAGTCATGGGGGCAATACACCCCAAGTCGCATGTGGGACCAATACACCCCAAGTCGCATTAGAGTCTTTGGTATGTCTATGTTTTGGCATTGTGAAGACCCATAGTTTGTACATGAGCTTGCTTTAGGTACACTTCTTTCTTGGATGTCTTGATGCATAGCCTAAGTATGCCGCCTTTTCCTTGCTTATGTAACCATCCGACCATCAGTACTAAGGATAGAGATTTCTCAATGATTGATGGTTGTCTTTTAACTTGTAGAGAACCAATGGTGAGCAATGGTATAACATGTTTTCTCCACCTTGGTACCGTATGGATATTGAAGAGATAAGAGTCCGTTAAATCATCCTCAACTCTAAAGGAGTTTCCTTCTGTATCAATTGTGATAAATGGTCTGCCCTCTGATGTGTAATCCCTTTCTTGACCACTACAATGAAATCAAATTCTAGAAATATTATGAACCATCAAGCTATGCGGCCAATATTGCATGGTTTGTTCACTAAGTGCAATAGCGCCTGATGATCCACAAAGAACATGAGATTTTTTGCGAGAAGGTAATTTCTAAACTTTTTCAGCAAATAGATCATCCCCAAGCACTCTCTTTCTGTGGTTGTGTAATTCCGTTCTCCACTGTTGAGTTGTCTACTGTAGTAACAGATTGGACAATCTATTTTTTTTCCCTCCAGGTTGAGCTATGATACATCCAATAGCATAAGTCAACGCATCTATGTGGACGTGAATATCTTGTTTCAGTTTAGGAGCTTTCAAAATCAGAGCAAAAATAAGTCTTTGCTTCAATTTTTGAAATGCTTCCTAACACTCCTCATTCCATTCAAACTTAGTGATGAGTGCGTAGAGAGTTTTTGCAATGACGATGATATGTTTTTCATTTCTCAAAGAACTTCTTTAAGTGCTCTACATGTTGACTTATGTGTAGAGAGTGCACGTGTAAACAGATCATTCGTACATGTAACGGAATATGGATATAACATTGATTGTAGCGGAATTAAAGTAAGAATAGTGACCATTTCCTTAAGAAAATTATTAAAGAGCATAAGGAGAGTACTTGATTAAAGGTATCAAAATGAACATTATACCTAGCTAGATTGGCATGAACAATACTTGTAAAAGAGAGAGAAAACTAGAGAAATTGCCCGAATTTACTTGGAGCTGGTCCCCCATCCAAAAGGCTTTTGTATTATAGATTCTCCCTCGAAGAGAGACTTGGTACAATACATATGTTGTGCTCCTTGAGACCTTGTTGATGCCATGCAGATGGTAAGCTTCATGCACCAATATTATGCCCACAACTAACTTGCAAAAGCATTAACTTGTCCCCGGCCTCAATCCCAAGAACTCAACCTTCAGAGGTGGAGAGAGCTAGCAGGGAGTGAGGGAAGGGAAAAGGAAGAGAAAGTAGCATACGAGAAATAAGTATTTTCTTCACAATAGATTACCCTTGGAGCTTAGATTAGCATAGTAATATATATGGTAGAGAAGATGCACATGCCATTGAAGCTTGACTCTTGGTTGGATTTGCATTCCATAGCCAAGAGATGTTGGTGTAGGCTCTCTACTTCTCAAGCTTGGAGAAGGATATGGAGTTCTTGCTCAACACAATGACAGAATTTGTGAGTGTGTGTGTGAGAATGAGAAAAAAGGAGGTCTCTTTCTTGCCTAGATTGACCTCTCTCTCTCTCTCTTTACTCTAGCTTGATACCTATTGGCCCTTGGAAAACCTGCCAATCACAAGCTATGATCATTTCAAGAAATAGGGGTAGCACTTGGACAAGTGTCCTTCTTTCCCCCTTTGAGAGAAAGAGCTTAATTAATCAATTGCATGCATCTAAATTCTCATTGGACCTCCCTAAAGTCAATCCAATAGGCTTTAGGCACAACATGTGAGCAACATGGGTAGGTTCTTTACATGTTTCCTTAAGGTATCTTGAGTCTTGGATTGCATTGGGTGTGTGTGCGTGTGTGTTCTCTCTCATGCCCCTACCTTTAGGGCTTGCCCCCTTCTTTGTAGGGATCATCTTTGACTTGCACATCACAAGCACCTTGGTCATGAAGCATGACAAGCACCTCAAGCAACTTGGTCATCAAGCATGACAAGCACCTTAGTCATCAAGCATGAAAAGAACCTTAAGCACCTTAGTCAGCTCAAGCACAACAAGCACCTTAAGCACCTCAAGCACATGCCTAGCTTGCCTAAGGTCTAAAGTACCTAAAGGTCCGGTCTAAGGACTTTTAATACTAACCTTTGGAGGTCTTTAATGAAGCTAACCCTATGGTATTTTAAGCCCCATTACCTTCTCATTTCTCTTTGGTAGACCATCCCCATTTTGGACCCTTAATGAGATGTAGCCTACTCTCCTTTTGTTCCCATGATGAGATAGATCTAAAAGCACATATCTATATTCTAACTCTCGTTCCCATTAATTTTTCCACATTAGATGATTAGTTTCATATGAGAAAATTATTTGGGATAGGTAGATATTAGATTTTATGACATTATCTGCTCATTGCTATTTGGTAGACGATCTCCCTTTTGGACCCTTAATGAGATGTAGCCTTCTCTCCTTTTGGTCCGATACTGAGATAGATCTAAAAGAAATATCTATATTCTAACTCTTGTTCCCATTCATTTTTCCACATTAAATGATCAGTTCAATATGAGAAAATCATTTGGGATAGGTAGATATTAGATTTTATGACATTACCTTTCTCTTGAAACCATAGTCGTCCTTGACTATGAGGTAGAGAAGATAGAGCCTTAGTCATTAGTCTAAATTTCTTAGTGGGTAGAGGATACCTTTTTACCCTACGGCATCATTCCAGAATGGGTGACTAATCCATTTGGTGCTTGGGAAATTAGTTGCCACAAGCATGTGTGCTCTTTAGTCCATATCATACCCCCAAAGTAGAGTGACAAATTCTACTTGGTGTTTGGGAGATTTCATCATCACAAACATGATTCTAAGCATGCATACTACTTAAATTTGTGCACAATAGAAAGAGAACTAGTCTTATAAGATAGAAAAATTGTTCATTTATAAAAAATATTTTACATTTGCTTACTCTAGTGTAGCATTGTAAGCGTTGATAAGGTTCATACTATCCTTAAGTTGTGTTCCTTGCATCCATCTAGCATCTTCAAAAAGATAATTTTAAACTTGATAAGATACCATCGGAGAATATTACCATGTCTTCATGTCAAAGCTCACATGAAAAACATTGTGTTGATTGGGAAACTTTAGCTGATACACCATCTCGTTGATTGGTTTGAGGATTTGAAAAGGACCATAGTATCTTTTTGCTACCTTATCATAATACTTTTGGTGGCCCGTAGGATTTTTGCCCGTAGTTTGCCTCAATCAAGCCTTGGGAAACTTGAGTAGGACACAATCATTTTCCTTGAAAGTTGAGGACCTTATGTGCGTTTTAGCAACATCTTTTTGCCTTTGTTGTGAGATGGTTATAGCCTCCTTAATATTTTGAAAATATTCTTTTAGGTATTGGCTATACTCATCAACAACAACGAAGATCTTCCCATGTACCTTAAGTCGCTAGGGACTTTTAGGTCTTCCCTCAATGATCTTGAAAGGTGCCTTCCTTGTAGTGGTATGGACAATGTTATTGTACACATACTCTACAAGAGATAGGTACTTCTCCCATTGTGAGCATTGATCTACTTCTGTAGCATAGGTCTTGAGTACATCTAGAATCGTAAGGTTTGCGGATGATAGGCCGAAGAAAAATTTACCCTTGTACCTAGATTCTCAAAGAGACCCTTCCAAAAATTACTGGTCATTTGAGGATTTCTACCCGCCACTATTGATGTTGGAAAACCACGGTGCTTGAAAATTTGGGATATGAAGAGGGTTTCCATTTGATGTGCCTTAATAGTCTTTTTGACATGTATAAAGTGTGCTTGTTTGCTAAACCTGTCGGCTATTGTCCATATTCTTGTATTCCCATGGATAGACTTCGGTAATCCAAAGATAAAATCCATGGATATGCTCTCCCATGGTGAATTAGGAATTGGCAATGGTTGGAGTAATTTAGGTTGCTTCCCTCTATCATACTTTGTCTTTTGGCATACCACGCATTTTGAAACATACTCTTGTATGTCTACTATCATGGTAGGCCAATAGAAATACGTCTCTTCTCCTTGAAGAGTATGTTGAATCCCTCAATGCCTTGCATAGGGAGGAGCATGGGATTCATACATTACTTTCTCATGAAGGGAGCTAGTAACACATAGCCTATTTCCATGGAGAAGATAACCATCGTGCAAGGTGAATGGTTCTTCTTTCTTCCCTAAGGCAAGGGATGAAATTATATACTTGAAATCAAGATCAATAGCATACCGATCTATCAGATTATTGTGAGTTGCTATAGACACTGCATTTACTTTTTGTCATTGTGATAGTGCATCAGCCACCATATTGTGCTTGCTAGCAATATGAGCAATATGAAAATTAGATTGCAAAAGAAAAATTTTCCACTTCATTTGTTTGTCAAAAAGCTTGGTTTGCGTCATGAAGTACTTAAGATTTTGGTGATCTGTTTGTAGGATGAATGGAGTCTCCAAAGATAATGCTTGCATGTATCAAGGGCATGTAGAACAACTAGTAGCTCCTTTTTGTATATGCCCAATACTCGCTCATTGGAGTTGAGTCTTTGACTCTTGTATGCTATGATATGCCTTTCTTGAAGCAAGAGTGCTCCAAGGCAATCTCCACAAGTATCACATTGGACCTAAAATGGTTTTGAGAAATCCAATAGGGTAGGCACATGTTGAGAGGTAAGCTTCTCTTTGAGCTTCTCAAAAGCATTTTTCACTTTTGCAGTCCATGTATAATTAATGTTCTTCTTTGTTTAGTCATGTAATGGTCTTGTTATTTGTGAAATTTTTTCTATGAAGCGTTTGTAGTATGCACACATACCATTAACGCTTCATAGCTCATGTAGATTCCTTGGATTAGGCCATCCTTTCATTACCTCTAGCTTTGTTGGATCCATATGGATACCATCTTGAGAGATAATGTGACCTAAGTATTGAGTCTCACTCTTCTTTTGATCAATGAAAAGTTTCTTCTTCCTCAAAGCTTGAATGATTACTTGGAGATGTTGCTTGTGCTCCTCGAGAGAATTGGAGTAGATGATGATATCATCAAAGAATACTCCAATGAACTTGCGGTGGGGCTTAAAAGTTTCATTGAACAGTTGAATGTGGCTGGAGCATTTTTCAAGCCAAAAGGCATGACAAGATATTCATACAGACCAAATGCTGTGCGAAAAGTGGTCTTTACAATATCTTCATTGACTATCCTTATTTGATGGTAGCCACTTTTAAGGTCAATCCTATTGAAGTAGGTAGAGCCTTGTAGCTTATCAATTAAATCTTCTACCTGATCTACGAGAAATTTTTTTCTTGATAGTAATCCTATTTAGTGCTCTATAGTCAACACACATACGATATGTGTCGTCTTTCTTTTTCACTAATAAGACTGGTGAAGAAAAGGGAGAGGAACTAGGCCTCACCATCCCCTTATCGATCAATTTATGTATTTGTATCATAATCTCCTCTTGTTGAGCTTGAGAAACTCTATAAGGAAGCTTATTAGGCGGTAAGCTCCTAGGTAAAAGCTCTATCTTAAGGTCATCATCCCCTCGTTTTGGAGGTAACTCTCTAGGGAGGTCATCGATAAAGAAATCTTGGAATCCATTTAGGAAATTAGACAACTCTAATTCCTCTTGATTCCTAGCATTTTTATTGGATAAGACATTAGGATCATTTATGGACTCTTTAACAAAAATCATATAAGCAGAAATTGAGCTTTTCATTGACTTATAAGAAGCAGGTGTGTTACAAGAGGTATAGTATGACCCAACTAATTCGCATCTATGTACATGATCTTTTTCCTATACTTGAACTAAATTCTCCTTTCAAGGAACTTCATATTGGTAGCCATGCAGTTGAACCATGGTGCCGCTGAGATAACATCTTCATGTTGGAGAGGGAAGATGAAAAATTACTCTTTGTCGACATAGCTTTGAACATGAAGCCTCAATTTTCCAATTAAAGGAGTAGGAGAGGCTTGTTGTCCCTTGAAATTCCCATCAACAGTCACATTATCTCCCATCTTGAAAGCTTATATGCCCAACTTAGTGTCCAACTTCATTGATATGAAGTTGTGAGTAGAGCCAAGGTCAAAAAAGATAAAGGCATCATGATCCCTCACCTTTCCCCAAGCATAGAAAAGGGATGATCCTTTGCAATGAATACCCTCTTTTGAGGATTCAACCATGGAAGCTCTAGGAGTCTCAGTGCGTGACTTCCTTCTAGGACAAGAACGATAGCCATGTCCTTGCTCCCCACACTTGAAACATTTAAGGTCTTTGAAAAAATCCTCTAACTCTTCAAAAGAGAGTTTATTTTGACCTTTGTAAACTCCTTTCTCCTTGGTCTTGTTGTTGTTGTTGCTAGAATTGCCTTGGGAAGAGTTTTGAGCATTGTTCTTCCCTCCAGGTTCATTTTGGTCTTTAGTTTCCATGGTCTTGGCCCCTTGTTGGAAATTGACTTGTGAAGTGACCATAGTATGGTGAGTTCCTTGAGTGATGCTCCTAGGCCTTTGAGAGTTGAAATACTTGGCCATATCTTCAGGTAGTCCTGCACAAAATTGCTGCTTTTGTTCGGTGAAGTCTATTTTTTGGTAGACTGTAGCTTTGAGATGTAAGTCCCAAAACTTGTCCACATACTTGTGGCTAGACTCATTGGGAGATAGCTTCAAACTTCACCATTTGGTAAGCACTTTGTCTTTGGCATCTCTTGCAAGAAACTAATTCATTATGGAAATTGATACAGTTTTCCATGTTTGGGAGCTTCATCATTACCTCATAGACTAGCCCACCATTGTTGGTTGAAAATGCATGGCTACATGATGTATCTTGGAGGACTCCATGACGCCCTCATCTCCAAAGCCCGCATCAAATTGTTGGATAAAGGCCAAAAACTTTTCCCATAGCAGCAAAGGTGTTATGAGGTCCCCACCCCATTACCATATCCATTTGGTAAAAGGAGGGTACCTGACATGTTGCTAGGCCTTAATCGATTGAGAAAAGCATAGTCAGATAGACAAGATTTCTAATGGATAGACTCTCATCACCGAGTAACTTGAGTTCGAGCCATTGAAAAGGGTTCCTAGCCCTGTATCGTAGCGAAAGCATGAACTAACATAATAATCTAATGTTCCTAATTCTCACCTTCCAAAAGAGAGAAACCCCAAATGCATTTTTTTCCATAATTTTCAGAGGCACGTACAATTGTGACTTCTCAACTCCTGGCACAATGAGTCTCTAATTTCGCTTCTTCTATCAATGAGGAGCGGAGAGTTTCTTGACTAACCAAGACCACCCATCCTTGAATAGAAACCTAAGCCAGCCCCCACTTTCCACCCCATACTCACACTTTTTAGCTTGTTTTCTAATTACTACCACATGATTGTTCATACACAAAATTCCTTTTAAGGGTTCCCAATATCACAAGTTTGTTAAACAACCCTTCAAACATTGTCAAATTGGCACCAAGGTAATCTTTTCTAGAGGAAAAACAACATAAAACCCTTCTTCATTAAAATATACCAACCCCAAGAGTTCACTCCTCTTGGCGAGAGTTTATAGCACAAACCCGCAGTGACTAACTTGCAACCTGGGCACAAACCTGCAAGTAATATCTTTCATTTAAGGCACAAAACCACGAGATGTGTGCACCCATATGCACTACTTTAGCGGTCACTCCGCTAAGCCCACCTCCCTGGATATCAAAGGGAGTTTTGACTATATCGGTATAGGATTTTGAATGAAAAAGGTTGGAGAATTTTGCTACTATGCAAACATTTCTTTCCTACTTTAGACTGTATATCCTCAAATAATCCTTCCATACTAATACAACTTAAAGAAAATTAACAAGTTCAATTGATGCAGTTTCAAATTGGGACTAACCCATTGTTTAGGTGGTTTTCTCCTTCCTAATTACTCATGATGCATTGAACAAAAAAGAAGTTTCCTACGTGTTCATGAGCAATAGCATAATGTTATGGGATAAGTGGAAAATCCTCATTCATCAGGGCCTCTCCTTTGCCTTTACCATCACTGGTTCCGACTTTGTGATTGTGTGATCCACCATATGTAGTTCTCTTGGGTGCCATCCCCACTACTAGATACTTAACTTAACTTGAGAAGTTGCAAGCTAAAGTATAAGAATCCAACGTAAGTAGGGTAAATGATTATAAGTGTATTAATTCCAAAACATATATAGTTATTCCACACATCAAACCAGAAACATATGCTTGCTTAATCCTGCCATAACTTATGATAAACATGCGTTATACTCCATACACTAATCTCATGATTAATCACTTATATATACTTGCAAGAACAATCCATAATTTTAGTTGGACAAAATTATTGAATATGATTAGCTAATTCATGCAAGAATCTAGGTTACATTGATGAAGAATTTTGCATGCAATCTCCACAATTGATTATGCAATCGAGCAGTGAGACCTTCATTACTTTGTAATGTAGAGAAATTGCCATGAAATAGGTATAAATGATTGTTGGTTTCCAATTTGAGGATAATTAAATAATAGTATAAGTGAATAGTAATATGACAACAATTGGAAATGACTCCAATTGAGAGAAGAGATTGATAATAACTTGATCAAATAATAGATTTACATTACCCAAATGTCCTTTGGAGTTATTGATATCTCAAAGCTTTAATGCAAAAGCCACCAAGTTAATTGCCACAGCAGCAAAGCTCCCTTCTCCCAAGTGTGCTCAAGTGTGTCTAAAATTGAGTGTGAATGCCCTTTATATAGACTTATGAGGTTGCTTGATGGCCAATGCTTTCCCATACCTCCCTTGCTTGCCCCCTCTTGCCAAAAGAATAAGTAGAGGTGTCACAAGCCTTTCACTAACCACTAGAGGTGTCCCTCTTTACCCTTTTGGGTGATACACCTCATGTAGGCCCCCATGCTCACAGTCAATTATTCTATAAGAGATGGATCCATGAATATGGATCATTTATGGGCATCCATGGACATACATACACATGCATACCTTAGACTTTTGGAATTAATTTATTAACACTAGGATGAAAATTAATTGTCTAGAGTGAGCTTGGCTTATTAGAATTTAATTCTGAAAGTGGCTATTAAAAGACAAGCTTGAGGATGACAATCCAAGGTGTTAGATGCACAAACATGCTATATTTAGTAGTTTTTGGAGCAGACATCTATTTTTATGGAAATTCAGGATGGAGGGTAGATTTAGACGAGACAATCGCGTCTAGGTGTGTGTAAGCACCTCAAAACCTTCTATTTTTGGACAAAGGTGACAAAAAAAGTAAAAATTTTATTTTTGAAAAGCTTACATCAATATATTCATCATTAGTTCATCAAAGGTGGAAAAATTGCCAAAAATAGAAACTTTCTATTTATGACCAAAATGGCATGATATTAATCCTTTACATGAGAATCCACACTGCATGGGTGCCAGAGACCATATAGGTGCCATCATAGGTGAGAAAAGAGATGCTCTTTACTCCTTCTTTGAACTTATTAATCTTGTGGGACCTTTCCAAAGTAGCATAGGATTTGCGATGTCCTCTCCTCTTGTAATCTCTAGGAGAAAAACCATTGCTTTCATCAAAAGAGGAGGAAGATGATCCAGATGGAGAAGAGGGTGGCCTATTTCTCGCCATTTTCTTCTTTTGATTCCTCTCTCCCCTCTCAAAATGATGAGGAGAAGGTCTATATGACGATCTTTTCCTCTTGGGGGAAGTTGGAGATTGTTGAGACTACCACCTTTGCGGAGCCACATCTTCCAAAGAATTTGGAGATTCACTTCTTTTTCTTTCATAGGTTTCTTCCTCTTCTCTCACAGGAGAGAGTCTTCCTTTGGAAGTCTCTACAAGAGGCTTCCTAAGCTCTCTCTCTTCTTAGGGAGTTTGGAGAATCCCATGAGTGCAAAGTTGTTGGTTAACTTCGGCTTGCAAGGTAGGATTGCCCATAGCTTGTTGCAACCTAGTAACAAGATAGTTCACAAAACATGGGCCATCATTAGTAGCACCTTCATGTGCAAAATCAAAGTTATCAATATTCATTCTACTCTCTTTATTATTGTTAGCCATGCTAAATAAATTTATATCTATGCTACTTTGTGCTTTGACAACTTCAAAACTTTAGTTGCTACTCTTCTTAACTTTTGGAAATTAGCTCTCAAGCAGCCACACCCATGGTTTAGAGACGATTGATTGCAAAGAGTAGTGGAGAGGGTCTAACAAGGCTCGATTGATTATGGTTCCTATTGAGATTTTTAGTAGCTCATAATGGTTAAGCCAAAGGCAAGCCCCAAAAGACTCCATTATTAAGTCCATAGTTCTCAATGGTGTACCTCAAGATTAGTTCATTTCAACCAGGATAATAAATCCCTGTCCCACTTACCCTCTTGTAACAGGTCCAACATTTCATGGACAACTTAAGGACCTCTCTTCTTAAGCAAGAAAAGAGAAACCAAAAGCTTTGATACCAATGTAATGGAATATGGCTATAACATTGATTGTAGCGGAATTAAAGTAACAATAGTGAGCATTTCCTTAAGAGAATTAGTAAAGAGTATAAGGAGAGTACTTGATTAAAGGTAGCAAAATGAACATTATACCTAGTTAGCTTGGCATGAACAATATTTGTAAAAGAGAGAGAGAATTAGAGAAATCGACAACAACAGCTGAGTACAAGATTTACTTGGAGCTGGGCCCCCCTCCAAAAGGATTTTGTATCATAGATTCTCCCTCGAAGAGAGACTTGGTACAATACATATTTTGTGTTCCTTGAGACCTTGCTGATGCCATGAAGATGTTAAGCTTCATGCACCAATATCATGCCCATAACTACCTTGCAAAAACATTAGCTTGTCCCAAGCCTCAATCCCAAGACCTCAAACACCTTCAAAGGTGGAGAGAGCTAGCAGAGAGTGAGGGAATGGAAGAGGAAGAATAAGTAGCATACAAGAAAGAAGTACTTTCCTCACAATAGATTACTCTCAGATCTTAGCTTAGCATAGTAATATAGATGGTAGAGAAGATGAGCATGCCATTGAAACTTGATTCTTGGTTGGATTTGCATTCCATAGCCAAGAGGTGTTGGTGTAGGCTCTCTACTTCTCAAGCTTGGAGAAGAAGATGGAGTTCTTGCTCAACATAATGAGAGAATGTGTGTGTGAGAATGAGAAAAAAGGAGGTCTCTTCCTTGCCTAGGTGGACCTCCCTCTCTCTTTACTCTAGCTTGATCCCTATTAGCTCTTACCAAGCCTAGACAATCACAAGCTATGATCATTTCAAGCAGTAGGGGTAGTGACTTGGACAAGTGTCCTTCTTTCCCCCTTTGGAATAGAGAGCTTAACTAATTAATTACATGCATATAAATTCTCACTGGACCTCCCTTTAGGCCCTCCAATAGGCTTTAGGCACAACATGAGGGCAACATGGGTAGCTTCTTTACATGTGTCCTTAATGCCTCTTGAGTCTTGGATTGCCTTGGGTGTGTGTGTGTGTGTGTGTGTGTTCTCTCTCTCATTCCCCTACCTTTAGGGCTCGTCCCCTCCTTTGTAGGGATCATATTTGACTTGCACACCACAAACACCTTGGTCATCAAAGCATGACAAGCACCTCAAGAACCTTGGTCATCAAGCACAACAAGTACCTCAAGCACCTTAGTCATCAAGCATGACAAGCACCTTAGTCAGCTCAAGCACAACAAGCACCTCAAGCACATGCCTAGCTTGCCTAAGGTCTAAAGTACCTAAAGGTCCTAGGTCTAAGGACTTTTAACACTAAACTTTGGAGGTCTTTAATGAAGCCAACCCTAAGGTCTTTTATTCTCCATTACCTGCTCATTGCTCTTTGGTAGACCACCTCCCTTTTGGACCCTTAATGAGATGTAGCCTTCTCTCCTTTTCACCCCGTGCTCAGATATATCTAAAAGCACGTATCAATATTCTAACTCTTGTTCCCATTCATTTTCCCATATTAAATGATCATCTCAATATGAGAAAATCATTTGGGATAGGTTTATATTAGATTTTATGACAATATTAATTTCTAAGAATTGTCTGACTCATCAGTCTTTGCAATGTGGTAGGTACATTTGTTAGACCAAATGGAATCATTCAATACGCAAATATGGACCATTTCATTGCAAAGGCCATTTTAAGTTGATCCTCTAGTTTGATAGTGAGCTGGTTATAGCTTGAAAAGCCATCTAGAAAGTTGTAGGCTTCGTTTCCAACAACTCTCTCGATCACATGATATGTGATGGGCATGGGATAGTTGTCTCTGATTGTAGCAGCGTTCACCTATTTGAGATTTATACACACATAATTTACCATTATTTTTGGGCACCATCACAATTGGTGACACCCACTCTGTGTGTTCTATCTCATAGATAAACTTTGCCTCTTTAAGTTTGTCCATCTCTTCTTTGATTTTCCTTGCAAATGTTTCATTATAGGTGTAGGGACATTGTATGCATGGTTTAACAACGCTCTTGAGGGGTATGTGTGTTGGCATATGCTACCCCCTTAAGATTTTTGTACAACCAAGAAAACACATCTCTATATTGCTTGAGGATAGCTATCAAAGCTATCAAAAGTTTCTCCTCCTCTTTGGTAAGATCTGTAGCTATATATGTTGGTCTTAGTTCCTCCCCTAATTCAACAAGATCAATCCTCTTTGAATTTTTAGGCCCATCATACGATGTTCCAGGTTCTTTAGGTTCTCACATTCATTGCTCAACCACAACACATCGATCTTGAATTGTGTACTTTTTGTAATGAGAGTTAGAGTCCCCCTCACTTTCCATTTCTGTTGTACAAACCTCCTTTAGTGTCCGTTTTAACTTTTGGTGTTCACTTTTGTGTTCAGCTTTTGACATCCTCATTGATGTTTCAGCCTTGTCTTTCAATTGCTTTTTTCTTTTCTTCTTTGAGTTTGCCCAAAAACTTGTCAACTTCAAGAGTTTTTTGGTGATTTTGTTTTGGACACAATCATCTGCTCCCATGAGTATTGTATATTGTGTTTTGGTTATCAACTTTGGCATTGTTTCTCAAATTCTATTTTTTTTTTCTGTTCATCTCATTTGATTTCTCTTTTGTCTCTGCCTTTTTTGGTCAGGAAACTCATAAAAGATTGGCTCATCTTGTTTTGTTGCTTTTTCATTTTTTGAGCCACTTGAAAGTTCGTCTTCTGCACCGTTCCCAAAATCATCGCTCCTTGAATCATGCTATTTGTTCTCAACATTGTGTAGAAGATCTAGTACAAAAACTTTGTCCATTATCTGTTTTCAATCAATTGTCTCTAATGTCTTAGTTGTTTTAGTTACATCTTTTGAGTTTAAGATAGCGATTACCATCTGAAAGGGCATTATGTCGTAACCATCCTTTTCACAAAAAATCATAGTGTCTACATCATTTACACAGACATCTAACGTCGCCAGTATGTTCTCCCATCCAAAGAGTTCAAATTACCCTCTGAAAAGGGTTTCTTCACATAATAATTATCTTGTACTGAGCGCTCTAGGATGCAGTCCTCCCTTCTCACACTTCCACATTCCGATGCTATGCACATCAAAATATGTGCATCCTTCACTAACCAAGCAGAAAATTGTGTTCAACATCCGTACTGACAACAAAGTCGTCTATTGGGGTTCGGTTTACATCCCCTTAACTATGGTCCTTTGTGTTAATCCCGGTTGTGATTCCCTTGTGCCGTAAGTAGAGATGGTCATAGCTTTAACCTTGAATCATCTTGAGTTGACACATAAAGGGTCACCCCAGAATAACCCTAAGTCCATGGAGATGCCACCGATACAACAATTTCCTTGTTCGCTTTTGTAGGTTTGATTTTGTTGTCTGGATGGGCCTAGCGCAATGCATGAGTAGATGATCCCTTCCACAACCGTCATAGAATCCCTGGATCTTAATTTTTTCTCATGTGTTTGTTTTGTCAAATTCTCTCATGTTTACCTTTTCTAGCTCATGCATTATTGGCTCAGGAGCTTTCGAGCTTCCTGGTTGTATCAGAGCTTGAGCAGCTTCTATGAGCTTTTTTCACATATCCACTTGATTGAATTTGAATTCAAGATGTGGATGGGTCAGAAGTCTTTGTTCCAAAGTTTGGTTGTTCTTCAATCTCGCCTCATAGGCTTGGAACAAAGCATCTAAATGCTTGTTCACCTTTTCCACTAAGATTGATCTGAGAGATACAACCTTCGACTCTTCTAGCCCTTTTGCATTTTCCTTGCTCTCTTGTTCACGTCTAAGATGTTCCTTTGTTTGGTTTAATTTTATTTCCAAAGCTATCTTTTCCTTCAGCCTCTTTGCTTTCATTTTGTCCCATTTAGCTTTCCATGATTGTTTTTGAGTCCTAACTGACTCATTTTCAAATTCAATTTGAACTTTCAATTCATCCATTACAGGCTGATTTTTTTTTGCTTCCTGAGCTTGAGCTCTAGTCACCACTTTGACTGGAACTGCTGGCTCAAACTCGGATCCACTTGAGCATGGTAAAACTCCAATGACATTGACAGTTGCGTTCCCCAGGTTGTCAAGATTCTTTGCATAGTGTTGAAGCAAGTGATCTCTCCCACAACCGTCATAGAATCCAAATTCTTTTGTTCATTGACGCCTATGTGGACACCCTTGTGCCTAATGGTCACCTTCACATTCAAAGCACGGGCTGGGAAATTGGTGATGCCCCCATTGGCTAGCCTATCCTAGGCAGATATTCTCTAGGCTTGTAGTTCTAGTTTGCTATGAACATGAGCATGTTTTCATCCATTGTGAATTGATTTAGAGCCACATATGAAGGTTCAATATCTTCTATTTCCCTCACATGGTTTTCTACAGGTTCCTCATAGTAAACCACTGGTGGCATCATCAATTGGGTTATGAGTGACTCCGTTGGCTGCACATAATGCAAATGGCCCTATTGTCATGAGGCAAAGGTGGCCGGTGTACCAACATAGGTTCTGGCTTGTCTCCTCCTTGTACTTTGTTGTTGGGTCCGATTTGATAATATCAAAGCTGGTGGAAATTGTTGTATCGTTGGAGGTATATATAGACTTTCCCTCACATAATTCCAGATATAGAAGCACTCATTAGTATCATGATTTGTGTATTTGTGCTCAATGGCACACCACTTGAACACTCTTAGAGCATTGATGCCTTGTGGTTGCTGCAACCTCATATTGGGGTTTTGTCGGTAGGTTTAATTCATTTTGTGGACCACTTCGCACTACGTTCTATAGTTGACTCTCTGGTGGTAGAAGATGCACTTTTGGTGTTTGTCTCTATGTCCTCCATTACCTCCCCGTATGTTTTGCAATTGTCAACAAGGTACAATGCTTCCTTAGTGATTTTCTTGAATGTTGTGCATACCTTCAAGTGTAAGTCCTTTTTGAGAGTTTTGTTTCTTAAGCCCTCTATAAAGAGGACCGACAAGAAATCATCTTGTGGTAGCTCCTGCATAGGACATCTTTCAATGTATTGTTTGAAGCAAAGTGATGCTTCTTTTACCTTTCCATTCTCATTTTGCTTAAAAGCATAGATTTGAGAAACCATGTTGTGCTTTATTCCCTTCTTAGAGAATTACTCGGCAAACTCTCACAATAATTAATCAATGTTCATAAATTCTCTGTTGTTTAGTGGCTAAAACCAAGTCAACACCGTCTCTTCCAATGTCAAACCAAATCCCTCATATTAAGTGTGGAAATATGCTACTTGTTCTGCTCTTAGGACTTTCTTAAAAATGGAAACATACACGTATGGATTCTTTGATGTGCTACATACTTCTTTGGCACACACTTAGCAACTTCAGAAGGTTGCATTTTTGAGTTTTTTCTACCATCCTCATCATTCTAGGATCTCCTAGCATTACATCCCTCGTCTCATAACTACCAATAGGTGCTCTGAAAGGGGTTTGTTAGTCACCCTTTCCTTGGGTCTTACATCTCGACTGTCGGTTCTCATATCTGACACCCTTGTGCTGAAAATCGTGTCTAGGATATCACTACCTCAATGTGTAGACATTGGAACCCAAGAATCCAAGGATAGTTGGCTTTAGTTTAGAGATATGTGATCGATTGAAAGATTCTCCCACATGAGATTCAGAGGATTCACTAAGGTAGTTTTAGGTCTTGTTGTTATAGAGACAGTGTGTCAGTGAGTGCTAGGGGTGACATAGTACTAACGGACTAGCCCCCCAATGTATGAATATCCCTCAAGATCTTTGTGATCAACTATCGTATACCTCCAACCATACTTGTCTAGCATGATTTTCAGCGTATCTCTCTCCGCTTCATATGTAAATACACACAAGCGTTTTTGTTCCGTCAACTCCCTTACATTGGGTTCCTCACACCTGTAATATAGCATTTTCTCGCTATTATCATAGTTGTATAAACCCACATGGGTATTGTTTATATTGACATGAGTAGCCACATTTACTCACCTAAGTTTGGCATTAGGAATGTCTAGTTTTGGCGGCCTCAGGCTCTACATCAACATTTTCTTTCATGCCTGCTAATCTCCACTTGTCCACAATAAAGGGATCAAGCACAACTAAATACATGTTTCCCTCTTCATTGACATATTGATCGCCACTTTAATCCACGGGCACTACGAGCTTAAGCTCACTAGGTCTCTCTTCAACTTTAACACAGTAATGATTTATACCATTTTTATAGAATTGACCACCCTATTCATTTTCAAACTCGTATTGTAGGTGCAAAAGTTTTAGGCTTGGTATATGCTATGACGACCCCGCTCCCATTTTGGTTTCTTCCTTGAAACTCACACTTTTGGATCCCTCAGCCATAGAGTTGGGTATATGATCTCTCTGAAGAAGTATCAGAAAGACTTTTCTCCAAAATTGGCTCTAAGGTTGGCAAGGTCTCTTGATTTATGCTTCCCTCTATAGAAATATGGCTTGACTAATACTAGAATTTTTATTCTGATAAAGCTTTCCTGATAGCAAATAAATCAAGAAAGTGGTGCTTGCAGATCTTGAATTATTACCTCTTATGGTGCATTCAAACTCCCAATCAATATCAAATTGAGCTGCAACTCTGATTTCTACAACCTGTAAGACAATTAATCGGTGGCTATAGATTTACAACCACTTGGGTTAATCAAAATATGCTGAAATCAAAATTTTGTCACACTTTTGGCACAAAACACTATTTTTCCTGCAACATGCAAAAATCAACTCCAATATGAATTTTGAAAAGTCCACCAAGCTCCTAAAAGGACTAGTGTTGGTACTGGTACCACTCTGTGCTCATTCTGTGATAGGGGGTCATGGACCACGATCCATAACCCCACTGTCAAAATCTCTTGAAACTTGGCACACAAGTCTGTTAAACTCTCCTAATCCCTCTTGTATGATTTTTAGGTGGTTTGATCCCCCTTAGGTCTCCCAAAAGTCACTTTCTAGGTGTGTTTTGCAAGTTTTGGTCTTGAATGACTCTTGCCTTGTTTGACCCTCTTCTTGAAGTTTTTTGGTACCCTTGCTTTTTGATAATTTTTTTAATTTGGTCTCTGTTACAAGGCTGTAAGGTCCCAATCCAAAAATTTAGCAGGGGGACAAGGATCGCGATCCATGTTCCATCAGATCTAAACACCAAACTTGGTCTGATGACTACCCGTAGTATATGGAGTCTACCTATCCACTTATTTTTGGATTTGGAAACTTTTTTCTTTGACAAAAGAGAAATTTTGTGCTTGCTTGCGGTTTTTGACTTGCAACTAGTATTTTGGTGATTTGGTCAACTTTTTGTTGTGTCTTGCTATGACGACCTTTACAAAAGTTCTCTCAAATGATGTTAGCTACTCACTGCCTTAATCTTAGCTTTAGATTCCTCAGGGGATCATGGATTGTGATCCATGTTCCACCTCATGAGGACGTGAAATTTGGTCAGCTGTATGCCTGTCACATGTATATGTTAGATTTCCACTTATTCTTGAGTTTGGACACCAAAAAGTCAAAAAGTCCCAATTTTTGGTCCATTTCCTAGGTTTGTGTACTTTTTGCCCAATTTCTTGATTTGCATGAGTCTGATGTGTCAATTTTCCACCAGAAGTGTACATCTACTAATCTGTAACCTCAAAGGACCCTTTGGTATTAGATTCTGTCCAAATTGCCTCAGGGAGTCATGGATCATGATCCATGTTCCTTCACATTTTGGCCTAAAACTTTCCAAATCAGCTCTCTTTGGCTTGGTTCACCCCTCTTTCCACTTATTTTTGGGTTTTTATTTGCTTTTGAGCTCCAACCATTAGATTTTTAAGATTTTAGAGTTTATGGTCTCGACAATCAAATTATAATTTTGACATTTTTTTCCGTGATCCTTTTTGCTCAATTTGATGGTTATAGATGTTACCTAACCTACTCCTAAATACAAAATTGAGTCCTATGACTAAAAACCAACAAATGGTGCAAAGCAAAGAAACGCAAAATATGAACCATTATTTTCAAAGCAGCAAAACATATATAGAATGAAATTCTTTTGTATCTCACTCACAAATCCTAATACCTCTTAAGAGTAGATGTAGCAAGTCCCCGACTTCTAGCCTCTACCAAGCAGTAAATCCAATGTCTAGGTGCCTGGCTAAAGTGTAAATGAATTGGAAATCAAAATAAAAGTTATATAAGTAAAAATCTACAACGAGGTCACTCACCACATAAGGATCACCATCCCGGATAGTAGTGCAATGTTAATTGGTTTCCGCGACGGACATCTGTAGCATAGCTATCTAGCACTAACATAATGTTGCCTATGTCCTATGTCACTGCAATTAGTCATCCTACCAATTGGGCACTCAAACAAATTCCAAATGTTATGAAACTATGGGAGGACGTTTAAGACACTTAGGGACACTAACCTACCAAGTTTGGTGGCAATCCAATAAGGTAACAAAATCAAGATCCATCATGATCAAGGTCCTGAAAACTACAATAGAACATATTAAAAAGGTCACCCTATGGTATAACAACAGTCTCCTATGGTCGGAATGTAAAAACAATCATTAATGCACTCAAAACAATAGATTTAGCTTACTAACGCGTAGTCGTAAACCACAATAGAATCAGCAATGAGTATACTTGAATGAAAGAGCAATAGACAAGGAACACATTACAAGTTTTGAAATTGAATGTGCTTACTAGAGCTCAAGATATGTGAAGTACAAAGCACATGAGAGTAGCCACTCTTAGTCGTACATTCCAAAACTCAAAAATTGTGATAATGATAAGTGTCCCTTTCCCACGTTACAAAAACGAGTTTTATACCTAGGGCTTGCTTTGCTAGTGGCTGGCTTTACAAGGCTCAGACTCTTTTAAAAATTTACAACTCGGATGTAGCACAGACAGACTCAAGGTGATCTAAATAGAATCAAAGACTCTCATTTAATTATAAAGCTTTCTGGAAAATAATGGACATCAAAGTTTTGGGGCTCAAGATGAAGAGATCGACTCAAAGGGTGCCCGTATGGTTTGACTGCCAACAACATCTCAGGTTGGTGCCGAACTTTTGTTGATGCATGATACATGCAATTTGATGCTTTGTTCTAGTTTTTTATTTCTTTTGTGCCACTGTCAATAAAAGGAAATGCTTCTAGGCATCTTTGGGTTGTATACCGTCCACTTGATGTTGGTTTCAATAAGGTTAAAATCTTAGTTATCTTTTGGTTTTTGGACTTACTATGTTAAGGAGAACCTAGGTTTGATTATTTTAACACTTTTTTTGGGATTGATTGAGCAATGTTGGATCCTTCCTGTAGATCCTTCTAAGATTTGAGTAAAATTTTTTCTTTTTGAAACTAAGTTTATGCTGGTGTAGTTCGGGTCTACTTGGATCATTTACTCCCTTGGGGTGCTTTGGGCAGTTTCTGATATGATATTTTTCTCTCAATAATGCTGATTGATTATTGGCTTGGATTGTTTCACTTACTTACTAACACACTTGGCTTACCCCTGTCGCATACCTTGGTGACAAGAATTTCATAACCTACCTAGGGCTGGGTTTACTTTGGTTTGATAGCCTCAAATTCATACTCCTAGATGAAATAATTGATACTAGTTATGAGTGCTATCTCATGTTGGGTTGAAAATATTGCTGGCTCTGATGCTCTCATTGATCTGTTGTTCATAAGAATTTTGATCCTTTATTTCTAAGACTAATAGAGCTATATGACCTGCAGTACTTGGGCATAGTTAGTTGATATAATTTACCTGGCTTAGGAATTTGGGTTTATAAAACCATGGAAACCTTTTTGATAGTAAATGAATGTGCCATGATAAGCTCCATTATTGAGATTAGTGGTTCCGGTTACACTTGGGGGACTTTGGGATAATCTAAACTTGGGTTGGTGTACTGATGTTTTAGATTGCATAACAAAAACCAGATCACTTACATTGTTGATATTGGTATCTGCTCATCTGATGTGAATAATATAATTTCTCTAAGTTTTTGTACTACAGTCTTAAGGCCCTATTTTGGAATTGATTGCAATTATTTGTTGATGATTATTACTTTCAATGTATAAGTAAAAATCATGGTCTGGCTATTGCTTCCCGTGCTAGCTTGGTTTGCATAGATATTATGGAGCCTTTAAACTTTTTAAAAAGCGGTTCTTTTCTAAGGGGTGTTTTTTCCTCAAACTAGGGTAATCACTAGTGCATATATTTGATATTTCTTAACTTACCTACTGCTAGGTTAGCAACCTTGAAAGACTTGATGGGTCAATTGCCAAGAATGATTTTGTTCTATAGTAGCTTTAGGATCCAAAAAAGAATATATGTTTACTGCACTTTATGGGTTAGGAAATTTTAAAATTGACTGTATCTACTGTATAATTTTTAAGCCAATTCATATATGTCTTTTCATTCTTAGCTTTTGTATTGATGATTATTCTACAACTTGGATAGCTCTAATGAGTTGACTAGGAAGGATCTAGGCATTAGATGATGATACATGCTAGCTATTAGCATACAATTTTTACCAACTTTATTGGGAGATGTTTGACTCAAATAATAAGGCCCTGATTTCCTATGGGTGAATACCTTGCCTTGATGATTTTAGAAAATTGATAGTATGAGATGCTAATACTAGATGATCACTTAGCCTTGTCTGCTGGCTGTTTCAATTTAGCATACATTTACAACTGACTTAACTCTACCTTAGATATAGGCGTTTTTTTTCTATGGCTTGGCATATAACTTAGTATTGCTTGATCTACTGCTGGCTATTCTAAAAAATCTATGGAAGCTGATGATTTTATACACTAAACTTAAAACTAATGATGGTATCAAGCTTTGACCATTAGACGATTGATACATGTGGGTGTTTTTTGGCTTGAACAGTTTAAATGGGGTATGGTTCACCAATATCCTTTGGCAAGGATGACCAAAAAGCTTTTTAGAGTACTAGGCACTATCATGGTATTTGAATAAAATCTTAAAATGCACTATAGGCTTACAAATCTTTGGGTTAAGAAATATTTAACTCTAGAAACCAAAATACCATTCACTTTGCATAGATTCTTATAGGTTTGATCATATCGATAGTAAAAGATTGCTGCCAACTAGTCTTGTTAGGAAATGTGACGTAGCTAAATAGATATTTGAGTAGCTTACTTAATGGAAAGAGACAAATTATCACACATGAGAGATTGTAGAGTAGAGAGACAGAGAGAGATCACACAAGATATACGTGGTTCACCCAATGTGGGCTACATCCATGAGAAAGTAGCCACTCAATGGCTTTAGTACTTTAAACAAGAATTATGTTACAAAGGGATTATACCCTTAATAGAGCTCCCCCCTTGCTTCACTCTCACCACATGTAGATCTGAGTTGCACCTTCTGAATCCATGATCCAACATCCATCGATCGAACTTCAAGTACCATTGTCTTGATGCTTGCTTTAAACCATACAATCTCTTCTTTAATCTGCAAACCATTTTCTCCTTACCTTTTACTTCATACCCCTTTGGTTGAAGCATGTAAATCCTCCTCTAAGTCACTGTGAGGGAATGTTGTATTTACATCCATTTGCTCAAGATTTAAATCATGAGCAACCACAAGGCTTAAGACAAGCCTAATTGAGTTTATTTTTACAACAGGAGAAAATATTTTATTGAATTCTATACCTTTCTTTTGAGAAAATCCTTTTACCACAAGCCTATGATTGTACTTTTTCTGTCCACCTTCTTCCTCCTTCAACTTGTACACCCATTTTTTTTGAAGTGCCCGCTTACCTTTAGGCAACTCAACCAACTCCCATGTTTGGTTGTGATGTAATGAGTCCATCTCCACTTGCATTCTCTTTATCCATTCTTCTTTGGATTCGTGTTGCATAGCTTCCTCGTATGATTCCGGCTCTCCCAGAATCTGAGATCATGAGATGGTTGAAGGAAGGAATAAACCTTTATGGAGGTCTACTTTCTCTTGTAGATCTTTGGGGAATATGTTGAGGCTCCTCATTTGGTTGATGTTGTTGTACGTTGTCACCGTTTGCAATCCTTGAGTCTTGTTACCATATACATGTGGTAGTGATGTGTGTGAACACACTAGGACCGCCGGGGCATTTTTTCCCTCTTTAGGAGGTTTTTTTCCCCGTGCATTGTATATATGCCCATCACTCTAGGGCTATCAATCTTTCCATTGCACACTAAGTAACACACTCTCATTTGTGTGCCTTGAGCTTCCTTCATCTTCTTCAAGCTATGTGCATTTCTCTGCAACCCTAATTCCAACAATTGGTATCAAAGCAGGTTGCATCCTCTTGGGCTTAGTCGCCAACTACTCCAACACACGACTACTCACTTTCTCCGATTTTAGTGAGGTTTGGCGAGCGTTCATAGATCGACAATTTTTTTGGATAAGCTTGTAGAGCTTAGTCTGCTTAAAGTTTGGATTGGGCTCATTTTGGCCTTTGTTTCCACTACAGGTAGGTTTGCACAGGCAATTTCGTCATTTTGTGGAAAATTTTTATTAGTGCCGTTTTTTGCATAACAGGTCCTAAACAGTCTACTACGGGTTGTGCTATAAAGCACGTGCTAGTCTCACTCAGTTTCTCCTCATTTTGGGCAATTTTCACATCAGGTGCATACATCTTCCATGGCTGACAACAACACAGATGTGTTCAAGATGTTTGATGCTGAGGACAGGTTGGATGGGGACAATTACCCTATGTGGGCTTACATGATGCAACATGTTCTTGTGTCAAAGGGTGTCTGGAATATTGTGCAGGGCATTGATGTACGTCCTGGTTCTGAGGATGTAGGCGATGTTGAGGATGTTGCAGGTCTTGCTGCAAGAATTGCTACTATTAGAGTTGTTTTGCCTACGGTGAAACAAGCTCGTTGGGATGTACAGGCTCATGCATTGATTGTGTTGTATGTGAAGCGCACCATTACTCCTCACATTCATTCAATGAAATCTATAAAACAGGCTTGGGATATTCTAGCAGGTCTTTATGCAAGCCGCAATGAGGCTAAAATTGCTTTGCTACGTAAAGAGTTGGAATCAAAGATTATGCATGAGGAAGATGATATGGACACTTTCCTGGCCGGTGTCAAGGATATCAATGAGCAAATTATTTATGCAAGTGAAGTCATTTCTGACAATTCTCTTGTGTAGACTGTCCTTTATGCCTTACCAGATTCTTACCAGACTTTTGCTAGTACTTGGAGACTTATGACCCAAGAAAATCCTGAAGTTGTCAAGTTTGATGCATTATGCACATTGCTGTTGCAAGAGTCACTTTCCAAAAAAAACAAGACTAGGTAGTGTGCAGTTGAACATGCTTTTATTGCTTCTCAAAGAAAGGGTGGTAACAACAATGCAGCCACTTCTTATGGTTCTGCTGCGAGTGGAAAAAATTATGTTCCTAATGCTTTTGCTGGTAGCAATTCATCTGGAACTTATGGTGATAAGGGCAAAAAGAAGATGCATTGGCATTATTGTAAAGCTAATGATCACTTGATCAAGCAGTGTCCTGAGTTGAAGGCCAAAGAGACTAAGAAGAAAGAGGGTGGTTCCACTGCAAATGCTGGTTCAACTACAAATGCAGCCATTGTTGAGTCTTCTGTGAAAGGAGACTGTGATGCTGATGTTGATGCAGAATGGGCTTTTAGTGCAAAGTGCACTTACAATCTTGTTGTCCATGATGCATGCATGTCGATTGTTGCAGATTCACATGTATGATATTTCCACAGTGGTGCTACAAAGCACATTACCTCATATCGTGAATTATTCACCTCTCTCAAGTCTGTCCCTCATGGGAATTCAGTCATTTGTGC
Source organism: Adiantum capillus-veneris (assembly GCF_014529385.1). Lineage (NCBI taxonomy): Eukaryota > Viridiplantae > Streptophyta > Polypodiopsida > Polypodiales > Pteridaceae > Adiantum > Adiantum capillus-veneris. Next base: position 8,849,320 of record NC_140946.1, on the reverse strand, counting down.
CAACAATGCCTCTTATCCTGTTTAGGGAGTTGGAAAGATTGTGCTTACTACTACAAATGGTAGTTTCTTCACACTTGTTGATGCACTTTATGTACTTGGAATCAAGAAAAATCTCTTGTCTGTATCTGCACTTGCTAGACTTGGACTTGTAGTCAAGTTTGTGGATGACAGATGTACAGTTCATGATCTCAGTTCTGGTGATGAAATTGTTGCATCTGGCCTTTTGTATCGTGGGCTGTATAAGCTCGCTTTGTATGACAAGTGTGGACAAAATTTTGCAAATGCAGTTGCAGATTCAAGGGATGTTTCAGATGCAAAACTGTGGCATGCACGTTTTGGGCATCTGAATTTTGCCAATTTGCTACGTTTGTAAAAATCTGATATGGTTACTTCTTTGCCGTCTCTTGAAGCACCTGTCAAACATGTTTGTGAAGGCTGTATTTTGGGTAAAATACAACGTTCTAAGTTTCCAAAGAATGGTTGAGTTAGGGCCACATGCAGGTTACAGCTTGTGCATAGTGATGTTTGTGGACCCATGCAAACTCCGTCCTTGGGCAATTACATGTACTTTGTGACTTTCATTGATGATTACTCCACGCATGCATGGGTATTTATGCTTAAAGTGAAATCCGAATTTTTTATGTGTTTCAAACAATTTTTGGCTATGCCTGAAAATGTCTCGAAATGTACTATGGGCACCCTCCATTCCGATCGAGGGATGGAGTATATGTCTCATGAATTTAATGCATTTCTGGCTACTTGTGGGATAAAACACCAATATAAAGTGCCTTCTACGCCTCAGCAAAATGGTGTAACTGAGAGGAAAAACAAGTCACTTACGAAAATGGCACGATGTACGATCAAAAGTCAAACTTTTCCACATTTTTTTTGGCTTGAGTCCATCATGTGTGCCACTTATGTACTTAACAGGTGTCGTACGAAAGCTTTGCAGTCTATTACTCCATATGAAGCATGGCATGATAGAAAGACTTCTATTGAGCATATGCGTGTTTTTGGCTGTTTGGCATATGCTTTGGTGCCACAAACACAACGCAAAAAATTGGATGATAAGGCTATCAAATGTATTTTTGTTGGTTATAGTGCTAAAAGCAAAGGTTACAGGTTCTATCATCCGCAAACAAAGCGTATTTTGGTTTCACAGGATGTAGTGTTTGTGTAAGATTTTGTTCAGCCCTTGCTGTCATGTACTAGAGACAGTAATGTAAACTCACAGGACATTTATGACACTTTGTTGCCTCTTTTCAGTGGTGGAATTTTGAATGTAAATTCCAATGAGGCAAATGTATAGCCTATGGGGGTTTTTGACAATGTTATAGATCAGCCTATTACTGATGAAGATGTACATGATGTACTTGATGAGGAAAGGGCTAAAAATGAGCAGGCTAGAGGTATGCCAAAATGGTTGGTGCATACATTGTGTGATAGTAAATTGGATGCACCTTTGTCTAGTCATACTCGGTCAGGCTCTGGCCATTAGACTCTCGCCATGCATCTTATGAATCAGACTGTTATGCTTTGGCTGTGTCTAGCTTACATGATGTTGAGGAACCTTTGTCTTTTGATGAAGCACAAAATTCACAAAATTGGATGGCTGCCATGCGATCTGAATATGATGCACTTATAGAAAATGACACATAGACTTTATGTTATTTGCCTCTTGGTAAAAAGGCCATTGGTACGAAATGGGTTTACAAGTTGAAATGCAAGCCGGATGGTGAGATCGATCGCCATAAGGCTCGACTTGTTGCAAAGGGTTATGCACAACAAAAAGGCATAGATTATGAAGATACTTTTTCTCCCACTTTTCGTATGACTACTGTGTGTTTTCTATGTGCATTGGCAACTCATTTTGGTTGGGATGTACATCAATAAGACATTGTTACTGCTTTCTTGAATGGTGACATATTTGAGGAAGTTTATGTAACGCAGCCTCGCAGTTTTGTCAAGAAAGGACAAGAGGACAAAGAGTGCAGATGTAAGAAGGCTTTGTATGGGTTGAAGCAATCTCCTCATGCTTGGTATGAGAAAGCTGACACTCATTTGGTCAAACGAGGCTTTCGTAACAATCCAACAGAAAGCACATTGTATGTAAAGCGTGAGGGTGATGTACTTCTCATTGTGGTTCTTTATGTAGATGATTTGCTGATCAGTGGACCAAATGAAAGAAATATTGATGAATTTAAGGCTGATTTGAATGCTACTTTCAAGATGAAGATTTGGGGATGTTGCATCATTACTTGGGCATACAATTTAAGCAGTGTGATGGTGGTATTGCCTTGTGTCAGAAAAGTTACATAGAGACATTGCTATGTAAGTTTGGACTTGAGGATTGCAAACCTATTGCCACTCCTATGGAAACATGTTTGAAGTTAAGTCTGCATGATGATGGTGATCTTGCTAATGTCACTCTCTACCAAACTGTTGTTGGATGCCTCATTTATGTATGCAACACAAGGCCAGATATTCAGTTTGTAGTCTCATAGGTTAGCAGATCTATGCATAGCCCAGGGTCTAAGCATTGGCAGGCTGTCAAGAATAGTTTTTGCTACCTTAGTGGCACTTTACATCTTGGATTGTTTTATCCCAACGGGGGGGGGGATCATTGCCGGCCAGATTACATGCTTTTCCGTACTTAGATTGGGCTGGTTGTTTTGACACGCAAGTGTCCACAAGTGGTTTTTGTTTCATGCTTGGCAGTTCATGTATATCATGGTTGAGAAAGAAGCAACCTATTGTGGCCACTTCTAGTTGTGAGGCTGAGTAAAGGGCTATCTTCACAACTACGGTTGAGTGTGTATGGCTCAGACGCCTTATGGCTGATTTGGGTGTTGGACAGGACAATGCCAACACTATCTACAATGACAGTCAGAGCACATTGACAGTTGCGAGGATCCCAGTTTTTCATGCTCGCACAAAGCACAGTAGGACAGGTCAGCTTGGCTTATGTGCCAACACAGGACAACCTTGCAGATCTTTTCACAAAGGCATTGTCTCGTGAGAAGCTCAAAGATTTCCGCAAAGCTTTGGGCTTACTCCCCTTTGTGGGCTGATCATGTCCTCAAGGCATGGTACTTCTCTTTACTCATGTGCCAGCTCTCATTCACTGCATCACTCTAGGGGGGATTTGTTACCATATACATGTGGTAGTGATGTGTGTGAACACACTAGGACATCCGGGGCATTTTTTCCCCTCTTTAGGAGGTTTTCCCACCCGTGCATTGTATATATGACCACCACTCTAGGGCTATCAATCTTTCCATTGCACACTAAGTAACACACTCTCATTTGTGTGCCTTGAGCTTCCTTTGTCTTCTCCAAGCTGTGTGTGTTTCTTTGCAACCCTGTTATTTCCCCCGTGCATTGTATATATGCCCATCACTCTAGGGCTATCAATCTTTCCATTGCACACTAAGTAACACACTCTCATTTGTGTGCCTTGAGCTTCCTTCGTCTTCTCCAAGCTGCGTGCATTTCTCTGCAACCCTAATTCCAACAAGTCTTCACCATCCTCAAGCTCCATGTACTCATCACCTGTTTCTTTTGTTTGTTTTCTTTCCAAGTAATCTTTGTACATATTTTGTTCATTGAAAAGTACATCCCTACTTCTAAAGATTTTACCATCTTGAGGATTCCATAGGCAATACACAAAGTTACCTTCTCCATGTTGGGATTCGGGCCAACGGGCCGAACATCCCACTTACTACTAACCCATCTACTAACTTAACCACACATATACTTATTCTTTAATACAAAGTGAATAAGGAGCCGCAACAATAGGATAATGTTGCTATGCGCCCCACCCAACAACAGGTCTCTCTCTCTCTCTCTCTCTCTCTCTCTCTCTCTCTCTCTCTCTCTCACTTGCACTCGCACCCGCTTCTTGCGACGCCTTCAACTCGTATGAGAGAAAGGTTTGTGCTTTTTGATTTTGCATCCATGCGTGCACACTTTCAAAAGTGTAAACAGGTTTCCACTTTTAGAATCCGCAAATTCAGCATTCCGAGAGCGTTTCCAGTAGGTGTCTCCTGCGGTTTTACCCCCCTTTCAAAGTTGTTCGTGTAGTCAAAAGTTTCATCCAAGATACTCTTCATGAGTTGTATTTTTCAAGTCCACTTTTATTGCAGGTACATGTACGGATACAGGTACAGGACACAGGTGCAGGTTGTTCAAGGACTATTTTGGGATTGTATATAGCCATTTTATGGCTATTATGTGCTACTGAGATAGTGTTTATGAGCTAATTAGGAGCACTTTTTGGCATTGACATTGTCTTGGGTTTTTTAGGCATCCATCTCCTCATAGGTTCTTGCATACATACAGGACATCCAGGTTTCTTATAGGTTACAATGTTTTGCATCAACACAGATTTTAGTGAGTGTACTTGATGCGCATATGCATTTTTTTTGGCACTTTTGATAGTGCTTGAGCTATTTTGAGAGCGATTTTACTCCCCATCAAGGATTTGTTTACTGCTTGCACATTTTGTTTGACGCATGTTTGAGCGCGTATACTGCACCTTGCACTATTGTTGACAATGGATGTATGTTGAGTTGCGGAAATTTCCATATGTACCTTTTGTCGAGCCAATTTTTCTTGTTTCTAGTAGTCTTGACTATTTTTGAGACTCGGTTCGAAGGCCCTTTCTGAGATTGGGCTGGTTTCTTGTCTGCATAACCTTTTGTGAGGGTCGATAGCGTGAGGTTTTCTTGAGCTAGAGGATTCTCGAATGTTGAGATCCTTTTGGTGATACAGGTTGCTGGAGTACCCCTTTTCGTAGCCTCTCCATAGGACATGTATAGAGAGGGCTAGGTGCATTTGATGCCGTGTTGGCAGTCTTGGGTCTGCTTTGGACTTTTTATGCACAGTTAGTGGTTGAGGCACCTGTCTTATGCTCTAAGAGCATTACTTTTGATGCGTTATTGATCTCTTGTGACAGTTTTGGATTGAGATTTGGTCAATTGTTCTAGGGAAACTCTGCCAAAATTTTCCCAAAATTACAAGTGTTTATTGCCACATTATCTTTAGCTTGCAGCCATGTCATCTAGCGGCGGTGAAAATGATATTTACAATATCCAAAAATTTGATGGGACAAATTTTGTTATCTGGAAAAGGAAGATTCAAGATGTTCTCATACAAAAAGGCTAGTTGGATCCTATCATGAAACGCCCAGAGGGCGAGTATACAGATGTTGAGTGGGAAAGACTTGATGCTAAGGGAAAATCTACCCTCCGTTTGCATTTGGCCGAATAGGTGTACTTTACTATAGTTGGAGAAAGGACTGCTAGAGATGTATGGGATAAATTGTGTTCCAGTTATGAGAACAAAAGTGCCAATCAGCTTCTTGATGAAGAAGCTGGTTGACCTTTGTATGAAGAAAGAGGCCACTATTTCTACTCACATTAATGAGTTCAATATCATTTTCACTCAGTTGACCACTCAGGGTTTGGTCTTTGATGAGGAATTCAAATGTATCTTCTTGCTATGCAGTTTACCCTCGTCTTGAGGTATGTTCTGCAGTGCGATTAGCAACTCAACACTGGGTACTAGTCTTGTGTACAATGACGTCCTTGGGAGTCTGTTTACCGAGGATATTCGTAGGAAATCCCTCGAAGGCAAGAAGGATGGTGATGTGTATATTGCTAGTGGTAGACAGAGGGGTCACACTCAAGTTCGTGCCAAAAGCAAGGAACGTGGGGGCTCACACAGTAAGTCTCGGGGTTCTCTGCGTAAAAAAGGGCATGTGAAGAAGGATTGCAGGAAATGGCAGCAAAGCAAGAAGGATAAACAATCCGGTGACACTTCTAAGCATTAGGAAAAATATGAATCCTCTAGGGGCCCTTTGGGATTAAGGTTAATTAGAGGCCAGCCAATAGGAAGAGGGTGGTGGACACACTCTATACCCTCAAAAAAGTAGGGGGACAAGGTAGCCTTACACCTCTTAATGGCCTCTTACCTAGTGAGAAGGTAAGGGAGGTGGCTAGGGGAAAGGGAGAGGGGGGGGGGGGGGGGGTTAGGGGGGGACCACTTTGACCTTTTTTCCCCCACTTTTTGGTGGCCCGGATTTAAAAATACACTAAAAATTTCAAATTTTCAAAAAATTTCAAATTTCAAGTTTTCCCTCCTTAAAAGGTCCCCTAACCTATTTCATGGTCAAAAAAGTATTTTTGACCTCCAAAAGTCAAAAACGTGTACTTAAAAATTCTAAAAAAATAATTTTTTTCAAAAAATTTCAAAACATCATTTTCCACCATCCAAAGTCTTTCCAAACCTATTCTATAGCTAAAAGGTGATTTTCTCTCTCTACAAACCCTTTTCCAAGCTCTCCATGGCTGCAACAACCACATGCACCCCCTATAGTCCAGCATTATCTCTCTACTAGCTTTCTCCCATCTCCATTGTAGCACCAAGCAAGCTTCTCCCCCATCTCTTCCCCTTGCCCACCACATAGTTCCACACCAAGCTAGCTCCTCTCCCTTCTCTCACCTCCATTACAGCCCTCCTTCTACTTTCATTCACTCGCACTACATGGAAACCTCTACTCCCGAAGATGGAAAAAGAATCAACTCACATGACTTGCATACCACAAGAACAAGAGGTGTGAATAGTGCATGGGCATTGCAAGGATTCATCTCCAACATAAAGGTAGAATGGTGAGAAAACTACCCTTGTATCTTACATTCAGAGCTTAAGATCATCTCCATCTTTAAGTTTATCATGCTGGAGGGAATTAACCTCTTTATGGCTTTCAATGTTTAGGCTTCACACCTCATAAAATTGGGTGGTGCTATTTTGTTGATGGCTTTGGTGCGCCATCTATAGTTTTGTAGCATGTGATTGATTCTCACAATGTAAGTAAGCTGTGCTATCTATGGAGAGTCATCAAATATTTTTCTTATAATTTATTCTTTGTATAGTTGTCATTAGATTATTAGAATGATATCATTTTGTACTTTATAACTTTGTGCTCACATAATCTGTTGTTTACTTACAAAGTCAACTTGTTTTGAGAGGACATGAGCAAGCAACCATGTGCAGAGATGGAAATCACCCTATTTTTGTTCCGTGAGGAACCTTTCACTACCGTGTTAAAAGATTTTGATAAGAATAGTAGGATTTTTGTAGAATCTTGAACCAAATAAGTACTCTCTAGGAGCTCTTAGAAAAGCCATCCCTATAGTACTACTATCTTCCCTAGTGTCATAGACACACAAATACTCGTGTATATGAATCTCTAGATGAGAAAGACAAATACTTGTAAGAGAAGCCTAGCAGCAACAACATTGTCTCCATTTGTAATTATTTTTATGACGCTGGATTCCTCTATAAATGCAATATAAATATTTCTTTTTGTTAAATGGTGTCGCACTGAGTGAGAGTATTTAATTTAGATTACTGGAGTTCCATACAGATTTGAGAAATATTATTGATTTTTATGGATATTCTGATTTGCCTGTAAGATGTTTGAAGTTTCAAGTCTTAATCATTCCACCACGAAGAAATCATGCAATATTTTGATTTCAGTTTAATCACTAATGGTTATTCTTATTAAGTGGATCATAACCTTTGTCAAGATGTCCTCATTTGGAAATGTTGAATATATATCAATAGCAACATTTTAAAAGTTGAGAAAGCTAAATTCTTGCTTTCCAAAATGTTATTGTTTCCATACTATGCCTATGCCAAGCTTGACTTAAAGAAATGACAACTTGAGATGGAGGTGTAGATATATAGGAGTGACTTATTATTGATTCTTGTTTCATCATATATATTATAAAGCCTTCGAGTTTCCACCTTTTTGAGTAGTGTTGACAAGTTTTTGGTATCAAACCTTCTTAAATACCCCTATTCATTCGCTATTGGTAGCTATTTATTTGGTATTGCTAAAGATCATACCAATAGCTATCACCTTGTGAACTTAATTGTTGAATTGTGGATTTGATTTTTACTATGTAGCTCATTTGGATAGAGAAAGTGTAAAAATAAATTATAGATACATGTATTGTTAACATAGAAGATATGTATCACTCGAACCTATATAACTGCTAATCAAGAAACCTTTGGTTGGATACTATAACAATAGGGGTTACATGTGGTTTCAAATACCAAAGAAATGACTTAACCAAAACATTCCCAAGAACACGAGGTGAACACAACGAAGTAAAAATTGGCTCCTTGTTTGGTTGATTTCTAGTGCTAAATGTTCTGAGTACACAAAATTTGTGAGGCCTTTGACCTTGGGAGTTCACTAAAGTATATGTAACATAGCACGTGTTCAACAGAAGAGAATTTATATTCTTGTAAAGTTACAGAAACATGTGTAGGTAAGGCCTATAAGGGCTACTTTCAATCCATTGTGGTGAACGCAAATGATATAGGAAAAGTTTACATAGTGAATACTCTGGACATCAAACACTACAACTCTATCTCATGGCCATACATTAAAACAAAGCCCCTATTTGTCATTTTGAAGCCCCAGGGATCCTCAACAAGAGGGACCACAACGGCGCATAGAATGGCCATCCAGGCACAAATAGGAACCAAGATATTTCCAAGAATAGGGGATGGACACAAGGAAGTAAAAAATGGTTGATAAGAATGATACAAGGTTTAGGTATCTACCATTTGGGGTGGGGGGGGGGGGGGGGGGGGGGGGGGGGGGGGGGGGGGGGGGGGGGGGGGTTGCTATGAACACATTAAACTGCCCAGTTCTATCTCATGGACATGCATTAAAAAAATATTGTACTTGTCATTTTAGGGCCCCAGGGACCCTCAACAAGAGGGGCCACAAGGGCGCGCAAACTGGCCATCCAAAAATTTAGGGCCCCAGGGACCCTCAACAAGAGGGGCCACAAGGGCGCGCAAACTGGCCATCCAAAATTTTTGGATGGCCAGTTTGCGCGCCCTTGTGGCCCCTCTTGTTGAGGGTCCCTGGGGCCCTAAAATGACAAGTACAAGCTTTTTGTTAATGCATGGCATGATACAATGTTTAGCTATTTGCCATTTGGGGGGGGGGAGTTTGCTATGAATACATTCAATTGCCCAATTCTACCTCATGGCTATGCATTAAAAAAAGCCTATATTTGTCATTTTAGGGCCCCAGGGACCCTCAACATGAGGGGCAACAAGGGCGCGCAAATTGGCCATCCAAAAATTTTGGATGGCCAATTTGCGCGCCCTTGTGGCCCCTCATGTTGAGGGTCCCTGGGGCCCTAAAATGACAAATACAAGATTTTTTTTTATGCATGGCCATAATTCAAGTGGTCTTTTTTTTTTTTTTTTTAATAATAAGTGTTGAACTTGTAGGCTGTTTTCAAGAGCTTCTAGTGTTCAATTGGCTCCGAATCTGTCTGGGCTTGTCTCACATAAATTTGTTCATCTCGTCGCGCTCTTCGACCATCGTGTGATGCAAAAAAATCATATCCTACTCGGATTCTCCAAAAAACAACGTGCAAGTTGGCAATTTCTTTAAAAATGATGTAAAACAGACATTTCTTACTTTTTTCTTAATCTACGGGCTCGAACGAGCATTAAAACCATGGAATCTGAAAATACTCAGAGAACCAATGTTTTTTATTGTGTTAAGGACTGCATTTCCTACATACAAAACTTTCTCAAAATCTCACCCTAACACCTTCAAAAGTGTCTTCCAAGGAGTGCCCTCGATCAAAAATTAAAACTGAAGGAAAACAATCAGAATGAACTCCTAGACTGTGTACAAACTTTAAAATAACATTGGATATGGTGCAGATGGAGAGATGGGATATCATCTCCGGCACCCAAAATCTTGTCAAGTCACCCGTAGTTCAGATGTGATCTTCAATGAGTCAAAGATGCATAAACAACCTATCAAGGAAATAGAGGTTTGGAGAGTCACTTTTGAGGATGTTGCCTCAGAGACAGTGAAATCAACTCAGCGGGCTAGTGATGTACCTTCTTCCACTAGCAATGCTCCAAAGGGAGTGGATAGCAATGGTCAAGGAGTGAGACGGTCTACTAGAGTCTCTCATCCACCTGTGCATTTTGAGCCAAGTCTTGATTACATCATGTTGATCAATGACAGTGAGCCAAGCTGCTACCAAGAAGCCATGATGATAGATGATGTGGTAAAGTGGGAGTAGGCTATGGAATTTGAGTATAACTCGATTTTGGCTAATGATACTTGGGACTTGGTAGAACTAAAAAATGATGCATTAAAAGCTTTACCTTGCAAATGGGTTTACAAGAAGAAGTTTACCTCAGGTGATCCAAATCCAAAGTACAAGGCTAGACTTGTAGCCAAAGGGTTAAACAACAGAAGGAAGTCGATTTTGATGAAATATTCTCACTTGTGGTCAAGATGACAACACTTAGAACCAACCGTACTTGGTCTTGGAGCAATAGAGGACATGGAACTTGTCCAAATGGATGTGAAGACAACATTTCTTCACGGGGATCTAGATGAGGATGTTTACATGCAGCAGCATGAAAGGTTTGTTCAGGAGATCACATCTCGTGAGGAGCTAGTATGTAAGCTCAAAAAGAAACTTTATGGCTTAAAGCAGGGTTCAAGGCAGCGGTATCATAAATTTGATGCATGTATGAGTCTCAAGGGTATAAAAGGAGAGAAGAGGATCACTACTTGTACATGAGAAAGCTAGATGATGGCTCGATGATCATTCTAGTTCTATATGTTGACGACATGCCTATAGCTGGGAAATCCATTGCGGAGATTGCCAACTTGAAGAAAACACTTAGCAACAATTTTGCAATGAAATATTTGGGGGATGCTACACACTTTCTTGGCATGCGAATCAAAAGAGATCGCAAACGTCGTATTCTTGAGTTATCTCAAGAAACATACATTGACAAAGTTTTGCAGCGTTTCAATATGCAGGGGGGAAAAGAATTGAGTATCCCAATGAAGGCATTCTTGAAATTCAACAAGCCTAGATGCACCCAATCTGATGTTGAGCAAGCAAAAATGGCTAAGGTACCATATTCTCCGGCAATGGGTAGTCTCATGTATGCTATGGTGGCCACAAGGCTAGACATTGTTTTTGCAGTGGGAGTGGTGAGCCAATATACGGAGAATCCTGGCAGTAAGCATTGGGAAGCAGTGAATCACATTCTTAGGTACCTCAAAGTTATGGTCGGCAGGTGTTTACGCTTTTGAAAGAGTGATGCATCCATCGTGGGCTATGCGGATACAGACCATGCGGGCTATGTCGACAATAGGAGATCGACATCTTGCTATGTCTTCATATTTGTTGGAGTAGCAATATTTTGAAGGTCATGTATTCAAGATTGTATGTCGTCTTCCACTACGAAAGCAGAGTACATTGAGTTGTCAGATGCAAGTAAAGAGGCTGTATGGTTATCTTGATTGGTTATAAATGTTGGCATTAACGAGACTCCAATGATATATTGTGATAGTTAGAGTGCTCTTGCATTGGCAAGGAATCCCGTGTTTCACTCCAAATCGAACACATTGAAGTTAGGTATCATCTCGTGAGAGATTTCTTGGCCAAAAAGCTCATTGATTTGGTCAAGGTACACACTCACGACAACCTAGCAGATACTTTGATGAAAGGCTTAGCTTTGGAGTGGTTTACACATTGCAGTGAGTTGATGGGCATAGGTTGAAGCCACTATATTGCTTCACAGTTGTACATACCATGTCACTTGGGTTGCATTGGCCGTCAAGTGGGAATTTGTTGGGATTCAAGCCAATTGGCCGGACATCCCACTTATTACTAACCCATCTACTAACATAACCACATATATACTTATTCTTTAATACAAAGTGAATAAGGAGCTGCAATAGGATAAAGTTGTTGTGTGCTCCACCCAACAACAGGTCTCTTCTCTCTCTTGGATCTCACACTTGCACTCACACACGCTTCCCGTGGCACCTTCACTCCATAGACAATGAAGAAACACTTTTTGGACTTTGCATCTAGCTTTTATCTTAGGCTTCTATCTATGTGCATGAAAGTTTCACACCCAAACACTTTGAGAAATGAATAGTTCACCAGTTTACCTGTCCATGCCTCCTCTGGAACTCTCCCATCCAATGTCATTGTGGGACATGTCTAACCTCACCATCCTATCTTATTGCAGTATTAGCGAGAAGCACGATTAATTTGTCAAACCATGGGATGAAGCTGACTTGACTAGTGCATAGAGGCTACAAGAGGTTGTCAATATCTCGGGAAACAACTAACAACTCGCATCTAACTCAAACTACACTCAAGTGACTGAAATCACCAAAAGCCAATCGCTCATCGGCAAGCAAATCACATCCGTTATAGCATCAAATGACATCCAAACGTAACGAAACTTCTAGGACAAGTTTATAAGACCTAAGCACACATGCCTATGGTCTCAAACCCCACTTTAGGTCAACTTCCAAAATTGCAATTATTAACAACAGTGGATTTTTGACCTAGTCATTTTCGACCCAGAATGCATCTAAATGCTTAACAATGATGCCCCAATACACCACCTATGCTTAGTTTTTTATTTAAAAGTGTAAATTCCTAGTTATGATGAAATTAGGCCGCAAGTCGGCGACGCCAAAATCTATGAAATACTGTGAATGGATTACGTCAATACGTAGATCTCTTACCTGCGGTTGCAATGCAACAAACGCAATCGCAATGTGACAATCGGAGAGGGAGTAGGAAGAGGGAGAAGGAGAGAAATGAGCGCCGTTAGCTCACGCTGCGTATTTCTTATCCAAAACTTATAAAAAAATAACAAAAATTGGCTTTTATACCTTAGCCAAGGTTTTTGGGTGGTCAAAACTAATAATCTGGAGCTCTACCAAAGCTGGGTGATGACTGGCTGATACAATCTAGAAGCTTGTAGCCCTGGCTCATTAATCATAGAATTTATCCGAGAAAATAGGAGTTACAATGTTCCCGATTTATCAAGATAATAAATGTTTTACAAAGAGAACTCCAAAAAATGGCATCCGTGTTAGCTTGCTGCTAACATTCCCCTTTTCCTCGCCTGTGTCATCCCTTGACACAATTCTATGGGCTGAAATAGTCTTCGGGTTGACGGCTGGCGAGGCGGTCTTTAAGCTCGTCCCAGTGCCTTCTGGTATCTGATTCTTCATTCTTTGTTGGGAACTTGGAAAAATTGCATTGTTACTTGATTCTTCAGCTCCACCGTTGAGTAGCCTACAAACCTGGATGTTAGGTTGCTCATCACCGGTGCAAATATCTTCATTCGCCAGGTGAAGAATCCAGTGTAGAATGCTTCTTCAAAGGCTAGCATATTATTCGATGGTGGGAATATGCATCTAGCATAGAATTCGTAAAGGACCTCTTCTAAAGGTTTCCCACTTAGATCGTAGAATAAGCCTTTGTTTCCTTCCAAGAATGATAGCCATGGGGTTGCTGTTTACTCAGGCGCCCGTTAGGGTTTTCACCATGTATTCCTCTATCGCCTCGCCTCTCTTTGGAGCTGGTAGCCTGGGGAAGTTAATCCAAGTTGGCCTCTTCTTTTCCAGTGCTTCATGCGCTTTCCATGTCCTTACTCTGGGTACATGATAGAATGTTGGATCTCTTTGAAGGGCTGCAGGTGCTCTTGTGAACAGAATCAGGTATCTTGGATTCTTGTTCAACCAGCTTAATCTCCACTTTGAGTGGTCTTTATCTGCACCATCTTCTTGCATATCCTTGTACAACCTTTCTTTCACCTGTAATAGTTTTACTTTGATGAGAGGGTACGGCAGGGATTGTTGGTGCCATTGAGCGCGTTGATCTGATTGGGAGTGAGTTGAGTGACATTGACAAAGTGTAAAACTCTCAACTCCCAATCCATAGTGGCTTTCCACTACTCATCCACCTCTAGGGTGATCTTCTCCTTCAGTGCGTCTTCTTCAGCTTTTGACAACTGGACCACTGGCACTATGTCTGCATCTGTGATGTGAACCTGAAAATCCTCATCACCACTCACCTCTGCTGTGGGTTGTATCTCAAACTCAGCAAACGAGACCGAGGGTATGTCAATCTGAGGCGGCTCTGAAGTGCCTGCCTCTTCCTGCGTGTTTGGTTTCCCATCTCTAAGGAGTTGATTAATTCGCTTTAGTTCTGCTATCTTCTTTAGAAGCTCCTCCTCTCTTTGAACCCGCATCAGTGCCAGGTGCCTGCACTGCGATTGTTCTAACTTTAATTCCAATTCAAGGTCTTTGCTTTTCTTTTCAAGTGCCTTATACACTTCGTCAGTTCCTTTGATCGAGGCCACAACTGGATTTTATTTGATTTGCCGTAAGAAAATGTCCTGATCATTGATCCTCTATTCAGAATAATGTAGAGAAGCATTGGCAACATCTAATTGCACCTGAATTTTTTGAGCTGTCAGAGATGTCGTAAGAAGTTCATTAGTAACTTCTGTCAGTTGCTCATCTTTTGCTTTGCAGGCATCAGATAATTTGGTGAGTAGATTACCTAACTCCTCCTATTCTTTTTGTTGCCTATCTCTGGCTAACTGATGCTGTTCCATTTCTGCCTTCAGCTCTTGCACCTGCCTTTGGAGATCAGTGATGACAATCATCTTGTCTTCTAGCTCTCCTTGGAGAGCGTCGTTCACCATTTCAAGTTCGTTGGCCTTTGTGCTACGGTTTAAAGCTGCAGGACGGAGTCTCTCCATCATTTTGTGCATCTAACGTGCATATTCATTGACTTGTACTATTACTTTGTCGTTTGACTGCCATTCCTCCTTTCTTGCCAGCTGAGATGTGCCTGCAGCCTCATGTGTTGCTTCTTGTTGCATCATAACTGCTGGTGGTTCTTGTGTAGAGGTAGATGGTCGGTCTTCTTCTTGGCCATCTTGAGGCTTTGATGCCTTGGCAGTTTCTGTCTGAGTAGAAGTAGAGGGTGTTGTCTCAACCCTTGCTGTCTCTTCAGGTGCCGGACTTTCTTCCTTTTCTGGCTCGGGCTCCGTCTCATGTGCAGTGTGATAGGCGCTTTTTCTGCATCTGCTTCTTTATCAGTCTCTTTTTCAGATCTACTTGCCTTTTCCTCTTCTGGCTTTTGAGTATCTTCTGTTGCCTTCTCCTGTTCCGACTCAGCCTCTTTTTCTTTTTGTCCGTCGGGGTGGTCAGCCTCTTGTGCAGGTTCTGTTTGTTGGGTGGACTCAACATCTGTTAGGAAATAAGACGTAGCTAAATAGATAATTGAGTAGATTACTTAATGGAGAGAGACAGATTTACATACACGAGATTATAGAGTAGAGAGAGAGAGAGAGAGTACACACGATATATGTGGTTCACCCAATGTGGGCTACGTCCACGGGAAAGCAGCCACTCAATGGATTTAGTACTTCAAAACAAGAAGTAGTTTACAAAGGGATTATACCCTTAATGGAGCTCCCGCCTTGCTTCACTCTCACCACCTCACACTCACCTTGTTGCATCAACTTCACACTATGAAATGTATGTAGAAATGGCCTCCTTTTATAGGCCAAAAGGGCTGCCCTCTCTTATGAGAGACAACCATGTGTAGCCGCCCTTGTGCGAATAAGTCCAAATCGGACCCTCCAATCCGCCCATGTGTGGCTGCCCTTGAGAAGACAAGTCCGCTTTTGAATTCGGCCACCGCCCACCGCCCATTGACTTCCGACCACCGGCCACCGGCCATTGACTTTCGACCACCGGCCATTGACTACCGGCCACCGACCAACCGACCGGTTGTTTTCCGACCACTTTCCGGCCGCCGTCCGGCCATAATATTCCGGCGAAAAAAAAAGTCTCGGGGGCCTCCGCCCCCGAGGCCTCTAAAGTTGCCCCTGATTCTTGTCCTTGAAAATTTTGGTTTCCGGTGAGTGATTTTCCTTCATGCACAATGGCTTCTCCTCATAATGGGGGCCTTACAAATGTGCGCTTTTACCACAGAAAATTACAAGGGTAAATTAGGCTCCATACTTAACAAAATCTTTCTCTTTCTCAGGCTCTGCTTCTTCATTGGTGTTTTTGCCTACAGGTGATGGTGGTGGGCTAGGCATGGGATGGTCTTGTCTCGTTGTTCTGTAGGCGGTGAGGTGGGTTGGGGAGATCCATGACTTTGCTCTTGGCTAGCCGTTTCCGCAGGTGGTAGGTTGTTGGCCATGCCGATGGCATGATATGCTATTCGAGTCAAGACCTTTGGTGCGCACCCAAGTATGTGATTTTGCCTTCCTTTTTGGTGCCCTTCAAGGTTGTCTATACTGCGCGTGGTCCACGAGTTGTCTCGTTGTTGACTTGAGAACCCGAGTGAATGTGGTGGCCACGGCGTGATTTGGTGTAGTGTACCTTGGTGGCCTTTTTGCCAGAAAATGAAAGTGCTGGTGGTACAAACGGGCTGGCTCTTTCACCTGTTTGAGGATAAGATCGGCCAATGTAGCCACATCTGTCTCTTTAGGAAATGTGCCTGTGGTTTTCCTGTCTCTTGCTCGCATGTTCATTCCTTTTGTGGGCAGTGCGAGTGCCTCTACCACTATCTCTTTTAGTGATCACTACTTTGACCTTGTTCCCTTGCATGACGGATATCTGTGCGGTTTCGTCTTCTTTGATGGTGGATAGAAGCTCATAAGCCTTCTGAAAATCCACTCCGCAAGGCTCTTGTTCGTAGAAATGCCTGAGCCCCAACCTGCGGTTAGCCTCTTTTGTCTCTGGCTTGGCAGCTACATCATAAACTTCTTTGGGTAGGAGTTGCAACTCCACCTGATGCCCCTCTTCACTCTTGAACCTGCTAGTGAAGACCGTAGTGTGGTGCTCTTCTAACTGTTCTTTAGAAAGGTGGGATGCTTTTGCTGCTTTGACTGACTCGGGTCGGGGTCTAGTGATACGCAGGCAGTTCTTGTAGTTTCTCCTTTTGGTTGAGCTTCTTTTTAGCCCTCTCCGCTGCTTGCATTGCTCCTATTCAGTGAATAGAGTGCAAAGTTAGCAGATTTGTCGGAGTTTTCTCTGAAATGTCCTTTAGGTTGAAATGCTGACAATTTGGTCCAATTTGCTTCAAATCAATTTTTGAACAAGCAAAGATGCATAACAACATGCAAGGAGCAAAACTGTATGGTCAAAACAAAATTTTGCAACCAAAGTAAATAATCGCGATTATTTATAGCTGAGGAAAATTTTCAACTTTTTGCAAATTTGGCTTTATAGGCTTGAAGTATATACCAAATACATGCTCTGAGGGAAATATGGGCTCATGTGGATGCACAGGGTGAAAATGGTACCAGATTTTGGCTTCAGGTCTTTGAAAAAGTAGATATAAAGGAAATTTGAGATTTTGAACTCCAAATTGATTCAAAGTTGGCTAGTGCGCTTATTACATCATGTACTTTGGATGTATGATGACAAAATATCCAAATTCCCCAATTTTGACCAGAAAGTAAATAATCGCAATTATTAACTTTTCTTCCAAAATTGATATTTTTTGGTACAAATTGGTTCTAGGCATTATATGGACCTTGGGTATGAGATATGAAGTGATTTGGATCAAGAAATGTGGTCTATAACCCAAACTTTGGCTTGCAAAGACTTCTTTGCATTTTTTTGGCAATTTTACAAGTAATATGGGTGGTCATTTTGGCTCATACTTGATTTTTGGCATGTAATAGGTGTGTACACATGATAGGTGAGGTGATTTGACAATTTCCAAGCAAAACTGATGAAAAAGTAAATAATCGCGATTATTTACAACAGTGACAAAACTTTGCAAAACCGACAAATTTTGACCTAGGTATGTTTCATACACCTAATACAAGTCCTAAATTGAATTTGGTCAAGTTTGGTCATGCTGGAATCACTTTGTGCTCTGTCGACTCTGAAATCCCCATTTTTTATGACTATTCTGTCTTTTGGGCTGGTCAGTCAACTTTGAGGCTTTGGACTTGTCCGTAACATACTCGTGAAGCAACCTTTTCAATTCTGGCTCATTTGGAGTCAGTTTGACTTCGTATATCGAATTTGACGCTTTGTAACCTTTGAGTCATTTTTTGCTTTTCGAGGGCTTTGCTTGATGGATTTCACCAAACCAATCATATACATTGTATATGAACCTCATTAGCAAGCCATCTGTGGAGTCAGATCTGAATTCGAACATTTCTCAAAAACCTAACTTTTCTATTGGGGACCCCCTTGACCCCAGTCAAATGGTCATCTAATGGTATAGAAAGGTTCTATTATGTTAGGGCATGCTATGATTCAAATCCCATCCGATTTGGTCAAGCTGGCAGGCCGCTATGATCAGTTTTGGGTCGTAGGTCTTCGTGCACTGCTCGGTTTCTAGGGTTTTTTCTAGGGCTTTAGACTGGCTACCGGCCATACAAAATGGATCATTGTTGAGTAAAGAACTTACCCCTCATGTCTCGTGTGAGACGGTGCTGAGAACGGTCAACTGTGGGCTCAAGAAAGTCGCGCGAAAGAGGACGAAATCTCTCTCTGCAAAGGCTCGAAGTGGAAATGAGGTGGTTTTAGCCTACCTTGGGTATCTATACCTGGACTTCCTGAACCAATTTTCCTCAGACTCCCCCGTTAGTCCTACTAGGCTGTGAAATCTATGGTAGACTCAAAAATTTTCGTGATCGGATTCCTGTAGCTCATTCTGCAAGAATTTTGCAAAAGTAGGCCTGGTCGCCTAATTTAGGCTTCCCGCTTCCATTTTCTGATTTCATTGAAAATTTTTGTGCTTGTCCGCCTTGTCTTTTTTATCATCACTGTGTCTTCCATTTTTCCATTTGAGCTTTCTTGCTATTTATTATTAAATTTTGACCTGTTTATTTAAAAAAATCAAAGAAAATAGAAAAATGCTCTAAAAAAGTAAAGTAAAAATCCAATAATTAAGAAAATCCCTTGAAAAACACATCTTTATTGTTTTTTGTTGGATTTCTCTATGTTTAAGCCTCATTATCAACAAAAATGATGAAAAATACTAAAAAAAGGACTATTTTTGATGATTTTTTGATAGTATACACACTATTTACACTCATCGGTGAGATATTATCTGTGAATTTTTCCTTGGTGATGAATTATAAGGGCATTATTAGGTAATTTTGCAAAAAAAACACACGTTAACATAGAACTTTTTCCTCCCTCTTCAAACATTGCCGTTAATTACTTAGTACTTAGTACTTAGTACTTAGTTCTTTGTGCCCTTCCACCCCTCCTAGATGGCGTACTCTGGGACGACTGTGTGCATGGGTTAAACAATCGTGTCTATGCATAGCCGTGGTTGGCTCTACCATGATATGAATATCAATGCAATTTAAACCAATATGCTGTGCAAGAGCTGGGTCTTGAGTAATTAACTCAAGGGTTTCCGATGTTGAGGTTTGCTGCTGATGTATTCCAAAGAGCAAATCTTGTAGCTTGTGTGCTCTCTGTTTGATTGTACTTATCAGGATGCTTTAGCACACTGATTGCTTGAGCTGTTGGTAGCACTTTTGACTGGTGCCGAGATTTTTCTCTCCATTGGTAGCTTGTTCGGCTTGGTGCTGCATGGTGTGGTGGAGTCTTTTGAGACTTAACTCGCCATTGCTTGATTAGTTTCGCGGTTTGTGGAGAAGATAAGTGCTCCTTTTTCTTCCAAACCATTTTCATGTTAGGTTCCTTGCTCGGAGATGCTCGTCTCTGTGTTTTAACCCTTGGAACCCTCTTGTGTTTTGTCGGTGAAGTTTTAGGCACCCAGATTTTAATCGGCTTATCTCTAAGCTATGCTTTTGGTACCCAAACTTGCCTGACTCCTTGCATGCTATATGTAGCATTTGATTGTCGAGGGGATGGAGAAGATTGACTTTGTGGATTAGTCTGCTGATTGTTTCTTTTCCATTCTTCCTTGCTTGGTGCAATTGGAACAATGAGTTGCCCTCCTTTAGGTGATAGTTGTAGTTGATTCGTATCCCAATCTCGTACTGCTTTGTATGTACACATCCAGGGAATTCCAAGAATCATCGTCTCATTCATGTGTTCATCTAGTAAGCATACAAACTGATGAGGACATGAACATCCATGTACTATCACGTTCAAGTTGACTACTCCCAATGTTGGAGTTGGGTTCTTGTTGCATCCTTTGATT
Source organism: Adiantum capillus-veneris (assembly GCF_014529385.1). Taxonomy (NCBI): domain Eukaryota; kingdom Viridiplantae; phylum Streptophyta; class Polypodiopsida; order Polypodiales; family Pteridaceae; genus Adiantum; species Adiantum capillus-veneris. Next base: position 8,829,254 of record NC_140946.1, on the reverse strand, counting down.
GTCACTATTCCTGCCGTCAATGCTTGACTTGTTGCCTTCTTATATGTGGAATAACTGACCGCATTTACTCTAGCTCATGTGCCGACCAAAGCATTGGTGCTATGATTTTTGAGTTGTACTTTGATGCGCAAGTCCATTCCATCTAACCAGTCATCATCTGTTGAAACTGCGTCTTTAGGTAATTCCCATTGTCGATCATCTATTTCCAAAGTGTTGATAGGAATCGATATCTGTTGATTCTTAAGAGAAGCTTTCCGCTTGAGTATCCAAAGCCGAGCTTCCTCTTGGGCTTCATCAATAACCTGCTGTCGTTTGATCTTCCTTTGTTTGGTTGCATGCATTCTCTCTAGCACTTCATTGGTTAGTGGAAAATTATATTTCTTTAAACGACATCAACTAATCCAATTAGCCATTGGTTCACCATCTAGGGTGGTCAATTTAACTGCTCCATTTGGAGATACATCTTCAATGATAAATGGTCCATTTCCCTTTTTCTTAAACTTGGGAATGTGTTGCTTAAGGGAATAGACTAGAACTAAGGCCCCTTCCTTGAAGATCTTTGTGATTAAGTGGGAATCAAAAAACTGTTTTTGTTTTCGCTTTTGTGCATAGATATGAGCTACATCAGTTAGCCTTTGCTCGTCTAGCTTTTCCAAATTTTCAAGTCTTTCTGACAATTCATGTCTAGTCCAGTCAAGATTTTGTGCTACCCTTAATGTCGGCAATAGAAATTCTATTGGAAGTATGGCATCAAGACCATAAACAAGGTTAAAGGGTGTAGCGTTTAGAGTTGTTTTGAATGAAACTTGATAAGCCCATAGAGCAGCATGGAGATTCATTTCCCAATCTATCCTTCCTGAACTAACCACTTTAGTCAGCATCGAGCTAAGTATTTTATTTGTATGCTCAGCTTGTCCGTTTGCATGTGGGTGATAGGGAGCTGATTTGTTATGGATGACCATAAACTCATTAAGCAAATACTCTATTACCGAGTTCCCCGATCACTGACAATCTCTATTGGCAGTCCATATCTAGTGAATACATACTCATATAAGAATGCAACAGTGGTTCTGGCATCATTCTTTTGAGTTGCTTTAGCCTTGGCCCATTTGGTCAAATAGTCCGTAGCTACAATGATATATTGAGCTTGGGTTGTATAAGCAGATGGCTATATTGGCCCAACAAAATCTATACCCCATTTTGCGAAAGTTCTAGCCCCCATCATTGGTCTTAAGGGCATACTATCTACTCGTGTTGGCATTTTTGCTTGTTGACAAGCATCACATCTTCGAACATATTCTTTGGCATCTACAAAAAGTGTTGGCCACCATATGCCTGCCATCAAGATTGCTCTTGCGGTGTTCTCACTAGAAAAGTGACCTCTAGCTACTCCAGCATGTGCTTGTTCTATAATCCGAATATACTCATTTTCATTTGCACACAGACGCAAATGTTGATCTTTACCTCTTCAATACAATTGGTTCCCAATAAGAGCATAGTCTCTTGCTTCAGTTTCAATTGCTCTTTGACGGTGTTTACTCATATCCTTAGAATATGTTTGGCTCGATAAGTAAGTAACCAGATAATTACTCCACTTAGGAACATGTGACATTTGAAACAATGCTACATGAGGTATGGGTGTTTGTTTTTGACATTGAGGGAATTTCTTTACAAAAGATAGAACATCTCTCCTCATAGTCGGCCAAAATACTCCAAGTCTCAAGATTCGTTGCATAGTTTGGTCTTCCGCAAAGTGAAGTCCTACTATGGTAACATGTGCTTGACTTAGGTACTGTTCTTTTTCTTCAGGGTTAATGCATATGAGAAATATCCCGTCTCAATTTTTTTGTATAGCCTTCCAGCTAGTAATTGATACATAGCCAATTGCTCGATTAATCTGATTGTAATAGGAAAAGGTATTTGTGAATCCACTTGAGCTATTGTCATTAATGACACACTGTTTTCCGACCATCTAGGTATCATTTCTACAGAGAACAAATAGGCATCTGGTAAATCATCGTCTACCCCTTTAGGTGATTCCCCTGAAACAATCCTTGACAAATGATCTGCTCGTTGATGTACATGTAGTGCCTTTTTTTACAACCACAGTGAAATCAAATTTGAGAAGAATTATGAACCATCTCACTATTCTCCCTGTGCTACATGGCTTGTTGACCAAAGACAACAAAGCTTGGTGATCCACAAAGAACACAAACTTGTTGGCTAATAGGTAATGTCTATACTTTTTAATGGCATAGATCATTCCTAGTCCTTCTCTTTCGGTGGTGGTGTAATTCTTTTCTGCCATGTTCAATTGTTGGCTAACATAAGAAATAGGAAAGTCAATTTTCCCATCTCCTCGTTGAGTTAGTATACAACCGATAGCAAAATTGGAAGCATCTACATGTACGTGGAATACCTTATCCCAATCTGGTGCTTTCAATATTGGAGCATTCAAATATCTACATGCCTCGGTCCATTCAAAGTGCATAATCAAGCTATACATGGGTTTTTTAATTATAGTGTACATGTAGATGAACTGTCGGTATTATCCACAATGTCCTATGAAGGCTTGTACCCCCGTGACTGTTGTTGGTCTAGGCAAATCAGCAATGACATGAATCTTCTCAATATCAATAGCTATGCCATTTTTAGACACTATATGTCCAATAATTTTTCCTTGTCTTCCTATGAATGTGCACTTTTCAAGATTTAAGCAAATCCTATAAAGTCTACATTTTTTGAATACCTTTTTGAGGTGTTCAAAATGATCAGCCCGGATTGATGAATGTACGCATAGATCATCCATATATAGTTCTAAAACTTTCCTAAGATATTCTTTGAAAGCATGGCTCATCAACCTTTGAAACGTGGCTAGAGCATTAGTTAACCCAAACGGCATAACTTGATAGGCAAATATACCCCATTCTGTTGCAAAAGCAGTTTTATGCTGATCTTTTGGGTCAACCAAAATTTGATTGTATCCCGAAAAGCCGTCTAAGAAGCTGTAAGCTTCTTTTTCTGCAACTCGTTCTAATACATGCTCAGTTATCAAAAGAGGAAAGTTGTCTCTAATGGTAGCTGCATTCACCTTTTTGAGATTAACATACACTCGTAATTTTCCATTCTTCTTGGGTACTACCACAATTGGAGACACCCAATTTGTGTGTTCAATTTCGTAAATGAATTTGGCTTCCTTTAGTTTTTCAATCTCTTCTTTGATCTTCATGGCAAATGTTTTGTTATACGTGTATGGTCTCTGTCTACTTGGTTTCGCGTCATCTCTCATGGGTATGGTATGTTGACAGATTTCTGGATCAACACCCTTGAGATCCTTGTAAGACTAAGAGAAGATATCTCGGTATTCCTTTAACAAGCTCATCAAAAGCTTTTCTTCTACTTCTGTTAGGTCATTCGCAATGTAAGCAGGTCTAGGTGCTTCTCCTGGTTCAGCCAAGTCTACCCTTTTAGCGTTTTCAGGCCCTTCATTAGATTTTCCTTGTTTCCGTAGTTCCCTAACAGGTTGTTCAACTATGATTTTCCGATCTTGGAGGGTGTACTTTTTGTAATGGGATGAACATGCATTACATCTTTACCATCCTCTTCCATGGTTTCCATTTCGGTTGTGTATATCTCCTTTAGAGCTTTTTTCAACTCTTGATATTTCTTTTTTCGCTCGACTCTGGTCATGAGTGGTTTCTTATCTTGTGATTTGTCTTGAGTATTCTTCCTTGTTTTTCTCGATGTCTTAGACATTTCTGAGTTTTTGTTTGAAGGAAATCTATCAGTTATTTTATCCTTGACACAATCATTAGCATTTATCTGCATCAGGAATTGTATTTTACCGGAGACTGATGGCATAGGTCGTGTTTTCACAATTTTGGTGTCTCTCTTTTGTCTATACCATTTTTGTCTTCTTGATTTCTGGTTTGGAAAGTCAAAAAACTTTTCCTCCCCTCCTTTTAAGAGTAACTTAGCTCTCATACGCTGTTTTTATAACCCCGAATCTTCTGAGGTAGCTGAGTGTTCATGTAACTCATCAGTTGCATCGTAATAGAGGTCTGAAAAGACTTGTTGAGATTTCATTAAGTCCTTTGGTTCCTCATCTTAGTTTTCAATGTTGAGGATTGAAATCATTTGGATGGGAATTATGTCATAGCCATCCTCATTGCAAAATTGAGTAGGCATAGACATATTCACACATACATCCATTGTTGCTGAAATTTGAGTCCACTCGAATGGCTCAAATAAATGCTTTGGAAAGGGTTTAGGTACTTAGGCTTCGTCTGTGCAATCCCTTTCTAGGATACATTCTTCTTGTCTTAAGCTTCCATTTTCTGAAGCTCCACACATCCAAATAGGAGTGTCTTTGTTTAACCAGGATAGGAGTTTAGTTTGAGCCGAAGAGACTGAATCAAACTCTTGGATGGGTGTTTTCAAGACATCTCTATAAGTGTGATCTTTTAGATTGACTCTTGTTATAGATGACACTTGCTTCAAGTACAGATAGTTGTTTCCCCAATCTTGGATAAACTGTACCTGTCGCATGAAAGGTCTTCCCAATATGATTTCATAGTTGTGTTTTTTTCCAAAGTCTACTATGGCAAAAGTCTATTGATATTCAATTCCACAGGAATTGACTATCACTTTTTCAAGCAACCCTAAAGGTCTCTCAATGTGTCCGTCAGCCAACTGCAATTTCATTCGAGTTTTTTTGATGGTTGGTTGTCCCCAGGATTCACATACTGCTTTAGTGGCTATGCCTATGCCAGCTCCACTCTCCAGTATCACCATGGTTTCAATGTCATTATATTTCACCGGGAGGGTGGTGTTTCCTTCTTCCCCTTCATACTATTCTGCAACTTTTTTCATAGGAATTGATCGAATCTCTTTGTTTTCCATTTCATTTTTCAAATTTTCCAAATTCTTCGAGATTAACCCCATTATCCCCACCTTCTCTAGGGTTTTCTGTAAATCATTCCACAAGTATGGTATGAGTTTTAACAGTTCTCCCAAAGTAAGAGTGCATTGGATAGGTGTAGACATGATTGAATGAATGTTGTCTACTTCTAGGGTCTGTTCAGCTCTTTTTACTTGAGTGGTCCTGCATACGATGGATTCATCTTAGTTATCTCCCAAGTAAGAAGATAATGGTTTTAATGTCAATGGTTTTGACATTCCTGAAGCTTCCGATCTGCAATCCCCGTACAAAGATTGTACATCCATATTCATATCAGAAGGTAGGTTATCCAACCAGACTTCCTCTATAGGATCTGACTTTAAAGTTAGGCTCCCATCATTGATCTCTCTTACTTTTTCCCATAAGTGTCCTTGCCAGTCTTCCTCCATGAATGGAATTCCATCTAAAACATCTCTGCTGTCAGACACTATAAGCTCTGGTTTGTTTGTTTCACGGTTTCTACCACCACATCGGATTTTGCTTTCATTTCTTCTACTGCAAGCTCTTCAAGTTTTGCAATACTTTCAAGCTTGGGTTTTTGTTTTTCTAGCATTTCTTCCGTGATTCTTACCAAATTTTGATAAGCTTCCAGCTTAACTGCTTCCATATTTGGAGATGGATAGTTTTTCCACTTGTTTTCCATGTTTTGGCCTGCTTTAAGTCCTGCTTGGTAGGCTTCCAAAGCAGCATTAATAGGCTCAAAAATTTTATCAACCAGAATGGATCCTCTAGATTTCACGGTTGTTTCCTTGAATTCACTGCCAGTTTCTTTCAACTTTTGTCCTGAGCTAGCTTCTTTGCTTTCTCTTCGATTTCAACCCATTGTTTTTGTTTTCTCATCTCATATCTTTTGCTTCTGTTCCTTTTGATTCTTTGAGAAGAAACTTTCGTGTTCTCCAAATCATCAGAGGAGTTGTGTTTCTTTTTTTTTGCGTGGGCTCTAGTGATTACCTTGATTGGAACAATCGTTTCACTCTCTGATGAGGTACTAGGCATCACTTGGACTACGTTTAATACGGTTTTACCCTTGTTCAAAGGATTTTTAGGAAAATCTTCCAGAAAGTGTCCTCCCTTTTTACAACATTGTATGCAATAGGCTTCAATTGGTTTGAGGTTTTTGTCAGGCTCTAGACATTTGTTTCTCCAATGGTCATCAACACCACAATTATGACAGTTTCTTGTTCTAGGCTTCATCATGGGGTCTTCCCATGGGAGGGGTCTGACACCTTGATTAGCTACATAATACATTGGTGCGAGCTCTGGTGGAGCATAAGTCACGATTTCTTCCATTGGTGGTGGATGTGGATTATACCAATTAGGGATTTCATTAACGTAATCATGATTGGGTGATTACGTCAATAACTCTAGTATTTATACACAAAAATCACGTGATCATGTTAATTGTTAATGTGACTTTGATTTTGACCTGTAAAAACCTATAGAGCCGATTAGCCCTCTAGGGTTTCTATTTTTCCCTGCAGGGCCCGTTGGGCTTTTTCATTTTTCTGACGGGCCCGTTAGGAAATGAAAAAGCCCGACGGGAGTAATTATATATAGTAAATAGTGTGCTAACCCCGGTCTTTTAGCTAGGCAAATCGTTGGGGAGTATATCCGAGTCCTGGGTATAGTCCTCTCCATGTGAATTGACCTAAGGTTACAGAGTCACAGGTCCTTTTTTTGGGCCGAACGTGATTCTTAATTCTGTAGCCACTTCTAAAAAATTTTAATTCGTTTACCGATATAAAGGTACGAAACCAAAACAACTGAAAACTTGGAGAATCATGCTCATTGCGAAGAAGCCATTGGTCCAAATGAGGGTTGTAATTGGTTTTAAAAGATGAGCATATGTAAATGACGAGTCGATAGTCAAGGGTCGGATGTCCTCTACTAGTGTACCGGGCATATAAAGATCCTTGAAGTCTTGCATTTGAGTTGATTTACACTTGTCACTCCACAATATAAGAGCTATAATCCTTGATTGGGTTAAAATAGCTTTTATATATTGAAATGGTTGCATGGGTGGGCTACAATCCTTTACTGGGTACAAGTAATCCTCAATTGAGTGATTATATTGAAGATTTATTTGCGTTAGTTTATGCATTGGTTTATACAGAGAGTGCATTATGTATTACGATAGTTTATTAGTGCATGAAATGACCAATCATATATTTTATTGCTTTCGTTTGTTTTTTTGTAGCAAATGAAACTAGATGTGTCTTATTGTTTGCAAATCAAAGTGGACATATAAATAATCATTATAATAATAATTGCATAGAGAGCTTCATAGCATTGTTATAGTTATTATGCCATGCATAGACTACATTACAATGTGCATGGTTGCTCACAATATAGGTGATCGATATGTGGATTGTCTAGCGTGCATTGAAAATCTCATATTGTGCATCATGGTTACTTTCATATTGAATGGTTTTTAAATTATAATATATATTGAAAATAAGAAATTGTTTTCAAAAATTGAACATCTTGTTCTTTTGTCTTTAGTTTTAATTTAAAAGCAATGGAGCAAAATGTGGGCACAAGTGGTACGAAGAAGCCAAAGAATAAAAAGGCTCCTGGCAAAGAGTGGGATTATGCTCACAACATATGCGGCCGATATATGGAGTGGCAATGTAAATTTTGTCACACAACAAAATTAGGCGGTGCACCACGTATTAGGGATCATTTTCTGGGTAGTGCTTAAAACAGTTGTAAGAAATGTGAACATCCTCAGGCACCTGCAGTTGCAAAGTGTTTGAGAGAAGAGCTCGCCAAAAAGGGTGGCAAGAGACAACATATATATAGCTATGTGCCTTCGAGTCAAATATTAACTCCGCAGATCCTATAGTGACGTCAACTAACCTTGGAGAACAACCTGCACAAGGAGAGAAAATTATAGGCAATGTTCCTTTTAAACGTCACAATAAAGGTGGACTTTGTCAAATGCATCAAAAATCATGACATCAAAGCTTTCGAGTGTAGTCTCTAGAAGAAGCACAAACTGCACTCGCCAAAGCAATATTTGTTACTGAAAGTGCTTTGGTCATGGTAGACACCAATCATTGGAAGGCTGCTTGGAAGAAAATCGATGAGTTTGGTACAGGATTTTCAGCTCCTTCTTATCACATGATAAGAAATGTTTTCTTGGACACATGTTACATCGAAGTCAAAGAGCGTGTTGGCAAAATAATACTTGGGAATATTTCACTTTCAAAATGTACAATTGTGAGTGATGATTGACTGGTCAAATGTTCAGAGAAGACCGCTGATCAATGTAATGCTGGTTTGTTGAAGGGGAGAAACGTTTATAAAGGCGGTTAATAGTTCTGGTGCAATTAAAAGTGGAAAATATATTTCTGAGGTCTTGATTAATGTAATTAAACAAATTGGTGTTGAACATGTCGTTCAAGTATTCATGGACAACGCAAAGAATTGTAAAAACGCAGTAAATTAATAAAGAAGTGCTTTCCACACATTTTTGCCAATGGTTGTAATACGCACAGTTTGAACTTGGTACTGAAAGATTGGTACACTAGCGAAGAAACCACATGGTTCGCCAAAGTAATTGATACAACACGTCAGGTTGTGAAATTTATCTTGAAACGACAAAGAGTGCTCGATTTGTATAGGATACGCATGTCAATGATGCCGAAACTTCCTGCTAAAACTCAGTTCTGCACACACTTTTATACCTTGGAATCACTTCTCCGTAATAAATGCGCTATGATTGACACATTCAATTGCACGGCCTTTGATGAATGACAGCTTGAGCAGAAAGAAAAAGTGAAAGATAAAATTACATGTCTACGTGGAAATGTAAACAAGGCTGCTTGGTGGAGGAGTGTAATGGACGCATACTATGTAATGATGCCCATTATGTTCACGATCCGTAATCATGATCAAAGGGCGCCAAACTTGGGCAAAGTGTGGATGACATGGTGGTCAGTCCAACATAGTCTTGAAAATACTGAAGAGCTGAAAGAGCCTGTAGTAGAGAAGGCGTGGCGATTACCATTCTCTGGCAAACATCGAAAAATTTTGGCTAAGTATTTTCATGCAAGGTGGAAGAGCGCTCATAGTCCACTCCATAGCGTGGCTTACATGTTCGATCCAAAGTATTGGAATTTAAATCTGATGTCCAATACAGAGGTGGTAGGCGATTTCTATCACGTGGTCAACACGTTCTACTTCAACGTTCAAGACCGAATTGATTGCATCAAAGAAATGAGTACATTTAGATTAAAAGAAGGTCCTTTTGCGAATGATTTTGTACGAGTAATGGCAAAAGAGCAACCTGCATGGAAGTGGTGAATGATGAATGGTGGAGAGCATTACTCCACCTTACGTCCCCTTGCAATGAAAGTACTCACACAATGTGCAGCAAAATCAAGTTCAGAGAGAAACTGGAGTATGTACAAGTATGTTCACATCACTATTCGCAACAGACTATTAGCAGACAGAGCAGAAAAATTAGTGTATATGTATTGCAACGAAAAGATACTGAATCACATAGAAAGTGCTGGCTACGAGGAGGAAATGCCAACCTGGTTGTATGATTGTCAAAACAAAGATGAAGAAGAGTTCAATGTTGGCGTATCTCAATGCACTGTAGACGAAATAGAAGAGAATTTGATAATAGATATAGAGGTTGAATTACAAGGAGACTCACAACACTCATACTTAGAACCAGATAACAACTCAACTGATTTAATATAGCTTGATAGTAGAACGAGTAAATGTCAAAAACCATTGTAAAAGACCTTGCATTCAAATGTGTTTTGAGTAATTACAATGCTCCATATTTGCAATAATACATAGTTTGTCAATCTCAATTGTGTTGCCCTAAAGCAGCATCTTGCTCATCAAACAGATTTCTAATTGTGCTAGGGATATCTAGGCGTGCTTGCTTGAATTTATATTTGTTTGCCATGCCAAACATAATATATATTCCTTGTGGAATATCTTGTGAACAGATTGCACATCGACTACTATTTTGCATCAAACGAATAAGACAAACTAAATGATAATAATGACGACATATCAATGTATAATATCCCCTCCATCCATCAAAATTCTTGTAGCAAACTGGACATTGGGAAGATGAGGATGCATCTGAAGTGGACGAGGGGACCAACTCCGGATGCATGACAAGGTGGATGATGTGTGTCCCTTGTACAGGTATTGGATTCACTCGCTGTGTCAGATTTTGAACGTCTTGACTTAAGAAGTGAATGCTTTTCTCCATCTGGACTTGTGAGGGTTGCAATGTCTGGGTGGCTATAGAAAGCCGTGTTATTTCTACATCTTTCTCTGCCAATCGTGTCCTGTAAATATCCTTCTCTCTTTTTAACTGTAGGTCGGAGCCTTCCACTATCATTTCCAGCTCATCTCGGGTGAAAGTAACACAACTCTCCCTTAAATCATGAGTGGAAACAGTTGTCTCCTTTGACAAGAAGTCTACTGGTCACTATTGCACAAAATGAACATATAACATTTTTGCAGAATATAGTGCACAATCTGCATTGTGCAGGGGATGGCCATAAACCTCCAAATAAATCCTCTCAACATTATCTTTGATCGCATCATGGTTGCACTTCGAAACCTTCCACCTTCCTTTCCTTGATCTCTACGTCCTCACATGACCATATTATCTTGATCATGTCCTTCGTCACTTCTTTATTGATCTCTTTCCATTGCATATGGTTTTGATTTGCCCACTTTGAGAGTCGATGAGCAGTACGCGTCGCTTGTTGTGCCGACATGCCGTGTGCCAGAGACTTCATGCGCTCAAATGCATTAACAGCCGCTTGTTTTTGATCATCAGGTAGTGATTGGGTGCCTATATCTTGTTCTTCATTGGCCATTTCTCTTAGAGCTACAGTCAACAAATAGACAAATATTCATTATTATTGGAAAATATATATTCTCACTCATTGGGACACTACGCGGAATCCACTAACTAAAACCACAACAAATGCGACTAATTGAACCACAAGGCAAATTTGAAATACTAACAGTTAAATGAAAAATTTGGAATGACTAAAGATAATTGACTCAATTAGGTGAACCACTTCAAACCAGATAATACACTTCAATAAAAGAAAGAATACCCTGGACAAGCCATATGTATATCATAAGAATGTTTAAATCGGATAAAATGATGGTGCAAGTTCATCAAGTGGATGTCTGACAAGGTTAGGGTCTGTCTTTAAATGTTCTTTGAAAAATATCAACACGTCAGAAGCATTCCTTCTTTGGTCCCACTCTTTTAGCTTCATCCAAAAATCTACATTAATTCGAATAGCCCTCATAACATCTTCGTCCGGGTGGTGAAAAACTTCTTCTGAAAAATAAACTTTTCTGGATGCACTCCAAAAATTTGCAAGCATGTCGAATAGGTAGCCCAATGCATAAATGTCCCTCGTTTTTGTGTATGCATCTATGCAACGTGGATCGTATAGTTGGGGAGCAATCCATGGTTGCTTAGACATCTCGGCATTCCCTGCTCTTTGTGCATTCAAAACTGCTTCGTCCGACTGTGCGCTTGGATGCAGATAATTATTTGCTGCATGCTTAGCTGGTGTTCTCAGCATCATACCCCAATCAATGATGCCGACGCGGGGTTTATTGGCGCGAGTAAAGTCCAACATTATGTTGAACAGGTGCAGGTCACTGTGCCCTATACCGGCCAAGTGGGCAGCCGCAACATCGTCGATTAAGGCATGACAAATTGCTGGCATCTACTCGATCATTGCTTTGATCCGCCCCGTGTCTATCTCAGAAGATTTGCTACAGGCAATGACCTCTAGCCGTGTTGTAGCCTTTGCATGTGTCGTTTGAACAATTCGTGAGCGAATGGTAAGCGACACATCATGTCGCCCACGGTACCCCCATTGTAGTATAAGAATATTCTGATCCAAGGAGCTTCTCTAGTAAACCCAATGCACCTTACAATGGAGGGATTAAGCATTTGCATTCCTTGCTCTGTGTGAAAGCTGTCAAATTTTGCCTCACTCCCTCCCTTGTAACATTTTCCCACATATGTAATGTGGTCTGGAAAAAATGAGATGCCTTTGATGGTGTACAATGTGCACACACCTAAGGAGCCTGATCCAATTCTCATACCTTCTACCAAGGCTTCGTGAGGGATTCCAACAAGATGAGCGCACTTTGCATTCAAAGCAGTGCGCATGATTATGCCGGTGCCGCTGGCATCGGATCGACCTCCCAAAGCTGCTTGCGCATCTTGGACCATCTTCAATATCTTGGGTAAGGCTTCTTGGTCCTGCGATTTCACATGATTCATCTTTACCTTCTATTCTTCTCACAATTTATCCCAGAGCTCTAATTTTGACATATCGCAGGCAGGTGGGATATCTTTCTTTAAGTCTCTGCAACATACTTTCATATTGCCCAACACTGTCCTGACCTTGTGATGGGGGTCCAATTCTTGTATCCCTGTTGGAACCAACAACTCGTATTGGCCTTCAAGTCGCAACCTGCACTCAGTGCTCTCCCATATAGCGCTAGTGATGTCTTTGATGTAGACATCACTTTCACTAATCTGCTGTATGCAATCAATTGCACATGATGAGATTGCCAAAATACATTCTTTACGAATGGCACGCATAATACATTTCTTTTGATCTGGCGTCATATTTGCAATGGACAATAAAAAAATAGCATATCAAATACAAATTCATGGTGGTTGAGAATGACACTAACACTCTCACACTATCTCAAGTAAACTCTTAACCACCACTTGAAGACTTTAACAAATATGCAAGGAAATATTGAAAATTTTGAAAATAATCCTCACTAAAATTGCAATCTGTTACATGTGTAAAAAGCAGTTCAAACAAGTGGTTTATAAGAATTTAATTCAGATCAAACAATACATGTTAACAGTCTGGCATATTTCAGCATATATTGAAGTTTTAACTTATATTTTTCTCCGTGCGCACATACTAATTCAAACAAAACACACACCGTCTTAAAAACTTGAAAAACATTTAAAACATTGGAAGTATACAAATTGGAATTTATGTAAATGTAGCAATCAAAAAGCGATGATAATTGATGCTCTTTAAAAAGATACAAAAGAATAATTAACATGCAAATTGTGTGCATTTAGATTTTTTACAGAGAATTTATGTAAATCAAGCATTAAAAATAGCGACAATGCTTGAGAGTCCTTTAAAAAGATTACAAAAGAATATTAAACATGCAATTTGTGTGCAAATACTTTTTTACATGTAATTTATATAAATGGAACATTTAAAATAGCGATGATTGATGAACAAAGTATTCTTTTGAATATGATTAGCTAGTATATAATTTCAAATGGACAATTAAAAACAACAAAATCAAACAATTCATACATTTTGTATATGCAATACTCTTCACAGCCGCATTACCGACCAAGTATTTCATATACTTAATACTTAAAAAATTAACTGTACATGCACATACAAATTATATCACGTTCGTATGACCGGGTTAATGACTTGAACGCCACATTTATGCAAAAACAGATGCTTCTAACAAACTACGCTCTATTAGCCGCGTTACTGACCGAGTGCCACCTGAATCTAAGGAAAAACAATGGCCTGCATACGAATATCATATAGCCACGTTACCGATCGATGCCCATATGTTTTCTGGGAAAGGGGAAGGGAAGTTGACTTACCCCAAAATGTATCTAAATGCTTAGCAATGATGTCCCGATACCCCATCTATAATTATTTTATGATCTTAAAGCTTAAATTCCTACTTATGATGAAATTAAGCCGCGGATCGCGGCGACGTCAAAAGCTACGGATTACCATGAAATGCTTATGTCAATGTATAGAGCTCTTACCTGCGATTGCAAGGCATTAGACGACACTACAATGTGACAACCGAGAAGGAGAGAAGTGAGCGCCGTTAGCTCACGATGTGTTTCTATTATCCAAAACTTATAAAATACTTACAAAAATTGGCTTTTATACCTTAACAAAGGTTTTTGTGGTCAAAACTAATAATCTGAGAGCTCTAACCAAAGATAGGTTGATACAATCTAAAAGCTTGTAGCCCCAGCTCATCAATCGCACTGTTTATCTGGAAAGTAGGAGTTACAACATTCTCGATTCATCAAAATAATAAGTGGTTTTACAATAAAAGCTCTGAAAAATGTTATCCGAGTTACCTTGCTACTAACATTCCCCCCTCCTCGAATGTGTCGTCCCTTGACACAGCTTCATGGACTGAAGTAGTCTTCAAGTTGACGGCTGGCGAGGCGGCCTTTAAGCGCATGTAGTGCTTTTTCATATTTGAGTCTTCTTTCTTTGTCAAGAACGACTACTGCTGAGAGTGATGCTGCAGTAGTCGTTCTCACTTGTGCTGGTTTTATGGCTGTTGTCTTCTCGCTTTGGTTATCCTTAGGGACATCTTCTTCGTTGAAGATTTCACAATTGTCTCCTAGGTCAAGAGCATCAGACACACACGCTTCTAGGGTTGTATGCTTTTTACTATAGAGTATAGCATGAAGTTCTTTGTTTAGCAGTCCCTCCAGAAACAAAGATACAAGTCGTTCTTCTGCAGGTATCTCCATGTCTGGGCATCTGGCAATGTATTGTTTCATTCGAGTTGCACAATCCCGAACAGCCTCACCATGTTTCTGTTTAAAGCTGTAGATTTGAGCTACCGTATTATGGTTGATCCCCGTTTTGGAACAAGCAGCTACAAATCCTTGAGCTAATGTGTTCAAGTCCATAGTTGACCTTGGTGGAATGTTCTGGAACCATGCCAAAGCTTTCCCTTCTAATGTCATTCCAAACTCCTCGAATTGAGTATGGAAATTGAAATGATACGCTCTGCTCTTAGCACTTTCTTAAAGCTTGCTAAGTGGTCATATGGATCCCTGATCCACTGTATTTTCTGATCCATTTCTAAAAGTCAGCTAGTCTAACGCGTCTGTTTGGTTCAACTCCAGGTCTTCTGGTAGTTGGTTCTGTTCCGACCTTCAAACCAGTCTGTTGGAAATAGTGACGCATGTAGCCCTGGACTGGCCTTAGTGTCACCCGGTTTTCTACGTGATGAGGTGGTTTCTGGTTTCTTCACATTACTCTCAGATGATCTCTCACGGTGTTCATCTCTTGGAATTGTTTTTGGTCCTTGCCCCAATATCCAATCCCATATGGAATACCCTTGGTATTTGGTTTGTTCTACCTCCTCGGAAGTCATCATAACAAAGTTGTTGTTATAAAAATCCCTAAATAGGTAGTTTGGTAGATCTACTGATCCCTTATTTTTTATCTTGAAGATATAGATGATCTTCATGGCCGTTAATTGTCTTGTTTTGGCATGAGAAGTCCACAGAAGATCTTTTATGTTTCTATCTTCCCAACAATAGACTCCGATCCTAGGATTGATCCATAGTAAACCGTTTCAAAGGCTTCAAGTTTACTTGATCGTATCCCTCGAGTTCTAAAGTTGGTGGTCCTTCTTTTGCTGACATATTTGGGATTATGGTGTTTAGTTCTAACCCCCAATTGTCTATCATGTCAGGGTTTTCGACCTGTAAATACTGAGTTTCATTTCGATCCATGTACATTTTTCCTTGTTTGTTTGCCCTAACCTCTTCTTCAAACTCAATACCATGGTCATCAATGCGAATAGCATACTCCTCGTTAGGGTCCAAGTAAACTTGGGCTCCAGGACGGTTAGTCTTATAAAACGTTAGTATATGCTTATGGCGCACTGTCATTCCGGTTTTCGAGTGAGTCGAGTAAGAAGATATTTCGGATGTTGAATCTGAAAAAGTGTCTAAGATTTCTTCAAGATTTATGTGCAAAGAATTGCCTTGATTCACACTTTCTTTGGTAGATACTCTAACGGAGGTTTCTCCGAGTATGCCCTGATTTCCTAGTACACGACTAGATCTAAGGTTCATATAGACTTATGAAGCCTTGGATAGAGTACTCTCACCTTTGGATTGACTTGTCGTCAATTTCCACTTGATTCAATTGAAACTTTCTGTCAAGCCACATATTCCTCGTCTGCAACCTGATTCCTGTAAAAACTTGATCAAGTTAGCTATTCTTCTATAAATACTGCAGATTTTTTGCTATTCTCATGATTGGTCTCTGTGTATCACTTCAATTCGAGCTATGAGAGTCAAAATTTGACTTTCAAATTCGACTTTAGCAAAAATCAAAGGTTTGATCTACAACTTGAAAACTAAGTGTACATGTATCAATTTTGATCTGATTGAACCCAAAATTGCCCTGTGGCTTTATATTATGTTGGTCTATCACTGTATAAGTTCAAAAGTAAAAAAATGATGTCTCTGGATAGCAGAAGTAAATAATCATGATTATTTACTTTCTTCATTTTTTTGCACTTTTTTGATAGGTTTGGCAAGTATACAACTTGTTAGAGTCCCTGACAGGTTTCAACAAGTTTGGACAAAATCTGATCAAGTTTATCAACAACTGTTTGGTGTCCGTAGACTCTGATTTTGATAATTTGGCTTGAGTCTCACATTTGGGATCCAAATTTCACCAAAATTGATTTGTGAGGTCTACTTGATATGCTTGACCTTGTGATGCACTCAAATTTGCAAATTGTCAAGTTTTGAAACATATGTAAATAATCGCGATTATTTACTCCAGCTAGATTTTTGCAAGTTTTTGCCCCAACTTTGACACAGAACTGTTAAGCACCTTAAGTTAAGGTCACTAGCCAATTTTCATCAAGTTTGGACAACGTTTAGCCAAATGGTCATCAATTATCTTCCCGCAGACTAACTTTGTAATTTTAGTCACAAATTTCAATCCAGTGATCCAAATCTTACCAAATTTGGTTTGTGGGCTTATTACAACATGGTAAAACTAGTGGTATGTTGACTAGGTCAAAAAAGTTGAAAAATAGGGCAGATGTAAATGATCACGATTGTTTACTTCTAACAAATGTTTGCAATTTTTTGGTCAACTGAGCATGTACACATGTTTATCACATCAACATAAGCCTATGAATCAAATTTCAACAATTTTGGATAAATTTCCCCCCCAATTTATACTCAAAATTCAAAAAGTAAGTACAAACTTTAATTTTTACCTAGTTTTTTGCTAGTTTACTGATCCAAATCTCTTGAGCCTTTACAAAAGTTATTTGTACATATGCAATGAGTCAATGGTATGAACCTTGGTCAGTTTAGAGTAGAAAGTTAATAATCGCGATTATTAAGTTTAGGCTTGAAATGAGCACTTTTTTGCAATTTTCTCAAGGACAATCTTTATATGATGTATTTTCAGCCTATGAATCAAGTCAAAACTTAATTTGGCTTAAAATGTAAAAAAAAAGTAAATAATCTGAGTTTTGGACAACTCTTGAATTTTTTTGCCTCGAAGTGTCTTTGAGCTTACCCAGTGGTTCAGACAACTCTCAGGCTTACTCTCCAATCGGATTGAGTGGATTCGAGTCTTTTCGCGCTATTTCTAGCCGTAGACCTGAAATTTTGCAACTTCCAATAACAACTCACACTTGATTCTTTTAGAGAGAGCAATGTTCTGAAATCCACCTCGGATCCTACTTACCCTACTCCTAGATTCTCATGCAATGGGGTTGTGGAAAGTGTCCACAAACACTCGTTTTCTTGTGTTTTTAATGTTTTTTTAGAGCCTTGATCTTAAGACTTGTCTCGTCTACCAATCATTCTCCAAATCCTAATCTAAATCTACTGTCCTACAATCCTAAAGGTACTCAGCATGTACGATTACTTCCAAGCTACCTCTACACATCAAAAGACGACAATCTTAAGCTATGCGATTTCTGTAAGAAAGTTTGACAAACCTAGAGGAAGTTAAAGGACAACTACACAAGACACTCGTGTTTTGCCCTAGTTTAGGTCTCTTCGATCCCCGGTAGCGGTGCCAAATGTGGGACGCATGTCTAACCTCACCATCCTATCTTATTGCAGTATTAGCGAGAACCACGATTAATTTGTCAAACCATGGGATGAAGCTGACTCGACTAGTGCATAGAGGCTACAAGAGGTTTTCAATCTCTCAGAAAACAACTAACAACTTGCATCTAACTCAAGCTACACTCAAGTGATTGAAATCACCAAAAGCCAATCGCCCACCATCGACAAGCAAATCACATCCATTACAACATTAAATGACATCCAAACGTAACGAAACTTCTAGGACAAGTTTACAAGACCTAAGCACACATGCCTATGGTATCAAACTCCACTGTAGGTCAAGTTCCAAAATCGTGATTAGTAACAGTAGTGGATTTTTGACCTAGTCATTTTCGACCTAGAATGCATCTAAATGCTTAGAAATGATGCCCCAATACGCCGCCTATGCTTAGTTTTCAATTTAAAAGTGTAAATTCCTAGTTATGATGAAATTAGGCCACGGGTCGACGACGCCAAAATCTACGAAATATTGTGAATGGCTTACGTCAATGCGTGGAGCTCTTACCTGCGGTTGCAGTGCCACAAACGCAATCGCAATGTTACAGCCGAAGAGAGAGTAGGAAGCGCGAGAAAGAGAGAAGTGAGTGCTGTTAGCTCACGCTGTGTATTTCTTATCCAAAACTTATAAAAAACTTACAAAAATTGGCTTTTACACGTTAGCCAAGGTTTTTGGGTGGTCAAAACTAATAATTTGGAGTTTTATCAAAGCTGGATGATAACTGGCTGATACAATCTGGAAGCTTGTAGCCTCGGCTCATTACTTACAGAGTTTATCCGAGAAAATAAGAGTTACAATATTCCCAATTTATCAAAATAATAAATATTTTACAAAGAGAACTCTGAAAAATGGTGTCTGTGTTAGCTTGCTACTAACAATCATTGAGGGTGATCAATTGATCAAGTACACTGACATACCGACTGCTTCTGCCCAAATCTCAAGTGCGGTACGTTTGCATGTAGCCACATGCTTTGTGCTCGCTCCATGATTGTTATGTTCATCCTTTTGGAGATTCCATTTTGTTGAGGTGTCCTTGGGTTGTCCTTTGCCTCCCAATGCCATTTGTAGCACAAGACCTTTCAAAAGCTTGGCTGCTGCAATATTCGCCTCGATTGTTGGATTTGAGGCATTTAACCTTGGTACCTACTTCATTCTCCACAAAAGCTTTTCACCTTTGAAATATGGAAAACACATTGGATTTATTCTTCATGACATAAACCCATGTTTTTCAAGTTACATCATCTATGAATGTTACAATGAGTCACCAAGGGATGATGTACTTGACGACCCCAAACATCAAAATGAACCAATTCAAGTTTTTTATTTTTTCTTTTATTTCTTGATTTTTGAAATTTTACCCTCTTTTGTTTACCATAAACACAATCTTCACAAAACTCTAAATTCACTTCTTTCAAACTTGGTAGAAGCTTCTTTGATTTAAGGATTTGCATTCCTTTGGCACTTATATGTCCAAGCCGGTAGTGCCACACCGCACTGTCGACTTCTATAGTTGTTGCACAAGCTGAAGATTGCAAGCTAATAATACACAAGTAAAGTGTACCAATATTTTTTCCTTTGGCAACCACCAAAGATCCCTTTGTTATCTTTCACTGTTTGTTTCCAAATGCAATGTTGTGACCTTCATTGTCCAATTGTCCTGTAGAGATCAAATTCTTGCAAAGAGAAGGAACATGCCTAACATCTTTAAGCTTCCAATCATTTTCGTTGGCAGTTTTGACACAAATTGTACCTTTGCCGACAATTTCACAAGCTTCATCGTCTCCCAAGTATACATACCCAAAATTACCTTTGGTGTAATCTTGAAAATGTTGCTTGTGTGGTGTCTCATGGAATAAAGCACCAGAATCTACTATCCAGGAATTAGACATCTTGTCTAGTGAGAGAATTAGAGCATCTTGCTCTACTTTACCTACCACGTTGGCCTCTTATGTTAGCTTGTTGTCTTGAAACTCGGACTCATTCTTATTCTTGGACCAACAATCCTTCTTGATGTGGCCCTTCTTACTACAATTCCAACATTCAAGGACTGACTTTGTGCGTAACTTGCTCCACCTTGAGCGATCACGATCCTTCTGATTTTTGAACCTCTTCTTAGGCCTTTCTCTTGTTTCCACTGATAGTGCATCACTTGATGATTCACTTGTGCTTCTACTTCGCATTTCCTTGCTTAGGAGAACACCCACAACATCATCAAACTTAAGAGTATTTGTGCCAGAGATAGAATTACTTACAGCCATCACAAGGATGTCCCAACTATGCAGTAGAGATAATAGTATAAGGAGAGCTCGTACTTTGTCATTTGATTTTCACCAATTGAAGTTGACTTATGTTGGTGTTAAAGCCATTTAGGTTTCTGCAATTGAAACATTCTCTGCCATCTTTAGATTGAACAAGCGCTTCATGAGAAATACCTTATTATATGACGATGGTTTCTCATAGAGGCTTTCAAGTGACTTCATCAAGTACTCCGAGGTCTTCATCTTTGGAACATTGAAGGCCACCGTTGATGCCAAGCTTAGCCATATTGTTCCTTATGCCTTTCTGTCAAGGACAATCCATGCTTCATCTTCCATTGTTGCGGGCTCCTTTGCAAGACCACCTAATGGAAAATAAAGGTCCTTCTGGTAGAGATAGTCTTCAATCTATATCTTCTAGTATTGGTAGTTCTTGCCATTGAACTTCTCGATCTTGAGCTTCCCTTCCTCCACCATTACTCCCACTCAATTCAAGGAATCCTTTCCTTGAGATACTTTAGCTACGAGCAAACCTTGCTCTGATAACATTTGTTAGGAAATGTGAATTAGCTAAATAGATATTTGAGTAGCTTCCTTAATGCAAAGAGACAAATTATCACACACAAGAGACTATAGAGGAGAGAGAGAGAGAGAGAGAGAGAGAGAGAGAGAGAGAGAGAGAGAGAGAGAGAGAGAGAGAGAGAGAGAGAGAGATCACACTATATACATGGTTCACCCAATGTGGGCTACATCCACGAGAAAGCAGCCACTCAATGGATTTAGTACTTGAAAGAAGAAGTAGTCCCTTACAAAGGGATTGTACCTTTAATAGAGCTCTTGCCTTGCTTCAGTCTCACCACCTCACACCCACCTTGTTGCATCAACTTCACACTCTAGAATGTGTATAGAAATGGCCTCCTTTGTTAGGCCAAAAGGGATGCCCTCTCTCATGAGAGGCAGCTGTGTGTAGCCGCCCTTGTGTAGACAAGTCCAAATGGACTCTCCAGTCCGCCCATGTGTGGCTACCCTTTAGAAGACAAGTCCACTTTTGAAAGCGGCCACCAGCCATTGAATTCAGCCACTGGTCATCAGCCACCGACCATTGACTTTCGACCACCGGCCACCGGCCAACTAGCCAACTGATTGACCGTTTTCTGACAACTTTTCATCGTCATTCGGCCATAATATTTTGACGAAAAGGAATATTTTTATTGGCTGAAATATTTTGGTGAAAAGGAATATTTTGACTAGCCGGCTACTCGAGACTAGCCGTGAAAATTTTGGTTTCAAGTTCTTCACACACAATGGCTTCTTATTATAATGAAGGCCTTACAAATGTGCATTTTTAATACAAAAAATTACAAGGGGTAAATCAGGCTCCATACTTAACATGTCTTTATTTGGAACGATTGTACTACTGGAATATTTTCTCACTCATACTATACTGATAATTTGAAACAAATCTATGTTAAAAAGAGAAAAGATAGCGGGATGGCTTTCGTTTTTTTTTTTTTGAGTTCTAGTAGTACTTGGAGTTTTGATAAAACTGGGATGTTTTTAAGATACTCAGCTTTGCTAGTATGATTTGAGAAACTCATACAACAATGGTATCAACTTTGGATTTTATTGAGCACTTAGGTTCATACTGGGTTCACAACTCACCTTGCTAGCACTAATTAGTTAAGAGATTATTTCTTGTAGAAACATGTATAATACTGATAATAGTTTAGTCAAATGCTATATTTTAACTTATTTGGGGTTAGATATTAGGCAAGACACTTGGATCAAAAGGGGTGATGGCCTTCTGATCAAAACTAAGCCTATTTAAATAAATATGTATAAATATTCCTTTAAAAAATGGGGTTACTACCAACCTTAATTATTATCTATGATCTAATTTGGGTCTGAAGGAGTGATGACCTTCAGATCACAAATTAAAACAAATTGAAAGGAATTAAAAGTGAAACACGTTATGTAATGGAATTGGACTAATAACATTAAGTGTAGTGGAATTAAGATGATTGTAGTGAGCATTTCTTTAAGAGAATTCATCACGAGCATAAGAAGAGTACTTGATGGTAGATAGAAAAATGACCATGATACCTAGTTAAATTGGCATGAACAGTACTTGTAAAAGAGAGAGAGAATTAGAGAGATTGACAACAACTTAGGACCGGATTCACTTGGATTCGGTTCCTCCTCCAAAAGGCTTTTGTATTATAGGTTCTCCCATGAAGAGAGACTTGGTACAATACATGCTTTGTTTTCCTTGAGACCTTCTTGGTGCAATGAATATGGTAAGATTCATGCACCAAGATTATGCCCGTAACTACCTTGCAAAAACATTAGCTTGTCCCCGGCCTCAATCCCAAGACCTCAAACACCTTGAAAGATGGAGAGAGCTAGCAGGGAGTGAGGGAAGGGAAGAGGAAGAATAAGTAGCATACAAGAGAAGAAATAGCCTTCTCACTTATCATTACTCTTAGATAATAGCATAGCATAGCATAGTAATGGA
Source organism: Adiantum capillus-veneris (assembly GCF_014529385.1). Lineage (NCBI taxonomy): Eukaryota > Viridiplantae > Streptophyta > Polypodiopsida > Polypodiales > Pteridaceae > Adiantum > Adiantum capillus-veneris. The sequence goes on along the minus strand of NC_140946.1, from coordinate 8,806,562 downwards.
GATGAAGAAGATGGCAAGCATTTCTTTGAAGCATGACTCTTGGTTGGATTTTCATTTCATAGCCAAGAGATGTTGTTGTAGGCTCTCAACTTCTCAAGCTTGGAGAAGGAGATCAAGTTCTTGTTCATCACACAATGAGAGTGTGTGTGAGTGTGTGAGGGAGAGTCTATGCCCAAGCAAGCCCCCTCCTAGCTTTGATCGACCCCTCTTCCTAGCTCATGCTTGAACTTCATTTGCTCTTACCAAGCCTAGCCAATCACAAGCTGAGGTCTTAATTAGCAATAGTGGTAGCATTTGGACAAGTGTCCTCCTTTCCTCTTTTGAGAGAGAGAGGTTGAATAATTCTTGAATAATTAATTAATTAAACTTAATTCTCATTGGACCCTCTCAAGGACCTTTAATAGGCTTTAGGAACACTATGAGAGAAACCTTTCTAGGGGCTTGACATGTGTCCTATATGCCTCTTATGGAAAGGCTTGCCTTGAGTGTGTGTGTGTGTGTGTGTGTTCTCTCTCATGTCCCTACCTTTAGGGCTCATCCCCCTCCTTGTGTGGATCATGGTGGACTCACACCTTAAGCACCTTGGTACTCAAGCATGACAAGCACCTCAAGAAACTTATTTTAGTAGACTATCTCCTTTTGAGCCCCTATCAAGATGTAGACTTATCCTTTTTGGCCCCCTGTCGAGTTAGGTCTAACAACACATATCCATGTCCTAGCTCTTGTTTTCCCTTTTACCTTACCATATCAAATGATCAATTTAATATGAGAAAATCATTTGGGTAAATCTAGATATTAGATTTTATGTCATTACCTCTCCCTTAAAATCATAGTCGTCCTCAACTATGAGGTAGAGAAGATAAAGTCTTAGTCATTAGTTTATATTTCTTAGCGGGTAGAGAATCCCTTTTTACCCTACAACATGATTCTAGAATGGATGACTAATCCATGAGGTGCTTGGGAGACTCAGTTGTTGCAAGCATGCCTGCTCTTTAGTCCCTAGCATAGTTCCAAAGTAGAGTGACAAATTCTACTTGGTGTTTGAACCAGCACTTGCAGTGGAAACACCCTCTTTTTTCTTTGTCTCTTTGGCCTTCAACTTAGGACACTGCTTGATCAAGTGATCATCAGCTTTACAGTAGTGGCAATGCATCTTCCTTTTGCCCTTATCACCAAAATTTCCAGACAAATTGCTGCCAGCAGAAGCATTAGGAACATGTAATTTTCCACTCGCAAAAGAACCACGAGAAGTGGTTGCATTATTGTTACCACCTTCTCTTTAAGGAGCAATAAAAGCCTATTCAACTGCACGATGTCTAGTCTTGTTTTTCTTGGAAAGCGACTCTTGCAACAACAATGCATTAAACTTGACAACTTCAGGATTTCCTTGGGTCATAAGTCTCCAAGTACTAGCAAAAGTCTGGTAAGAATCTAGCAAGGCATCAAGAACAATCTGCACAAGAAAACTGTCTGAAATGACTTCACACACAAAAATAATTTGCTCATTGATATCCTTGACACCAGCAAGGAAAGTGTCCATATCATCTTCCTTATGCATAATCTTCGACTCCAGATCTTTACGCAACAATGCAATTTTAGCCTCATTGTGACTTGCATAAAGACCAACCAGAATATCCCAAGCCTGTTTTGAAAATTTCACTGAACAAATGTGAGGAGTAATAATGCGCTTCATAGACAACAAAATCAATGCATGAGCCTGCGCATCTTTTACATCCCAATGAGCTTGTTCTACCATAGGCAAAACAACTCTAATAACAGAAATCCTTGCAACAAGACAGGCAACATCCTCAACATCCTCAGAAATAGGATTTACATCAATGCCCTGCACAATATTATAGACACCCTTTGACACAAGAACATGTTGCATCATGTAAGCCCACATAGGGTAAATGTCCCCATCCAATCTGTCCCCAGCAGCAAACATCTTGAACACATCTGTGTTGTTGTCGGCCACGAATGCCTGCACCTGATGTGAAAACTGTCCGAAAAGAGGAGAAACAAAGTGGGAACAGCATGTGCTTTATAGCACAAACCGTAGAAGACTGTAAGGGACCTGTTATGCAGAAAACGGCAATGACAAAAAATTTACACAAAAGGACAAAATAGCCTACACAAAATTGCCTGTAGTGAAAACGGAGACCGAAATGAGTCTGAATCAAAAATCTGAGCAAACTAAGCTCTTTGAGCTCTCCCAAAATTTATCAACATGTGAACTCTCTCCATAGCTCACAAAAATCGCAGAAAGTGAGTGGGCGTATGTTGGAGCTGCTGGCAACTAAGCTCAGAGGATGCAACTTGCTCTAATACCAATTGTTGGAATTAGGGTTGCAAGAAAAAACACACAGCTTGGAGAAGTTGAAGGAATCTCAAGGCACACAATAGAGAGTGTATTACTTAGTGTGCAATGGAAAGATAGATAGCCCTCGAGTGATGGGCGTATACACAATGCATGGGGGGAAAAACCTCCTAGTGAGGGAAGAAATGCCTCGCGGTCCTAAGTTGTTCACACACATCACTACCATATGTATATGAGAGAGAGAGAGAGAGAGAGAGAGAGAGAGAGAGAGAGAGAGGGGGTAGCAAGTGCGATGGAAAACATACATCAAGAGCAAGGTATGCCCAAAAAATGTGCAATACCTTGCTCTGTTTTATTTTTAAGACCATTAGTTATTATCACGGATATTATCGAGACTATTATCATATATATTACCGTGCCCAAAAATCCAACATTCAGACTAGTATCTGATGTTGCAGTCCTTTTGCAATCCCCCACCTTTAGTACCTTTTTTGAAGTTTTTTTCCCTCTCTTTCTTTTCTTACTCATTGCATTTTTTAAAATTATATTTCTAGTACTATTTTTTTCCCTCTCTTTTTATACTCATTGTACTTTATTTAAAAATATTTTTTGAAATTTCTCTCGATTTTTCTATTGAAACTCTAGGTGACACCTAACCTACTAATTGTGCATTTTTTAGAGCACATACAATTTTTAATCAATTGTAATACTCATTGTACTTTATTTAAAGATATTTTTAGTCATTTCTCTCAATTTTCCTATTGAAAATCTAGCTGGAACCTAATCTACTAATTTATTGTTTATTTTTAAGAGCACATGTGATTATTAGTAAGTTTCTTGAATTAACTTGTCTCTCTTTCATGCGTGTGCAAGACAGTTGGGATGATCGTGGCCCTCTGCAAGACAATGAGCATGATTGATGGCTCAAGGATAACCTCTCTTGTCCTTGTGCCAAGTGCAAATGGGCAATCTTTCGCTCGAGGCGCATTGCTTTGGAGCATGTGAAGAACGAAGGGCTTTGGTGACCTCGAGTCACAATGCCTTCCCAAGGCTCCAACAAATGGGAAGACGCCACTGAAGTGCACGACGGTAGATTGGGATACTATTTGAGAAGAGCACTACAACAGTGATCGGGCCCCGACTACTCCACCAGAAGGTATGTCAAGATATTCCATATTTTTAAGGCTTCCATATTGGAAGGAATTAAAAATGCAACACCTCTTGGATCCCATGCATATATTCAAGAATGTACCCAAGAATATACCTCACACATTGGGGGAGCACATTATTGGCAAAAGGAACTCATTTGGGACAAGGGAGGATTTGAGGGCCTTGAAACGTCTCCCCACCTCTGCCACTCCACGTCGAGCCCCCAATGGGAAGATTGTGCTTCCTAAAGCACAATGGATGCTAACTAAAGAAGAGTTAGATTAGGTGAAGGGTTCCATTGCATCTATTCGCACACCAACAGGATACATGAGGTCACTAAAGGGAGCTTTCACAAAAGCAAAGAAAGGTGGAAGCGTTCAATTGTATGGGCCGAAGTCCCATGATTGCCACATGATGCTACAAGTAATTCTCTATCTCTATCTCTCCCTCTCCCTCGTTTTGTTTAGGTATTGATTTGTTTGTATGACTTTCTCTCACTTTCTTGTTTACTATTTTGACGTTGTAGTTCATTTTTCCGGTGAGTTTGTGCATATGCCAAGACAAGAAAGTGATGGAATCTATTTTCAAACTTGGGGAGCTAGTAAGGTATACCACAACTCCACTCAACTAAACTTTTCTATATATACAATACCCTCAACAAGCACTTAGTGTACTCTTGTGTGCTCTCTTGTAGATTTGTAAGCTCCAAACAAATTGAAATAGATGACATCCCTATTGCTTAAACACTTGTGGTGGAAACTGTGTGTGCCATTGAGGATGTATTTCCTCGATCCGTTCTCCCGGGGAGGTCACCTAATAAAAATGTAACCTATCACGTGAGTTCAACAGAAGGGTATTTAAAGTTCTTGAAACTTACAACAATATATATACAGAAGGGCATTATTTTTTCAAATTTGAAAAAAACTTACAGATTTTAAAAGAAAAGGGTACATTATATTCTTTACAAAATTCACAGATAAGGGGTTTTACAAACATGTCTTGAACGCACGTGATATGGTAGTTTTACACATAGTGAACCCCCCAAGTCCGTTCTTCTTAGCCAAATCCACCTCTTGGTTATGTGATTGAGGAGATTGCTATATGTGAGTAGATACATGATGGATGTTCTTTATAGGAGGTTTTCCAATACTCTCAAAGATTTTGTGCAACTACGGTCCCAGCCACAGGCATGTATGGCCAAAGGGTGGATCATGCAAGAGGCATTTGTTTACATTTCAGAGTATTTGTCACAACTTGATCCCTCAATGCCTCGCATGTGGTCAAATGAGGAGCTTGCAAGGATGACTTCACACTTGTGAAGTGGAAAAGAAGATTATTTAATATGGATATGGATCATTCCGGAATGGTCAATAACTTTTGTATCCACAATGCAAAGGTTATGACCAATTGGGCGGACTTGTGGATAATGGCAAAGGCAAGGTGTTTGTAGGAAAGGGAAGTATGGAAGCAAGTGCATGGAGGCAGAAGGGACTTCGATTTGCTAGATATCTTGTATGTTTCCCAGATCTCATTAATGCCGAGTGGATTCATGAGAGAATGACTGAAGCAAAAGCACGTGGAGAAGACATCACCGACAAAGAATGGGAGTATGCACTATGTTGCATAGCAAAGGTAGAGTACTCATATACATAAACCATATTGTATAGTTTTTTCTTGATTTTATCTTTGTAATTGATAAAAAATATTTTGTTAATTTGTAGTGTCTTTCCTTTAACTCTATGTGGTCAAAGGGTTGACACTTTCATACATGCCACATTGATGAGCGTAGAACCACCATGGACAGTGGCATCATGGGAAACTTTGACACAAATGGTAATGAAGCTAGGTATTGTGGGACTATTGAAAAGATACTAAAGGTCAATTTTAGAACCTTTCATACCTTCATTTTTGAGTGCAAGTGGTTTGCAAATGTGTCTGGACGGCATGAGAATGGACCCTTATTTGCTCATAACATTAATGATACCAGTGTTACTCATTTTGAACTTCTCTTCTATAGGTCATCTATATCCCCAGGAATCCACCAACAAGATTTTGTTTGTAGTTCTCGTAACGCCTCAAGGGAGAACCGTTTTGCCACTAATGAAGTGGAGACCATCTTCGACCCTCTCCCACCTACTACTTTGGATGGGGCGAAGACAAACGAGAGAGAGATTGATGATTCAAGTCTGACGATCGTCATTCTTAGCGAGGATGATTTCCATAAAGATGATGATAATGAGAAGGAGGATGAAAAATTACAACACATCCATAAACACCAATTATATTTCTCTCTTTATTGATTTAGGACCCATGGGCTTAGAATTGGATGACGCTTCTTGTAGATATCTTTTGGAAGATGATTCATAAACATTTTGTATAATTTAAGTTATGAATTTTTTTTGTGGTGTCGTCCATTCATCTCTCTCTCTCTCTCTCTCTCTCTCTCTCTCTCTCTCTCTCTCTCTCTCTCTCTCTCTCTCTCTCTCTCTCTCTCTCTCTCTCTCTCTCTCTCTCTCTCTCTCCCCCCCCCCCCCCCAAACCATTGTTTCATGTTTTAATATCATATTATTTTTATTTTTATGAAATTTTAAATAATGTACTTTAATTTTTATTCAGAAAAAATAACGGGAAACACCAAAATTTGAATGTAATAAAGCGGAAATTGATAATAAGCACAACAGTTAAAGCAACAATAATTGCATTAATATATGCAATAATATGGGCGATAATATTGGCAATAATATTTGAAATACAAAAAAATGTTTGCCCGCCTCCCTCTATCTTCTTTGGCTAGCCCATTTTGGACTCTCTCTCTCTCTCTACAAAACACGATAAAAGGTAGCAGTAAACGTTTTGAGATTTTCATAGTACTAGTCTTGGCTTGGGTCGCCTTTTAATTTTCGTGGGGTGGCCGCTCGCAGCATGGTCTCCACAAATACCACTAATATAATATACTCAGCATTGTGAATTGTGAAAAAAAAAGTTTGAAAATGGGAGGGGCAATGGGAGTGGACATATTGAAAAACCAAGATTCATACACATAGAGGATTGATGTGCACGCATTGGTTTAGTAAGAACAATTCAAGGGCATCTTCATTGTGCAGAGATCTCAAAGAATCCACCTATGCTCTCTTGTTCTGTGTGGGATTGAGAACTAATTCCCTCTCTACCTTGTTTGCTTCATACTCCCTTGCTACCATCTCCTTGACAAGCTTCTTTGTTGTCTCACTCCTTGCTCAGAGTGACCTAGGGTTGGGATCTGGAAGGTTGTGGCTATCAGCCATCCTTTATTCTCCATTCTAGTGCCTTGTTATGGGCAAAATCCTTGTTCCTATTAATGGATTGCAATCCATCATTCAATTGATCGCAATCCTTTCTGGTGACATTGCAAATGGTTGCTAAATGCCAAGGTCTAGATTTTGCCACAGATTGTGATCCATAAATTTTAAAGAACCTCTTTTATTTGAAGCTTTGGCTTAGTCCCATGTCACACATGTTTCTCTTGATGAGGGATGGCCATGGATAACACGCATAAAAAATTGTACATAGAGGTGTTAATGGGGACCTAAGTGGAAGCTAAAGACCCTTCTCCCGATGGAGCAGATAAAGGCCTGGAAGTTGTCAGAGGCCAGCACAATGGGGTCAGCCAAGGTGGCATTTTGAGGCTGAACAAGGAGGAACTAAAATGAGGCAAGGTGCAAATCTAGAAAGAATTGGTCAAGATTATTAGCGCATTGTCCCTGAGTAAACATACATTAGAGGAAGCAGAGGCATCCCCAAGTCCGTTTGATGCTTCTAAGGAAGATAGAGCCTATCGAGTTCTAAAACACTCCTACAAAGAGTCAAAGTCGAGGATGCTCTCATCATTGCGGTCCCTCCTACTTTGATCAAGAGACAACTCGTCGAGCTTGCTAGAACTACGCTAGTTTTTGGTTTCATTTGCTGAGTGCCTGCCAAAGCTAAACTTGTCAATTGGCTTCGTAGCCCCAATGTCATGAATCAAGGAGGTTTTTCATCCAATCTTCAATACCTTGCGAAAGGATTCTTCTCAGTGCAATTCAATGATGAGGCGATGATGGCCAAATTTTTGGCCAAAAGCCTGATGTTTCTCAATCGATCATTGGTGCATGTGCTCCCTTGGGATCCCTCATTCAAATCCCCTAATGCATTCCAAGATATGTGCCTGGTATGGGTGGATTTTTTCATCCTTGTTATGTGGTTGAGAAGCAAGTTGATAGACTTGGTAGTAGCCCTTGGTATCCCTCTATTTGTACCATCAAGCAAAGCAACAGGCTCCTCTGCAAATAAATTTTGTATCTAGTGGGATCTCAAAAAACCCCAGCCTAAGTGGGGCAGGTCTTAAGGTTATTTCTATGAATTTTGGCACCTTATTTGGTGCATGATTTAAGTGCAACAAATTGGGCACTTTGTTGAGTCATGCCCATCTATCTTGGCCATAGCCCTAGGCTCGTCGGGTGGTATGCCTAAAACTCTCCAAAACTAGAGACTTCTCCATCAAATATTATAATAAGATAAAAGAGTATGAGTAGGTCAATACAAACAAGGAGACCCTAGAGAATTTGGAGAAGCTTGACAAAGCCCATCATATCATTGAAAAGGCCATCCCTAGGTACCTCTTCATGAACGTCGCAAGAAAAAAATGCCATCCCCTATGTTCTAGAAGATTGTTTTATCACCCACATTTAGAAAGAAAGATGAAGGATGGCAAACAATCTCCAAAACTTCATGCAAGCAACTCAAATCCCAAGCACAAGCAACTGGGAAGATGAAAGAAGCCCGGTTAGGTAGACACTCATAAAACTCCCTTCCTCTATAATAATATGTTTGAGGCTCTGCGGGATACTAACCCCGTAAGAATTTGATGTTAACCGAGGTGGATGGGTCGAAAGGACCGATGGAGGAGGTCAGTAGAAAAGAGGGCGCGAAAGTAGAGTTCTTGGAAGTGTAGAAGGTTGTACACCTCTCTTTTTAATGGAAAAGTTCATTCTCTATTCTTAGAAGGTGGAGGGACTAAAAACCCAAAAGAAACGCTCCCTCTTTTGGGAGGAACTTCTGGGAGGAAGTCAAGAAAGGCAAAAAATCAATTTTTGGGCTATCCAAGAGCATCACCTCGATGTTGCTAGCAAAAGAAAGATTACAGTGGGAAAGAAGCTTGTATTCTACAGTGGAGAATGAGGTGTTGGGTACATTGGTTTCCTCTCCATTGTGGATAGGGACTTAGATCAAAAGGTGGTGTTTAATCATCCGTCTGAGAGAGCTCTAAGAGTAATGATCAAGTGGAAAAATCAACATATTACCAATATCAACATATATGGACCTTTCTCGGAGAAGGAAAGACCAAATATTTGGGAGCACTTGAAAGGCACCCAAGTGGAAGGGGAATGGCTCTTGGTGGTAGACTTTAATATGGTGGAGAAGAGGAACAACAAAAAGGTTCTTCTAACATGTTGGCCAGATCCAAATGACTAAGTTTATGTGAGAAGTGGACATTCGTGGACATGTGGAGGTAGGCCCTTAATATAACATGCTAGGATTCACGTACACGAGTCTTCATTATGTTGGAAATGACATCATAATGCCATGATATCTCAAGTGGAGTTGAGGCCACGCTCTACATTTTGCAAAGCAAATGAGAGCTCTCCATCTATGCATTGATACGTTCTCTTTGTCCCGCTATGATAGAGCTCGGTATGGATTCAATGGTGTTCAAATGACCAATGTCAAGATCTTAATTGATCTTGCTTTGTACATTTCTACGTGGGTAGAAGAGGATACCTCCTAGCATCTATAAACGCTTGCATGAAGAACATGTACACCTCTTTCGCCCAATGTAGGTATCAAAAATGCTGCCAAGGCACGAAGAGTGTAACAACAAGAGACTCATCAAAAGGCAAGATTAAGGGCACAATTGATAATTTTTCTTGCATGAAGCCATGCCGGCTCATCAACCAAGTAGACCCTACACTCTACATTAGAGAAGCAATCAATTTGTTTGAGAGAGAGATGTTGCCAACCTAACTGCAGGCCAAAATATACGAAGTGCCTTATTTGAAAGTTACAAGTCCCTTCAATTAAAGGTAAAATATATTGTTGGTTGCAAGTATAAATACAAGTGGTGCCAACAATAGCTATATTAAATCTTGTCATCTATTTTTGCTTCCCAGCAAAGCTCAGTTGCCTTGTTCAAGTGTTTCTCTCACTTACTGACCAAGATGGCCTCCCAAGTCCCAACAACAGGACACTCTAATCTCTCTCTCTCTCTCTCTCTCTCTCTCTCTCTCTCTCTCTCTCTCTCTCTCTCTCTCTCTCTCTCTCTCTCTCTCGTTAATTCAAAGGAGTGATTCTTCTTCGTTTTCCTCAAGGATTTAGCAATTCCTATTTGTGGCTTGTTGCTAACAATAAGTTGTATGTCATACTAGAAATTTGGTTTTAGAGGAAGCCTCAATCCATATCAAGCACTTGCCAACTCAAAATTGAAGATGTGAGTGTTAATTCATGACTCTATAAACTGACACTGCTTGATATTTTGTATGCCCATTTTGTGAGAGAGTGTACCTAGGGTTTCCATGAGAGACCTACTGATGGCCATCCATGCCGGCACGGATAGCTATAGGTAGTTAGTTATTTTGAACATGCATGTTGGGACTGCCTATTTTTGAGCGCTTGGCAATTAGAGAGGGGTTTACACCTATACTAACACTATGTTCTTTTTCTTTCTTGTGTGTCTATATCACATCTCCTTTTCTTACTGAATCCTATTTTTTGTAGCAGCACAAGAATTACCGCTTGCATGATACAGTGAGTGCCCCTGAGTGCTACCATGGTTGCTTGGCCACACTTGAACCCATGACTCGGGTCACATGCACATGCTTATAGTAAAAATTGCACATGTATATCCTATATTGAACTTATTTTACTCATATGTGATATGTGCAATTGGAACAAGGAAAAGGCCCTCGAGGCCTAGTGTTGACCAGTGCATTGGCATGACACCTTATATTTGCACCAATATGGATGTTGGTATAAGCATTGAAAAGTAAAAATCTCAGCATTGGTATTACCACCAATATGAGCACCAAATTTCTTTTTAATGAAAAAAGATCCACCCCAAGATCTTTTTCCCCCCGTCGTGCATACCCATTGGTAACTAAGCATTGGTTTCTAGGCAATAACTTGTGGTAAATTTATATAAAAAATTGGAAAAAAAAACTCATGGACTTTAGGTTGAAAGAATAAGGTTTACTAAATAAATCTAGGAATCCACACATGAGTTTAAGGGGGGGGGGGGGGGGGGGGGGGGGGGGGGGGGGGGGTCAAGGGGGTTTTATGAAGCACAATCAAGTAAGTGGTACCATTTTACAAAAGGCATAATAATTGGAGTTGCAGGAGATGCCTGGGAGGAGGTGACGGGGGCAGCAAGGAAAACACCCCCGTGGGGGGGCAAGCGAGTGGAGAAAGAAGAGGGCAGGTCATGGTTGTGCACAAATGGGGAAAGGCAACTTGTTTTAATTTGTTCAACACTGCGTGGGTCACACAGGTCACTTTCTTGAATGGCTTACAAGAACATCATTCAAGTGATAAGCTAATCAGCATGGGTTTGAGTATTGACCTATAATGCTTCCTACTTTTAGGGAGGAGAATACCTTCATAGAAATAGAGGTGAGATGGTGCGACGAGATGGAATATTCTTGATGAATGCGAGTAGAGGGAGTAGGTGAGTCAAGTATATAGCGGTAAGTAAGGGGAGTTTAGTGGGAAAAATGATGTCTTATTTACACTAGTGAATCTCCTAGCTTTGACAGATCCCAAAAATCACAAGGAAACTATCTTCCCCATCTATAATTGTCTATAAAAACAAAATACTTACAACATTCATAACATTGTGCATATGTTCTAGTAAAGGGCTACTATGTAAGTTTAGATAGTAAGCCAATTTGAATAGTGTTAAGAACCTCTTCATTACCTATTGATGGCCCTCATCATGTAAGCATTTTATTTTTAACCACTCCCTTATGACCATTTAAAGAGGATCACTCTCAAGGATATCCTCATAAAACTCATTAGACTTCTAAAGACTATCTCCATGTCCAAGTATTGCAATCTACCATGGTTGGCACCTCAGAGAAACCCAAAGGCTAACATTTTATTCTCTACTACATGTGAGTATGCATGTTCTAGGATTCTCCAGTTTTACTAATCTTTTGCTGATCTTATTGCAATAATAGTGAGAACCTCATACAAAATTTTCAATACAAAGGACGTAGTTGACTTGACAAGTGCATGGAGGCTACGAGAGGATGTCATGCTCTCAAAACCCCCTGTCATAACATGCTACAATCAAATGCTGACCTCAAGTAATACCCAAATCACTAAAAACTAGCCTACAATCACAAGCCAAACAAAATGATTTCAATGAGCTAGTAAGATCCAATTGTAGCCAAATTTGTAGTACTTATTGAAAAGACCATTTAGAACCTATCTAGGGTCTCAAATCCATTAATATAATGTTTGATTAAAACATATATTTTATACTTGAACTATTATAAAATATAATATCTAACCAACCCAAATGATTTTTTTGTATTCAACTAATCATTTCATGTGGGAGAATAAACAGGAAGAAGGGTTAGAATATAGACATGTTCTTATGAATCTATCTCAACACGGGGCCATAGTCAAAGCTTCCAAATGAGAGATGGTCTATCAAAGAGCAATGCTAGCTAATGGAGCTTAAAGAACTTAGTGTTATCTTCATTAAAGACCTCCAAAGGTTAGTATTAAAATTCCTTAGACCTAGGATCTTAGGTAAGCTAGGGTTGTGCTTGAGGTGGGAACCCGGACCAAAATTGAGGTGCTTGTCATGCTTGTTGACTAAGGTGCTTGTCGTGTTTGAGGTGCTTTATGACTAAGGTGCGCTTAAGGTCCTCCATGACTAAGGTGCTTGAGCGGCTTAAGGTGTTCCAAAAGTCAACCAAGATCCCTACTCATGGGAGGGGGGGGGGGGGCAAGCCCTAATTGTAGGGGCTTGAGAGAGAACACACACACCCTCACACAAGGCAATCCTAGTCTAAAGAAGCAACAAGGACACATGTCAAGTTCCTCTCCATGTTGCTCTCATAAGGTGCCTAAAGCCTATTGATTGGTCTCTAAAGGGTCCGAATGAGATTTTAGTTTATTAATTAATTATTTATGCATTTATTCAAGCTCTCTCTCTCTCTCAAAGGGGTAAGAAGGACACCTAATACTAGCATGGTAATATGACTAAAGATGTGATTGGCTAAGCTTGTAGGGGACCAATTAAATTGAAGCTTTAGCTACAAGGAGGGGTCAACCAAGGAAGCTAGGGATGTGCTTGGGGGTATACCCTCTCTCACACACTCTCATGCTCACTCTCACTTGGCAAAGTGCAAGAGCTCCATCTCCTTCTCCAAGCGTGTTGAGAAGTTGAGAGCCTACACGAACACTCTTGGCTATGGAATAAAAATCCAACCAAGAGCCATGCTTCAATGCTTAAGCTTGCCATCTTATCCATCTTATCCATCTTTATTACTATGCTATTATGCTATGCTAAGCAAGAAGAGTGATGATAAGTGAGGAACTATTTCTTTCTCATATGAATGTTTCTTATTCCTCTTCACTACCCTCATTTCCCCACTATACTCTCTCCACCTTTGAAGGTGTTTGAGGCCTTGGGACTAAGGCCAGGGATGGTTAATTCTTTTACAAAGGTTATGTTATGCTTGTGATGCATGAAATTTTCCATCTTCATTGCATCACCTAGGTCTCAAGGAAACCAAATATTTTATCATATCAAGTATCTTTTATGGGAGAATCTATAATACAAAAGACTATTGGAGGGGGGACCGGCTCCACATAAATTGGGACCTCAATTTTTTTCAAGTTCTCTAATTCTCTCTCTTGCAAAAGTATTGTTCATGACAAGTTAATTGATTATAAAGGTTATGTTGCTACCGCTATAATTAAGTTCACCCTCTATGTTCTCAAAGTAGTCTCATAAAAATGCTCACTCTAGTTCTCTTAATTCTGCTGTTCTCAAAGTTCATAGGCCATTTCCATTACATTGGTATCAGAGCTACTCATTTCTCTTTTCTTGCTTAAGAAGAGAGGTCCTTGAGTTTTCCATGAAAGTTTGAACCTGTTCATTTCTAGCAATCTCAATAGGAACCATAATCAACCGAGCAATGTTAGACCATCTCCACTAGTATTTGCAATCAGCAGTCTCTAAACCATGGGTGTGGTTGCTTGAGAACTAATACTCAAAGGAAAAGAAGAGTAGCGAGTAAGATTTTTGAGGGTACCAAAGCACAATGTAGGTTGCACATAAGTTTATTTAGCATGGCTGACAATAACCAAGAGAGTAGAATGAATATTGACAACTTTGATAGAGTACATGGGAAGATCTTTGCTTTTGATGAGTATAGCCGTGACCTACAAGAATATTTCCAAAAGATTAAGGAGGCTATATCCATCTTTCAACAAAAGCAAAAGGCTGCTGCTAATAAGCACAAAATGGCCTTAGCATTCAAAGAAAATTATTGGGTCTTACTCAAGTTTCCCAAGGCTCGATTAAGACAAACGACGGGAAAAAATCCTACGGGCCACCAAAAGTATTATGCTAAACTAGCAAAACGATAGTATGGTCCTTTTCAAATCTTGAAGCAATCAATGACATGGGATATCAACTCAATTTGCCCAACCATTGGCTCATACACAATGATTTTCATGTGAGCCTACTTAAGCCGTACAAAGGAGAGCCACCAAGAGAACAAATTATTGAAGACCCTTGAGAAATCAAAGACCAAGAAGAGGTGCTACAATCCAAAGCTATCCTTCGACATGAAGACAAGGTGCTACGACATGGTAAGATTATCCGATGATATCTTATTAAGTTCAAAAATTATCCTTTTAATGCTTACAATGCTACATTAGAGTAAGAAAATGTACATGTTCCTTTTAAATGATCAATGTCTTTGTCCTATAAGACTAATTCTCTTTTTCTTATGCACAAATTTAAATAGTATGCATGTCTACAATCATGTTTGTGTTGACGATGTCTCTCAAACACCAAGTAGAAATTGTCGCTCTAATTTGGAATTATGATATGGACTAAAGAGCAAACATTCTTGCGACTGCTAAGTCTCCCAAGCCCCAAATGGATAATTCATCCATCTTGGAATGATGTCATAGGGTAAAAAGGGATGCTCTACCCGCTAAGAAACATCAACTAATGACTAAGGGTTTATCTCTTCTACCTCATAGTCGAGGACCACTATGATTTCAAAAGAGAGGTAATCTCATAAAATCTAATATCTAACCAAACCAAATTATTTTCTCGTTTTAAATTGATCATTTAATGTGGGAGAATAAACAGGAACAAGGGTTAGAATATAGACATGTGCTCATGGATCTCTCAACATGGGGCCAAAATCAAAGGGTCCAAATGAGAGATGGTCTATCAAAGAGCAATGCTAGCTAATGGAGCTTAAAGACCTCAGGGTTAGCTTCCTTAAAGACCTCCAAAGGTTATTGTTAAAATTACTTAGACCTAGGACCTTAGGCAAGCTAGGGTTGTGCTTGAGGTGGAAACCTGGCCCGAACTTAAGATGCTTGTCGTGCTTGCTGACTAAGGTGCTTAATATTCTTGAGGTGCTTTATGACTAAGGTGCTTAATGTGCTCCATGACTAAGGTGCTTGAGGGGCTTAAGGTGTTCCAAAAGCCAACCAAGATCCCTAATCATGGGGGGGAAAGCCCTAATTGTAGGGGCATGAGAGAGAACACACACACCTTCACACAAGGCAAGCCTAGTCTAAGGAAGCAACAAGGACACATGTCAAGAATTTAGGAAGTAGAATAGGGATTTTTTAGCCTTGCAATGTGCCTGCTTCATGAAGATAACGAAGAATCACCATTGAGAGCTATGGTCTTCATAGTGGAGTCTTACGGGGTAACCACTATTGAGCTATTAGAAGCTTGACAGAAGCCGGTGCTGTTTTGGTGGTGAAAGACCCTCTCTTCTATTCCATGCAATTAATGATATTTGATCCACGGGTATAGGATCTTGAGTGCTTTTCAAAGGGTTAAGAGGAGTAGAAACTAGGGCTTGAAGTGCCAAAGTACACTTAAAAATTTTACACCTAAAATTTGTTAGAATGGCTGACAATAGTAAAGAGAGTGAAACTAATGTTGATAGGTTTGATTTTGTTAATGAACAAGCTACTAATGATTCCCCTATGCTTGTTAATTACCTTGTTACTAGGCTTCAGCAAGCCATGGGAAATCCATCCCTCCAAGGTGAAGTGCAACAGTAGCTACGTACTCATGGGATTCTCCAAACTCCCACCAAGAAGAGAGAGTACCTAGGAAGCCTCATTTTGTGACTTCCAAAAGAGGCCTATCTCCGATAAGGGAAGAAGAAGAGGATCCATACGAAGGGTTCAAAAATCTACTACTTGACGACGCGTCTCCTTCTCAAAGGAGAACTCAAGTTTCAATGGTAGAGCCCCCACCGAAAGAACAAGAAATAAGTGAGTCTCCTGCCACCTCGGTGGAGATGGCTCCACGAAGATGGTGGGCAAAACACTCTCCAACACCCCCTAAACGGAGAAGACCATCACATACTTCTCTACACCATAATTCAAAGTGGGACGAGAGAAAACAAGAGAAGAAAAAGGCAAGAAAGAGGTTACCCTCTTCTCCATCTTCTTCATCCTCTTCCTCTTCTAAAGAAAGTGATGGTGCAGACAAGGAGGAACAAGGGAAGAAAAAGGTGAGAAAGAGGTCGCCCTCTTCTCCATCCTCCTCATACTCTTCCTCTTCTGAAGAAAGTGATGGTGCAGCTCTTGAGCCACCTAAAGGAAGAGGCCATAGGAAATTCTATGCCACGTGGAAGAGGTTGTCCAATCTCAAAATTTTCAAAGAGGGAGGGAAGAACATCTCTTTCCTTATCTACAATGGCACCTTTGGTGGTACGGACAAAGTCTTGGCCTTCATCCAACAATTCGATACGGCGTTTGGAAATGAGGGCTTCACGGAGTCCTCTAAGCTACACCATGTAGCTATGCATTTTCAAAAGTCTGCCAGGCAATGGTGGTCTAGCCTACAAGAAAATGATGAAGCTCCATGAACGTGGAAAGCTTTAAGAGCTTCCATCATGAAGCAGCTTTTGGCTACCGATGCCAAAGAAAAAGTACTCACCGAATGGTGAAGCTTGAAGCTCTCTCCCTACAAATCTATTCAAAAATATGTAGACAAGTTTTGGGATTTACATCTGAATGCCACTGTCTTCCAAAAGATGGATTTTGGAGAGCAAAAACAACAATTTTGTGCAAGTCTAACTAAAGATATAGTGGAGTATGTCAACTCCCAAAGGCCACGCACCATATTTGCGGTCATACACCATACCATGGTGGCTTCACAAATCAATTTCCAACAAGGGGCTAAGAGAAATCCTAAACCCACAAAAAAGAAGGACCGTACCAAGCCTAAGGGGAAGGACAATGTCCAAAAGTCTCCTAAAGGCAACACCAACAACAACAAATCTAAGGAGAAGGGAGTTTGTAAAGGCAAAAATAAACTCTCTCCTGAAGAGCTAGAGTGTTATCGTAAAGATAACCGTTGCTTCAAGTGCGGAGAGCAAGGGCATGCCTATCATGCTTGTCCCCACAAGAATACAAGAAATGAGCCTCCTAGAGCTACCTTGGTCAAAATCCAAGAAGAGGATGCTCACCACAAAGGATCTCCTCTATGCCATGCTTGAGGAAAGGAAGGAGAACATGATTCTTTTATTCTCTTTGGCCCTGGTTCTACTCACAATTTCATATCCATATAGTTGGCCACCAAGCTAGGCATCCAAGCCTATGAGATGGGATATGTCCTACCTATCGATGGTGCTTTCAAGGGGCAAGAAGCCTCAATTACTCCCTTAATTGGGAAATTGAGGCTCCAGACATGTACATAGATGGTAAGGAGTTGGGTAACACTATACTCATTGTACATAAGCAAGCTTCCAATAAGTCAATAAAGAGCTCTTTTTCCGTGTACATGATTTTTGTTAAAGATTCTCAAAATGAACCCAGTAATTTAGCAAAAGAAAATATAAACAATCATAAGGAATTAGAGTTATCCACGTTTCTCAAGGGATTTCAAGATGTTTTATTTGACGACATCCCTTGTGAAGTACCTCCTAAACGAGGCTATGATGGCCATGCAATTGAGCTTCTTCCCGGAAGTTCACCGCCTAATAAACCTCCTTATAGAGTTTTTCAAGCTCAACAAGAGGAGATTATGTGGCAAGTGTGTGAGTTAGTTCAGAAGGGCATGGTTAGGCCTAGCTCATCTCCATTTTGTTCACCGGTTTTATTGGTGCAAAAGAAAGACGGCACATATCGTATGTGTGTCGACTATAGAGCTATTAATAGGATCACTATCAAAAACAGGTTTCCCGTTCCATGGGTAGAAGACCTATTTGATAGGCTACAAGGGTGGACCTAGTTCAGTAGGATTGACCTAAAAAGTGGCTACCATCAAATAAGGATAGCTAATCAAGACATTGTAAAGATCATATTTTGCACTACGTTTGGTCTTTACGAGTACATTGTCATGCCTTTTGGCTTGACCAATGCACCAGCCACATTTAACCGCTTGATGGAGAAGCTATTCAAGCCTCACAGAACCTTTATTGGAGTTTTCTTTGATGATATAATCATCTACTCTAACTCCCTAGACGAACACAAGCAACACCTCCAAGTAATATTTCAAGTTTGATGACAGAATAAGCTTTATATTAATCGAAAGAAAAGTGAATTTTTCTTACAAGAGATTCAGTATTTAGGTCAGATATCTCTCAAGATGGCATCCAAATGGATCCATCAAAGCTAGAGGTAATAAAAGGATGGCCTAATCCAAGAAATCTACATGAACTAAGAAGCTTTATAGGTATGTGTTCATACTATAGGACTTATAGAAAAGTTCCCGCAAATCGTGGGACCATTACTTGACCTAACAAAGAAAAACAGTAGGTATATATGGTCCACCAAGGAGAACAATGCTTTCAAAAAGCTAAAGAAAACCTTATCTCTCAACCTTTGCTTACACTACCGGATCTCTCAAAGCCATTTGAGGTCTAATGCGACGCCTGTGGTGACTGCCTTGGAGTTGTTTTGCTCCAAGAAGGGCACACCATAGAATTAGGCAAAATTTGGACTCAGAAAGGGGCCTTTTAAGGAGTTTGACTTTACCTCTCTCTACCAAAACGGGCGCATGGATAATTTTTTGCAAATAAACTCCAAAGTTGGCGGAGGTTTGACAGTTAGAATGTCCTCTTCAAGCTCTATCTACTGATATATAGCACGCCATGAGATTCCTCATATTTTAGAAGATTCTTTTTTTGATTCAATTAATCTTCTAAAATATGAGGAATCTCATGGCGTGCTATATATAAGTAGATAGAGCTTGAAGAGGACATTCTAACTGTCAAACCTCTGCCAACTTTGGAGTTTATTTGCAAAAAATTATCCATGCGCCCATTTTGGTAGAGAGAGGTAAAGTCAAACTCCTTAAAAGGCCCCTTTGTGAGTCCAAATTTTGCCTAATGCCTATGAAAGTTGAAGGCTCAACCCTGTTGAGCAAGATCTAGGCATATATGGGAAGGAGATCTTAGGAGTTGTGACATGCTCTAGACTCGTGGAAGCACTATTTATTGGGGACTCCTTTCATTCTGCGGCGGACGGATCACCAAAGCCTTAAGTACTTCATGACGCAGACCAAGCTCTTCGACAAACAAATGAGGTGGGCAAATTTCCTTTCGCAATTTCATATTCATATTGCTCACATTGCTGGCAAGCATAATCAAGTAGCCGATGCACTCTCAAGACGACCGAGAGTGAATGCGGTTTCCATAGCAACTCACGATGATCTAGCTTTTATGAAAGATGAGTATACTATTGATCTCAATTTTAGAGATGTGATTGCAGCCCTTGCACTAGGGAAGAAGGAAGAACCATTTTCCTTACAAGATGGTTATCTTCTCTATGGCAATAGACTATGTGTTACTAACTCACTACATAAGAAAGTAATGTATGAATCTCATGCTCCACCTTATGCGGGTCATAGAGGGATTTAGTCTACCCTAAAAGGGATAGAAACATATTTCTATTGTCCAGCCACCATGAAAGCAAACATACAAAAGTATGTTTCAAAATGTGTGGTATGCCAAAAGACAAAGTTTGATGGAGGGAAGAAACCTAGATTGCTTCAACCTTTGCCAATCCCTAATTCACCATGGAAGAGCATATCCATTGATTTTATCTTTGGATTGCCTAAGTCTATCCATGGGAATACGGGAATATGGATGATAGTAGACACGTTCAACAAACAAGCTCATTTTATACCTGTCAAAAAGACTATCAAAGCCCATCAAATAGCAACCCTCTCCATATCACAAATCTTCAAGTACCATGGCTGGCCAATGTCCATAATGTCCGATAGAGATCCCAAAATGACCAGTAATTTCTGGAAGGGTCTCTTTGAGAATCAAAGGACAAGGCTAAACTTCTCTTCGGCCTATAACCCGTAAACGGATGGTCAAAGTGAAATAGCTAAGCTAAAAATTCTTGATCTACTCACAGCCTATGTAATGGAAGTAGATTAAAGGTCCCAATGGCAGAAGTACTTACCGTTGGTAGAGTATACCTACATCTCATAATAACTAATATCAAATTCTCCTAAATGATTTTCTGATGTTAAACTAATCATTTAATATGGGGAAGTACTGGGGGAGAAAAAAAGAATATTGGTAAGGCTAGCAGACTGGTCTCAGTAGGGATCCAAAGGGGGACCATCTGCAAAAGAGCAATGTGCATCAAAGGGGTTTAAGACCCTAAGGTTCAGCCCATTAAGACTTCTAAAAAGCTTAGGTTCCAAAATAAATGAAATGCTCAATGGTCAAACCTTTGGAAAATTTGGATGCTTGTGGGAAGACTCAAAAGTCTTCCCACATCCCTATCAAGGACGGGGTGAGCCATTTTTATAGGGGATGAGAGAGAAACACATACACACAGTCTTCCAAGGTCCCTTTACACAAAGGGCATAGTGGACACATGTCAGGCTGATTAGGCTAGAGTAAGTCTAGTTTAATTCATTTAAAAACACTTGATAAAAGAACCAATAGAAATTAAGCTCTCTAGAAGACTAATGGACAGTCTACCAAGGGGTCCAATGAGCATTCAACAGTCCAATGGCTTGTCTGATTCCTATTGTCCAGAAGACTAAGAGGTCGAATGAGAGTTTAATTGAATTATTTAAATACCTAAAGCCCTCACAAAAGGGGAAATGGGGACACATGTCACAAGGCTAGCAATTATGCTTCTAATTTCCTATTGACTAAGCTTCACATGAGACAATGAGGGGCCAGCAAGAGGAAATAGCAAGAGGGGTCAACCAAGAGAGAGAGTGGGGGCTGATTTTTGCAAGGCATTATCACACACACAGTCACACAAGCTCATGTGTGAGGTAAAGAAGACTATCTCCTTCTCAAGATTTAATGGAAAGCTCATCATCTACTCCAAGCTTGTGAGAAGGGACGCCTACACCAACAACTCTTAGCTTTGTGATGCAAATCCAACCTAGAGCCAAGCTCCAATGGATACTCATCTCCTCTACCATGCTAATTACTAAGCTATGCTAAGCTATTAAGAGTGATTATGTGAGGAGAAATACTTCTTTCTCGTAAGAATACTCGTTGTTCCTCTAGATCTACTCTCAAACCCCGCTAGTTCTCACCATCTTCGAAGGTGCGTGAGGTCTTGGGTCTGAGATCGTGAGGTAATTGATGTTGTGTTTTACAAGTGTAAGCTTGGTGCTTGAAGCTTCCATCTTCATTGCACCAACAAGTTATTGAAGGAACACAAAGCATTGTATTGTAAAATGTCTCCCTTGATGGGGGAAACCTATAATACAAAGCCTTTTGGAGGAGGGACCGGCTCGATGTAAATTTGGTCCTCAGTTGTTGTCAAAAGCTTAATTTCTCTCTCTTTTAGAGGTATTGTTAATGCCTATCTAACTAGGTGTTATGATTTTGTTGCTCTCTCCATCCAAGCACTCTTGTTATGCTCATTAGGAATCTATCCTTAATGAAATGCTCATTATGTCTAAGTTATTTTCCGTTATACACAAGTTACTAGACCATTAAATGTTACATAGTCTAAAAAACTGACTTGGAGACTATTTGGTTTTTGTAAAACTAATTGGAATCAATCTTTAGCCAAAAGCCGGTTTGGACCCTCTAGAGCATATTTCATCAGATAATCCAAGACTAGGAGTCTATTCGAGATGAGGGCATTTATTACCCTTGGAGATCATGATAGTTTCAAGCTTAGGGAGAAAGGTGTAGCAATCCTTCCCGTACACCTCTTAAGTGTATATCATTAGATAATACATGACTAGGAGTCTATTTGAAATGAGGGCATTTAATACCCTTGAAGATCATGATAGTTTCATGCTTAGGGAGAAAGGTGTAGCAATCCTTCCCGTGCACCTCTTTACGGGTTATTTTAACAATAACTTTGTTATGATGACCCCAAAAGAGGTTGAGTAGACAAAATACCAGGGCTACTTGATCAAGGACATGATCATGAAAATGGGACCTAAAATGGACTAAAGATTCAAACCAACAAAAAGAACCTCTGGAGGCTTGACCTATCAACAGGATAGTGCATCTCAAGAAACCCAACTTAGTGATGAGAATTGGGTGAAGGGTGTAGAATCACTGCAAATCAAGAAAGATAAGGTGGGCTAGGACCAAAAGAAGGCCAAAAAAGTGAACACTACCAAGAAACTAGTTTGAAGGCCAGCATGGAGGACCACTAGCTAGGAGAGCATGTGCCGAGCATCATCAAAGAGTCCAACCAACATATTTTTAGAAATAAGTCAAGAAATACAATAGATCAAAGGATCCATATGACCACTTGGTAAGCTACATGCAAGTGCTGCAAGATTTAAAAAAAAAACTTCCGTACTCAATCAAAGGATTTAGAATGACCCTAGAAGGCAAGGCTTTGACTTGGTTTTCAAAGCATATTTCCTAGATCCATTATACACTTGTCAAAATTGGATTAGAAAATTATTGTTGCTTGTTTGAAGATGCGAATTTAGCATAGTGTGGTAGCTCAAATATATAGCTTTAAACAAAAACACGGATAGTCTGTGAGAATCTGTGTTAGTAGAATGAGGCAATCCATTGATAGATGTCCAGAGTTGGAAATTTCAACCAAGGAGAGACTTGCCTTATTTTTCCTTGAAGGTCTACTCAACAAGGAGTTGCATGCTATACTATAAAGAAAAAAACACATTACCTTCAAAGTATGCATATTGGATGCTAGATACTCGGGGAATAACTAATTTTTTTCTAGTGAAGATTGCACTATTCTAGCACAAGTAGGACCCATTATTAAGAGAACATTATTCTAGAGACCCATTGTGGTAGCTCCTCTAATAGGAAATGCTCAGATGTATGAATGACATGATGAGCAACATGAAAAGGATCCAAGTGAGAGGGGGCCCAGGACAAGGTCCACCACAAGGGCAACCCACAGGGCCAACAAATCATCTAAATGTTGTGCCAACAAGGAAAAAAACCACAAGACCAATGAGTGCTATTATCAACCAAAGTATGATGAAAATGTTCAATACGTGTCTATGAGACTACAAGGACAACCTATGTATAGGTATTGACCTAAGATGGGACATTTAATGCAAAATCCACCCATGGATATAGAGAGACCACAACTCATGCTAGGTTAGCAATCACCACTACAAAGGAATAATGCAATACCAGTCAAGTACATGCATCCTAAAGGAAAAGTGGAGGAGCGGGCCATAGTATTGGTTATGACCTATATTGAAGTTAGTTCACATCAACTATGGTTGCAGAGAAAGAAGGGTACACTCAACCTCAAACTACCATGGTGGAACAAGTCTATAAAGTACCTCCAAAGGTAGCACCTATTTACTTCACTGAAAACCATGAGTCTAGTCCACCCATGATTAAACAAAGGTCTAAACACGAATGGAAAATTTCCATAACAATGGATCGGATCATTGGATGAATGGTTGTCTGGAATGTCAAAGGATGCATAGCCAATTGAGGCTCACTGCATGCAATGTGGCAAAAAAGGTGGACATTATCCTAAGGATTGTTTTAGGAACCTAGTAAATAAAGGAAAAATGGCCATCAACTTAGTAAATGTCATGCCAATTAGATCCTTTGAGAGTCAACCTACGATTTCAATCAAGGTAGTGACAAGGGTATAAGCCAAGAAAAACAAAAGCAAGAAAAACAATGCTAGTGAAATGGACAACAGTAAAAAGTCCTTTGAAAAAATCCAAAAAAAGGCAAAAATGCTACAATCTTAGGAAAAAAATTTGAAATCAAAGAGAAAGCTAAAAGGTTGTTTGAGTAAAGAACAAAGTCCATGTCAACTGAGTTCAAGAACCAAAGCCAAAATCAGGAGGCTCAATACTGGTAGATAAAACTTATGAACCCATCAATTGATCCTTGGAAGCCTTTCAGCGAGTTTAAAAGCACGTCAAACAATGAAAAAAATGAAAAATTTATTAAACTCCTGATATGGAAGTAGCAAAGCTAGAATCTTACCAAAACTTAGTGAAACTCACTTAGATGATACTCGAGGCAAAAAGTACCGCAGCTAGAAACAATTGGAATCTAGCAAAAGATGAAACAAAACCAAAATCAATGGATATGGATAACACTAAAGGATAATTGAATTCTTTAGTTGAAAATATAGAAATTGACATCATAGTACCAGATAGTGAAAACATGCTAGAAGTAATCCCCTTGGTGGAGGAAGATTGGCCTAATCACTTGTGGAAAAAGGTTAGAAAAGTGAATGATGGAAGCCTGGCACTAAAATCAACTCCAATTAAGGAACTTTGGCTAGACCATCCACCCATGGAATTGGATGAAAAACCTCTATATGGAGATTTGGGATTAGAGCAGCCAAAAGCTTTTCCACAATCCAAACACTCAAAACCTTGTCCTCATACTTGGAAGAAAACAAAGAAAAATCCTTGGTATGTAAGACCACAAAAATGAGTTGATCAAAGCATCCTTTTAGATGTGGAATACCTTCAAATGCCTTCACTTGATCATGTCAACATCCATTCAATGCACCATAACATTAGGAAAACTATTTAAGATCAAACCATATCTCTAGAAAGTTCTACAAAATAAAGTGGGAATCATAGGAATAACGAAAGAAAAAGATAAAGAGTTGAGATTAGTTGAATCTCAAAGTAAACTTGTCAAATTTGTTCCTATGAACAAAGTAGGAGATTATTGTGGGGGAAATGGAGGAAACACAACTCTACCTATGAAATATAGCGATAAAAACCATGGCTATACTAGATAGTTGGGTTGCCATTTCCATAGCCACCATGCAATCTAGGAAGCCTGGGGTAGACCGGCAATCATGCAAACAAGAATGAAATTGCAAGTGGAAAATGGACACATTCAATGACCAATGGGATTACTAGAAAATTGATAGCTCATGAAAAATTGACTATCAACATATTTTTACCATTCTAGATTTCAAAAAGAAACTAAACTATGAGATAATTTTGGGACGACCTCTCATGACACAAACACAGTTGATCCAAGAATGGAAAAATGATTACCTATATCTAAAACAAGTACGATCGATTACAAGAATACACCCTAAGTGTGTATTTCTATAGAGATGATATCAATGAGTGGCACACACATGTAAATTGCTTTCATGCATTACCACCAACAGATACCTCTTGATGGGAAGATTAGTATAAGGAGAAGATGTAAACCTAAGTACACAAATAGAAGTTTTAAACTTTGAAACTCAAGATGTAAGTAAATACAAGGATAGAACCTCGATTATAAAGACCAAGATTTGGTTCATTGGACCTTTATGCATTTATGCACCTTCTCTAGAGTAGCATGTAATCTATTTATAAATTGGAAAGATTCAATTTTGATATGATTCAAAAAAAATTAAGGTCATATTTGAGTTATAAGTTGTAACCTATGTTTCATTGGTTGTATAACTTGAGTGACAAGGTGTATGCATAGATGATTGACATTCTACCTCGAGGGATATTGATGGATATACTCTCACGGCTTATGGTTGAAGAGAATATTGAAATGGGAGTGGAGGTGCAACGGCTTATCACAACCACACAAGATGGGATAGAGAAGAAGAGACTGCTATTGATAGATTGTATTGTACCAAATACATTCCTAGGATGGTACCATTACACTGCAAGAAACCCAAATTTTAGACCACCAAGACCTAAACCCTCCCCTGTGGGGAGTATCAAATGGGTACAATTCAAGTTGGGAAAAGAAATCATTGTTACTAATAGATTGTTGTATATAAATACACATGAACTTACCGTGGGACCAACATAGAAGATTGGATAGCTAGGAATATACTTCCCTTTGTAACATTTAATGCACTAGTAACTTGTGTGTAGCAAAAATTGATAACATAGTGAGCATTTCATTAAGAACAAGTTCCTAATGAGCATAGAGATAGTACTTTATTTGCAAAAGCAACATAGAAATTTACACCTAGCTAATTTGGCATAGAAAATACTTGAAAAGAGAGAGAAATGGAACAATTGACAACAGTTGAGGAACGGATTTACATGGAGATAGTCCCCCCTCCATAAAGACTTTGTATTATAGATTCTCCCATCAAAGGAGACTTTTGTACAATACAATTCTTGTGTTCCTTGACAAAACTCATTGGTGCAATGAATATGGAAGCTTCATGCACCAAATTATGCTTGAAAAACACACCTAGTGTCCCTAGCCTCAGTCCCAAGACCTCACACACCTTAAAAAATGGTGAGAGCTAGCAAGGAATGAGGATGGATTGAGAGGAAGAATATGTATCTTACAAGAAATAAGTATTCTCCTCACATAATCACTCTAATAGCATAGCTTAGCTTAGTAATTAGCATGGTAGAGGAGATGAGCATGCCATTGAAGCTTGGATCTTGGTTGCATTTGCATTCCATAGCCAAGAGTTGTCGGTGTAGGCCTCTACTTCTCAATGCTTGGAGAAGGAGATGGAGTTATTCTTGCACACATGATTTTTTTTTTTTTTTTTGTGTGTGTGTGTAGCAATGTGTTAGAAAAAAATGCAGCCCTCTCTCTCTTCTTGGTCGACCCCTCTTGCCAATTTCATGTTGGCCTCTCATTGGCTCCTACAAAGCTTAGCCAATCACAAATTAGAAGCACAAGTGACAGCCTTGTGAAATTTGTCCCCCTTTCCCCTTTTGTGAGAGCTTTAGGTAATTGAAATAGTTTATTAAACTCTCATTGGACCTTTTACTATTCTGGCCAATAGGAATCAGGAAAGCCATGGACTGCTTGATTCTCATTGGACCCCATTGGTGTAGACTGTTCAATAGTCTTTTGAGGAGCTTAATTTATATTGGTTCTTTTATCAAGAATTTTAAAATTAATTAGACTAATTTTACTCTAGTCTAATTCTCATTTGTCCACCTCTATGGCTATTCGATAGGATTTGAGGGAAAATTGGGAGCAACTGGGCTAGGAGTCTGCCATGTGTCCAGTATCCCCTTTGGGAGAAGCTTTAGAGTGTGTGTGAGTGTTTCTATCTCCTCCCCTACTCTTACGGCTTTCCCCCTCCTTGATAGGGATGTGGGAAGACTTTTGAGTCTTCCCACCATGATCCAATTTTCCCAACTTTGATCATTTGGACTTTTTAAATACAATTTTGGAACATTAGCCTATGGAAGTCTTAATGAAGCTAAACCTTAAGTCTTTTAAGCTCCATTGATGTAGATTTCCCCCCTTTGGATCCCTATTGAGACCGGTCCGACAACCTTACCAATATTCTAGCTCTTACTCCCCTGGTACCTCCGCATATTAAATGATGAGTTTAACTTGAGAAAATAATTTAGGAGAACTAGATATTAGCTTTTATGACATTACCTCTCTCTTGGAATCATGGTCGTCCATGACAATGAGGTAGAGAAGATAAAGCCTAATCATTAGTCCATTTGCAAGAGGATAGATGATCCCAATTTTACTCTACGACACCATTCTAGAATGAATGAGTAGTCCATTTGGTGCTTGAGAGCCTTACATACCACAAGAATGTCTACACATTAGTCCGTATCAATCTTTCATAGTAGAGTGACAAATTCTACTTGGTGTTCAAGAGACGTCGTCTCCACAAACATGATCCTAAACATGCATACTTATTAACATTTGTGCATCATAAAGAAAAAGAGAGTCTTATAAGACAATTTTTTTTTCATTTAAACATATTTACATTTGCTTACTCTAGGAAATCATTGCAAGCATTGACAAGGTTTAGGTTATCCTTTAATTGTATGCATTGCATCCATCTAGTATCTTCAAAAGGATAATTTTTAAACTTGATAAGATATCATCGAATAGTCTTACCACCTCTCAATACCTTGTCTTCATGTCGGAGAATGGACTCAATCTGCAACACCTCTTCTTGGTCCTCGATCTCTGGTGGGTCTTCAATGGTTGCTTCTTGAGGTGTCTCTCCTTTGTAAGGCTTTAGTAGGCTTATGAGCCAATGGTTGGGCAACTTGAGTTGATAGGTGATTTCATTGATTGGCCTAAGAGTCTGAAAGGGGTCATAGTACCTTTTTGCTAACTTAGCATAGTACTTTTGGTGTCCGTAGGATTCTTGCTCGTCATGTGCCTTAATCGAGCCTTGGGAAACTTAACCAAAACCCAATCATTTTGTTTAAAGGCTAGGGCTCTTTTGTGCTTATTAGCAGTAGCCTTTTTCCTTTGCTGAGAGATGGATATAGCATCCTTAATCTTTTGAGAATATTCTTGGAGGTCTCAGCTATATTCATTTGTAGCGAAGATCTTCTCATGTACCTTGAGTACCAGGGGACTTTTTGATCTTCCCTCTATTACCTCAAAAGGTGCTTTTTTGTGGAAGTATGTATAGTGTTATTGTAAGCATACTCCACTAAAGGTAAGTACTTCTCCCATTGGGACTTTTGATCTACTTTTGTGATAGAAGCGTAGATCAAGAAGTTGTTAGGTTAGCTATATTTCACTTTGGCCATCCGTTTGGGGACGATAAGCTGAAGAGAAATTTAGCTTTGTACCTAAATTCTCAAAGAGACCCTTCCAAAAACTATTAATCATTCTAGGATCTCTGTCCAACACTATAGACATTGGCAAGCCATGGTACTTGAAGATTTGTGATATAAAGAGGGTTGCCATTTGATGGGCCACCTTCATAGTCTTTTTGACAGGTATGAAATGTGCTTGTTTGGTAAACATGTCTACTATCATCCATATTCTTGTATTCCCATGGATAGACTTGGGCAATTCAAAGATAAAATCCATGTATATGCTCTCCCATGGTCAATTAGGGATTGGCAAAGGTTGAAGAGTCCAGGTTGCTTCCCTCTATCAAACTTTGTCATTTGACATACCACGCATTTTGAAACATACTCTTGTATGTTTGCTTACATGGAAGGCCAATAGAAGTATGTTTTATCCCTTTTAGGGTAGACTGAATCCCTCTATGCCCCGCATAAGGAGGATCATGAGATTCATACATTACTTTCTCATGGAGTGAGTTAGTAGCGCATAGTCTATTACCATAGAGCAGATAACCATATTGTAGGGTAAATGGTTGTTCCTTCTTCCCTAGTGCAAGGGCTAAAATCACATCTCTAAAATCAGGATTGATAGCGTACTCATCTATCATAGAAGATAGATCATTGTGAGTTTCTATGGATGATGCATTTACTCTCGGTTGTCTTGAGAGTACATCAAACACTTGATTATTCTTGCCAGCAATGTGAGCAATATGAAAATGAAATTGAAAAAGGAAATCTGTCCACCTCATTTGTTTGTCAGAGGGCTTGGTCTGCATCATGAAGTACTTAAGGCTTTGGTGATCCGTTCGCAGAATGACAGGAGTCCCCAATAAATAGTGTTTCCACGAGTCTAGACCATGTAAAACTTCTAAGAATTCCTTCTCATATATCCCTAGATCTTGCTCAACAGAATTTTGTAGGCTATGGTGTGCCCTTGTTGAAGTAAAACAGCTCCAAGGCAATCACCGCAGGCGTTGCATTGGACCTCAAATGGCTTTGAGAGATCCGGTAGTGTAAGCACAGGTTGAGAGATAAGCTTCTCTTTAAGATTTTCAAAAGCATTGTTCTCCTTGGTGGACCATATATACCTAACATTTTTCTTCATTAGGTCATGTAATGGTCGCGTGATTTGTGAGAACTTTTCTATGAAGCATCTATGGTATGCACACATACCTATAAAGCTTCTTAGTTCATGCAAATTCCTTGGATTAGGTCATCCTTTTCTTACGTTGGATGCCATCTTGAGAGATAATGTGACCTAAATACTGAATTTGTTGTAAGAAAAATTCAATTTTCTTTCGATTAATATAGAGTTTATTCTCTCATAAAACTTGAAATATTACCTGGAGGTGCTGCTTGTGTTCGCCTAATGAATTAGAGTAGATGATTATATGATCAAAGAAAACTCTTCTAAAGGTTTGGTGAGGCTTGAGTAGATTCTCCATCAGGCAGTTAAATGTGGTTGGTGCATTGGTCAAGCCAAAAGGCATGACAATGTACTCGTAAAGAACAAATGTAGTGCAAAATGCGATCTTTACAATGTCTTGGTCAACTATCCTTATTTGATGGTAGCCACTTTTTAGGTCAGTCCTACTGAAGTAGGTCAACCCCTGTAGCTTATCAAAAAGGTCTTCTACCCATGGAATGGGAAACCTATTATTGATAGTGATCCTAATAAGTTCTCTATAGTTGACACACATATAATATGTGCCATTTTTCTTTTACACTAATAACACTGGTGAACAAAATGGAGATGAGCTAGGCCTAACCATGCCTTTCTCAACCAACTCATGCACTTGCCGCATAACCTCCTCTTGTTGAGCTTGAGAAACTTGATAAGGAGGTTTATTAGGCGGTGAGCTTCCTGGAAGAAGTTCAATTGCATGGTTGTCATTCGCTCATTTTGGAGGTAGTTCACAAGGGATTTCGTCAATAGAAACATCTTGGAATCCCTTGAGGAAATTGGATAACTCTAAATCCTTTTGATTGTTTATATTTTCTTTTGCTAAAGCATTAGGTTCATTTTGAGAATGTTTAACAAAAATCATGTACATGGAAATAGAGCTCTTTATTGACTTATTAAAATCTTGCTTATGTACAATGGGTATCGTACTACCCAATTCCTTAGCATCTATGTACATATCTTTTTCTTGAACCTAAAGTAGATTTTTCTTTCATAGAATTTAACATTGGCAGCCATGTGATCAAACCATGGTGCCCCTAGGATTACATCCTCATGTTTGAGAGGAGAAATGAAGAAATCCTCCTTGTCCACATAGCTTTGGACATGGAGCCTCAATTTCCCAATTAAGGGAGTGAAT
Organism: Adiantum capillus-veneris; assembly: GCF_014529385.1. Lineage (NCBI taxonomy): Eukaryota > Viridiplantae > Streptophyta > Polypodiopsida > Polypodiales > Pteridaceae > Adiantum > Adiantum capillus-veneris. Next base: position 8,775,547 of record NC_140946.1, on the reverse strand, counting down.
GAGGCTTCTCGTCCCTTGAAAGCACCATTGGTAGGTAGGACATCTCCCATCTATAGGCTTGGATTCCTAGCTTGGTAGACAACTCTATGGATATGAAATTGTGAGTAGAACCAGGGTCAAAAAGAAGGAAAGCAATATGTTCTCTTACCCTTCCCAAAGCGTGACATAGAGGAGATCCTTTGTGATGAGCATCCCCTTCTCGAATTTCAACCAAGGTAGCTCTAGGAGGCTCATTACGTGAAATCTAGTGGGGGCAAGCACGATAGACATGTCCTTGCTTGTTGGAATTAGGGTTGCAGAGAAATGCACACAACTTGGAGAAGATGAAGGAAGCTCAAGGCACACAATAGAGAGAGTGTTACTTAGTGTTAAATGGAAAGATAGATACCCCTAGAGTGATGGGCGTATATACAATGCTCAGGGGAAAAAACCTCCTAAAGAGGGAAAAAATGCCCTGGCGGTCCTAGTGTGTTCACACACATCACTACCACATGTATTGTTAGGAAATAAGACGTAGCTAAATAGATATTTGAGTAGATTACTTAATGGAGAGAGATAGATTTCACACACAAGAGATTATAGAGTAGAGAGAGAGAGAGAGAGAGAGAGAGAGAGTACACACGATATACGTGGTTCACCCGATGTGGGCTACGTCCACGGGAAAGCAGCCACTCAATGGCTTTAGTACTTCAAAACAAGAAGTAGTTTACAAAGGGATTATACCCTTAATGGAGCTCCCGCCTTGCTTCACTCTCACCACCTCAGATTCACCTTGTTGCATCAACTTAACACTATGAAATGTGTGTAGAAATGGCCTCCTTTTATAGGCCAAAAGGGCTGTCCTCTCTTATGAGAGACAACCATGTGTATCCGCCCTTGTGCAAATAAGTCCAAATCGGACCCTCCAATCTGCCCATGTGTGGCCGTCCTTGAGAAGACAAGTCCGCCATTGAATTCAGCCACCGGCCATCGGCCACCGGCCATTGACTTCCGACCACCGGCCATCGGCCATTGACTACAGGCCACCAGCCAACCGACCGGTTGTTTTCCGACCACTTTCCGGCCGCCGTCCGGCCATAATATTCGGGCGAGGGGGCCTCCGCCCCCGAGGCCTCTAAAGTTGCCCCTGATTCTTGTCCGTGAAAATTTTGGTTTCCGGTGAGTGATTTTCCTTCACGCACGATGGCTTCTCCTCATAATGGGGGCCTTACAAATGTGCGCTTTTACCACAGAAAATTACAAGGGTAAATCAGGCTCCATATTTAACATGTATATGGTAACAAATCCACCCTCGAGTGATGCGGTGAACGAGAGCTGGCACATGAGTAAAGGGAAGTGCCATGCCCTGAGGACATGATCAGTCCACAAAGGGGAGTAAGCCCAAAGCTTTGCGGAATGCTTCAAGCTTCTCGCGAGACAATGCCTTTGTGAAAAGATCTGCAAGGTTGTCCTGTGTTGGCACATAAGCCAAGCTGATCTCTCCTGTTGAGAACCTCTCCCTGACATAGTGGTAATGCACCTCAATGTTCTTTGTGCAAGCATGAAAAACTGGGTTCCTCACAACTGCCAATGTGCTCTGACTATCAGTGTAGATAGTGTTGGCAGTGTCCTGTCCAACACCCAAATCAGCCATAAGGTGTCTAAGCCATACACACTCAATTGTAGTTGTGAAGACTGCCCTGTACTCAGCCTCACAACTTGAATTGGCCACAGTAGGTTGCTTCTTGCTCAACCATGATATACATGAACCGCCAAGCATGAAACAAAAACCACTTGTGGACACTCGCGTGTCAAAACAACCATCCCAATCTGAGTGCAAAAAAGCATGTAAGCCTGGCGGCAATGATCCCCCCTTGGGATAAAACAAGCCAAGATGTAAAGTGACACTACCAAATGAGTGTCAGCTTTCTCATACCAAGCACGAGAAGATTGCTTCAACCCATACAAAGCCTTCTTACATCTGCACACTTTGTCCTCTTGTCCTTTTATGACAAAACTGCGAGGCAGCATTACATAAACTTCCTCAAATATGTCACCATTCAAGAAAGCAGTAACAATGTCTGATTGATGTACATCCCAACCAAAATGAGCTGCCAATGCACATAGAAAATGCACAGTAGTCATACGACAAGTGGGAGCAAAAGTCTCTTCATAATCTATGCCTTTTTGCTGTGCATAACCCTTTGCAACAAGTCGAGGCTTATGGTGATCGATCTCACCATCCGGCTTGTGTTTCAACTTGTAAAGCTACTTTGTACCGATGGCCTTTTTGCCAGGAGGCAAATCACATAAAGTCCATGTGTCATTTTCTATAAGTGTATCATATTCTGATTGCATGGCAACCATCCAATTTTTTGAATTCTGTGCTTCATCAAAAGACAAAGGCAATTTCCCAAGGATGGAGTTTGCATGGGCCCACAACATCACTATGCACAAGCTGCAACCTGCATGTGGCCCGAACTGAACCATCCTTTGGAAACTTAGAACACTGTATCTTACCCATAATACATCCTTCACAAACATGTTTGACAGGTGCTTCAAGAGGCGGCAAAGAAGCTACCATATCAGATTTCTGCAAACTCAACAAACTGGCAAAATTCAGATGACCAAAACGTGCATGCCAAAGTTTTGCATCTGAAATAGCCCTTGAATCTGCAACAAAATTTGCAAAATTTTGTCCACACTTATCATACAAAGTGAGCTTATACAGCCCATGGAACAAAAGGCCAGATGCAACAATTTCATCACCGAAACTCAGATCATGAACTGTACATCTCTCATCCACAAATTTGACTACAAGTCCAAATCTAGGATGTGCGGATAAAGACAAGAGATCTTCTTGATCCCAGGTACATAAAATGCATCAACAAGTGTGAAGGAATTGCCATTTGCAGCAGTAAGCACAATCTTTCCAACTCTTTGAACCGGCTAAGAGGCATTGTTGGCACAAGTGACTGAATTCTCATAAGGGATACACTCAAGAGAGGTGAACAATTCACGATGTGAGGTAACATGCTTTGTAGAACCACTGTCAAAATACCACACATGTGAATCTGCAGCAAATGACAAGCATGCATCATGGACAACAGGATTGTAAGTGCACCCTGTGCTAAAAGCCCATTCTGCATCAACATTAGCAACACAGTCTCCTTTCACAGAAGACTCAACAATGGCTGCATTTGTAGTGGAATCAACATTTGCAGTGGAGCCACCCTCTTTCTTCTTAGAATCTTTGGCATTCAACTTAGGGCACGACTTGATCAAGTGATCATTAGCTTTACAATAATGGCAACGCATTTTCTTTCTACCCTTATCACCAGAATTTCCAGACAAATTGCTGCCAGTAGAAGCATTAGGAATAGAAGTTTTGCCACTCGCAACAGAATCATAAGAAGTGGCTGCATTGCTGTTACCACCCTTTCTTTGAGAAGCAATAAAAGCTTGTTCAACTTCACGCTTCCTAGTCCTATCTTTTCTGGAAAGTGACTCTTGCAACAGCAATGTGCATAATGCATCAAATTTGACAACTTGAGGATTTCCTTGGGTCATAAGTCTCCAAGTACTAGCAAAAGTCTGGTAAGAATCTGGTAAGGCATCAAGAACAGTCTGCACAAGCAAACTGTCTGAAATGACTTCACCTACAGAAATAAGTTGCTCATTGATATCCTTCACACTAGTAGGGAAAGTGTCCATATCATTTGCTCATACATAATCTTCGACACTAGCTCTTTACTCAGGAAAGAAATTTTATCGTCATTGCGACTTGCATAAAGACTAGCCAAAATATCCCAAGCTTGTTTTGCAGATTTTGCTGAACGGATGCAAGAAACAATGGTGCTCTTCACAAACAACGCAATCAATGCATGAGCCTGCGCATCCTTTACATCCCAACAAGATTGTTCTACCGTAGGCAAAACAACTCTAATAGCAGCAATCCTTGCAGCAAGACCTGCAACATCCTCAACATTGCCTACATCCTCAGAACCCGGACGTACATCAATGCCCTGCATAATATTTCAGATGCCCTTTGACACAAGAACGTGTTGCATCATATAAGCCCACATAGTGTAATTGTCCCCATCCAACCTATCCTCAGCAGCAAACATCTTGAAGACATCTATGTTGTCGTCAGCCATGGTAAATGTTGCACCTGATGTGAAAACTGCCCAAAAATAGGAGAAACGGAGCGAAAACAACATGTGCTATATAGCACAAACCGTAGAAGACCGTAAGGCACCTGTTATGCAAAAAACGACACTCACAAAAATTTCGCACAAAATGATGAAATTGCCTGTGCAAACCTGCCTGTAGTGGAAACGAAGGCCGAAATGAGCCCGAATCAAAAATCTGAGTAGACTGAGCTCTATGAGTCCTTCCGAAATATATGTTGACCTGCAAACACTCGCCAAACCTCACTGTAATCGGAGAAAGTGAGCATGCGTGTGCTGGAGCAGCTAATGACTAAGCCCGGGAGGACATAACCTGCTCTGATACTAATTGTTGGAATTAGGGTTGCAGAGAAACGTGAGAGAAATGCACACAGGTTGGAGAAGATGAAGGAAGCTCAAGGCACACAATAGAGAGAGTGTTACTTAGTGTGCAATGAAAAGATAGATAGCCGTAGAGTGATGGGCATATATACAATGCTCGGGGGGAAAAACCTCCTAAAGAGGGAAAAAATGCCCCGACGGTCCTAGTGTGTTCACACACATCACTACCACATGTATATGGTAACATTGCTCCCTGCACTTGAAACGACAATTATCTTTTTGATAACATTTTAGCTCTTTTGGAGAGAGTTTATTTTTGCCTTTATAAACCCCCTTCTCCTTAGCTTTGTTGTTGTTGGTGTTTCCTTTGGGAGACTTTTGGACATTGTCCTTCCCCTTAGGCTCATTACCATCCTTGTTTTCCATGGCTTAAGATTTCTCGTAGCCCCTTGTTGGAAATTGATTCTTGAAGCCACCATGGTATGGTGTATGATCGCAGATATGGTGCGTGGCCTTTGGGAATTAACATACTCTACATATCCTCAAATAAACCCGCACAAAATTGTTATTTTCGCTCTCTAGAATCCATCTTCTTGTAGACAGTGGCTTTGAGATATAAATCCCAAAACTTGTCTACATATTTGTGAATAGATTCGTAGTGAGAGAGCTTCAAGCTTCGCATGGTGAGTACTTTGTCTTTGGCATCAATAGACAAAAAATTCTTCATAATGGAATCTCTTATAGCTCTCCATGTTCATGGAGCTTCAATGTTTTCTCGTAGGTTAGACCACCATTGCCTCACGGACTTTTGAAAATGCATAGCTAGATGACGTAGCATAGAGGACTCCGTGAAGCCCTCATCTCCAAACGCTGTATCAAATTGTTGGATAAAGGCCAAGACTTTGTTTGTAGCACCAAAGGTGCCATTGTAGGTAAGGAAAGAGATGTTCTTTCCTCCCTCTTTGAAATTTTTGAGCTTGGACGACCTTTTCCAGGCGGCATAGGATTTCCTATGGCCTCTTATTTTGGGTAGTTTGAGAGCTGCACCATCTCTTTCTTCAGAAGAGGAAGAGTATGAGGAGGATGGAGAAGAGGGTGACCTCTTTCTCACCTTTTTCTTCCCTTGTTCCTCCTTGTCTACACCATCACTTTCTTCAAAAGAGGAAGAGGATGAAGAAGATGGAGAAGAGGGTGAAATCTTTCTTGCCTTTTTTTTCTCTTGTTTTCTCTTTTCCCTCTTTGAATTATGGTGAAGAGGAGTTTGCGATGGTCTTCTCCATTTAGGGGGTGTTGGAGAGCGTTTTGCCCCCCCGTCATCGTGGAGCCATCTCCTCCGAGGTGGCAGAAGACTTGCTTCTTTCTCGTTCTTTCAGTGGGGGATCTATCATTGAAACTTGGGTTCTCCTTTGGAAGGGAGATGCCTGATCAAGTAGTAAATTTTTGAGCCCTTTGTATGGATCCTCCTCTTCTTCCCTTAATGGAGAGAGTACTCTTCTGGAAGTCACACCAGGATCCTTCCTAGGTACTCTCTCTTCTTGGTGGGGAGTTTGGAGAATACCATGGGTGCCCAATTGTTATAGCACTTCACCTTGGAGGGATAGATTTCCTAGGGCTCGTTGAAGCCTAGAAACAAGATAGTTTACTAGCATAGGGGCATCATTAGTTGCTCTTTAATTAGAAAAATCAAAGCTATCAACATTCATTTCAATCTTTTTTCCCTTGTCAGCTATACTAGTAGATTTTAGGTGTAAACTTTTACTTATACTTTGGTACTTCATGCCCTACTTGCTACTCCTCTTTACCTTCAAAGATAAGCACTCAAGCATCTATACCTGTGGCTTGAATATTATTAATTGCAAGGAGTAGAAGAGAGGGTTCAACAGAGCCAAGACAACACCGGCTCCTGTCAAGATTTTAATAGCTCAATAATGGTAAAGACATTCGCAAGCCCCGTAGAACTCCATTTTTAAGACCATAGCTCTCAATGGTATCCCCATTAACTGCATAAAGTAGGCGTGCTTCAAGGATGAGAAATCTCTATTCTACTTACTCTTTTGCAATTTATAACACCAACCATTTATAGCAAGCTTGTGTTAGGAAATAAGACGTAGCTAAATAGATAATTGAGTAGATTACTTAATGGAGAGAGACAGATTTACATACACGAGATTATAGAGTAGAGAGAGAGAGAGAGAGAGAGAGAGAGAGAGAGAGAGAGAGAGAGAGAGAGAGAGAGAGAGAGAGTACACATGATATACGTGGTTCACCCAATGTGGGCTACGTCCACGGGAAAGCAGCCACTCAATGGCTTTAGTACTTCAAAACAAGAAGTAGTTTACAAAGGGATTATACCCTTAATGGAGCTCCCGCCTTGCTTCACTCTCACCACCTCACACTCACCTTGTTGCATCAACTTCACACTATGAAATGTGTGTAGAAATGGCCTCCTTTTATAGGCCAAAAGGGCTTCCCTCTCTTATGAGAGACAGCCATGTGTAGCCGCCCTTGTGTGAATAAGTCCAAATCGGACCCTCCAATCTGCCCATGTGTGGCCGCCCTTGAGAAGACAAGTCCGCTTTTGAATTCGGCCACCGGCCATTGACTTCCACCACCGGCCATTGACTTCCGACCATCGGCCATTGACTACCGGCCACTGGCCAACCGACCGGTTGTTTTTCGACCACTTTCTGGCCGTCGGCCGGCCATAATATTCCGGCGAAAAAGAATATTCCGGAAAAAAAAAAGTCTCGAGGGCCTCCGCCCCCGAGGCCTTTAAAGTTGCCCCTGATTCTTGTCCGTGAAAATTTTGGTTTCCGGTGAGTGATTTTCCTTCACGCACGATGGCTTCTACTCATAATGGGGGCCTTACAAATGTGAGCTTTTACCATAGAAAATTACAAGGGTAAATCAGGCTCCATACTTAACAATCTCCCACTTGGAGATTGATCTCCAAACCAAACCTGTGACTGCTTTCCATTCTGGCTTCTTATCCTTGAATGCCGATTGAAGATGAGCAAAAGCTCAACTTCTCCTTGTTGACCACCTTTGTAAACATGTCTGTAGGATTTTCACTTGTATGCACCTTTCCTAGCTTTAGCTGTCTCTCTTCCAAAAAAGTGGGTATGAAGTGATATCTCACCTCAATGTGCTTTGTCCTTGAATGAAAGGCTGAGTTCTTCGCAAGATGGATAGCGCTTTGGCTATCACTGTACAAGACACAATTGTCTTGTTTGAATCCAACCTCTACTAAGAATCTGTGAAGCCACAAAATTTCTTTGCTTGCCTCCGTCATTGCTACATACTCTGCTTCCGTGGTAGAAAGTGAAACCACTTTCTACAGCTTTGAAGCCCAGCTTACTGTTGTACCTCCAACCGTGAACACATAGCCAGTAGTGCTCCTTCGAGTATCTTTGTCACCTACCATATCTGCATCAGCATACCCTTCTAGAAAAATATCAGTTCCTCCAAAATACAAAGCATTTGTTGTTGTCCCTTTTAGATATCTAAGTATCCACTTCACAGCTTGCCAATGCTCTTTACCCGGGTTGTCCATGAACCTACTCACAACTCCCACTGCATGTGCAATGTCTGGCCTTGTCCAGACCATAGCATACATTAGAGAACCTACCGCTGCAGCACATGGAACTTTAGACATATAGTCTATCTCCTCTTGTGTCTTTGGACACATATCCTTCGTTAGTTTAAAATGACCAGCCAAAGGTGTAGAAACTGGTTTTTCATTTTGCATTGCAAACCTTTCTAGTACCTTCTTGATGTAATCTTCTTGAGATAGCTTTATTGTCTTCTTCGTCCTGTCCCTTGATATTTTCATACCAAGTATCCTCTTTGCAGCACCTAAATCTTTCATTGAAAAAGATTTGGACAGCTCCTCTTTTAGGTCTTTTATGTCCTGCATGTTAGCACTTGCAATCAACATGTCATCAACATGCAACATTAGGATGATGAATTTCCCATCTCCCAAATTCTTCGTGAAGACGCAGTGATCCGAGTTACATCTTGTGAATCCATGATCCAACATCCATCGATCAAACTTCAAGTACCATTGTCTTGATGCTTGCTTTAAACCGTACAAGCTCTTCTTTAATCTGCAAACCATTTTCTCCTTACCTTTTACTTCATACCCCTTTGGTTGAAGCATGTAGATTTCCTCCTCTAAGTCACCGTGAGGGAATGCCGTATTTACATCCATTTGCTCGAGATTTAGATCATGAGCAGCCACAAGGCTTAAGACAAGCCTAATTGAGTTCATTTTTGCAACAGGAGAAAATATTTCATTGAAGTCAATACCTTTCTTTTGAGAAAAACCTTTTACCACAAGCCTAGACTTGTACCTTTTCTTCCCACCTTCTTCTTCCTTCAGCTTGTACACCCATTTGTTTTGAAGTGCCCGCTTACCTTTAGGAAACTCAACCAGCTCCCATGTTTGGTTGCGATGTAGTGAGTCCATCTCCACTTGCATCCTCTTCGTCCATTTTTCTTTGGATTCATGTTGCATAGCTTCTTCGTATGATTTCGGCTCTCCAGAATATGAGATCACGAGATGGTTGAAGGAAGGAACAAACCTTTCTGGAGGTCTACTTGCTCTTGTAGATCTTCGGGGAATAGGTTGAGGCTCCTCATTTGGTTGACATTGTTGCACATTGTCACCGTTTGCAGTCCTTGAGTCTTCACCATCCTCAAGCTCCATGTACTCATCACCTGTTTCTTTTTTTTGTTTTCTTTCCAAGTAATCTTTGTACATATTTTTTTCGTTAAAAATTACATCCCTACTACTTAAGATTTTACCATCTTCACGATTCCATAGGCGATACCCAAAGTCTCCTTCTCCATAGCCAATGAAGGAACACTTTTTGGACTTTGCATCTAACTTTGATCTTAGGCTTCTATCTATGTGCATGAAAGCCTCACACCCAAACACTTTGAGAAATGCATAATTCACCGGTTTACCTGTCCATGCCTCTTCTAGAACTCCCCCATCCAATGCCGTTGAGGGTGACCGATTGATTAAGTACACAGACGTACTTACAGCTTCCGCCCAAAGCTCAAGCAGTAGGCCTGCATGTAGCCGCATGCTTCGTGCTCGTTCCATGATTGTCCTGTTCATCCTTTCCGAAATCCCATTTTGTTGAGGTGTCCTTGGGGTTGTCCTTTGCCTCCGAATGCCATTGCTAGCACAAAAGCTTTCAAAAGCTTGGCTGAAATATTCGCCTCCATTGTCGGATCTGATGCATTTAACCTTAGTACCTGTTTCATTCTCCAAGCCCCGAAATCTACTATCCAGGAATTAGACACATTGTCTAATGAGAGAATTAGAGCATCTTGCTCTACTTTACCTGCCACATTGGCCTCCGATGTTGGCTTGTTGTCTTGAGACTCTGTCTCCTTCTTCTTCTTGGACCAGCAATCCTTCTTGACGTGGCCCTTCTTGCCGCAGTTCCAACATTCAAGAATTGACTTTGTGCGTGACTTGCTCCACCTTGAGCGATCACAACCCTTTTGGTTTTTGAACCTCTCCTTAAGCCTTCCTCTTGTTTCCACTGATAGTGCAGCACTTGATGATTCTCCTGTGCTTCTCCTTCGCATTTCCTCGCTTAGGAGAACACCCACAACATCATCAAACTTAAGAGTATTTGTGCCAGAGATAGAATTACTTACAGCCATCACAAGGCTGTCCCAACTATCCGGTAGAGATGATAGTATAAGGAGAGCTCGCACTTCATCATCAAAATTGATTTTCATTGATCGAAGTTGACTTATGTTTGTGTTAAATTCATTTAGGTGTTCTGCAACTGAACCATTCTCTGCCATCTTTAGATTGAACAAGCGCTTCATAAGAAATACCTTATTGGATGCCGATGGTTTCTCGTAGAAGTCGTCAAGTGACTTCATCAAGTCCTCGGTGGTCTTCATCTCCGAAACATTGAAGGCCACCATTGACGCCAAGCTTAACCGGATTGTTCCCAGTGCCTTTCGATCAAGAACAATCCATGCTTCATCTGCCATTGTTGCGGGCTTCTTCGCAAGACCGCCTAGTGGCAAATAGAGGTCCTTCTGGTAGAGATAGTCTTCAATCTGCATCTTCCAATGTTGGTAGTTTTTGCCGTTGAGCTTCTCAATCTTGAGCTTCCCTTCCTCTGCCATAACTCCCACTCAATTCAAGGAAATCTTTCCTTGAGATAATTTAGCTACAAGCAAACCTTGCTCTGATACCAGTTGTTAGGAAATAAGACGTAGCTAAATAGATAATTGAGTAGATTACTTAATGGAGAGAGACAAATTGACATACACGAGATTATAGAGTAGAGAGAGAGAGAGAGAGAGTACACACAATATACGTGGTTCACCCAATGTGGGCTACGTCCACGGGAGAGCAGCCACTCAATGGCTTTAGTACTTCAAAACAAGAAGTAGTTTACAAAGGGATTATACCCTTAATGAAGCTCCCGCCTTGCTTCACTCTCACTACCTCACACTCACCTTGTTGCATCAACTTCACACTATGAAATGTGTGTAGAAATGGCCTCCTTTTATAGGCCAAAAGGGCTGCCCTCTCTTATGAGAGACAGCCATGTGTAGCCGCCCTTGTGCGAATAAGTCCAAATAGGACCCTCCAATCCACCCATGTGTGGCCGCCCTTGAGAAGACAAGTCCGCTTTTGAATTCGGCCACCGGCCACCGGCCATTGACTTCCGACCACCGGCCACCGGCCATTGACTTCCGACCACCGGCCATCGGCCATTGACTACCGGCCAACCGACCGGTTGTTTTCCGACCACTTTCCAGCCGCCGTCCGTCCATAATATTCCGGTGAAAAAGAATATTCCGGAAAAAAAAAGTTGCCCCTGATTCTCATCCGTGAAAATTTTGGTTTCCGGTGAGTGATTTTCCTTCACGCACGATGGCTTCTCCTCATAATGGGGGCCTTACAAATGTGCGCTTTTACCACAGAAAATTACAAGGGTAAATCAGGCTCCATACTTAACAGCTTGAGGACCTCTCTTCTTCATCAAGAAAAGAGAAACCAATTGCTCCGATACCAACGTAACATTTAATGCACTAGTAACTTGTGTGTAGCAAAAACTGATAACATAGTGAGCATTTCATTAAGAACAAGTTCCTAATGAGCATAGAGAGAGTACTTAATTTGAGACAGCAACATAGCAATTTACACCTAGCTAATTTGGCATAGACAATACTTGAAAAGAGAGAGAACTAAAACAATTGACAACAGTTGAGGATCTGATTAACATGGAGCCGTGGTCCCCCCTCCATAAAGGCTTTGTATTATAGCTTCTCCCATCAAAGGAGACTTTTGTACAATACAATTCTTTTGTTCCTTGACAAAAACCGCTGGTGCAATGAAGATGGAAGCTTCATGCACCAAATTATGTTTGAAAAACACACCTAGTGTCCCCAGCCTCACTCCCAAGACCTCACACACCTTCAAATATGGTGAGAGCTAGCAGGGAATGAGGATAGATGGAGAGGAAGAATATGTATCTTAAGAGAAATAAGTATTATCCTCACATAATCACTCTAATAGCATAGATTATCATAGTAATTAGCATGGTAGAGGAGATGAGTATGCCATTGAAGCTTGGCTCTTGGTTGCATTTGCATTCCATAGGCAAGAGTTTTTGGTGTAGGCCTCTACTTCTCAATGCTTAGAGAAGGATATGGAGTTATTCTTGCACACATGAGTTGTGTGTGTGTGTGTGTGTGTGTGTAGCAATGTTTTAGACAAAAATGCAGCCCTCTCTCTCTTCTTGGTCGACCCCTCTTGCCAATTCCTCATGCTGGCCTCTCATTGGCTCCTGCAAAGCTTAACCAATCACAAATTAGAAGCATAATTGATAGCCTTGTGACATGTGTCCCCCTTTCCCCTTTTGTGAGAGATTTAGGTAATTAAAAGAATTTATTAAACTCTCATTGGACCTTTTAGTCTTCTGGCCAATAGGAATCATGCAAACCATTAGGCTGCTTGATGCTCATTGGACCCGTTGGTAGACTGTCCAATAGTCTTTTGAGGAGATTAATTTCTATTGGTTCTTTTATCAAGCATTTTAAAATTAATTAGACTAATCTTACTCTAGCCTAATTCGCATTGGTCCACCTCTATGGCCATCCTATAAGATTTGAGGGAAAATTGGAAGCAATTGGGCTAGGATTTTTCCATGTGTCTAGTATTCCCTTTGGGTGAAGCTTAAGAGTGTGTGTGTGTTTCTCTCTCCTCCCCAATTCTTAGGCCTCGTACCCTCCTTGATAGGGATATGGGAAGACCTTTTGAGTCTTCCACTACCATCCAATTTTCCCAGCTTTGACCATTTGGACTTTTTAAATAGAATTTTGGAACCTTAGCCTATGGAAGTATTAATGAAGCTAAACCTTAGGTATTTTAAGCTCCGTTGATGCACATTGCTCTTTTGTAGACTTCCCCCCTTTGGATCCCTATTTTCCCTCTTTTGGATCCCTACTAAGACCGGTCCAGCAGCCTTACGAATATTCTAGCTTTTACTCACGTGGTACCTCCCCATATTAAATGATCAGTTTAACATGAGAAAGTCATTTGAAAGAACTAGATATTAGTTTTTATGACATCCCTTAGTAATGGCGATAGGATGCTTTAATATTGTCATGTTTAATGTATGGGGTTGGAAGTGTTTAGCCAATGAAAAATATTCCTTTAGCGCAATACCCTCGAAATTATTCTTTGACTTGTTTGAAAAATACACAATCCACAACCCACACAATGTAGAGATTTTGTACAATGCCTACAACACACCCCAGTGCATCGTAAAATGTTGAATTTATACGAAGCACTGATGAAAGGGAGACATCGAGCGTGTTTTCCAAGGACTCTACTTATTTTGATGACTACTTCAATTACAAGAATGCAATGGTTCACAGAAAAATGGGAGTATATGTGACCAAGCATTCACTCATGCGCATGAGTGGTATGACTTGCATGCCAAAAAGGAGATTCTTCAACCAAAGATCCTGAAGGATTATTGGGATAGTCGATAAAAAATAAATCCAGAATGGAACCACTATGATCTAGTAGTCAAGGGATGTCACAGTGATTATTATAGAGAACATTATGTTGGAGCCTACACCTATTAGTGAAATCAAAAGACAACGCCTTGAGGAGGGAAAAAGGTATGGGTACACATACCAAAGAAGGGAGGACTTATTACGTATGAAGGTCAGACAAGAACATCAATGTTACAATTGTCTTGATCGTAACCATCAATCCAAAGATTGACCATTCAATAGTTCAAGGGATAATTATGAGCCCAAAAACATCAATCCAAACCGGAACTTCAAAAATTTTAGACCTAGATCGCTTGCAACTCAACAAAACTTCACTTAGTAGAGCTTCAACCAAAATCATAGATCTCAAAACCAAGGAAACTTTAGACTAGAAAACCCACCTTTTGTGCAAAATGGACCACCCAACAACAACAACAATGGGAATATCTTCAATATCAACCTTGCCAAGCAGGAGGAGGAAACCAAAGACCTCAGAAGGGAAGAGCCCAAGACAACAGAGCTCAAGGTGCTAGAGGTGAAGGGAATCAAGCAAATGCAGATGTTCATGTTGCGATCAAACATCAAGGAGTGAATGAAAATTTTTCAATAATTAAAACCATAGCATAGTATCAAGGTAGCCATTTTATCTTATTGATTGATTCTAAAAGTACACATTCTATAACATTAATGGCCTAGTAACTTGTGTGTAGCGTAAAATAGCATGAACATAGTGAGCATTTCATTAGAATAGATTCCTAATGAGAATAACAAGAGTGTTTGGGTGGAGAGAGAAACAAAAAGCATAACACCTAGTTAGATAGCATGAACAATACTTCAAAAGAGGGAGAAATTAAGCAATTGACAACAATTCAGGACAGGATTTGCATGGAGCCGGTTCCCCCTCCAAAAGGCATTGTATTATGGTTTCTCCCATCAAGAGAGACATTTTACAATACAATTCTTTGTGTTCCTTCAATACTAGCTAGTGCAATGAAGATGGAAACTTCAAGCACTAAGCAAAACACTTATCAAACACAACATCAATTCCCTCACGGTCTCAGACCCAACACCTCACACACCTTCGAAGATGGTGAGAGCTAGCAGGTATGAGAGTAGATTGAGAGAAGGAGTAGTCTTACAAGAAAGATGTACATCTCCTCACATAATCACTCATATTAGCATATATTAGCTTAGTAATTAGCATGGTAGAGGAGATGAGCATGCATTGAAGCTTGGCTCTTGGTTGGATTTGCATCACAAAGCCAAGAGTTGTTGGTGTAGGCCTCCCTTCTCACAAGCTTGGAGTAGGTGATAAGCTTTCCATTAAATCTTGAGAAGAGTGTCATAATAATCAATATCTAATTCTCCTAAATTATTTTCTCATGTTAAACTGGTCATTTAATATGGGGAAGTTCCAGGGGAGAAAAAGCTAGAATATTGGTTAAGCTAGCAGACCGGCCACAGTAGGGATCCAAAGGAGGGAAAATAGGGATCCAAAGGGGGGGCCATCTGCAAAAGATCCATGTGCAACAATGGGCTAAAAAGACCCTAAGGTTCAGCCCATTAAGACTTCCAAAATGCTAAGGTTCCAAAATTCAAAGGTTGTGTCCAAAGGTCAACCCTAGAGGAAATTGGATGCCTTTGTGTGTGACCAAAAAGACTTTTCAAATCCATACATAGGAGGGGGCGAGCCTTGGGAGTAGGGGATGAGAGAGAAAGTCACACACACAAGCTCCCTTTACACAAAGGGAATGAGGGACACATGTCAGGTCCCTAGGCCAGATGCCCACAAGGTGTACCCAATTCCTATTGGATGGCCTTGGAGGTGGACCAATGAGAATTAGGCTAGAGTAAATCCAGTTTAATTAATTAAAAAACACTTAATAAAAGAACCAATGAGAATTAAGTCTCCTAGATGACTATTGGACAGTCTCCCAAGGGGTCCAATGAGCATTCAGCAGCCCAATGGCTTGCCTGATTCCTATTGGCCAGGAGGCAAAGGGGTCCAATGAGAGTTTAGTTTAATTATTAAATTACCTAAAGCTCTCACAAAATGGGAAAGGGGGACACATGTAGAAGGCTATGACTTATGCTGCTTAATTGTGATAGACTAGCCTGGGGAGGTCCAATGGGGAGCCTGCAAGAGCAAACAGCAAGAGGGCTCGCCCAAGAGAGAGAGGGGGCTGATTTTTGCAAGGCATTATCACACACACACTCACACACTCTCATGTGTGAAGAAAGATAAGACTATCTCTTCCCAAGCTTTAATGGAGTCTAGCTCATCACCTACTCCAAGCTTGTGAGATAGAAGCCTACATCGACATACTCTTGGCATGTGGATGCAAATCCAACCAAGAGCCAAGCTTCAATGCATGCTCATCTCCTCTACCAAGCTAATTACTAAGCTAAGCTATGCTAATATGAGTGATTATGTGAGGAGATGTACATCTTTCTCGTAAGACAGTCCTTCTTCCTCTCAATCTACTCTCATACCCTGCTAGCTCTCACCATCTTCAAAGGTGTGTGAGGTCTTGGGTCTGAGACCGGGGACAATTAATGTTGTGTTTGCTAAGTGTTTTGCTTAGTGCATGAAGCTTTCATGTTCATTGCACTAGATAGTCTTGAAGGAACACAAAGAATTGTATTGTACAATGTCTCTCTTGATGAGAGAACCCATAATACAAAGCCTTTTGGAGGGGGGACCGGCTCCATGAAAATCCGGTCCTCAAATGTTGTCAATAGCTTAATTTCTCTCTCTTTTGAAAGTATTGTTGATGCTATCTAACTAGGTGTTATGATTTTTGTTGCTCTCTCCACCCAAGAACTCTTGTGATTCTCATTAGGAATCTATTCTAATGAAATGCCCACTATGTTCATGCTAATTTCCGCTACACACAAGTTTTTCGGCCATTAAATGCTACATTGGTATCAGAGCACAATGTTTCTCTTTTCTTTTTCAAGAAGGGAGGTCCTCAAGCTAGCTATAAATGGTTGGTATTATTAATTGCCTGTGAGTAAGTAGAATAGGGATTTTTCAGCCTTGCAGTGCGCTTGCCTTCGTACAGTTAATGGGGCACCACTGTCGAGAGCTATAGTCTTAATAGTGGAGTCCTACGGGGCTTGCCTACGGCTTAACTACTATTGAGCTATTAGAAGCTTGACAGGAGCCGGTGCTGTATTGGTGTCAAAAGACCCTCTCTTTTGCTCCTTGCAATTAATGGTATTCGAGTCGTGGGTACAGTAGCTTGAGTGCTTTTTTCTAAAGGGGTAAAGAGGAGTAGCAACTAGGGCTTGAAGTGCCAAAGTACACCTAAAAAGTTTACACCTAGAAGTTGTTAGAATGCCTGACAATAATAAAGAGAGTGAAATTAATGTTGATAACTTTGATTTTTCTAATGAGCAAGCTACTAACACTACAAGAGGTTGTGTGCTCTTGTGACGCTGTTAGCGATGGAAATACACTGGGTTTTTATAACCCCCGGCGTCGCTAAAACCGTCGCTACGAGCGTCGCTATATACGTCGCTATATGCGTCGCTATGAGCGTCGCTATATAGAGACGTTCATAGCGACGCTCATAGCGACGATTATAGCGACGTTTACACAGAAGACTATAGCGACGCTCATAGCGACGCTACAGAGCCATAAATAGCGACGCTTATAGCGACGCCCGAGAGAATTTTTTTTTGGTGGCAAGGCATTGAATGCCCTACCACCCATCAACCATATTGTACTTGATTCACTTTTTAAAAAAAGTGCAAGGGTAGATAATAGACCCAAAATAGTCACCCACAAGACGCATTGTTTGCAAAATTGACAATTGTACACATCATAGGCAAAATGAATTGATTGGCAAATGTAATAATGACAATTGTACAACATCATAGGCATAAAGAATTGATTGGCAAGAGGAACTGCGGTGACAAATGTAATAATATACATGGTTCAAAAAGACGTATAAAATCCGTCTCATGATACATAAGCTATGAGAAACCCTAAACTAATGCTATCTAGCTACGGCTAAACTGACGTCGTCTAGTCAGACGTCTCATCGCGTCCAAGCGGCGTATATGTCGGATTCTGCAAAAAAAGACAATAAGACAGCTTTCAGTAAGTATAAACATATAACGACATTTATAAAACAATACAAGAAATAAAAAAGAGTAAACCCTAATACTAACCATGCCGCCGCGAGAACTGAGAATGTCCATTAGGGCGTTTAAGCCCTTCCTGCCTGCGTACTCGCGCTCGTACGGTGTGGGATCACGTCCTGTCACCGACCACTGTCAAAACATACAAAGATTTCATTATGTTAGAATTAAAAAACTCATAAACCCTAAACTATCAAACATAAAGAGCAATGTGAAAACACTTACAAAATCAGCCTCAAATGATGCCCATCCACCGCTCCCCAAGTGGTGCGAGCTCCCTGCCTCTACTCGCGCTCTGGCTGCATCCTTTTGTTGCTTCCACTTGTCGGGATTCTCGCGCGCTGCTTTCTTCGCATTCTTCCAATCTTCTTTGGCCAGCCAATCTGGCCTGTTCCACCCATTCTTGATTTCTTTTTGCATTTCGGAACGCTTGTGTTTGCAGTATTCGCGCATTCGAATCTTCATCAGGTCTTCATTGAAGCGCTGATCCCGTGTTGGAACGGGAAACTCATCATGAAGTATGCTGATGACTCTGTTTTTTAAATCACTTGGTACTTCACTCCATTTGTTTAGTATGTAGTATCTAAACAGCTGAGAGCAAAGACCACGCATGCGCGAGATCACCTTCTTGCCGTCATCATTCATGATGATGCCGCCGCTGATGTCGACGGAGTAAGACAAGCCCTCTGGCCTGTGACGCGTGAACGTGGGTGTCTCGGCAGGGGTCTCTAGCGGCGTGTCGATGGGGGTATGGACGTCAGGTGTCTCCACCGGCGTCTGGGCCCTGAAGCGAGGAGTGTCGAGTGGGGTGGCTCCTGGCGGAGTAGGTAGAGGTGTGTAGCTTCTAGGAACAGTCAGCCGTGCAAAACCTGGCGTAGATGGCGATGCTGTGGCTGGTGTGGGGGCGGGCAAAGAAGGGGAGGGTAAAGAGCCTCATCGAACACGAGGCGGTGTGGAGGCATCGGTGGCGGAATCCCCACAACAACCGCCACCGCCACCACTAGAGCGCCAGTGTCTAGACGAGTGTGAAGCTCGTCTCGTCGACGCCGAAGCTTCGGAGCGCGCCGAATGCTCCGAAAGAGAGGGAGATGCGGATGGAGTAGGAACGCGCGATGATGCGCCAGAGCGATGACGCTCCACGTACCACTGTCTCTGCTGCAGTGACAAAGAAGAAAGAAACTCCTCATCATCCATACCTGCATTAAACACACGAATATTTAAACTTAATATTGAATGAATAGAGTAGACAATGACGCAAAGACCATTGAATACAATGACGTAATGACGCATATAAATACAATGACGCAATGAATTGAGTGATAGAAGAGGCAAGTCGAAAACTCAGAATTTTCAATCAAAAGATGTGAGCGCAAGTAGAAAAGAGCGTTATACACCATGGAAGGTACTTAGAGAGCCAGAGCTTTTACAACACGGAGCAAAATTGTTCAAATAAAATATTTGTGGCTTTAAGAGATCTCTCTCTCATCCTCGCATAACTCAGCATAACTTCCTATATCTATATAGAGCTCTCCGTTTAAACACATATCCTCTGTTTCATTTTGTAGCTCCTCTGCATGCACCCCATATAGAGTAGTAGCATCTTGATGCTCGTCTGGCACCACCGCAGCGGCTTCTGATTGAGCATCTTCTCTGATCTCCTCCATTGATGTCGTTGTGATTGGCACATGGTAGCCTTCATACGTCCTTGCACTACGAGGGGCTACCTCTATGACGTACCACCAGTTTGATGTAGACTTTGTAGGATGAAATATTACCTGCCAGAGCCACATAACTTACATGAGAGCTTTCAAGCACATAACTTGTAAAAGGGGGATGTTAACTATTTACATACTTACTTGTTCACAATGCTCGGGTAGTACGAAAGTGTCTCTTAGGTCAGTCCATTTCTTAGTAGAATCCACCTCAAGAAAACCAGACTCTCCTCTACGCACAGTAGCGTTGCGACCCTCCATGATTATCTTGAACCATTGCACGTCGAACAAGTCGACAAAAAATCCTCTGTAATCGATCCTCAAAATCTCTTGCAGCGTGCCGAAGTAAGTGAGTTCCGCCACCACAGGATCTGCATCAGAGGAACGTCGTTGACTAGACTGTTCAAATTTTGCCATGATTCCACAATCTTGAGTAAAACGCTTTTTGTCGATTCGTTCCACCCTAAAATGTCGACCTTTACACCATGCTGCTGTGTATGACTTATACTACAACGAACAAAGATTATGAGTGGCCGTTCAAACGTTTATAAATAAAGTCACTTGCTAGTCGTACATTGCAAACTTACCTTGGTCGCGCAACCCCGAGAGTACTCCCACTCTTCTTCAATCACTTCGTCACCACATTGTTGTGCGCTTTTCAATTGGTTGTGCAACCATCTTAAGCTCATGAAGGTTGGTAGGCTCTCTAGAACCGCTGGATAGTGCATCGGTGGTCGTCTTCCCCGTCTCCACTCGATTCGTGCCCTTTGTCGCTCTTGCTTTGCATCCTCATATTGTGAAATCCACTTTTGCATCACTGGATTGTGAAGCATGCAAAATCGGTTGATTTTAGCCTCTAGATCTTCCGTCATCTTCTTCTCAACACCGAGATTGCACATGACAATCCCAGATATGCGCTCATCATCTATGGTTCGCCATAGCGTGTCCCGGGATTTATCAAATCCGTCTAGCCACTCTCCAATGTACACTAGGGACTTTGATACCAACCAACCTTCTGCCATGCTACCCTCCGGACGTGCCTTTTGACGCACATATCCCTTAAGCTTTTTCATGAAACGCTCTAAGAAGAACATCCATCTGGAATGAACTGTGCCAGCTATTTCCACCTCATCAACTATGTGAACAAGAAGATGCACCTGAATGGTTAGCATTGTAGTAGGAAAATGTTTCTCAAACATGCACACAAGCTCCGCAGCATTTAGTTTGGCGAATGGTATGGAGTCTACGTTGATCTCCTTTTGTGAGATCCATTGCACCAGCTTTGCAAGTTTGTAGATTGTGTTACGGATGTCGAGAGACAAACATCCCTCAATGGCAACCGGTAAAATAAACTGTAAAGTATGTGCAGCAATGATATTAAAGTCCACATTTTATGCAATGATATTAAAGTACACTATGAATGTACCTGACACATTTTATGCCAATCGTGTGACTTCAAACCGGTAAGCTTTCCTTCTTTAGTAAAACACGTTCGGAGCGAGTGCATTACGCCAGTGGGGGTCCGCAAAGATCGAATGGTCTCTTTTACTTTGCGTTCTTGGGCTCTTGTGAAAATCCATGGTGCTTTAGGGAGTTTTATCGATCCATCAGACGCTGTTTGCGGCCAATATTGCTCCATACGATCCACATTTCTAAGGTCAACTCTGGCTCCCAAAGTATCTTTCTTGCCGGTCAGATGGTCCCATAGTAGATTACCCACATTCTTGAATATGTGCATTGGATCGAGCAAGTGATTGATCATGAGTCGGGGCCAGTATGGTAACTCGTACCATAGAGATAGTCTCTTCATCCCTGGAGGCAATCCGTCATCGCACATCTCCTTCTGCTCTAACCATGCTTGTGCAGACATCCTTGGTGGCTCTCTTCCCAAAAAGACGTCGCGTAACACATGATTCTCTGGAAGATACGCTTGATGACCTTCGTAGATTTGCTTCTTCAGTGAGGGTGCCCTACGTGCATTCAGTCTAGGTCCACATGTGACACATTCTCTGTATCCGCTTGTTTGAAGACCTGCATGTATACACATGATAATAGATCAACTATGGGAAAAAACAAGATTTACAGTGTCTGAGTGAGGAGTGTCAATAGATCACCTGAGCATTCTGTTAGCCCGGGATAGTCATGCATGGTCCACATTAGAATGCCTCTGATCAAAGCATTCCGTCGTCCTGTGTGTCGGCTCATATCCACCACCTCTATGCCAATCCACAATTGTTGTAGCTCTTCCAATAGTGGACGAAGATACACATCCATATTCCCCACTTTATATCGCCCTGGCACAATCAAGCTTAGCCATAGGTGCCCCTTCTTCGTAGTCAACCACGGGGGAATGTTGTAGTTGACGATGACAATGGGCCATACACTGTAAGATGTTGATCTTTGACCAAATGGATTTACGCCATCCATAGCCAGGCCTAAGCGCAAATTTCGAGCTTCCCTGGCAAAATCCGACCATGTTCCATCTATATGTTTCCACGCTACGCAATCTGCAGGAATTCGTAGCACACCATCCGAAGATTTATTCTCCTCATGCCATGATGCTAGGGCGGCCATGGACTTACATTCGAAGAAATGCTTGATGCGAGGAAGCAGAGGGAAATGTCGCAAAACCTTTTGTGGAATTTTTGTCCCGTGGAGATCTACTCGATATCTTTCGGAATCACATTTCGGACACTTCTCCATGTCTATGTATTCCCCTCTGAAAAGAATGCAGTCATTAGGAAAAGCGTGGATAGAATTGTAATCCATCCCCAAGTTTCGCAAAATCTTTCTTGCTTCATCTCGGGAATCTGGCATCACATTGTCAGCTGGTAGTATGTGCTCTTTCAGCAATCTACACAACATAAAAATATGATACAGTCGTGTAAAAATCTATCAGATCATTATACATTTAGAGTTTTATTAAAGTAAACTAATTGTAATAGATCACCTGAAAAGCGCTGTGACGCTAGTGTCACTCCATCCAAACTTTGCCTGCATGTTGAGAAGAACCAGGAGTGCTTTCAATCTAGACATACGTGCTCCATTATACAATGGCGTATCAACTTCACTTTTCATATCATCATAGATAAGCCTTTCTGAATCCATGATCGTCTCGATCATTTCATCAATCTCGGGCTCAAACATTGCCTCGTTGGGAATGTGCTCTGCATGATCATCCCCCGAGCTGTCAGAGGCTACATCTTGTGGCCTCACATATGCTGCTTGACCAAAGCGCCTGCGAACACGTCTATTGGGTTGCAAGATTGCTGCTTGTTGGTCAGCGTCAGAGTCCGACGAGTTATAATTGGCAACAACTCGATCTATAATAGATGGATCGAACTCGCCAAATTCACGAACGTGCTGCAAAGAAACACGTCTTGTCGGTCGCACAGCATGCTTGCATTGATTACAAGGACATAAGACCCTCGTTGAGAGATAGGTGTTTCGGTTGGACGGTCCCACATCCTCGTCGCTACTCATAATGAGGATAAAAAACTTATAACCTGGACAACAAATTTAATATTCTATTGGCATTCTTCGTCTTATCTCTCTCTCTCTCTCTCTCTCTCTCTCTCTCTCTCTCTCTCTCTCTCTCTCTCTCTCTCTCTCTCTCTCTCTCTCTCTCTCTTTACCTCACATTCTCTAGTCATGTCCAATCCCCGCACACCTCGGTCTAGAGGTGCACGGAGATCAGAACCACCGGGTTATAATCTCGTCTTTATTGGTCAATACCTATATTTGTGGGTACAAGAAATCTACACACCCACGTCTACATGATACTGCATGTAGTGGACAAAACCCCTTTGCCTCTTCTCTAGCTGTAGCACTTCATAGCATCTTAACATCTTTTCACATTAGATCTTTTCACTGTTCATCTAACTCTAAACCCTAAATCGTAAGTAATTCTTGCGTGGACTCGATCTAACGTAAATAAGCGTAAATCTAAATAAACGTAAATCTAACTAAAAATAAACCTAAATCTAATTTAACGTAAGTCTACATCTAACCTAATCTTTAACGTCTTTTGGGATAGTTTCCTACGACGTTAAAACTCTCTTCTTCTTGTGTGTGTATGTGTGTGTGGGTAAACCTAAATAAACCTAAGTCTAATCTAATATAACATAAATCTAAATCTAACATAAATTATGTTATATTAAATAACATAAACATAAATCTAATCTAACGTAAATTATGTTATATTAAATAACATAAACATAAGTCTAATCTAATATAACATAAATCTAATCTAACGTAAATTATGTTATATTAAAAACAAAGAACTAAACTAACAGGGATTATAAGAACCTTAAAACTGATTTAACACATAATTTTTCACATAACTCGGCAAGAGTTGGCATTCTCATCACTAAAGATGTGAGAGTTAACTTCCGGCGGTGACGCTGCCTCATCTCCATCCACATCTGACGACAGCAATTGACCCTTTAGACCGTTCTTGCTCTTGTTACTAACTTTGAAGTTGCTGTTGAATGACTAGAGGTTGTCTAGATGGTCATTGTGTCGGGGATGTAGTGACTCTTGCCGCCCTGAAGATCCACCTTCTTCCCTATCTTCTGAAGAGATTTCACCAGTTATTTTGGATCGACGGAGCCCACCATGAGTGAAGGCAGCAATACCCTATATTACATTGAGGGCTTTCTTCACCCGCTTCATGCAGGCATCGCAGTCTATGGAGACCTAAATCTAATGTAATATAACGTAAATCTAAATCTAGCGTAAATAAACGTAAATCTCGTTAAAAATAAACCTAAATCTAATTTAATGTAAGTCTACATATAACCTAATCTTTAACGTCTTTTAAGATAGTTTCCTACGACGTTATAACTCTCTTCTTCTTGTGTGTGTGCGCGTGTGTGGATGTGTGTGCCAATAAAAAGAGATAAATGGTATAACCTTTCTATCACCCATGCCAAGTATGATAGATTGATTATGCCATTTCCCTCTTGAATAATAGGTCTTGAGTTCAACTCCTTGTCGGCTAGATCTTTAGTTCTTTTAATTTTAATTAGTTTCCTACGACGTTAAATTAGTTTCTCTCTCTTTCTCTCTCAATGTGTGCGTTTTTTTGGATCGTATGCATGTTTTCTCTCTCTTTTCCTCTCTCAATGTGTGCGTTTTTTGTTTATGCATGTTCTCTCTCTCTTTTCCTCTCTCAATGCGTGCGTTTTTTGTTTATGCATG
The DNA here is from genome assembly GCF_014529385.1 of Adiantum capillus-veneris. Taxonomy (NCBI): domain Eukaryota; kingdom Viridiplantae; phylum Streptophyta; class Polypodiopsida; order Polypodiales; family Pteridaceae; genus Adiantum; species Adiantum capillus-veneris. The sequence continues at coordinate 8,750,943 of NC_140946.1, read as the reverse complement.
CTCTCTCTCTCTTTTTCTCTCTCAATGTGTGTGTGCATTCTTTGTTTATGTATGTGTGTGTGCATTTTTGTTTTTGTTTGTACTCTCTCTCTCTCTCTCTCTCTGTCTCTCTCTCTCTCAAAAACACTATGTGTGTGTGTATGTGTGTGTGTGTGAGAGAGAGAGAGGGAGAGAGAAAGAGGGGAAGGGAACATGAGAATGAGGAGAGGGAAGGAGCATACCTGTCTCTCCTTCCTCTCCTCGTGTGTGTGTGTGTGTGTGTGTGTGTGTGTGTGTGTGTGTGTGTGTGGAGAAGAAAAAGAGAGAGAGAGAGAGAGAGGGAGAGAGAAAGAGGGGAAGGGAACATGAGAATGAGGAGAGGGAAGGAGCATACCTGGCTCTCCTTCCTCTCCTCGTGTGTGTGTGTGTGTGTGTGTGTGGAGAAGAAAAAGAGAGAGAGAGAGAGAGAGAGAGAGAGAGAGAGAGAGAGGGAGAGCATTACCTGCTCCTTGCTTGAGGACGCCGAAAACCTCAGATCTGAGATCTGAGTTCTTGGGCATGCTCGGTTATTTTTTTAGCCCAGCCGGCGTCGCTATGAGCGTCGCAAATTTCTTTGTAAATTTGCGACGCTCATAGCGACGCCGGAATTTTTTTTTTGAGCGTCGCTGTGTGAGCGTCGCTAATATGAATAACCTCTTGTAGTGTAATGATGCTTCAATGCTTGTTAATTATCTTGTTTCTAGGCTTCAAGAAGCCATGGGCAATCCATCTCTCCAAAGTGAAGTGCAACGGCAGCTCCGTGATCACGGGATTCTCCAAGCTCATCATCATGACGAGAGAACACCTAGGAAGCCTCCTTGGAAGACTACCAAAAGAGGTCTCTCTCCGATTCGGGAAGAAGAAGAGAATCCATATGAAGGGCTCAAGAATTTACTTCTTGATGATGCATCTCCTTCCCAAAGGAGAACTCAAGAGCCTCCACCAAAGGAACGGGAAATAAGTGAGTCTCCCGCCACCTCGGCGGAGATGGCTCCACGAAGACGGCGGGCTAAACGCTCTCCATCACCACCAAAGCGGAGAAGACCATCACACTCTTCTCCACGCCATAATTCAAAGAGGGATGATAAAAAGCAAGAGAAGAAAAAGGTGAGAAAGAGGACACCCTCTTCTCCATCTTCTTCATCCTCTTCCTCTTATGAAAGTGATGGTGAAGACAACGAAGATCAAGACAAGAAAAAGGCGAGAAAAAGGTCACCCTCTTCTCCACCGTCTTCAAATTCTTCACCTTCTGAAGAAAGTGATGGTGCAACCTTTGAACCATAAAAAAGAAGAGGCCATAGGAAATCCTATGCCGCATGGAAGAGGCCGTCCAAGTTGAAGAAATTCAAAGAGGGAGGGAAGAGCATCTCTTTCCTTACCTATGATGGTACCTTTGGTGCTATGGACAAAGTCTTGGCCTTTAGCCAGCAATTTGATGCGGCGTTTGGAGATGAGGGCTTCACGGAGTCCTCTAAACTACGCCATGTAGCTATGCACTTTCAAAAGTCCACCAGACAATGGTGGTCTAGCCTACGAGCCAACGGTGAGGCTCCACGAACATGGAAATCTTTAAGAGCTTCCATTATGAAGCAGTTTTTGGCCACCGATTCCAAAGACAAAGTACTCTCTGAATGGCGAAGCTTAAAGCTCTCTCCTCATGAATCCATCCACAAATATGTAGACAAGTTTTGGGACTTACAACTCAAATCCACTGTCTTCAAAAAGTTGGATTTTGGAGAGCAAAAGCAACAATTTTTTGCGGGCTTAACCAAAGAAATGGCGGAGTATGTCAACTCCCAAAGGCCACGTACCATATCGGCGGTAATACACCATACTATGGTGGCCTCTCGAATCAATTTCCAAACGAGGGCTAAAAGAAATAATAAGCCCACGGAAAACAAGGGTTCCAACGAGCCTAAGGGGAAGGACAATGTCCAAAAGTCTCCTAAGGGCAACTCCAACAAAGCTAAAGAGAAGGGAGTTTACAAAGGTAAAAACAAACTCTCTCCTAAAGAGCTCGAGAGTTATCGCAAGGATAACCGGTGTTTCAAGTGCGGCGAACAAGGGCATGCGTACCGTGCTTGACCCCAAAAGAACAATCGCCAAGATCCTCCTAGAGCTTCCTTGGTTGAAATCCAAGAGGAGGATACTCACCAAACTCACCACAAAGGATCTCCTCTATGCCATGCTTGGGGAAAGGTAAGAGAACATGATGCTTTTATTCTCTTTGACCCTGGTTCTAATCACAATTTTATATCTATAGAGTTGGCCACCAAGCTAGGCATACAAGCCTATGAGATGGGAGATGTCCTACCCGCAGACAGTGCTTTCAAGGAGCAAGAAGCTTCAAGCACTCCCTTAATTGGGAAATTGAGGCTTCATGTTCAAAGCTATGTGGACAAAGAGTACTTCTTTATCTCTCCTCTCAAGCATGAGGATGTAATCCTAGGGGCACCATGGTTTGACTGCCTCGCTGCCAATGTTAAATTTCCTGAAAGGAGAAACTCCTTTAAGTTCAGGGAAAAAGACATGTATATAGATGCTAAGGAAATGGGTAACACTATCCCCATTGTACATACACTAGCTTTCAACAAGTCAATAAAGAGCTCTATTTCCGTGTACATGATTTTTGTTAAAGATTCTCAAAATGAACCTAATGCTTTAGCAAAAGAAAATAAAAGCAACCAAAAGGAATTAGAGTTATCCAATTTTCTCAAGGGGTTTCAAGATGTTTTTATTGACGACATCCCTTGTGAGTTACCTCCTAAATGAGGTAATGATGACCATGCAATTGAACTTCTTCCAGGAAGTTCACCGCCTAACAAACCTCCTTATAGAGTTTCTCAAGCTCAACAAGAGGAGATTATGCGGCAAGTGCATGAGTTAGTTGAGAAGGGCATGGTAAGGCCTAGCTCATCTCGATTTTGCTCACTTGTGCTATTAGTGTAAAAGAAAGACAACACATATCGTATGTGTGTCGACTATAGAGCACTAAATAGGATCACTATCAAGAATAGGATTCCCGTTCCACGGGCAGAAGACCTATTTGATAAGCTACAAGGATCAACCTACTTCAGTAGGATTGACCTAAAAAGTGGCTACCATCAAATAAGGATAGTTGATCAAGACATTGTAAAGACCGCATTTTGCACCACATTTGGTCTTTTTGAATACATTGTCATGCCTTTTGGCTTGACCAATGCACCAGCCACATTCAACCGCTTGATGGAGAAGCTGTTCAGGCCTCATCGAACCTTCACTAGAGTGTTCTTTGATGATATTATCATCTACTCTAATTCATTAGACGAACACAAGCAACACCTCCAGGTAATATTTCAAGTTTTGAGAGAGAATAAACTTTATGTTAATCGGAAGAAAAGTGAATTTTTCTTGCAAGAGATTCAGTATCTAGGTCACATTTTCTCTCAAGATGGCATCCAAATGGATCCATCAAAGTTAGAGGTAATAAAAGGATGGCCTAAACCAAGGAATCTTCACGAACTAAGAAGCTTTATAGGTATGTGTGCATACTATAGACGCTTCATAGAAAAGTTCTCACAAATTGCGGGACCATTACATGACCTAACAAAGAAAAGCGTTAGGTATACATGGTCTGCTAAGGAGAACAATGCTTTTGAAAAGCTTAAAGAAAAGCTTATCTCTCAACTGTGCTTACACTACCAGATCTCTCAAAACCATTTGAGGTCCAATGTGATGCTTGTGGTGATTGCCTTGGAGCTGTTTTGCTCCAAGAAGGGCATGCCATAGGCTATGAGAGTCGAAGGCTCGACCCTGTTGAGCAAGCTCCAGGCATATATGAAAAGGAACTCCTTGGAGTTCTACATGCCTTAGACTCATGGAAGCACTATTTATTGGGGACTCCTTTCATTCTGCGAACGGATCACCAAAGTCTTAAGTACTTCATGATGCAGACCAAGCTCTCCGACAAACAAATGAGGTCGGAAAATTTTCTTTCGCAATTTCATTTTCATATTGCTCACATTGCTGGCAAGCATAATCAAGTAGCTGATGCACTCTCAAGACGGCCGAGAGTGAATGCGGTTTCCATAGCAACTCACAATGATCTATCTTCAATGATAGATGAGTATGCTATTGATCCCGATTTTAGACATGTGATTTCAGCCCTTGCATTAGGGAAGAAAGAAGAAGCATTTACTTTACAAGATGGTTATCTTCTCTATGGCAATATACTATGCGTTACTAACTCACTACGTGAGAAAGTAATGTATGAATCTCATGCTCCACCTTATGCGGGGCATAGAGGGATTCAGTCTACCATAAAGGGAATTGAAACATATTTCTATTGGCCTACCATGAAAGTGAACATACAAGAGTATGTTTCTAAATCTGTGGTATGCCAAAAGACAAAATTTGATAGAGGGAAGCAACTTGGATTGCTTCAACCTTTGCCAATCCCTAATTCACCATGGGAGAGCATATCCATGGATTTTATCTTTGGATTACCTAAGTCTATCCATGGGAATACGGGAATATGGACGACAGTAGACAGGTTCAGTAAACAAGCTCATTTTATACTTGTCAAAATGACTATCAAAGCCCATCAAATGGCAACCCTCTTCATTTCACAAATTTTCAAGTACCATGGCTTGCCAATGTCCATAGTGTCGGATAGAGATCCTAGAATGACCAGTAATTTCTGGAAGGGTCTCTTTGGGAATTTAGGGACAAGGCTAAACTTCTCTTTGGCCTATCATCCACAAACGGATGGCCAAAGTGAAATAGCTAACCTAACCATTCTCGATCTACTAAAAGCCTATGTAACGGAAGTAGATCAAAGATCCCAATGGGAGAAGTACTTACCCTTAGTGGAGTATGCTTACAATAACACTGTACATACTTCCACGGGAAAAGCACCTTTCGAGGTAATTGAGGGAAGATCAAAACGTCCCTTGCTACTTAAGGTACATGGGAAGATCTTCGCTGCAGATGAGTATAGCCGAGACCTACAAGAATATTTTCAAAAGATTAAGGATGCTACCTCTATCTCATAGCAAAGGAAAAAGGCTGCTGCTGACAAGCACAAAAGAGCCCAAGTCTTTAAAGAAAATGATTGGGTCTTATTAAAGTTTCCCAAGGCTCGATTAAGGCACACGACGGGCAAGAATCCTACAGGCCACCAAAAGTACTATGCTAAACTAGCAAAAAGGTACTATGGTCCCTTCCAGATTCTTAGGCTAATCAATGAGATGGCGTATCGACTCAAGTTTCCCAATCATTGGCTCATAGACAATGCTTTCCATGTGAGACTATTAAAGCCTTTCAAAGGGGAGCCACCTCAAGAACCAACTATTGAAGACCCACCGGAGATCGAGGACCAAGAGGAGGTGCTGCAGCCGAGTCCATTCTCCGACATGAAGACAAGATACTAAGAGGCGGTAAGACTATCCGACAATATCTTATTAAGTTTAAGAATTATCCTTTTAAAGATGCTAGATGGATGCAAGGCATACAATTAAAGGATAACCTAAACCTTGTCAATGCTTACAATGCTTCCCAAGAGTAAGCAAATGTACAAAATGTTAAAAATGAACAAAGTTTTTTTTTTGTCTTATAAGACTCTCTTTTTCTTTATTGTGCACAAAAATTAAGTAGTATGCATGCTTAGATCAAGTTTGTGGAGACAACGTCTCCCAAACACCAAGTAGAGCTTGTCACTCTACTATGGAAGACTGATAGGACTAATGTGCAGACATGCTTGCGGCAGCCTCAGGCTCTCAAGCACCAAATGGACTAGTCATCTAGTGTGGAATGATGTCGTAGGGTAACATAGGGATCCTCTACCCGCTAAGAAAAGGACTCATGAATATGCTTTATCTTCTCTACACCATAGTCGAGGAAGACTATGATTTCAAGAGAGAGGTAATGTCATAATAATCAATATCTAATTCTCCTAAATGATTTTCTCATGTTAAACTGATCATTTAATATGGGGAAGTGCCAGGGGAGAAAAAGCTAGAATATTGGTTAAGCTAGCAGACCGGCCACAATAGGGATCCAAAGGAGGGAAAATAGGGATCCAAAGGGGGGGGGCATGTGCAAAAGAGCCGTGTGAAAAACTGGGCTAAAAAGACCCTAAGGTTCAGCCTATTAAGACTTCCAAAATGCTAAGGTTCCAAAATTCAAAGGTTGTGTCCAAAGGTCAACCCTAGGGGAAATTGGATGCTTTGTGTGTGACCAAAAAGTCTTTTCAAATCCCTACATAGGAGGGGGCGAGCCTTGGGAGTAGGGGATGAGAGAGAAAGTCACACACACACACAAGCTCCCTTTACACAAAGGGAATGAGGGACACATGTCAGCTCCCTAGGCCAGATGCCCACAAGGTGTACCCAATTCCTATTGGATGGCCTTGGAGGTGGACCAATGAGAATTAGGCTAGAGTAAATCCAATTTAATTAATTTAAAAACACTTAATAAAATAACAATGAGAATTAAGTCTCCTAGATGACTATTGGACAGTCTCCCAAGGGGTCCAATGAGCATTCAGCAGCACAATGTCTTGCCTGATTCCTATTGGCCAGAGGCAAAGGGGTCCAATGAGAGTTTAGTTTAATTATTAAATTACCTAAAGCTCTCACAAAAGGGAAAAGGGGGACACATGCATAAGGCTATCACTTATGCTGCTTAATTGTGATAGGCTAGCCTGGGGAGGTCCAATGGGGAGCCTGCAAGAGAAAATAGCAAGAGGGCTCGCCCAAGAGAGAGAGGGGGATGATTTTTGCAAGGCATTATCACACACACACACCCACACAATCTCATGTGTGAAGAAAGAGAAGACTATCTCTTCCCAAGCTTTAATGGAGAGCTCATCACCTACTCCAAGCTTGTGAGATAGAAGCCTACATCGACATACTCTTGGCATGTGGATGCAAATCCAACCAAGATCCAAGCTTCAATGCATGCTCATCTCCTCTACCAAGCTAATTACTAAGCTAAGCTATGCTAATATGAGTGATTATGTGAGGAGATGTACATCTTTCTCGTAAGATACTCCTTCTTCCTCTCAGTCTACTCTCATACCCTGCTAGCTCTCACCATCTTCGAAGGTTTGTGAGGTCTTGGGTCTGAGACCGGGGACAATTAATGTTGTGTTTGCTAAGTGTTTTGCTTATTGCATGAAGCTTTCATGTTCATTGCACTAGCTAGTCTTGAAGGAACACAAAGAATTGTATTGTACAATGTCTCTCTTGATGGGAGAACCCATGATACAAAGCCTTTTGGAGGGGGGACCGGCTCCATGAAAATCCAGTCCTCAACTGTTGTCAATAGCTTAAGTTCTCTCTCTTTTGAAAGTATTGTTGATGCTATCTAACTAGGTGTTATGCTTTTTGTTGCTCTCTCTACCCAAGCACTCTTGTAATTCTCATTAGGAATCTATTGTAATGAAATGCCCACTATGTTCATGTTAATTTCTGCTACACATAAGTTTTTAGGCCATTAAATGTTACACACACACACACACACACACACACACACACACACACACACACACACACACACACACACACACACACACACACACACACACACACACAGAGTCTTTTACTCTACACATGAGCTTGTGTGAGTATGTGTGGATAATTGTCTTTGAAAAATCACCCCCCTCTCTCTCTTAGTCGACCCTTCTTGCTATTTTCTCTTGCTAGCACCTCATTGGACCTCCCGAGGCTTAGCCAATAGGATTTCAAGAGCATAAGTGATAGCCTTCTGACATGTGTCCCCCTTTCTCCTTTTGTGACAGCTTTAGGTAATTAATAAATGCAACTAAACTCTCATTGGACCCCTTTGTCTCTTGGCCAATAGGAATCATGCAAGCCATTGGGCTGCTGAATGCTCATTGGATCCCTTGGGTGACTGTCCAATAGTTTTTTAGAGAGATTAATTCCTATTGGTTCTTTTATTAAGTGTTTTAATATTAATTAAACTAGACTTACTCTATCCTAATTCTCATTGGTTCACCTCCAAGGCCATCCAATAGGATTTGAGTACACCTTGAGGGCATCTGGGCTAGGGAGTTGACATGTGTCCCTCTTTCCCCTTGTGTACAAAGGAAGCTTGTGTGTGTGTGTGAGTTTCTCTCTCATGCCCTACTTCTTGGGCTCGCCCCCTCCTTTGTAGGGCTTGAGAAAGACTTTTGGGACACACGCAAAGCATCCAATTTTCCTAGGCTTTTGACCTTTGGACACAACATTTGCATTTTGGAACCTTAGGATTTTGGAAGTCTTAAATTTTAATGGGCTGAACCTTAGGGTCTTTTAAGCCCATTGTTGCACATTTCTCTTTTGCAGATGCCCCCGCTCTTTGGATCCCTGTTTTCCCTCTTTTGGATCCCTATTGTGGCCAATCTACTAGCTTAACCAATATTCTATCTTTTTCTCCCGTCGCACTTCCCCATATTTAATGATTAGTTTAACATGACATTACCTCTCTCTTCAAATCATAGTCGTCCTCAACTATGGGGTAGAGAAGATAAAGCATATTCATTAGTCCTTTTTCTAGCGGGTAGAGGATCCCTATGTTACCATACGACATCGTTCCAGAATGGATGACTAGTTCATTTGGCGCTTGAGAGCCTAAGCTGCCACAAGCATCTCTGCACATTAGTCCTATCAGTCTTCCATAGTAGAGTGACAAGATCTACTTGGTGTTTCGGAGACGTCGTCTCCGCAAACTTGATCTAAGAATGCATACTACTTCACATTTGTGCACAATAAAGAAAAAGAGAGTCTTACAAGACAGAAACTTTGTTCATTTTTAACATTTGTACATTTGCTTACTCTTGGGAAGCATTGTAAGCATTGACAAGTTTTAGGTTATCCTTTAATTGTATGCCTTGCATCAATCTAGCATCTTCAAAGGAAAATTCTTAAACTTAATAAGATATCATCGGATAGTCTTACCGCCTCTTAGTACCTTGTTTTCATGTTGGAGGATGGGACTCGGGCTGCGGCACCTCTTCTTGGTCCTCGATCTCCGGTGGGTCCATTAGAAAATTTCGGAGGTCATTTGAAGGGCCTTGTAAGAAATTGTATTTCTCTCTCTAGAAACTTTTTTAAAATGCACTTGCACCTTGTGAGTACGTCCAAAAGGACAACCAGACACTCTAAAAAGTAGATTTATATTTCCAATCGTCCTTGAAAACGGTCACTTTTTTATTTAATGCGAGCGTCTTTTTCAAGAGGCAAGTGCGGCGCATTCAATGCAGCTTACGTCATCACTGAAAGTTGAAAAGTCACAAACTGTCAAATAGTGATAGATTTTTAGGCTTTTGACACCACCAATGCGTCCGGAACGCCAAAATACCCTAAAAACGAATGTCTACTTGTCTCATTCCGACATCCGGAGAGACAAAAAATGTCCAAAAACCCTAAAAAATGGGCTTTTTACTTTAGGTGCGCGAGGAGGCATTCTAAAATTCTAGAATGCCCCTCTGCGCACCGTTAGTACAAGGCTCTTTTTAGTGATTTTTGGACAATTATCTTTCAAGAAAGCCTCTTTTTAAAGGTTTTTTGACATTTTCCTCTCAAAAAGCTCCCTAAAAGAGGGAAAAAGGGGCTTTTTACTAACGGCGCGCGAGGAGGCATTCCAAAATTTTGGAATGCCCCCTCATGCGCCATTAGTAAAATGTTCTTTTAGGGGTTTTTGACATTCTTTGCCTCTTTGGATGTCGGAGCGAGGCAATTGGACATTCATTTCTAGGATATTTGGGCGTTCCGGACACATTGACAGTATCAAAAGTTTCAAAATCTTTCACCACTTGATAGTTTTGTAAATTTTTTAGTTCTAGTGATGACATAAGCCGTATCAAATGCACCGCATCTACCTTCTAAAAAAGGTGCTCGCATTAAATGAAAGAGAGTGATAGTCTTCAAGGACCACTAGATTATTAAATGAGGAGAGGGACACCTTTTATATTTTTGTTAATATCAATCTATTTTTCTATGTAACGTAGGCTCTTCTCTCATTGGAAGAGCTTATTTTCCTCTCTCTTCCAAAAGACCTCCGAAATCTCCTAATGTTCAATAGTAGGTTCTTGAGGTGGCTCTCCTTTTTAAGGCTTTAATAGGCTCACATGAAAATCATTGTGTATGAGGCAATGGCTGGGAAATTTGAGTTGATAGGCCATCTCATTGATTGGCCTAAGAATCTGGAAGGGACCATAGTACCTTTTTTCTAGTTTAGCATAGTACTTTTGGTGGCCCGTAGGATTCTTGCCCGTCGTGTGCCTTAATCGAGCCTTGAGAAACTTTAATAAGACCCAATCATTTTCTTTAAAGACTTGGGCTCTTCTGTGCTTGTCAGCAGCAGCCTTTTGCCTTTGCTGTGAGATAGAGATAGCATCCTTAATCTTTTGGAAAGATTCTTGTAGGTCTCCGCTATACTCATCTACAACGATGATCTTCCCGTGTACCTTAAGTAGCAGGGGACTTTTTGATCTTCCCTCAATTACCTCAAATGGTGCTTTTCCCGTGGAAGTATGTACAGTGTTATTGTAGGCATACTCCACTAAGGGTAAGTACTTCTCCCATTGGGATCTTTGATCTACTTCCGTTACATAGGCTTTTAGTAGATCGAGAATTGTTAGGTTAGCTATTTCACTTTGGCCATCCGTTTGCGGATGATAGGCCAAAGAGAAATTTAGCCTTGTTCCTAAATTCTCAAAGAGACGCTTCGAAAAATTACTGGTCATTCTAGGATCTCTATCCGAAACTACAAACATTGTCAAGCCATGGTACTTGAAGATTTGTGATATGAAGAGGGTTGCCATTTGATGGGCTTTGATAGTCTTTTTGACAAGTATAAAATGAGCTTGTTTACTGAACCTGTCTTCTATCATCCATATTCCCGTATTCCCATGGATAGACTTAGGCAATCCAAAGATAAAATTCATGGCTATGCTCTCCCATGGTGAATTAGGGATTGGGAAAGGTTGAAGAAATCCAGGTTGCTTCCCTCTATCAAACTTCGTCTTTTGACATACCACACATTTAGAAACATACTCTTGTATGTTTGCTTTCATGATAGGCCAATAGAAATATGTTTCAATCCCCTTTAGGGTAGACTGAATCCCTCTATGCTCCGCATAAGGAGGAGCACGAGATTCATACATTACTTTCTCATGGAGTGAGTTAGTAACACATAGTCTATTGACATAGAGAAGATAACCATCTTGTAAAGTAAATGGTTCCTCTCTCTTCCCTAGTGCAAGGGCTGAAATCACATCTCTAAAATCAGGATCAATAGCATACTCATCTATCATAGAAGGTAGATCATTGTGAGTTGCTGTGGAGACCGCATTCACTCTTGGCCGTCTTGAGAGTGCATCGGCTACTTGATTATGCTTTCCAGCAATGTGAGCAACATGAAAATGAAATTGTGAAAGAAAATTTTCCCACCTCATTGGTTTGTCGGAGATCTTGGTCTGCGTCATGAAGTACTTAAGACTTTGGTGATCCGTTCACAGAATGAAAGGAGTTCCAAAGAAATAATGCTTCCATGAGTCTAAGGCATGTAGAACTGCCAGGAGTTCCTTTTCATATATGCCTAGAGCTTGCTCAACAGGGTCGAGCCTTTGACTTTCATAGCCTATGGTGTGCCCTTCTTGGAGAAAACAACTCCAAGGCAATCACCACAAGCATCACATTGGACCTCAAATGGCTTTGAGAGATCCGGTAGTGTAAGCACAAGTCGAGAGATAAGCTTTTCTCTAACCTTTTTGAAAGCATTGTTCTCTTAGAACTTGAAATATTACCTGGAAGTTTTGCTTGTGTTCGTCTAATGAATTATAGTAGATGATGATATCATCAAAGAACACTCCAGTAAAGGTTCAGTGAGGCCTGAATAGCTTCTCCATCAAGTGGTTGAATGTCGCTGGTGCATTGGTCAAGCCAAAAGGAATGACAATGTATTTGTAAAGACCAAAAGTAGTGCGAAATGCAGTCTTTACAATGTCTTGATCAACTATCCTTATTTGATGATAGCCACTTTTTAGGTCAATCCTACTGAAGTAGGTGGACCCTTGTAGCTTATCAAATAGGTCTTCTACCCGTGGAACGGGAAACCTATTCTTGATAGTGATCCTATTTAGTGCTCTATAGTCGACACACATGCGATATGTGGCGTCTTTCTTTTGCACTAATAGCATAGGAGGAAAAAATGGAGATGAGCTAGGCCTAACATTCACTTCTCAACTAACTCATGCACTTTCCGCATAATCTCCTCTTGTTGAGATTGAGAAACTCTATAAGGAGGTTTGTTAGGCGGTGAACTTCTTGGAAGAAGTTCAATTGCATGGTCATAATTGCCTTGTTTAGGAGGTAGCTCACAAGGGATGTTGTCAATAAAGACATCTTGAAATCTCTTGAGAGAATTGGATAACTATAATTCCTTTGGATTGTGTATATTTTCTTTTGCTAAAAATTAGGTTCATTTTGAGAGTCTTCAACAAAAATCATGTACACGGAAATAGAGCTCTTTATTGACTTATTGAAAGTTTGTGTATGTACAATGGGTATGGTGTTACGCATTTGCTTGGCATCTATGTACATATCTTTTTCCCTGAACCTAAAGGAGATTCTCCTTTCACGGAGTTTAACATTGGCAGCCATGCGATCAAACCATGGTGACCCTAGGATTACATCGTCATGCTTGAGAGGAGAGATAAAGAAGTCCTCTTTGTCCACATAGCTTTGTACATGGAGCCTCAATTTCCCAATTAAGGGAGTGACTGAAGCTTCTTGCCCATTGAAAGCACCGTCTGCGGGTAGGACATCTCCCATCTCGTAAGCTTGTATGCCTGGGTTGGTGGCCAACTCTATGGATATGAAATTGTGAGTAGAACCAGGGTGAAAGAGAATAAAAGCATCATGTTCTCTTACCTTTCCCCAAGCATGGCATAGAGGAGATCCTTTGTGGTGAGTTACCTCCTCTTGGATTTTGACCAAGGTAGCCCTAGGAGGCTTATGGTAGGTGTTCTTTTAAGGACAAGTACGGTACGCATGCCCTTGCTTGCCGCACTTGAAACAACGGTTATCCTTGCAATACCGCTCAAGCCCTTCAGGAGAGAGTTTATTTTTGCCTTTGCAAACTCCCTTCTCTTTAGCTTTGTTGGAATTGCCGTTAGGAGACTTTTGGACATTGTCCTTCCCCTTAGGCTCATTGGAACCCTTGTTTTCTGTGGGCTTAGAATTTCTTTTAGCCCCTGTTTGGAAATTGATTCGAGAAGCCACCATAGTATGGTGTATAACCTATGGTGCGTGGCCTTTGAGAGCTGACATACTCCACCATTTCTTCAGTTAAGCCCGCACAAAATTGTTGCTCTTGCTCTCCAAAATCCAACTTCTTGAAGTTAATGTCTTTGAGTTGTAAGTCCCAAAACTTGTCTACATAGTTGTGAATGGATTCATAGGGAGAGAGCTTCAAGCTTCGCCATTCGGTGAGTACTTTGTCTTTGGCATTGGTGGCCAAAAACTGCTTCATAATGGAAGCTCTTAAAGCTTTTCATGTTTGTGGAGCTTCACCGTTGGCTCGTAGGCTAGACCACCATTGTCTGGCGGACTTTTGAAAGTGCATAGCTATAGGGTGTAGCTTAGAGGACTCCATGAAGCCCTCATCTCCAAACGCTGCATCAAACTGTTGGATAAAGGCCAAGACTTTGTCCGTAGCACCAAAGGTGCCATCTTAGGTAAGGAAAGAGATGCTCTTCCCTCCCTCTTTGAACTTCTTGAGCTTGGACAACCTCTTCCACGTGGCATAGGATTTCCTATGGCCTCTTCTATTGATGGTTCAAAGGTTGCACCATCACTTTCTTCAGAAGGTGAAGAATTTGAGGAAGATAGAGAAGAGGGTGACCTCTTTCTCACCTTGATCTTCTTTGTCTTCCCATCACTTTCATAAGAGGAAGAGGATGAAGAAGATGGAGAAGAGGGTGTCCTCTTTCTTGCCTTTTTTTTCTCTTGCTTTTTGTCATCCCTCTTTGAAATAGGCTGTGGAGAAGTATGTGATGGTCTTCTCCATTTTGGAGGTGATGGAGAGCGTTTAGCCCGCCGTCTTCGTGGAGCCATCTCCACCGAGGTGGCAGGAGACTCACTTCTTTCTTGTTCCTTCGGTGGGGGCTCTTGAATTCTCCTTTGAGAAGGAGTTGCATCATCAAGGAGAAAATTTTTGAGCCCTTCATATGGATCTTCTTCTTCTTCCCGAATTGGAGAGAGGCCTCTTTTGGAAGTCTCACAAGGAGGCTTCCTAGGTGCTCTCTCGTCATGGTGGGGAGCTTAATGGAGAATCCCATGAGCACGAACCTGCCGTTGCACTTCACTTTGGAGGGATGGATTGCCCATGGCTTGTTGAATCCTAGAAACAAGATAGTTAACAAGCATCGGGCATCATTAGTAGCCTGCTCATTAGTGAAATCAAAGTTATCAACATTAGTTTCACTTTATTTACTATTGGCAGCCATTCTAACAACTTTTTAGGTGTACTTTGGCACTTCAAGCCCTAGTTGCTACTCCTCTTTACCCCTTTAGAAAAAGCACTCAAGCTACTGTACCCGTGGCTTGAATACCATTGATTGCAAGGAATAGAAGAGAGGGTCTTTCAACACCAAAACAGCACCGGCTCTTGTCAAGCTTCTAATAGCTCAATAGTGGTTAAGCTTTAGGCAAGCCTGTAGGACTCCACTATTAAGACCATAGCTCTTGACGGTGATGCCCCGTTAACTGCACAAAGGCATGCACACTGCAAGGCTCAAAAATCCCTATTCTACTTACTCACATGCAATTAATAATACCAACCATTTATAGCTAGCTTAAGGCCCTCCCTTCTTGAGCAAGAAAAGAGAAACCTTGTGCTCTCATACCAATGTAATATTTAATGGCCTAGTAACTTGTGTGTAGCAAAAAATAGCATAAATATAGTGAGCATTACATTAGAATAGATTCCTAATGAGAATAACAAGAGTGCTTGGGTGGAGAGAGAAACAAAAAGCATAACACCTAGTTAGATAGCATGAACAATACTTCAAAAGAGAGAGAAATTAAGCAATTGACAACAGTTGAGGACCGGATTTGCATGGAGCCGGTCCGCCCTCCAAAAGGCTTTGTATTGTGGTTTCTCCCGTCAAGGGAGACATTTTGCAATATAATTCTTTGTGTTCCTTCAATACTAGCTAGTGCAATGAAGATGGGAACTTCAAGCACTAAGGAAAACACTTATCAAACACAACATCAATTCCCTCACGGTCTCAGACCCAAGACCTCACACACCTTTGAAGATGGTGAGAGCTAGCGGGGTATGAGAGTAGGTTGAGAGGAAGAAGGAGTAGTCTTACAATAAAGATGTACATCTCCTCACATAATCACTCATATTAGCATAGTTTAGCTTAGTAATTAGCATGGTAGAGGAGATGAGCATGCATTGAAGCTTGGATCTTGGTTGGATTTGCATCACAAAGCCAAGAGTTGTTGGTGTAGGCCTCCCTTCTCACAAGCTTGGAGTAGGTGATAAGCTTTCCATCAAATCTTGAGAAGAGAGAGAGAGTCTTCTTACTCTACACATGAGCTTGTGTGAGTATGTGTGGATAATTTCCTTTGAAAATTCAGACCCCTCTCTCTCTTGGTCGACCCCTCTTGCTATTTTCTCTTGCTAGCACCTCATTGGACCTCCCTATTTTCCCCCCTTTGGATCCCTACTGTGGCTGGTCTGCTAGCTTAACCAATATTCTATCTTTTTCTCCCCTTGCACTTCCCCATATTAAATGATCAGTTTAACATGAGAAAATCATTTAGGAGAATTAGATATTGATTATTATGACACATTCTTTCATCTCTCCTAGATGCATTAGAAACCTCATTATGCTTGAATAGCGTGATTCAGATCTTATAATGGAATTAGCTATGCGTAGGAAGGTTAAATCTTCTACTTCACTGGGTAATTTGAATTTTATTTTGGATTGTCACAATACTTAAGCTCACTTTAGAGGCCTACCCATAGGAGTCCATGATGGAATTCTGGGAATGGATTGGCTTAAGTCCAATGATGCTCACATACACTGTAAAAATGTTCATTGAATTCTGTAAATGAGCAAAACTCTAGAGTTACAGCTATCGAGAAGCAGGGGAAACCTAAACTCCAACTAATAAACTCTACCAAATTAATGAAGTGCTATAGAAAGAATGAAATGATTTATGAAGTAAATCTTAACACTAAAACCAAGTGGCTAACAAAATTTGATAGTAAAGTTTCTAAAGAACTTTCACAAATACCACCCAAACATGAAGTTTATCATGCAATAGAGCTTATTCCAGGAGCTCAACCAATTGCTCATAGACCGTACAAGATGTCGGTGCTTGAGTTTGCAAAACTTAAAGAGCAACTTACTGAACTTCTTGAACAAGGCTTCATTTGATCCAGTGTTTCTCCATGGATCCGGAGTACTCCCATTCTTTTTAATCAAAAAAGGATAGTAATCTTCTTCTTTGTATTGAAAATCATGGATTGAATTAGGTAATGGTAAAAAAGAAGTATGCAATTCCAAGGATTGTTGAGTTACTTGATTGACTACATGGAGCTTCTATCTTCACAAAAAATGATCTTAATTCAGGTTATTATCAAATCCGATCAAGGAGGAGGCTACCAGAGACTGAATTTAGTACTCGCTTTGGACATTATGAATTTACAATAATGCCTTTTGGACTTACAAATGCTCCTACAACTTCCAATCACCTTATGATCGATGTGTTTAGAGAACACCTTGATGATTTTGTTCTTGTCTTCTTTGGTGATATTTGGATTTATTCAAAGAATAAGGAGGAATACAAACAACATGTACGATGAGTACTTGAGTCTCTATACAAGAACCAGCTTTATGCTAACCGTAGCAAATGAACCTTCTTCACTGACAAAGTGGACTACTTGGGCTTTATTGTATCCAAGGATGGTGTTTCTACTTATCCAAGTAAGATTGAACCTATCATATCTTGGCCTACACCCAAATCAATGAAAGAAATATGTGGCTTTTTTGGCTTAACAGGATGGTATCGTACTTTTATTGAAGGCTATGCTAAGATTGAATCTCCATTGACTAATACCCTTAAGAAAGTTAAAGTGTTTACTTGGAATGAACGTGCTCAAGCTAGCTTTGAGAAACTCAAAGAAGCTTTGGTGAATGCTCCAATACTATGACTCCCAAACTTCTCAAAGACATTCATTGTGCTCATTGATGCAAGTGGAAAATCAATCGATGGTGTCTATCTCAAGAAGTAAGGCCAATAGCTTATGAATCTTATAAATTACATACTCATGAGTTGAACTATCTTACACATGATTTGGAAATTTTGGCCATAGTACATGCTCTTAGAGTAGTATGGAAACATTATCTTTTTGGAAGGAGATTTGAGTTACATATGGATCATAAGAGCCTCAAGTGGATATACACTCAACTTGATCTTAATATAAGGCAACAAAGATAAATGGAGTTATTATATGTGAATATGATTTTGGAGTTGATTATAAACTTGGAGGATATCCATGATATACCTATTCCAAGATATATACGATACATTACAACTTACGCTACTATAAGAAAGAGTTTCTTTTGTCTATGATTAAAGTGTGATGTGTTGAACTATGCTACAAGATGTTTGACATGTCAACATATTAAAGCTGAACGAGTTCGATAGCCTGGTAAGCTTCAACCTATTGATGCACCAAAGATGAAATGGGAATGCATATCCATGGATTTCATTACAAGACTACTTACATCTTTGAAATTGATTCTATTTTTGTGATTGTTGATATGCTTTAAAAAATGACCCATTTGTTCCCTGTCAAGGAATTTTTTTGGGCTAAGGATATAGCTCAAGTTTTCATTAAAGGTCTTTTTATGTATCGTGGCTTACCTTGCCTTATAATTTTGGATCAGCAAACGTATTCTCAGCTTCAAGAATCCAGTTGGCCTGTAGTATTGCTTATCATCCTCAAATTGATGGACAAAGGAAGAGAACCAACCAAATCATTGAGGATATGTTAAGAGCTTCTTGTATGCATGAGTAGAGTAAATGGACAAGATATTTGTATTTGGTTGAATTTGTGTATAATTCTTCATTCAACACTCAATTGGAATGTCTTTTTTTCAAGCATTCTATGGACAAGAGCTCAAGCACACAAGGATATGTTGGATGAAATGCAATTGTAGACGGACCTTATCCGCCAAGACATAAAGACTATTCAAGATAGACAGAAAATTTACGCTGTCCCTAAACGATCTGTTTAACTCTTTGAAGAAGAAGATATGGTATTTTTCAGAGTGAAGCCTTAACGTATCTCTTTATCAATGGGTAAATGTAAGAAGATCAATGCCAAATATTATGGATCTTTTGTCATCACAAAGAGAGTCAATGATCAAGCTTACAGACTCTTGTTACCTCTGCATATCAAGGTACATGATGTTTTTCACATCAGCTTAATCAAGAGGTATGTACCTAATCCAAATCACATTCTTGATGATTCTCTATCGTGTACTTCCACCGATGGAACTTTTGAACTATACCCTGAAGCTATTCTTCAAAGTAGAATGAAACCTCTTTGTAATCGGACCATTCATGAACACCTTGTTAAATGGTCAACATAGCTCGAGGAAAATGCTACTTGGGAACCTGATGATATAATGAGACTAAATTATTCAAATTTCATGTCGAGGTGAGGACACCTTGAGTTTTTAAAGTTAGAAAGGATGTAAGATCTTCGATTTTTGGGTCTCTTTTAAAAATAGAAAAAAATAAAATCTACTTTAGGTTCAGGGAAAAAAACATGTACATAGATGCTAAGGAGTTGCGTAACACCATACCCATTGTACATAAGCAACCTTTCAATAAGTCAATAAAGAGCTCTATTTCTGTGTACATGATTTTTGTCAAAGATTCTTAAAATGAACCTAATGCTTTAGCAAAAGAAAATATAAACAATCACAAGGAATTAGAGTTATCCAATTTTCTCAAGGGATTTCAAGATGCTTTTATTCATGACATCCCTTGTGAACCACCTCCTAAACGAGGCAATGATGACCATGCAATTGAACTTCTTCCAGGAAGTTCACCGCCTAATAAACCTCCTTATAGATTTTCTCAAGCTCAACAAGAGGAGATTATGCGGCAAGTGCATGAGTTAGTTGAGAAGGGCATGGTTAGGCCTAATTCATCTCCATTTAGTTCACC
The DNA here is from genome assembly GCF_014529385.1 of Adiantum capillus-veneris. Classification (NCBI taxonomy): domain Eukaryota; kingdom Viridiplantae; phylum Streptophyta; class Polypodiopsida; order Polypodiales; family Pteridaceae; genus Adiantum; species Adiantum capillus-veneris. The sequence continues at coordinate 8,731,678 of NC_140946.1, read as the reverse complement.
AGTTTTATTAGTGCAAAAGAAAGATGACACATATCGTATGTGTGTCAACTATAGAGCACAAAATAGGAACACTATCAAAAATAGGTTTCTCGTTCTACGGGCAGAAGACCTATATGATAAGATGCAAGGGTCGACCTACTTCAGTAGGATTGACCTAAAAAGTGGCTACCATAAAATAAGGACAGTTGATCAAGACATTGTAAAGACTGCATTTTGCACTACGTTTGGGAGTACGTTGTCATGCCTTTTGGCTTGACCAATGCACCAGCCACATTTAGCCGCTTGATGGAGAAGCTATTTAGGCCTCATCAAACCTTTACTGCCAGAGTTTTCTTTGATGATATAATCATCTACTCTAACTCCCTAAACGAGCACAAGCAACACCTCCACGTAATATTTCAAGTTTTACGAGAGAATAAACTTTATATTAATCGAAAGAAAAGTGAATTTTTCTTACAAGAGATTCAATATTTACGTCACATTATCTCTCAAGATGGCATCCAAATGGATCCATCAAAGTTAGAGGTAATAAAAGGATGGCCTAATCCAAGAAATCTACATGAACTAAGAAGCTTTATAGGTATGGGTGCATACTATATACGCTTCATAGAAAAGTTCTCACAAATTGCCGCACCATTACATGACATAACAAAGAAAAACATTAGGTATATATGGTCCACCAAGGATAACAATGCTTTCAAAAAGATTAAACAAAAACTTATCTCTCAACTTGTGCTTACACTACCGGATCTCTCAAAGTCATTAGAGGTCCAATGCGACACCTGTGGTGATTGACGTGGAGCTGTTTTGCTCCAAGAAGGGTACGTCATAGCCAACAAAATTTGAAGGCTCAACCCTATTGAGCAAGCTCTAGGCATATATGAGAAGGAATTCTTAGCAGTTCTACATGCTCTAGACTAGTGGAAGCACTATTTGTTGGTGACTCCTTTCATTCTGCGGACGGATCACCAAAGCCTTAAGTACTTCATGACATAGACCAAGCTCTGCACCGACAAACAAATGAGGTGGGTAAATTTCCTTTTGCAATTTCATTTTCATACTGCTCACATTGCTAGCAAGCATAATCAAGTAGCCGATGCACTCTCAAGAGGACCAAGAGTGAATGCAGTTTCCATAGCAACTCACAATGATCTATTTTTTATGATAGATAAGTATGCTATTGATCCCGATTTTAGAGATGTGATTTCAGCCCTTGCACTAGGGAAGAAAGAAGAACCATTTTCTTTACAAGATGGTTATCTTCTCTATGGAAATAGACTATGCATTACTAACTCATCACTACGTGAGAAAGTAATGTATGAATCTCATGCTCCTCCTTATGCGGGGCATAAAGGGATTCAGTCTACCCTAAAAGGGATAAAAAAATATTTCTATTGGCTTGCCAGAAAGCAAACATACAAGAGTATGTTTCAAAATGTGTGGTATGCCAAAAGACGAAGTTTGATAGAGGGAAGCAACTTGGATTGCTTCAACCTTTGTCAATCCCTAATTCACCATGGGAGAGGATATCCATGGATTTTATCTTTGGTTTGCCTAAGTCTATCCATGGGAATGCGGGAATATGGACGATAGTAGACAGGTTCAACAAACAAGCTCATTTTAATCTCCATGTCTATGTGTTTGCTTGGATTACACAACTAGACTATAGGGTAGGACGTATCTTCCTTTTCTTATAATTTTTGGGAAGACAGAGTTCCAATTCTCCACCATACTTCTAGATGGCACTTTTCTATGATGTGCACTATATATATAGGTTACTCGGGGGGTTCACTATGTGTAAAACTACCATATCACTTGCGTTCAAGACATGTTTGTAAAACCCCTTATCTGTGAATTTTGTTAAGAATATAATGTACCCTTTTCTTTTAAAATCTGTAAGTTCTTTTCAAATTTGAAAAATAATGCCCTTTTGTGTATATATTTCTGTAAGTTTCAAGAACTTTAAATACCCTTATGTTGAACTCACGTGATATGTTACATTTTTATTAGGTGACCTACCCGGGATAGGTTATATGTTGGATCATTTCTTTACTACTCACATGGTTTTCCTGTAGCTTGACAAAACAATGAGATTCGTGCTCAATCACTAGGTCAGTAGTTCAAGTTAATTTTTGCATTTCTTTGCGATACTCTCCACTATATGTATACAAAGTATTTCTGACTCACAACATCTCATCAACATTAACCCACATCAACACATCAATACAAAACAATGTCAACATATTTCTTTGGCAAGGCCAACCAAGCAACACTAGTATATTGGGAATGCTGTCTCTTCCAATGCATTGATTGCATGGTGCAGCCAATAGAAGCATGTAAAAGGAAGAACTAGAATGCTTTGCATAAATGTCGAGTGAGGAGGACACGTATATAAAGTACTATGGCCTAATTCTCAACTAAGCACAAAATGTTTTAGGTGAGCCTTTTGTTGAGGATTGGTTGCACTGCATAGATTGTAGGTTATGCTGCAATAGGAGAGTGAGAAAGCATTGGACTATTTTGCGCAACCTCGAAAGTGTGGACTTAGTTGTTTTCAACTCCTCCTAGCAATGTATATAAACTATGCTATTTTTTTTCTTTGAAATGCTCATTGAACTATATTTGAATCAGCTCAAAATGGTACATGAAAACCCTATTATATTCTTTGCATTGTGTGTGTGTGTGTGTGTGTGTGTGTGTGTGTGTGTGTGTGTGTGTGAGAGAGAGAGAGAGAGAGAGAGAGAGAGAGAGAGAGAGAGAGAGAGAGAGAGAGAGAGAGAGAGAGAGGGCCGGCGGGGCTCTCGGGGGGGGGGGGGGCCTTCAACAGAATTCATTTGAGTGGGTGTTATGCAATAAGCATATAATCCTTATCCTACATAGAGCTACTTGTGCGCTCAAGCACAATGGACATGGCACTTGTTACTTGAAAAACACTGCATGTTTGGATTAGACAGCATGCATGCCTATTTATTTTCATCATGCACACATATGCAGATGTAGGTATGCCTATATTGCTTTTAAGTGCATACATCTCCAACTCCCAAGTGTAGACAAGAGTTTTTACAATAATCAACGGCCTTATATATTTACTAAGAGTAGCAAAGACACCAACTTATACCTTGTAGCTTGATTGGCTGGTTCTTATATAAGGTCATATAAACTTGCAAAGGCTAGCAACACATTTTGAAGCCTATGAGATAAAGCAAAATTGAATTGATGTACAAAGAATTGTCTAACTCTTGATGGAGTATAACCATATTTGAAAAGGCCTTCTCTACGGCCATAGTGCAGGAAAATTGGACATAAATTAAATCGTCAAGAGGTTTAGTGTGAGAGTTTGTGATGCATGATGTCTTTGATAGCACAAAGCCATTACCCTATTATGTGCATTATTTATATGGCTTGTTGTGTAGCGAAATCCAACCGCCTCAACCTCGACATCCTTGTTGAGCCAAATGGTGTCCCGAACATGTTGTATGGTTAAGCTTGGAGATAATATTTGTCCTCGACATGTTATATCCACCTGCATCATTGACATTGGCATAGTCATCAAATGATGTACTGTCTAAAATACTAAGAAACTTTTTGAACATAAATAAAACTTCAAGCCAAGTAAATTAAATGGGTAATAGATGCACAAGAACATTTAGAAATTTTCTCATGTAGGAAAACGGAGTCTTTTCCAGTGTTTTTCATACAATGAATAACATCATGAGCTTCTGCTAGAGAGACACTGCATACCTAGCTAGGTATGATTGGGGCCAGGGGACCCCCGACCCCCCCACCGGGCCGGCGGTCCCCTACCCCCAATCGTACCAAGCTAGGTATGCGGTGCCTCCCTCACAGAAACTCATGATGTTGAGGTAAGTCACAATGTGGGAATTATTGTGAGAATTTGTCCAAAACTCCTTATGATGTAATAACGGATGAAAAAAAAAAGCAGAGCTGGAAGGGTAATAAAGATGTCACAAATCCATTATGCTTTCTTAAGCAGTCCACAGTTCGCAGTCCGCAGATGCGGAATGTGTCGGAGTGCTCACACAAGCAATTCAAAGGGCCAGTTTATCAAATGCACTTTCTAAATATTTTGTTCTATTTGAATAATATCAACTAAAAATAATAGAAATGGTACTCCTTCTCAACTATTCTTACATGTCCACTCTTGTTTGACTTGGGTTTTTAAAGCATCAGATTTGTACACGCCCAGTGCTAGCTCTAGAAAAGTGAGCTATAGTTTATAACTATCCCATGTTGAAATTTAGTAAAGCCATTAGTATAAGTTGTTGTTCAAATAAACCAGGATAAGCGCTGGAAATCATGCCCCCAACCTTACAAAAAATAACAAGCATTCTACAAAAATGGATCTTTTCATGAAAATTATGTAAAGAAATAATGCATGTTTAGGAATATAATTTCTTTCAAGCTCCAGCTATAAATGCTTCAAATGTTCTAATGTCCTTATAAACAGCAGTAAATCCTTTGAATTTTTGAGAGGGGTTTACTTTTATAGAGTGTAGTTAGTCTCAAATTCATTACATACTATTTATGTGATTTTTCGACATAAAAAAATATATCAAAACACCTGTGTATCAAATTTAAAGAGATTGATCCAATTTTCTTTCAATGCATCCTTTTCTATGAGAAGAGTTTAATGGACAAGAATTCCCACAAATTCCAAGAGCATTTTGGTATGTTCCTCTGTACATAATAATACTAGCAAACAACGTGCAAAAGGAGAGACATGAGGAGATCGCCGAGGAGGGCTTGTGGCGAGCAAGCTCATGAAAGGATGCACGGCATAGCCAGCACAAGGTGAAGGAGCTGGGGCAGAAAGAGGAGATTCATTTTTTTGTAAGTGAGAGTTGTGGCTTTAGATGGCATTGCCCTCCTATCCGTTCTCATGACCTTGCTAATGTTGTTACTTTCTAGCTCTCTTCTATGGCTTTGCTACCATAATTGATCTTCAAGAAAATGTTTTCATTTCAAGATGGTCCACATGCATGCCTTTTGCTAACTAGGGGAAGATTGCAAACAACATGTAACCATCTGTGGAAGCACAAGGGGAGTGCATACAAGGCAAGGGGCACTTTGTGTGTGTGTGTGTGTGTGTGTGTCTTATTTCCCATCTGTCTTCTTAACCCATGCTCTCGCGTGCTCATTTTTTCCACTACACTTTGGCATGGTATCAAACTCCATATCTCCACTCACTTGGTTTAAATTCTAGAACACTAGAAGGTGCTCATCATTGGGGTTTTTTTTTTCAGTCAGTAGTTCATGAGCAACTAATGACTTTATTTTCATTAGTGAGGCATCACCTTCTCTTCCTTTTTTGCATCTAGATTCCAAAGAAACTCCCATGATCAATTTTGAGCTATGATTATATTGTGAAAAACCATTGTGCATCTATAGTTTCCACCCAAGAGAGGCTAAGTGATTGATGTTGCACTTTTGGCCATGAAGAGGATATCCGCTTTCACAGTTTACAAAACGGATTTTGGGAAAAATTCCATAAGTTTCTTAAGAAGAAGGGGTCGTCCAATTATCCTAGAGCATGTAAGTATAAGGGTTTTTTTTTAAACCTTTGAATGCACATGAAATAGCAGACTTCTAATTGTTTAAGTCTATTTTCCATTACATCTCTCTTGTTTATGGTGAGCTTGTGTTGGCTTAGAAACAACTCAAGATCGTATTTGTCAGTCCGAGTTAATTAATCTTGGAACCTAGCTTGAGTGATAATCTAGCCAACACACACTCACTTGTGTGCACGATGTTTCTCTTTCATCCACCCTAGCTAGCACGATCCAATTCCCACAAGTGGTATCAGAGCTCCATGGTTTGCTAGCTAGGTTCGTTACTATGCTTGTATGTGATAATGTAATTATCATTTCCATTAGGCTCCTGTTCTCTCTAATCAATTCATGACTAGGCTATGCATGGGAAAGTTCATGGTGAAATTCCATTGAACACTACCCTCCATAGCTAGGTCAAGCTTGATTAAGAGTTGTAGGATCTTTGCATTCGATTCATGCATGATTGCATTCTCTTAGTGCATTCTCATCTACGATTTCTCCTCAAATAAGCTCACTAATTAAGCATCATCAAGCAAGCTATTGCATTCATATTTAGGTTGCACTTAGTGTCGATTTTTGCCAATTTTCACTGTCAATTAATTTGACCAATTTCTCTTTCTCATTGCATTGGTCACATAGTCTTGAAGTGCTTGTTGCAAGCTCTCCATAGAGCCCTTGATTGCCCCATTCCGAAAACATATGCCCATTCAATTTAATTACCATATTTAGGTGTGTGTGACGAGTTTTGTGTGTGGTCATCTCCCTGCAGAACCGAGGATAACATTTCTTTTTTTGGAATTTCCTCACAAGCAAGCCCTTGGGGCCCCTTGGTCTAGCTTATCACACTAGAGTTAGTGTGTGTATGTTGTGTCGTGGGCTCAAGTTGCCTTGTTTAACTTGGACGATGTGGGAAGATTCATTTTTGGGCGTCAAAATCCAACTAAGGCCCTCATTGGGTCTGCAAGGGTGTAGTCTGGTCGTGCAGTAGAGGCGTCTCTCAGAGGTCAACCTGACGTGAGCCGAGTATAAGCCCCACTTTTTCAGCCTTTTGGGTCCACTAACTAGCGGCCGCTCTCACACAGTTTCCACCTCTCCGTAGCCCACCTCCACCTCATCACTTACCACAAGGAGGTGCTCCCATCCCATGGCATTAGCTCCAAAGAGCTCATGAGGCACCCCAAGCCGGCTTATTGGTGGCCTATCACACCTACAAAAGAGAGCAAGAATCTGAGCTCTTCTTCTTCCATTGAGTTTCAGCAAAGCCAAACAATCAAAATGGTTTCAAAGACAAATCATTGAGCCCTCAAAAGAGAGTGATATTCAAGCTTTCCAAAATGCATCCAAGGCGGTCTTACAAAACTGTCAAAAACATTCAAAGCCGAACCTCAAGGCTTCACCGAGCTTCTCCAAAGTAGAAATTTAAAAACCTCAAAGACTATTGTGAAGAGAGGCTTCACCCCGATGAAGAGGAGCTTCACAAAGTTTGAAGTAATTTTCTCTCTCTCTCTCTCTCTCTCTCTCTCTCTCTCTCTCTCTCTCTCTCTCTCTCTCTCTCTCTCTCTCTCTCTCTTATTAAAACTTCAAAACTTTGCATCCAAGCAGAATAACTTAAAATAAATTTCCTATCATCTCCCAAGGGGTATTTGTGCTTGTGTAAAGAGGTAGACACTGGCTAGGACAGTCTCCTAAGCTAAGACCCCTCTATTAGCGCAATGGAAGAGAAAGGGCTTAGGAAAATTAACAACAAGGGCTTTCACACTTGGCAAACCAAGTTGAAAGGATACTTGATGAAAAGCAGTTGTGGGGAGTAGTCAAGCCAACACTCAATGATCTGACATCTACTGTTGGTGCACAAGTACTAACAAGAGCTATGAGTGCACAAAATCCTCGGGGGGTACACTATGTAATCATGTTAATGTATAGCATGAGTTCGAAACGAGGGGTTTTAAAATGTAAATTTTTTAGGCAATTTAACAGAGATACATTAAAATAAGGGATTTTTATTTTCAATTTTTAGAAAAAATCCCTAAAATAAGGGATCATTTTATTCATTCAAACGTATTAAAAGAGGGGGGGTTTTTAATACCCCTCGAAGGCACGTTTTACTAAAAGGTGAATCCCCCGAGACAAAATCAAGCCAAGGACGAGCATGCATTAGGAATTGTAATCACTACTCTACATGACAATTATATACACTTTACTAATGATTTTGAAACCTCATTAGTTGCATGGGAAGCACTAGAAAAAAACCTTTGGAGCTAGAAAAAAGAAGAAAAAAGTGAGCTTAAAGAAAGATCTATACAAATTAAAAATGGAACATAACGAAGATATTGCAAGTTTGGTCAATTGCCTCAAAAGCATGACCACACAACTAGCTTATGTAAACAGTGCAATACCAGAGGAGGACAAAATCGTAGTTTCTCTAGTAGCCTTACCACCTAGCTTTGACCAAATTATAACCATCATTGAGAAAAAGGATCCAACACCAAATTTCCGACATGTAATCAACTCTTTAATGTTCGAGGAGAAGAAGCAAGGGAGGAAGCGGCTACTTCAGAGGGAGAAGCTTTTGCAATCAGCTCTAGTAATAGAACTTGTTTCAAGTGTGGCAAAGAAGGGCACATAGCAAAGGACTATCTAGCATCGAAGACTTGTTTCAAGTGTGGAAAAGAAGGGCACATAGCAAAGGACTTTCTGGTATCAAAGACTTGCAGTGTTTGTGGGAAGAAGGGTCACCTTCCTTCCAAGTGCTTCAAAAAGGACAGAGGCAGCACTAGCAAAAATCCAAGGACCAAAGTCTATTTGGCAAAACAAGACAAAGATGAAGATAGAGAAGAAGGAGGGAATTCCCTTCTAGTCTACAAAGACATTCTCTAGTTTTTTGTTTTGCTTTTTCCCTTCAGTTGCATTTGTTTTGGAGATAGCTTGGACTAGCTTGGTCTCAGTTTGGTCTCAGTTTTATATGACATATGTTTGAGGGGAGGTGTTGAGTGTCTTGGATTAGAGATAGTTTGTCTCCTAGATTAGGGATGGTCTCCTAGATTGGAGATGTTCTTTTGCTACTAGATTGGAGTGTGCCATAGATGTCAGTTTCCTCCTAGTCAAAACCTCAAGGGGGGGATTGTAAAGTGTGATCGTTGTCCCAGAGTACTAGAATATGAATCAAGGAGAGGGAAGGTGGGTTTATCCCACATGCAGTGGTGCAAGGTTGTAGAGATACTTAAAGCTCATTTCTTGAATGATTAAACCAACTCTATTTTGCATTACATCTCTTTTGTTTATGGTGAGCTTGTGATGGCTTAAAAACAACTCAAGATCGTGTTTATGAGTCCAAGTTGATTAATCTTGGAACATGATTTGATTGAGTGATAATCTAGCCAACACACACTCACTTGTGTGCATGATGTTTCACTTTCATCCACCCTAGCTAGCACGATCCAATTCCCATCAGATGCACTACAAGAGGTCACTTGAATTCTGGCGCCACATTACCGGCGTCACTCGCGAGCATCAGTATATGTGTGTGTATTTATGGAGGGAGCTAAGGTTTTCTAAAAAAATTCATTTTCAAAATTCTGACGGCTATTCCGGAAAGTCTTCCGACGCCAGCGCGAATGCGCATTCCGACGCCCCTTCCGTTGACTATTCCGATGCCTGTATCGATAGCTGTACCGTCGGTACCTGCAAAAACCGAAACCGCGGGCTTTCTCTGCGCATTTTTCCTCTTGTGCCACAACTCAAGCTCTCCTCTTCACCCTCTCTCACAGATCTGTTGCGATACACACCGTCGGAGGTGCTAATCTTGCTTGTGGGTTAGCGCATAACCTCTAAGGTAAGAATTTTTTTCATGTTTACTCGTAGATTTAGGGTTTAGTGTATAAGTTTGTGTTTGTGTGTGCATCTTTGCAGGTTCTAGGACTTACGCGACAACTTTCATTGCTCAAGTAGGACTAATGTGAGTGCTCAAACCTTTAAATGCATATTAAGTTTATTTAAATTACTTCGTATATTAAAAAAAAAATCATGCTTTAAACTTTGAGTGCTTTAAACTTTCAATGCTTTAAAAGAAATTAGGATTTGTTATGTGAAATTTCATTTTAAATTATGGAAAAAATTTGTTTAAGTTTATGAAAAGATCTTGTTTTGAAGAAAATTTTTATTGAATTGTGTCGTTTTTCAAATTATGTAGTTGATGGGATTTATGTTTTAGGTTAAGTTTAAGTTATAAGTTAAGTTAAGTTATAAGTTAAGTTAAGTTAGATTAAGTTAGGTTATGTTAAGTTAAGCTACGTTGTTATGTTACGTTATACGTTAGGTTAGGTTAGGTTATCTTATACGTTAGGTTATATTAAGTTGAGCTACGTTATGTTAAGTTATATTACGTTAGGTTCTGTTAAGCTACGTTAAGTTAAGTTAGGTTATCTTATATGTTAGGTTAGGTTAGGTTAAGTTACGTTAGGTTATGTTACGTTAGGTTAGGTAAAGCTACATTAGGTTAAGTTAGGTTAAGCTACGTTTGACAATACGGCAAGCTATAGAGCTTACCTAGAGCGCATATTAAAAACAACACAATGACGTTCCGTTCGTCAATACGGAAATCCATAAAGCTTACCCACAACACAAATGCATTGTGGGCAAGCTCTATGGCTTTCCATATTGCCAACGGCTCGCCATTGTGTTGTTTATATGAGCGGATTTCAAGTCCTAAAATAGCACCATGGCGAGCGGTTTGGCAATACGGAAAGCCATAGATCTTGCTTACAATGCATATGCATTGTGGGCAAGCTTTATGGCTTGCCGTATTGCCAAACGGCTTGCCATGGTGTTGTCTATATGTTTGCGAGCGATTTTCAAGCGCTAATATTACCTCGTGTCCCTAAAAACAACACAATGGAGATCTGTTTGGCAATACGGCAAGCCATAAAGCTTGCCCACAAGGCGTATGCATTGTGGGAAAGCTCTATGGCTTGCCATATTGCCAACGGCTTGCCATGGTGTTGTCTATATGTCTGCGAGTGGTTTTCAGGCCATAAAATCTCTTCGCAACTCTAAAGACAACACAATGGTGAGCCGTTTGCCAAATTGGCAATCCATAGAGCTTGCCCACATCGCATATGCATTGTGGGCAAGATCTATGGGTTGTCGTTTTGCTAAACGCCTCACCATTGTGTTGTTTTTATGTTAAGTTAGGTTATGTTAGGTTTAGGTTATATGTTAGGTTAGGTTAGGACTATCAATGGCATAATAGTCAAGAAAATACAAACGGACTTCGAATATGACGCATGCATGTACTTCTAAAAACGAAATCGGACTTCGAAGTGACTTGTGTACTTCTAAAAACGCAAACAAACTTCGGTTAGGTTAGGTTATAGGTTAAGTAGATGTTATAAGTTAGGTTAGGTATAGGTTTTACGTTAGGTTAAATTATATTATAGGTTAGAAATAATGATTATAGGTTAGGTTAGAGCTAGCGTCAAATTAATAGTAATAAAAACACAATCGGACTTCGAACATGACTCGTGCACTTCTAAAAACGCAAACGGACTTCAGTTAGGTTAGGTTATAGGTTGGGTAGATATTATAAGTTAGGTTATATACATTAAGTTAAGTTAGGTATAGGTTTTATGTTAGGTTAGATTATAGGTTAGGCATAATGATTATAGGTTAGGTTAGAGCTATCTTCAAATTAATAGTAAAAAAAACACAATCGAACTTCGAAGATGACTCGTGTACTTCTAAAAACGCAAACGGACTTCGGTTAGGTTAGGTTTATGTTATAAGTTAGGTTAGGGTTATGTTATATATTGTTAGGTTAGATTATAGGTTAGGTTAGAGCTAGCGTCAAATTAATAGTAGAAAAAACGCAATCGGACTTCAAAAGTGCACACAGACTGAAAGAACCTTAATATATAGTCATTGACCAATAAAGACAAGATTATTACCCTGTGGTCCTAATCTCCCTGCACCTCTAGACCAAGGTGTGCGGGGATCGGGCATGGCTAGAGAATGTGAGGTTGTTAGAGCTAGCAGAAAATAGTTGAAAAAATGCAATCGGACTTCAAAAGTGCACACAGACTTCAAGAACTTTAATATATAGTCATTGACCAATAAAGATGAGATTATTCCCTATGGTCCTAATCTCCGTCCACCTCTAGACCGAGGTGTGCGGGGATCAGGCCTGGCTAGAGAATGTAAGGTTGTTAACACTAGTTTGGTATCAAAACAGGACACTTTAAGTGTCCTTTTTAAATAACAAATTTAAATTAATGCTACTTGCATTAGACGGTTTATTTAAGAAAACCCTCTATATACTTAAATATGTTAGCTAGAGGGTCTTTTAAAAATATAACCTTGCATTTTAGAATCTATCATGATCAAGAACTGTACTCATCAAGTTGACCCTTGTAAGACTGCAATTGATGCTTTGAAAAAAATCGCCTTTATAAGCTCAAAAAAAAATGAAGCAACATAGAAAATTTTAGGCGACTCTTCCACAATTTTTCTATAAGCTAGATAATTAAAAGTTTCATGTGCAAAAAATTTGACTTTGGAGTATATAAAATAATGGAAAGTTCCATGTGTTTGATATGGTCATTTCAAGCATATTGTTGTATACAAAGAAAAATACTTTTTTGATGTATTTGTGAGTTTTAAAAAGTGATACATTGCTTGCCTTTCCATTGAGCACTCAAGGTGGCAAGTAGAAGGGCTTTGGTATATTGCAACAATTATTGGATCATTTTAAATATTCAAGTTTGCATAAGAGAAAACTTTCATATTTTCATTCTTGAGACATAAGCATTCAAAACCTTAAATAATATCAAACTTTCCATGTAAATCAACTAGATGTATTAAATTACGTGGTACATACACAATTAGGGTGCCTAAAACCTTGTTTTCAATGTTATTATGGAGAACTCAAGATTTTCAAGAGTTTTTGCACGATAAAAAATTCAAGATAGAGTTCAAGCAACGAGATTTAATTGAGTTAGGGAGCCCAAAAAATACGTAGTTTCTTGGTTTAAACATATAAAGTCATTTGTAGTTGTCAAATTGCACTAGAATAGTACCAATTTCATGAGGGGACCTTTGGAACACCAAAATTATGCTCTTATTCAACATGTGCTCAAGTATGAAATTATGTCTATAGCTTGCATGTGACTTGAAAACTTATCTTTGAAGTGCACTCCATTGTTTTGTGACACCAAGTGCTAACACTTGGATTTTATAAACATAAAAAAGGCCATCTCTACAAAAAGATATAATGATTTTATGATTTTTTTGGCAAAACAACTTGAAATTCTACTAAAATTTATGTCTTAGAACTTACCAAAATTCTCTCCATACAGATTGTATTTTGATATGGAGAAAAATCCAGTGTTTTCTTTCCCTCATAACCAATCTATGGTAGAAGCAAGGTGTAAAAAACTTCTTTCTAACGTGACAAATAAATTATCAAAACTTGGTAAAAACCCAGACACTTTAGTGTGTTAGGACACTTAAGTGTCCAATTACAGAACTAGTGTTAAATCTTGTAGTTATAACAACTAGAGTGTTTTAATTATTTGTTGCATCATTGGTAGACAAAGTATGGATGATAGGATGGCGTGTCCTTGTGCGCATTGCAAGCATGAGATATTCAAAAATGAAAAATTTACGACCAACACAAACGCAATCACGGTCTCTTTCCGATAGAGTGAGTACAAGACATGCGTTATCGATCTCATGGTCTAAAGATTGAAGGTCAAAGTCCGCAAGTAGATATTGCTCCAACTTCATCCCACAGAAGACGATTTTCAAACGAGCAGCCATCGACTAAGTCCTCCCAACCAATACCTGAAGCGGCATTTCAAGAAGTAGAGATGGAGCAGATGTTGGACGTGTTCTTTGACATGGATTCCAACATAGAAGGCGACAACATTGAGCGCAGTACTGTGGACCAACCTCAGTCATCCCGTTCATATCGATGGCATGATAGCAACGATGAGGAGGGCGAGATGATGCAAAGTCTTGCACACATGCCGCTCTACACTGGTGCAAAAATCTCAATTCTCCGTACCGCATTGGCAATGGTTAATTTGTAATCTGTCTATGGTTGGTTTGATGCCTCATTCACAGAGCTTTTCAAGTAAACATATTTATCCTAAGCATGGTAAAGTGCAAATTATAGTTCATAGAAAGTGATCAAAGGGCTGACTTGTTCATGTAACGTTAGTTTGTTAAATGAGCAAATCTTGCCAGAAGGGAATCACATGCCCCCTACCCATCTAGCCGCTAAAAAGCTTCTTACTAATTTGGGCTTGGATTACAAGAAAATACATGCATGTCCTAATGATTGTATAATTTTTTGCAATGAGTATGCAAACCTGGAACAGTGTCCCAATTGTGGATCAAACAGGTAGAGGGAGGACACACAAGGAAAATTTATCCCAGCAAAGGTCCTTCGACACTTTCCTATCATTCCAAGAAGAAAGAGCATGTTCAGGTGCAAGTCCATAGCCGCTTTGATGACATGGCACTCAAATACTAGATCGACAAATGATGTTATGCAGGTGCCTGTTGACTCTCGTGCATGGAAGCACATTTAGGAAAGTTGGCCTACATTTAAGAACGAGCCTCGATGTATCCGCTTTGGTCTGGCAATGGACGAAGTAAACCCATTCGGATTACGGAGTTTGTCATGGAGCACGTGGCCTATTTGTATGGTTAATTATAATCTTCCACCATGGCTCGCTATCAAGAAGGGCCATCTGTTGTTTTCATTGATTGTCCCAGGAAAGTACAAAGCAAAGAACATGGACGTCTATCTAGCACCACTTATAGAAGAGCTCCAAATCTTGTGGACAGGAATTGATGTGGTTGATATGTCCCAACCAATCGGAGGACGGATTTCAGCAGCAGGGAGACGTAGCCAGAGCACGTTTGGAGTCTGCTGGAGCGTCACATCTTGGGAGTGGAGGCTACGATACACTTCGACATGAGTTTGTAAGTATTATACATATGCTTTAAATTATTGATAGTATATATGTTATTTGAAGATTTATCTAATGATTAAACCATAGGTATGGCCGTCGGTAGGGATGAGGCTGGAATAGGCGTCGGAATTCAATATATTTATACCGTGCTTATTCCGTTGATTATTCTGACGCCTGTCACACCGATAGTTATACCGACGCTACGATATCAACATCTCTTCCGAACCCTATTTCAGTGCTTTTTAGTTTAAAATTTAGCGCTATTTCGTCGGTACGCGCACCAAATTTTACGCGACCTCTTGTAGTGATGACACTAAAGTGACAAAAATTAGATCACCAAAATGTGCATACATGCAAAAGTTTTTCTTCTGAAATAGACTTCAAATTAGAATCAACATAGTCTAGATTTTACAGACCTTTCTTATAGACATTTATCTTATATAAGAAGCGTAAGAGGATAACTCACTCTATGTGCTTCACCCATGTTGTGCCCTCCATCCTATCAAAACACTACACTCACTCATCTACGCATGTGGTGCACTCTTCAAGTGGTATCAAGGTCCCATGTTGTGGTGCTACTCCTGTCCCTGTTTTCCTCTTCCCATTGGCAAGCCTCACATCGGCAACAGATCAAAGCTCAGAGCTTCCACGGCTATGGAGGCATTGTGAGCTCGGCACATAAAGCTCATGTATCAAGGTGACAAGGGTTTGAACTCCACCACAAGGGGGGAGAGATTGATCTTTCTGTGATTTAAAGAGAGAGAGAGAGAGAGAGAGAGAGAGAGAGAGAGAGAGAGAGAGAGAGAGAGAGAGAGAGAGAGAGAAGCATATCACTTAGTTCAAGGCAGATTAATAGCAAGTCACTGTTTTTCTCATAAATTGAGCTAGAAAACTCGGATTCAAAAATTGATTTATTAGAACGAAGCTCTTTTTGAGCTCTACGACTTCGTAGAAGATCTTGTCAGTAACTAATTTGGATTGCGTGTATGCTTGGAATAAGACATATGGAGGTTGTTTTTCAAGATAGATTTTGTTCGAATTGAGTGAGAGAGGAGAGAAAGTTTAGAGAGAGAGAGAGAGAGAGAGAGAGAGAGAGAGAGAGAGAGAGAGAGAGAGAGAGAGAGAGAGAGAGAGAGAGAGAGAGAGAGAGAGAGAGAGAGAGAGAGAGAGAGAGAGGATCAAACTCTCTTTGGATTGGACTCTCAAACACTTTTGGCATTGCCGATTTTGACATATTGAGAGTGTAGCTCTCTGGTTGTGACTACACATAGACAAAGACACACATATATAGTCATATAGGTCATGCTTTAGTGGAGCATGGTTGTCTCTTGGATTGAGAGAGATTTGATTATGCCATATGCATTTTGGGCATGATGTATACACTTGTGGTTTACTCTTTGGATTGCGATCTCCATGTCTTCGAATCTGTAGTTCTCCATGATGTTATATACACATGTGGTTTAGTTTTGAGATTGCGATCTCCATATCTCCAAATTTGTAGTTATCTTACACTCACACGGTCTACAATTGATTGACACAATTTTTTTGGATCATCTCAGCTCTAGTGGGATATCCATGCTTTTTGTTTTTTGCATGCATTAGCATAGGTTTAGTGTTGCGAGCTCTCTTGAGAGAGTAATCCCCGTAGGGATCTATTTTGCTTAAATACTTATTTGCACTTAAATATCTGTTAGCACTTGTTTATGCATGTGTCCTATATCTTTGCGGTGATTTTATAACTCATGTACATTGTGCTGTGGATATTGCCTATCTAAGCCATTGTGGACCCTATTTTTGCTTGATTTGGCATTTACTCGGTCGCTTCTGAGACCTGGTCCACAACCCTTTCTGAGACTTTGGCTAGTCATTGAGTTTGTCGAGCCTTTGGAGAGTCCTACATGAGGTTTTATTGAGATGGGGTGTTCTGGGATATATGAGACACCTTGGGTGATATAGTCTACTGGAGTTCACTATTTTAGTATCCTCGCCATAGGCTATGTATAGAGGGGTATATGTGTTTTGATGTCATGTTGGCAATTACTTGTGAGTGATATTTTTATGTTATGCCCAAGTTATATTCTTCTGCTCGATAGTGCTTAGTTTTCATTGAGATTTTGTTCTTCGTGCAAAGAACTAGACTTTGCTAAAATTTTTACAAATATTTTTTCATAAATAATTAGTCTCACTCTCTTACATTTTCTCTTGTCAATTATGGCTGGATCTTTTGGAAAAGAAGAGAATTATATCAAGAACTTTGATGGCATTGTAGGGCCACTTAAAGAGCATAGAGAGGGTGTTTACACTGTTGATCAGTGGGAGGAGCTTGACGCTCATGCTATGGCAACCATTTGTTTGCACCTTGGTGAGTACATTTTCTTTACAAGTGTGGACAAGACTACTATAAAGGATCTATGGGAGTCATTATATATGCTCAGCTTGGGATGGAAACATTTCCTCCAATATGGTTTCCTTATGAAAAATCGCATGCGTTTGAATATGAAAAGAGTGCCAGTTCATACTTAAATGAGTTCAACACCTTGTTTACATAATTGACATCTAAGGGACTCACTTTTGATGATGAAACAAAAGTTTTTTTTTTTCTATATTATTTGTCTTTTTGTTGTGGGATGCATTTAACACTGTCATTGAGTGTCCACTGGGAAATATGTAAGATAGCACGTGTGAACAAAATAAGGGATTTATAATTAGGTACATTTACAAAAAAATGTACTTACATAAAGGGTTTTTAATTGAGAAAGTGAAAATTTTCATACATAAGGGCTAGTCTTTTTACAAAAATTCATGCATAAGGGGTACATATAATACTTGAAATTATACAGATAAGGGATTATTTAAATACCTCCTGTTCGCACGTGCTTTATGCAAGTTTTACATAGTGGACTCCCGCGGTTTTGTACCTCATGGTAAGCTTGCTTTGAGTGATGTTACTAGTGCTTTTCTCACACAAGAGATTAGGCACCAGCCTCTGGACACTAGTATATGTACACAACGATGCATATATGGATAGTGATGGTCGACAGAGGCAAAGAGGTCACACTCAGAGTCATGGTAGGTCATAGGATCGCAAGAATGCTCATAACAAGAGTCATGGACATGACTTACAAAATGCACAGTGCTATCATTGCCACAAGAAAGACCATTTTTTAAGAAAGGTTAATACATTGTGCAACGTGAAAATGGAAAATCCATTGTCGAGTCTGCACTCCTAAGAGTAGTGTGAAGATCAAGTTGAGTCTCCACCAGTTGACGTTGTTTTTTGACATGCCACGGCCATTAGATGTCTTGATAATCCTTGATGACTTGATTCTAGATGCATTATTGTCTCTTGATAAGTGTTATGTGCAAAGATGGATCATTGGCTCAAGTACTATTTTCCATGTTACTCCCATGGTTTGGTCAGGCTATGTGACTCGTATCAACTGGACATTTTTGGCATCAAAGATGGGAAGTTATGTATGCATAACGACACTAAGTTTATGCTTTGAGGTGTCAAACACGTGCCAAGTTGACAAACTAGATCTTAGTGTCATCCGATTAACTTGATGATTTGGGCTATACTATAGTCCTTGGAAATGGTTCTTAGATCATTCGCTCGAGATCATTTGCAAGGGATAGTTGGTTATTTTGAAGGGCCAAAAGTCAAGCTCATTGTATTCTTTGTATGTCTCTTCTATGAAAGAGAATTCCATTTATGTTGTCGAACTCCCTTTCACTAAAATGTGGCATAGCCGGATTAGACACACGAGCCAGAGAGGAATGCAACAACTTCAATGTTTGGTCTACTTACCCGTCCCAAAATATTCTAATTTTAGCTATTGTGAGCATTACATTTATGGAAAATAGACTAGGATTACCTCATTTCCATTGAATAGAGAGTTAAGAAATCCTCTAGACTCAGTACATAAATGTGATCTATGTGGGCCTATGCCACATAAATCTCTAAGGGGGCCATTATATTTCCTAATATTCATGGATGACTCTATTAGGAAGGTGTTGGTCTACCTCTTGAAGAGGAAAGATGAAGCTTTTTCTATGCTTCAAAAACTCCTTGCAATGGTAGAGAACTAGTCAAGCAAGAAACAAAAGGATTTGCACACTGACAATGGGAGAGAGTATGTCTCCACTTAGTTTGAAATTTCTTTTAGCAGAAGAGCCATTAGAGAAAAATTTACTATGTCATACACACCTGCTCAGAATGGCATTGCTGAGAATGTGAACAAGACAATCCAAGAGAGATTCACAACCATGTTGTCTATGGCAAAGTTATCTCCAGAGTTTTGGGGAGATACTATTATGATAGCAGTTTACATCATCAATCAATTGCCTAGTATTTGATTGAATTATCCAAACTATGACAAATTACGTGTATATTTTGGGTATGAGGCATATTCAAACGTCTCTAAAGATCTACGCAAGAAGGTAGACCTCAAATCACACAAATTCATCTTCATTGAATATGGTGTAGATTGAAAGATGGGCTATTGTCTCTGGCACCCGGATCTTGAAAAATGAATTTGTAGCTCAGAAGTTATCTTTGACAATGAGTTTAAGATACACGGACAACCTATCAAAGACGTTGAGTATTGCAGGTTAGATTTAACACTAGAATGGTAACAGGACACTTTTATGTCCTTGGACACTTTTGCGTCCTGTTAAGTGACCATTTTGCTTGAATTATTTGAAGAGTATGAAAATGAATTTCTAGGTGCTATATATCCACAAAGTTGCCTTATGAGCTGAAAAAAACTTAGCATTTTTTTTGGAGTATCAATCTCACCATTAACCTTACTCTTGCACAACATTTTTGAACCTAAACTCTGTGAAAAAACGGGTCCTGTTTATGGCTTTTTTTGACTTTTTCGCAACTATACCACTCTAAACTTCATGTTTGTGAGGTTTAGATGGCTAGAGGTTAGGCCTTTATAGTTCTCAACATGTTTTGATGCTTGCAGGGAGAGCTAAGTGTTAAAATTGAAAATTATGACCAATTTACAAGAATTGCATAATCCTGTTTTTGGCCAAAATTAGCACTTTTATGATTTTTTTGGTGGCTTTCTTGATATCCAAATTCAATTTTGATCGTGTAAGTGTAATGTATAACATAAAGCTAATCTTCCTTGAGTTTTGGGGGACCTAATATGCTATATATCATAGTATATGATGATGGTTGAGTTTTTTGATTGTTGAAGAATACGATACATTTTAGAGTAGCAAGTATAACTTTCTCCATATTGCTATTTTCTTAGGCCAATTGTGTGTATTTTTTAGGTAGTAACCATATCTAATCATAGACTACAAACTTGGCTAGATATTGAGTAGTTTCTATGGGTTTCTAGAGGTCATAATGCTAAACCCAGTTTTTTCATGTTTGCTGTATTTAGCACTTTATCATTGCCCCCAAGGTTCCAATTGTAAGAGATCCATTATCCTTTTGACATGCTCCATGGATCCTTTTGAAACCAAAGGCCTAAAGGGAACTAAGAAAACATGTATATAGTATCTGTATTGAGTGTGACTATAGAAACTTTGATGATAGGTCCTCAGAATCGCAAAAATGCAACATTTTTGTACCTAATTTTTTTGCCCAAAAAAAAATTAGTGAGGTAAAAGCAACCATATGTTTTGGTCACCAACCCATTGAAGTTAACGAGGCATTTTATCTCATGTCCTACAAAAATCCCCACTCTTATTTATATGCAATCAACCGTAAGAAATTGTTGTTTTGGGCAAAATGCACTTTTCCATCAACTTTGGAGGCTTGTAGTGACCAAGGGATGAGAAAAATTACAAGTTTCTCATTTTTTTCATATGTAGTAGTTATTGAACTATAAGCTCATGAAAGGATTTTTCAAAATGAGTGGATCTATTATGCTTTTGGAATTTTTTTCCAAAACCCTGAAAGGACACTTTTATGTCCTGTTAGGTTACCATTCTAGTGTTAAGGATGTAACCTCAACTGAGATCAAACTAACAGCTCGGTCAATTGGTGACAATCCTACCACTAGTAGTTCTTCAGAGAGAGCAGAGTCCAACAGCCAAGCAGAGAGGAGATCTACGTGATTCTCTTGTGCCCTTGAGTATTTCCAACCAGGGTTATACTAATTTTTAGTCACTGACTACGGAGAGTCTACTTGCTACAAGGAGGTTATTCAAATGGAAGATAGCATGAAGTGGGTGCCTTGTAAATGGGTGTATAAGACAAAATACGTGGCAAAAGATCTCGAGTGTAAGTATAAGGCTATATTGGTTGCTAAGGGATTCAAGCAGAAGAAAGAATACGACTGCAGGATTGCATGCAAAGTTGGGGAATACAAAGAAGAAGGTCAAGAGCACCCAACCCAGGACGTAGTATTACTAAGTATGTCAATACAAAGATAAAGCTTGACCTAGAATGATAAATGTATACAAGCTTGGAAGTAAGGGTGTTCACCTATTGGGATGCCCTTATTGATGGCACCACCAATGGAATCATCCTCACAGAGTCTAACACTAGGCTTAAAGGATTCAAACATATTAAAATGAAAATGTCTTCCATGTGCATGAAATGGCCGTTTTGACCACTATATACATAACCACTCTTTGTAAAACAAATCTCTTGTCCTAGATAAAACCCCTCTTTACTATAATCACATGCTATGATACTATAGCCCTCAATGCTACCCGGCCTAGGATACTTGGTACCTTCGCTCTATCTTCACCCCCGCATCACCCACAACTATTACCTAACCATCATTCATCTTCCATAGGTTCAAAGTCATCTCAAGTCTATCGACCCTTGCAAGGTAGTGCAACTGATCACATTGGCATT
Source organism: Adiantum capillus-veneris (assembly GCF_014529385.1). Classification (NCBI taxonomy): domain Eukaryota; kingdom Viridiplantae; phylum Streptophyta; class Polypodiopsida; order Polypodiales; family Pteridaceae; genus Adiantum; species Adiantum capillus-veneris. The sequence goes on along the minus strand of NC_140946.1, from coordinate 8,710,304 downwards.
CGATCCATAAACGCTACCCTTTTTTTGAAAAGCACTATGTGATTCTATAAGAAAAAAGTAACTTTGTTATGGTACTGTTGTGGAGCTCGAGTCAGACAGTGCTTACATTTGTGTCAAATGAAAAAAAGCAGCCATAATGAGCATTTTATAGGTGATCGATTTCTAGTCCCAAGTAATAATCAAAGCATACTCTTTTAGAGACAAAAAAAACTTATTTTCGGAGGTCCCATGACCCCAAATGACCTAATTGCCTTGTTCAAAGTTTTTTTTTAATGATCTCAATTTCAATTGTAAATGCCAGGTTTCAAGATCAAGATTGGTCCAATATGACCTACAATCTATGTTCTTATTTTCTATGTGCTTATTTAATCTTATGTTCACGTGATCAACACTTCAAAACAAGGACACCTATTCAATAAATGGTTTGTTCGGTAGACCACCCAAAATGGGATCCTTATTTTTACATGATCGTACGGTGGCTATAAGCAACAATACATTTACATGGCAATGAAGTGTATTGTACTATTTTAAAATATTATTATGAACCATACATCCCATATATTTAATTTGTATGTTTACTTCAAATAATTTGAAGCCAAAAGATGCATAATTCCTAAAAATAACAAGTAATTATCTTTGTGATGAGTGTGCAATTTTTCTCTAGCTATAGCTCTCTAGAATAAAGTTTGTACCAACTCCAAGCTAGTGGAGGAAAGGGATATTAGAATGGAGATAAAATTATCAACACCATTCTAATATATATATGTGTGTATGCCTAGGGCATTCACTCTATGTTAAAATATTGTGTCATGAAACCCTTTATCTATGAATTATCCAAGATTATATAGCACACTCTTTTCCCATTCAATCTACAAAAAAGTTTTGAGTCCTTAAATGGCAACCATGTCATAAGTACAATAATCTTTTTAGCTAACCTTACCGACTATGACCTGTATATTTGCATCGTTTAATAATACACTGACGGGGTATTTTCTAGAAAATCCCCTCCATAGCTGGATAGTTCAATGAATAAAACAAGCCCTTTTCCTAGTTAGATTATATTTTTCAAACAACAACCCTCTTATGCATATTATTTTGTAAGTCCTCCTCGCTTATGAATATTTTGACAAATGGGATGTATTTCTCAACTCTTAAATAAACCATCTTATAAGGGGGAATTTTAGGATGCTATTCACAACATGTACGTCTATGATCCTAATTATGTACTCTATATTTAGAATGCTTAAATTAAGATCTGATTTTTCTTTTAGGGACTAATTTTTTTCTTCATAGTATTCTAAAGAAATATTAAATTCTAAGTTGCTTTTTTGTACGTACATATGTGAGATAATCATCAATATTGCCACACAATTGGTTCTCATACCCTGGGATAACAAAATCCTACCACTATTTTGGACAAAGTATTTCATATATATTCTATCTAAACTTGCAAAATTTCTAGACATTCTCCCAAATGATTTTATGGCTTGGAATCATAGAGGTGAGATCAATAATAACTTATAATGTTTTAGCTTATTGCTTTCTAAGGATGTTGCATTGTCTTGAAAATGCATAATTTTATGTACCTAGAAGTTAAATTTCAGTTGGGATGCATATGTGGTCCTCACTTTGTAAAGTAGAATTAGTGTTAGAAAAAAACCGGGGTAGAATGTATTTTAACCGGCTAAAATTATACAATCCCGGTTAGATTTTGAGTTTGCCCTAAAGAAAACCGGCAAGTTTACGTGTAAATACCGGCAAAAGCTTCAAAATTTGACCTAAAAACCGGTAGAATTTCAAAATTTCCCTTATTTTCTTCGATTAGGAAAAATATATTTTTCTAGCCTTGAGTAGAATATTGAAGGATTTTAATATCCCAAGATAGGTAGGGCTACTACTAAATGATTGGCTTTCTTAGTTTTCATATTAAATTTAGATTCAGGCTAAGTGATTCCTTGAATATGTCTTTGAAAGAAGCTTGGCTAATTAATTTCATACCAACTAGCTACGATCTATAAACATATGGTAAAAGTTTCAATAAGGATGAGCAAATCACACACCCTCCATTATATGAAGAGGTCGATCAGCAAGGATCTCACACGGCCCATGGAGTTGTGTACTGAGGGTTTCGACTCATGGTCTTTCAGAGTTTAAACCCCTACTCGGATCCCTTCATGCCTATTATATGCTGGGCATGCAACAGCCATATTTGGTAAGCTCATGGCAAACCAAAATTTCACTCTAGACTGTGGCACTCGTAGCTAGACGTTGGCATAAAATTTAGTGCCATACAGCTAGTTCTGGCTGCCCAATATTGGACATACTTGTGCTTGTGGAAGCTTTGCTCGCATATAAGAGTGGCCAAAATGGAGTTTTTCTTACGCTAAGATATGCCTTAGATAATTTTAAGGACCTAATTTCACCTCCTATTCAACTTCACGTATAGAATTAGCCTCATTGCCGATTTGCTTGAGTACTAGTAGCTCAGAAAGAGGTACCTCATCAGGGTTATAGTGATGCGGTCCTGCCGATCCAAGTTTTTTGATGAGGTAGCTCTTCACCACCGAAATTTGCATCTTGCCTGCATCCCTGCACATTAACGGCAATAATTTTGAGTTGTTGCACTCAGTTTGTACTTTAAGTTCGAGTAATTAGAAATATGGCAATAAGAGGCCGATCTTATACCTTATCCGCAAATATAGTTTCTGCGTACAACGACTGGAGAGCTGATCCTTTTGATCTTCTCTACAAACGGATACCAAACAGGTATAAGTTATGTTATAATGATTGAAAAGAGACAACACGAGAGAGAGAGAGAGAGAGAGAGAGAGAGAGAGAGAGAGAGAGCAGGAAAAGTCATAAAGACGCAGGATCATGGATGATAAATGAGGGAACCCCACTACGTCTGTATAAGCTATGATAATTAGAGAGAGACGATCACAGAGAAGAGGAGCGGAAAGCAGGATTTAAATATCGCGAGTGTGAGAAAAGAGGATTGCTCCCTAGCTGACAGACGATAATGGGCAAGAGAATTAAGTTTGGCTTACAAAAATGTATCATCCTCCTGAAGTGAGAACCAAAGATCGTTGCTCCGCTGTACTGAGGATGCAAGACGGAGGCGCCGGCCAGCATGAGGAGCGGCCATAACTGTAGCCGATGTATTCATGTATGATCGAACTGATGATGCTGGTCTCGCGCTGGGACCGCATAGCTGGGAAGTAAACAAATGCCGTCGGCGCGCCATATTTTCTGCAGAGATAGGCATTAGATTTGCTCCATCGTCAAGCTGGCTTGTACTATGCATCGGCGGCACATGATCCCGCATTAAGGCGTGTGCATGCAGAAGGGGGTCGTTTGCCATGCTTCTCAAAAGTCCCTGCCAAGACATGTTGTTTTGAATCTGTGCAGCTTGTGCTGGTGAAGTCATGTTGTATATTGAGCTCGCAGACCAAGGTCTCCCATCAGAGCCTGGCAGCCAGCCTAAACTGGCGGTCGGTCGGTAAACTTGATCTGGTGGCTGCACTGCATGGCTGGTGGTAAAAGTCACGGGAGTTGACGGAGGAGCCGCCCCTGCCACTGGTATGCTCGCTAATGCTTCTGAAGACCAACTAATCCTTTCCTGCGGAATATGATGATGGTACGGATTTGGTCTCCGTTCCGAGGCGCACGGGAGCAGACTTCCTGGGTGCGGGACAGTTTGATTGCTGAGGGGTAACAATTGATCAAGATATTGTGAAGAGGCTGCACTAGTTGCACCGGCTTGGACGTTCTGCACTAGGGGACGACCTGCACACGCAGCAGACGGTACTGTTCTGCTTGTAATTAGCCTATGGAAGCTGGACATCTCAATGGGTGTTCCACTGCTGTACTGCAAGAAGGTGGAGGCCATGGAGGGGTGGTCGTAAACAGGCGGAACACAGGAAGGGTATAAGCCAGATATATTCATATTATTTGCAACCTCGTCGACAGGAGGAGGGTTTCGCAGTGGGATCATCACGGGTTTCTGCACCCTGTAAGGAGCATACCCAGAACCTGCCACACCGCTAGAAGTGCAATATGTAGCCTCTGTTACCTCCTTCGGACGGTCCTCCGGCAGCAGCTGCAACGTCGTCGTCGTCACCCGTTCCTCCTGCGACTCCATGGCATCAACAGCCGCTGTCCATTCTGACTCCTTCCACTGTAATCTCTCTTCATCCCCGCTTTCATCATACTTTTTCCCTGCTAGGTGATTCCCGCCAAGGCCGCCTTGACGGCCCCTCGACTGATCATGACGAGGCGACATGAAGCCCAGGCGAAGCTCCAGCCAGCTCTCTCTCAAGTTTCTCCCTGAATCAGCACATTCCTGTGCCGAGGATTTGCTGCACAGCCTGTAGCTGCTTCTCATCTGCTGCTCTTCTTGTTCATGCATTGTCTCGGACGGATTTTGACACTGGCAGGACGGCGCAGAAGTTGTGCTTATGCTTGGAGCAGCAGTTACATAATTCGTGATCAATGCTGTTGAGGTAGCCATATTCTGTCCTGAAGCGTAACCTACCTCTTCATTGACATCACTGCACGTCTTCTCAATATTGACCATATTGAGCCGATTTCCAGAACAAGCTTGACGCGCGGAGTTATTGAAGGGAGCAAAGCTAGCATGATGAGCTTGGTTATCTCTCAGGGTCATTAAATTTCTGGGTGGTTTGATGCCGTGAGGGGCGCTGCTGCTGCCTGAATTGCTGCTCTTCGCAGCACCATCGCCTTCATTATCATCAATGCCAAAAGATCGGCCCAAAATTGGCTCTGCTGTTAGGTCGGAGTCACCAGAGAAGTAAGCAGCGCTGCCGTCAGAGCTTCCCGAGTTCTCTTTGATAGCATGTGCAGCATTACGGGGCGGCGGTTGGAGCATGCCACCATCCACTATTATACGGGCTTCATCTCCGGCAGCACCTGCATAGCCTTCGACCTCGTGATATTCAATATACATGCGGTTGGTGCCAGATGCCTGACGGTCGATCAGCCGATGATGGTCTGCATGTTGCATGTGGTGAAGATTAAGAGCTGCAGCTTCCTCCTCCTTGGCTAGTTGACCAGCGCCAGATTGTTTTGAAAATAGCTCATCAGCAGGATGATTAATGTTGGGCTCTTCATCAGTCTGCATCTTGAAGCTGTGGCTGATCAATATATTGGCCTTTTTTCTCTTGTTACTATTGCTGCTGTTGCTCTCAGAAAAATCATACAGATTTGCTTGTCCTCTCACAATGGTATATTGTTTTTGTTGAGCTGATGACATCTCCGACTTATAGCATCCCAGGCTCACACGCCAAGCATTATTAATCTAGGTATTTCTTATTCGACCCAGGAAAAGAAGAAGGGCTTGATCAACCTTTGCCTTTGATTAATAATACCTTTCAGAAAAATCACGGCAGCCAAATATTGTAGGAGCAGCTCTCTCTGCAAAACATGATATGATGCAATCAAATTCCACACCAGAATAATATTATTGTTTGTTTGATACTCTCAAATTGACAATCAGATGCCACACCACTTTCCAACCTGGCTTTCATTAAAACCCTCAAATTCCAACACTTTTAACCTTGATCAAATCAACTTATTAGACTTATGATAATGATGGAAACCCACCATTGAAGAATTCTTGCGAAAATGATAGTTATTAGTTTGTATCTATCAATTTTTTTCTTGGTACATGTGCGTGGGAGCTAATCTATTCATAGTACACACATCAAAAGCTATGTTGACCCTTTCTTACCCAAAAGAATTGTTTAGTACACTTAAAGAGCAGGGCAACATCTACAGCTTCTTTGTTGTAAACAAATTTGAGCTTGCTAATTAGCGGGACTTCCAACAGAGACTCAGATCTCTAATTGACTGTGCATGGTAGTAGTAAAAGGGTTTTTGGAAGGGAGAAAGGAATTTAACTGTTGAACATTCACCTGCAGATACGTGTGCGATTAGCTGTACTCTACAAGCCCAATTCACAGTCTGAGGGGCCGATATCATTAATGGCGTACAACTACTATATTACGGGTGACAGAAAATCACTATATATAGAGTAGAAAGATGCAGAAATTATCAGTTATGAGGAATTATCAATTGTCAGTTAACAAGCGTAGATCAGGCTCGGGAGTCGTCGCTCATGTGCATGAAAGCGGAAGCTAGCTACATGAAGAGACAAAACAGGGAAGAAAACAAACTGTGGATCGTGGAAGAGTGCAAGCGACAAAAGAGAAGGAAAAGGCGGTAACTTATGTTCGTATGAGAGAGAGGGAGAGAGAGAGAGAGAATTTGGAATTTGGGACAGGGAGGTGGTGGTGGATGATGGCGAAGGCAAGAGGCACGCGTGCTGGAGTGAGGTTACCAGCGCGGGGCACGAGGGGAGGGCGATGTCTGCGAAAAAGCCTTGAAACTGGCTGCTGCTCGTGGTGGCCCGATGAGGCCGCTCTCTCTCTCTCTCTCCACTGGTATGTAGCTCCGATGTCCCAAATTCCAAATATGCGCATCGACAGTGGACACCAATACAAAAGGGCTCGTAGAACTACAAGTAGAAGTACTAGCACGCTCGTGCGCTCTTCTTCTCTCTCCTCTCCTCCTCTCTCGTCGACGCGCACGTACATGTAGAGAGCTGCCAAAGTGCAGCCTTCCTCTCTCTCTCTCTCTCTCTCGTAGACTCTTTCTCTCTCTCCCACTTCCTTTCCGTTATTTAGGAGCTCACGTGTCATTCAACCAACCAACCCACTCAGCTATCATTTGAACCTATCACAAGTTCCCACGACCTCTCCCAAGCTGCAATCCGCACCCCAATTTTGATTTGGTAACACCTAGGTTTTAGCAAAGAGCTCCCCTCCCAAACCATTAAACACCCCCCATACAATTGCCTAAAACCAAACAATCACACACACACGTTTTCATCACTACTCTCTCTCTCTCTCTCTCTCTCTCTCTCTCACCAAAACAGTCATTCTCACTCTTCCTCATACATAGAGATACATTGGAGACACAGAGGCCTTCTTGAGGAAATACACGAGAATAGCACAGTTGCGCACACGTACACACGTTTGTCATTTGCTTTTGCTTGAGAAAAAAGTGGGCACTAGGGCGCACACAACCCCCAATTCTTTATGCAATCACACACACACATACTCAAACAAAAGAGTACACACTCTCACACACACACACACAAAACCTCTTTTTTTGTTTCCCTCTCTTCACACCGTGCTTGTGAATTCTCTAATTATTCTCTGCTAACCTTCACACATGCGCTTGTCACACATCTCTCCATGTAAAAAGAATCATACATATTGCCTTTCCCTCCACAACATTCCCCTTACAATTCCCCAATCCCCATGCAAAAAGGGCTGCCTTGGGCCTTCCCTTCCCCCTCCACATCCATCCACACTACAACAATAAATAAAAAAATTGATTCTTTTTCTACATTCCATCCTTCTGTGGATGCTAGGAATCACTCAACCCTTGCTTTTCAAGGGTTGGCCACAACACTTTTGCAACAACATGGCCATACTCTAATATTTTAAGGCTAAATGAGATGCAAAATCCAAGGAGATCTTGGTGTGCCCTTTGAGGCTCACCTTACTTGACCGAAACAACCACAGTAGAAAATACCCCCTCGACATTGAATTCACCGCAGCGAGTACTGTCATTATCATTAAACTAACCCATCAAGATCGATACCACTATTGGAATCGAAAGAAAAGCTAGTGGGGAATCATGCATGCATACTTGAAATGTGCTGTGATTATATGAAGGGTGTTCAAGGGCTCTTTAAATATAGTCTAAGAGGTGATCCTCTTTGCTCCCCCCCTTGTTGTGGTTACCTAAAGCAGCTTGTTGATGCCTTCAAATAGAGATGATCCACTCTACTCTCCCCTAAATACTAGTGGATTTCTTTGCAAGGTCGTAAAAGTGAAAATTCCACCAACCGCAACCTTCGCGGTCTTTTCGCGCAAATCTGTTCATGAGAGTGTGAGAAAAGTTGCTTATGTGAACAGCTTTTGTATGTGTATGTAGTCGATAAAGTGGAGGTTTCCTTCTATCCTCGTAATCAAATCATTCACATGAATGACATGGCCACATACATGATTATTACTTGCATGACTTTTGACACACAAATGTGATAGCTTTAATAAAGCAACTTTTGGTGCGTTAAGTAAATGCCTCACTTTTAAATAGAGCATTTGCATGCATGAATTGGATGCCTTTGCAGCAGGACTTGCTCAAAAAAGAGGAAACCTTTTGCTTTTGAAATTCACTTGAAGGGGCTCTGGAAGTCAAGAGGCCATGCTTTCTTTACACTTAATCACAATTTCAACCAGCAACTAGTTGCTTTAATGATTCCGCTTGCTGGACTAACCGATCTCCTGAATCTGCTCACAATAATGAGCTGCTTCTTGCTTTCAACTCTTAATCATTCACTCGCTTAATCAAATTATTTGGTAAAGTTATATACCATCACTTTGATATGTTGCTGATAAGCAAGCGATTGCATGGCTTCCTTTCATATATATTGTCAATTGTCAACAAGACTTGATGCATGGCCTCCATCATCCATAAGCTAATTATCGCTAAGAGCAATCTACAAATGATTCATCAACCTTAATCTTCCTTTTTATTTTTCCACCTCTTTTATTCCATGAGTTATTGCTTTGTTCTCCCTTTGTTCATGTAACTTTTTTTTCCCCCAATGATGTTAGAATTAAACACGAATTCATAAAGGGACACGCGAAAACCTCTAGATTTGCTAGACCATCTTACTTTAAAATAGCAACTATTTGGTGATAAATCTATGCTTCGTGTCGTACAAGGAACAACTAATTTATATAGATCATTCCTTCTTGAGAGATACCAAATTGCATCAATTTTTCCTATATAAACTCACTAGTACGACCGGCCTCCTTTGGCGGCCTCTCTCTCTTTCTCTCTCCCTCTTTATCGCGTGTCTAGGAGCTTTATGGAATCTAGCCTTCATCTCGCAGCTTGCGCCACGTGTAAAGGGGACTCCCTTCCGCCATATTATATTAAGTAGATATTTGACTTTTTTGACTCCTATGCTCGATATAATATTTAATCCGTTTATTCACGAAATTGAAATAGCCCAACTATGTAATGTACATGTGTAGTTTGGTTCAGGTGGAATGTAACGTGAAAACCCTCTTATATATACCTGTTTGGATGTGATAACATGAGCAAATGTTGTATATGTGCAATTGAATTGCCTTTAAATTTTTTTTGAACAAACTTAAGACAAAATACTGTAAGACAAACTTCATACAAACCACCATAAGACTCCAAAGCATTCACAATTCAAAGAGGCCGATTCAATCTCTTTAACGTGATTGTAATCTACACTTTACCCATGGAGCGGCTAAGGTGTGTATCAAGGCCATTCCTTTCATCGTAGTAGAGTATACCCTTATAAGAACAATCCATCAAAGCTGAACAACTAAATTTTAGATTTGTTGACATGGCTCTATTCCTTGTGCATGTATCTACCGAATGCCTATAGGATGTTACAAGATGAACTATGCATCTATAAATGTTTTGTGTGGAGAAAGCATTAGGAGATTTTGGAGATCATTTAGATGCTATGCACAAGCCTTGAGCTAGAGGAAAATCTCGATATTGAACCACTTGAGCTCAATCAAGCATGAGAAAAAGTAGACATAGATAAAAGAATCTTGAAAAATGATGACAATGAAGATTAAGCAACATGCATCCTCATGAAATTTGTAAAAGAGTGTCATATTAGTAAAACATTACAATTAGTTTTTGTCTTGGAATCAATTTCAAAGTACACTAGGAGTTGCCTCTTGCGACCACGGTGGTTTGCATTCATTGGCCATGCCAAGCATGGTATATAGGCCTTCATTAATTGCTACACCGCACAATGTGCATGTGGATATATTTTGCATTTGTCTCACCAAGCATATAAGATAGTAATAGTGTCCACATGGAAACATATAATGGCCGCTCCAACCGCCAAAGACTGTGTGGCATAAGGGACATTGGTTGGTGGAGGAAATGTTGGCCACATTTGAGACTCCCACAACCTCAAGATGCATCAAAGAGTGGGAGATGTGATTTCCTTGGATTGAAACGTTGAGACAGGCCCTGCACATCTTGACTAAGCTTGTTCAATTGCACTTCAACCCTTGCAGTGGTTGGGCGGAGGGGGGGGGGGGGGTATGCGCTTGTGATAGTCTCACTACTTCTTGCCCTGTCTCTGCACGTAGCTTTGCCCCCAAGCTTTCCTTGACCTTGCTTAACTCCATTCCAACCCCTTCCACCATAAGAGCAAGCTCTTGTCTTGTGAATTTCACTATCTCCTCACATATATCATGGGTGCTAATGGTGACATCTTTCACTATAAAAATTTGCAAACGTTTACTGCAGATCTTTATCACGGTTTGTAGAGAGAGAGTCCAAAATGGCTTGCCAAAGAAAAGAGAGGAGGATGGAGGGATAACTTTTTGAACTAATAATATTATCGCTAATATTACCGGCGTCATTACCACAGGTATTACCGGGGACTTTGCCACAAATACTACCGGGAGTATTACCGTGGGTGGAGCTTTGGCGCCATGGCATTCAAATTTGAGTTTTCCTATATCTAAACAATTTTGTTAATAATCTAATCTTTAAAAACATGATTTACCTCTCTTTAAAAATGAAAAAAAAAACAATATCAAAACATGAAATGACGGCTTTGTGAATAAATATGAAAGAAAAAACTCCATGCGAAGCACTACAACACGTCACGCGAATATCGATGCGTGTATCGAAGGGTAAAAGTTTTTTTTAGGAATAAAAAGCCATGGTATAAGCGTAAGTATCAACACCGGTATCGCATCATCGGTATACGTGCTCGTATCTTAGCCATCGAAATAAGAAATTGTTACCATATACATGTGGTAGTGATGTGTGTGAACACACTAGGACCGCCGGGGCATTTTTTCCCTCTTTAGGAGGTTTTTTCCCCCGTGCATTGTATATATGCCCATCACTCTAGGGCTATCTATCTTTCCATTGCACACTAAGTAACAGACTCTCTATTGTGTGCCTTGAGCTTCCTTCGTCTTTTCCAAGCTGTGTGTTTTTCTCTGCAACCCTAATTCCAACAATTGGTATCAGAGCAAGTCACGTCCTCCCGGGCTTAGTCGCCAGCTGCTCCAACACACGCCTGTTTACTTTCTCCGATTTCAGTGAGCTTTGGCGAGCGTTCGCAGGTCCACATTTCGGCCTCCGTTTCCACTACAGGCAGTACTGCACAGGCTATTTCGTCATTTTGTGCAGAATTTCTATCAGTGCCGTTTTCTGCATAACAGGTGCCTTATAGTCTTCTACGGTTTGTGCTATATAGCACAGGTTGTTCCCGATCCGTTTCTCCTATTTTTGGGCAGTTTTCACATCAGGTGCAGCATTTACCATGGCTGACAACAACAACACAGATGTATTCAAGATGTTTGCTGCTGAGGACAGGTTAGATGGGGACAACTACCCTATGTGGGCTTATATGATGCAACATGTTCTTGTGTCAAAGGGTGTCTGGAACATTGTGCAGGGCATTGATGTACGTCTTGGTTCTGAGGATGTAGGTGATGTTGAGGATGTTGCAGGTCTTGCTGCAAGGATTGCAGCTATTAGAGTTGTTTTGCCTATGGCAGAACAAGCTCGTTGGGATGTTAAGGATGCGCAGGCTCATGCATTGATTGCGTTGTCTGTGAAGTGCACCATTGTTCCTCACATCCATTCAGCAAAATCTGCAAAACAGGCTTGGGATATTGTAGCAGGTCTTTATGCAAGCTGCAATGAGGCTAAAATTGCTTTGCTGCGTAAAGAGCTGGAGTCGAAGATTATGCAGGAGGAAGATGATATGGACACTTTCCTTGCTAGTGTCAAGGATATCAATGAGTAGCTTATTTCTGCAGGTGAAGTCATTTCAGACAGTTCCCCTGTGCAGACTGTTCTTGATGCCTTACCAGATTCCTACCAGACTTTTGCTAGTACTTGGAGACTTATGAGCCAAGGAAATCCTGAAGTTGTCAAGTTTGATGCATTATGCACATTGCTGTTGCAAGAGTCACTTTCCAGAAAAAACGGGACTAGGCAGCGTGCAGTTGAACATGCTTTTATTGCTTCTCAAAGAAAGGGTGGCAACACTAATGCAGCCACTTCTTATGGTTCTGCTGCGAGTGGCAAAAATTCTGTTCCTAATGCTTCTACTGGCAGCACTTCGTCTGGCAATTCTGGTGATAAGGGCAAAAAGAAGATGCATTGCCATTATTGTAAAGCCAATGATCACTTGATCAAGTCGTGTCCTAAGTTGAAGGCCAAAGAGGCTAAGAAGAAAGAGGGTGGTTCCATTGTAAATGTTGGTTCCACTACAAATGCAGCCATTGTTGAGTCTTCTGTGAAAGGAGACTGTAATGCTGATGTTGATGCAGAATGGGCTTTTAGCGTAGAGTGCACTTACAATCCTGCTGTCCATGATGCATGCTTGTCATTTGCTATAGATTCACATGTGTGGTATTTTGACAGTGGTGCTACAAAGCACATTACCTCACATCGTGAATTGTTTACCTCTCTTGAGTCTGTCCCTCATGGGAATTCAGTCACTTGTGCCAACAACGCCTCTTATCCAGTTCAGGGAGTTGGAAAGATTGTGCTCACTGCTGCTAATGGAAGTTCCTTCACACTTGTTGATGCACTTTATGTACCTGGGATCAAGAAGAATCTCTTGTCTGTATCCGCACTTGCTAGGCTTGGACTTGTAGTCAAATTTGTGGATGACAGATGTACAGTTCATGATCTCAGTTTTGGTGATGAAATTGTTGCATCTGGCCTTTTGTGCCGTGGGCTGTATAAGCTCACTTTGTATGACAAGTGTGGACAAAATTTTGCAAATGCTGTTGTAGATTCAAGGGCTATTTCAGATGCAAAACTTTGGCATGCACGTTTTGGTCATTTGAATTTTGCCAGTTTGCTGCGTTTGCAGAAATCTGATATGGTTGCTTCTTTGCCGCCTCTACAAACATGTCAAACATGTTTGTGAAGGCTGTATTTTGGGTAAGATGCAGCGTTCTAAATTTCCAAAGGATGGTTTAGTTCGGGCCACATGCAGGTTGCAGCTTGTGCATAGTGATGTTTGTGGGCCCATGCAAACTCCGTCCTTGGGCAATTACCTGTACTTCGTGACTTTCATTGATGATTACTCCAGGCATACATGGGTATTTCCGCTTAAAGCGAAGTCCGAAGTTTTTATGTGCCTTAAACAATTTCTGGCTATGGCTGAAAATGTCTCGAAATGTACTATGGGCAACCTCCGTTCCGATCGAGGGGGAGAGTATATGTCTCATGAATTTAATGCATTTCTGGCTAGTCGTGGGATAAAACACCAATGTACAATGCCTTATACACCTCATCAAAATGGTGTTGCTGAGAGGAAAAACAGGTCACTGACGGAAATGGCACGATGTATGGTCAAAAGTCAAGCTTTACCGCATTCTTTTTGGCTTGAGGCCATCATGTGTGCCACTTATGTACTTAACAGGTGTCCTACAAAAGCTTTGCAATCTATTACTCCATATGAAGCATGGCATGATAGAAAGCCTTCTATTGAGCACATGCGTGTTTTTGGCTGTTTGGCATATGCTTTGGTGCCACAAGTGCAGCGCAGAAAATTGGATGATAAGGCTGTCAAATGTATTTTTTTTTGTTATAGTGCTGAAAGGAAAGGATACAGGTTGTATCATCCGCAAACAAAACGTATTCTGGTTTCTCGGGATGTAGTGTTTGTGGAAGATTCTGTTCAGCCCTTGCTGTCATGTACCAGAGACAGTAATGTAAGCTCACAGGACATTTATGACACTTTGTTGCCTCTTTTCAGTGGTGGAAATATGAATGTAAGTTCCAATGAGGCAAATGTACAGCCTATGGGGGTTTCTGAAAATATTCTAGATCAGCCTAATACTGATGTAGATGTACATGATGTACTTGATGAGGAAAGGGCTGAAAATGAGCAGGCTAGAGGTATGCCAAAATGGCTGGTGCACACTTTGCGTGACAGTAAATTGGATGCACCTTTGTCTAGTCGTACTCGTTCAGGATCTCGCCATGCATCTTATGCATCAGATTGTTATGCTTTGGCTGTGTCTAGCTTACATGATGTTGAGGAGCCTCTGACTTTTGATGAAGCACAAAATTCAGAAAATTGGATGGCTGCCATGCAATCAGAATATGATGCACTTATAGAAAATGACACATGGAATTTATGTGATTTGCCTTCTAGCAAAAAGGCCATTGGTACGAAGTGGGTTTACAAGTTGAAATGCAAGCCGGATGGTGAGATCGATCGCCATAAGGCTCGACTTGTTGCAAAGGGTTATGCACAGCAAAAAGGCATATATTATGAAGAGACTTTTGCTCCCACTTGTCGTATGACTACTGTGCGTTTTCTATGTGCATTGGCAGCTCATTTTGGTTGGGATGTACATCAATCAGACATTGTTACTGCTTTCTTGAATGGTGACATATTTGAGGAAGTTTATGTAACGCAGCCTCGCGGTTTTGTCATAAAAGGACAAGAGGACAAAGTGTGCAAATGTAACAAGGATTTGTATGGGTTGAAGCAATCTCCTCGTGCTTGGTATGAGAAAGCTGACACTCATTTGGTCAAACAAGGCTTTCGTAACAGTCCAACAGAAAGCACATTGTATGTAAAGCGTGAGGGTGATGTACTTCTCATTGTGGTTCTTTATGTTGATGATTTGCTGATCACTGGACCACATGAGAGACATATTGCTGAATTTAAGGCTGATTTGAATGCTACTTTCAAGATGAAAGATTTGGGGCTGTTGCATCATTATTTGGGTATACAGTTTAAGCAGTGTGATGGTGGTATTGCTTTGTGTCAGAAAAGTTACATAGAGACATTGCTATGTGAGTTTAGACTTGAGGATTGCAAACCTATTGCCACTCCCATGGAAACAGGTTTGAAGTTGAGTCTACATGATGCTGGTGATCTTGCTAATGTCACTCTTTACCAAACTGCTGTTGGCTGCCTCATTTATGTATGCAACACGAGGCCGGATATTCAGTTTGCAGTCTCACAGGTCAACAGATTTATGCATTGCCCGGGGTCTAAGCATTGGCAGGATATCAAGAGGATTTTCCGCTACCTTAGTGGCACTTTACATCTTGGCTTGTTTTATCCCAAGGGGGGATCATTGCCGCCAGACTTACATGCTTTTTCGGACTTGGATTGGGCTGGTTGTTTTGACACGCGAGTGTCCACAAGTGGTTTTTGTTTCATGCTTGGCAGTTCATGTATATCATGGTTGAGCAAGAAGCAACCTACTGTGGCCACTTCGAGTTGTGAGGCTGAGTACAGGGCAGTCTTCACAGCTACGGTTGAGTGTGTATGGCTCAGACGCCTTATGGCTGATTTGGGTGTTGGACAGGACACTGCCAACACTATCTACACTGACAGTCAGAGCACATTGGCAGTTGCGAGGAACCCAGTTTTTCATGCTCGCACAAATCACATTGAGGTGCATTACCACTATGTCAGGGAGAGGCTCTCAGCAGGAGAGATCAGCTTGGCTTATATGCCAACACAGCACAACCTTGCAGATCTTTTCACAAAGGCATTGTCTCGTGAGAAGCTTGAATCTTTCCACAAAGCTTTGGGCTTACTCCCCTTTGTGGACTAATCATGTCCTCAGGGCATGGCACTTCCCTTTACTCATGTGCCAGCTCTCGTTCACCGCATCACTCCAGGATAAGCAATTGTTACCATATACATGTGGTAGTGACGTGTGTGAACACACTAGGACCGCCGGGGCATTTTTTCCCTCTTTAGGAGGTTTTTCCCATGTGCATTGTATATACGCTCATCACTCTAGGGCTATCTATCTTTCCATTGCACACTAAGTAACAAACTCTCTATTGTGTGCCTTGAGCTTCCTTCGTCTTCTCCAAGCTGTGTGTGTTTCTATGCAACCCTAATTCCAACAGCAATAAAATGAGCGTCAATGTAGCCGTTGAAATATGCACCGAAAAGAGAAAGATCGTTTTAGTGTGTATAACGTCGCACATATTGACATCAATTTCGAGGTATATACCGGTGCTTGTTTCAATGTGCATACCGACGCCTATTCCGGCACTTGAACCGATGCCAAAACCTGCAAAAAAATTGGGTAGGGAGGGTTGGGAACTAATTTTGCATGTACTATATCACTAGGTACCATCCCTCTCTTCCCAAAGGAAGAGTGCAAAAGCAACCGCACTGCACCTACATTTGGACCCTGAAGAGCGAGAGGTACATTAGGTACACATTGTAAGCATAACAAAACATCAAATACTTAAACATGACAAGTTTCCAAAAATCATAACTATAACGTCAACTCCCAAACCATAGGCACAACAACATGAAGATTTTCTAACCATAAGTAAAACATGACTTGAAAACCGCAAGTTTAACCATAATGTGATTGCCAAACTATATTTGCAAAACATAAAACATAACCTGTTTGCCATACTATAATCATAACATGACTATCATACCATAACCATAAGGTGATTGCCATACCATATTTGCAAAACCATAACCTGCTTGCCATACCATAACCATAACATGATTGTCATACCATAACCATAATGTGATTGCCAAATTATATTTGCAAAACCATAACCATAACCATAACATGATTGCCATACCATCATTGTAAAACCATAACCATAACCATAACATGATTGCCATACATCATTGCAAAATCATAACCATAACCTGATTGCCAAACCATATTTGCAAAACCATAATCATAACCTGCTTGTCATACCATAACCAGTACATGATTGTCATACCATCATCGCAAAACCATGACCATAACTTGATTGCCAAACCATATTTGCAAAACCATAACTATAACCATAACCTGCTTGCCATACAATAACCATAACATGATTTCCATAGTATAATTGAAAAACCATAACCATAACCTAATTCTCATACCATAATCCTCAGGGGGTTCACAATCCAGTACTCCCCTATATAATGTGCGTTCTCAGGGTATTTAAAAAACCCCTCTTTTAACATGTCTAATTGAATAAAATGACCCCTTATTTTAATGTATCTCTGTTAAATTGCCTAAATTTTTTACATTTTAAAACCCCTCCTTTCGAACTCACGTTATACATTAACATGATTACATAGTGCGCCCCCCGAGCCATAATCATAATCATAAAGAAAATGCAAAACCATAAATATAAACGTCAAATTGTACATGTATAGAATGAATTCGCACAATTGTATCAAGAAGACCACAACTAAAAATAAATAAATTATGGAGGATATCACCCTCATGGTAATTCCTCCCAGTCAATCGCCTCTCCCTCCTCTTGCAACTGTGTCAAAAGGGCCACGAGTCCATGCTTGTACCCATACTTCTCATTAGAAAACTTTGAAGGTCATTTGGAGTGTCTTCTAAGAAATTCTATTTCTCTCTCTAGAAAATCTTCCTAGCTACAATGCCTTGCACTTATTGAGTATGTCCAAAAGGAAAATTTCATACTTTAAAGAGTAAACCTAACTTTCTGGCATTTTTTTAAAACGGCCCCCTTTTCATTAAATGTGATCGTCTTTTTCACGAGTTCGGCGCCGCTCATTCAATACTGCTTTCTACATCATTTAAATTTTTATAAATACAAAATTATCAAATAATGGCATAATTAAAAGATTTGGACACCGCCAATGTGTTCGAAACGCCCAAATATCTAAAAATTGACCGTCTAGTTGCCCTGTCCTAACACCCAGAGAGGGAGAAAATGCCAAAAAACATCTAAAAGGGGGTTGTAACACAACGACACGTGAGGGGCACTCAATTTTTTTGTGAAATGGCCTCTGTGCACCATTTTGCTACTTCTCTCTTTTACAGGTTTATATATATATAAAGAACTGTATATATCCATAAATGGGAGAAGTAGCAGAACGGTGCGCAAAGGCCATTTCACAAAAATTTAGAGTGCCCCTCGCGCGTCGTTATGATACAACCCGCTTTTAGAGGTTTTTTGGCATTTTCTCCCTCTTCGGGTATCAGAACAGGGCAAGTAGACATTCGATTTTTAGGTATTTGAGCGTTTAGGACACATTGGCGGTGTCTAAATCTTCAAATTCTGACATTATCTGACAATTTTGTATTTTTTAAATCTGAATGATGTAGAAAGCCGTATTGAATGAGCAGCACCGACCTCGTGAAGAAGACAATCACATTAAATGAAAAGGTGACCGTTTCCAAGGATCGTTGGCTCATTGAATGAGTAGGTGATACTTTTTTTATATTTTTGTTAATATCAGTCTATTTTTCTACGTAACATTGTCCCTTCTCTCATTGGAGGAGATCTTTTTTCTCTCTCTACTAAAAGGCCCTCCAAAAGACCTCTGAAATTTTTTAATGCCTCTCGGTGGGTCGAAGGGCGCTTCATAGCAACTTCCTGCAAAACAAAAAATTAACCATAAGATAAATATTCAAATAATATATACATATTCGACAATTTAAAGTATTACTTATAAATTCATATTGCAGTGTGTCGTAGCCCCCACTCCCAAGATGTGACGCTCCATTAGACTCCAAACGTGATCTTGCTGCATCTCTCTGCTGCTGAAATCTCTGAGGATTGTCCTCTCTCTCTCGTAAAATCCCCGCCGACTCCTCTGCGTCCAACCATGTCAGCTTTGGACTGCCAACCTTGTATCTGTCTCTTGCCTCTGACCGAATAGTGTGACATTGTGGCAATCACCACACTCAAGATCCAATCATTCAAGAGTGAATCATACCCCTTTATCGGCATGTGCTCTCTGTGAATGGCCTCGACGATGTAATCCTTTCTTTCATCATCTTGATCATCTCCCAAATCTCCATCGATCATAACTGGGAAAAATTGAATTGTACAAAGCTATCGAATCCTCTGTTGCATGGCCTTTTCGGCCTTATCCATCACAACAACGCCCCTATCCTTGGTCTTCTACACCTTACTAGGATCATGCTCGTGTGATCCCCAAGGTGTGCATGGTGTGCCAATCGGTGACATATCTACTGCAGACAGTGGTGGATGCTCTCTCGGTTGTATGATCGCATCGGTAGAACCGCTACCACTACAACCACCGCCTTCAAAACGATGCTTACCTCGTCTCGAAGAAGAATCAATTGTCGATGTAGATGGCACACTCGACTGAGATATAGGACCGATCGGTGTAGGGGGTAAACTAGTCCTAGGCATAGAGGTAGCCGTATAGAAGGACCAACTCCCCAAAGGTTCTATGCATAAGAAACCTTCTCTGTTGTGAACTGTGACAAAAAGGAGCCCATCTGCTCGGGTGACATGCTCGCCGGAGTGACAGGAAAACTAAAACTCGGAGAGTATGTATCGTCGTCATCAGCCATGGCTACAGATACATAAATAACACATAAACAATATGTTAGTTCACAAAAGAAAAGCTTAAGCAATGAAAATAACAAAAAAAACAAAGCTGCAACTCAACTCATTATATTTATCAAGTGTTGTAGACTAATTTAAAAAGTTTTACAAAAGAGTTCCTAGCAAAAATCAGTAGTCAATCTCTTATATTTTATGACAGCTGATGCACCAAAGATATCTAATACAAACTTATATTCAAAGTAATGTGATCATGTGGATTTGCAAAAGGAAGTTGTGAAAATATTTACATGTCAATTGTAGCCTCTTGATATCTCCTTCTTCAACACTCCATTTCACTTTGCCTCCGAGATTGTCGTATCTAGCCACCTCCTAGTATGAGAGTCAGACAATTTCTAAAGATGATTTGGAAAAGGAAGGTTTCTAGTGGCACGATTCACTATAAGAGGAGTAGTCTATAACCACTAGCATTGTCGTGAAAAAACAAAGGAAAATGGAGAGAGAAAATATTGTGTGCGCGGCAATAACCGCGGCTCATAACGCGGTAGTGGTTTGGAAGCAATAATCGTGGTAATATCTGTGGTAATATTACCGCGTCTGTTGCCGCTAGTATTACCGTGCTAATTACTACTAAACACCCATTCAAAAAATAAAGGTGCTCATTTGGGCCACCCAAAATTGGGTGGCCCAAATGAGCACCTTTATTTTTGACCTACAGAAAACAATGAAACGTCAATTTTTTTCTGAAAGAGTATAGAAAAAAACCAAAGAATTGAAATTGAATTTACTTTACCTTGATAATTTAATGTGCAGAAGATCAACTATTTAAAAAAGCTACGAAGAAAATATAAATAGTTGTATATACAGTTTGTGCCACATTGGGACTTTATGAAAGTTTGGACAAATATTTTTCTATCTAATCCTCCTCGTTCTTGTCGTCGTCCAGAGGCACGTATGTTTGATCACCTTGACTCTACATAAACCCAAACCAAATTAAACAATTATCAACAGCTCAAAACAATTGATACAAAATTACTTATTTAAACTTACCTTTTGTTGTGTTCCAACCGCTGCGTCCAATTGCTGGTAAGAGATGTGGTTGTTATTGAACAACCATCACCAAATATCAAATCCTGTATGTCGCTCCCGATACTTGACCATCTCTTTGGTTGGTCGCGTAAGAGTGATATTTTTCTAAGTTAGCAATAACAATAACAAATCATCAACTACAATCTTTATAGTCACAGATTTAGGTTATAATTTAATCAATCTTACATATTTGCCTCCTGAGCCATAGTGCGTGGGAGTTTGTCTGGTGCAAGCTTCGAGTTGTTGTCTATAGGATGAGCCCATCGCAACTTGATTGCTCTTTTCTTGCATTTCCCACTCCACTCCGCGTCTGCCATGTTGCCATCACGATAGCTTCAGTCTGGATCTCTAACCTGGTTGGCTGCGGGCCGTACATTGGGCTGCTTGTTTTTCAAAAATGTTTTTATGTAGCCCTCCAACCATTGTTGTAAAAAACGTTGATCGAGGGTATCTGGCCGAAATCTAGCATGCAGTACGTCCTCAATGTAACATGCATGATCAGGCAGTTGGTCTCTAAACTTTACAAAATAGTTCTTATACATTGAATGTATAAGAATTTGAAGATGACGTCAAAATTTCCTACCCCCTGTGCTGTACCGAAGTCCACCTCCCCACTATATTTTACCCTATAGTAGCGTCCATGCGTGTCTGGCACGGGTGCGTCAGTATCTCGTCCTCTGTGTCAAGGGAGGCATGCTCTAAAATAAGGGGCTCCATTCCCCCGCCACTACCAAAACAAGCGAAGCCACAAGATCCACCGCCGCTTCATCTCTCCCAGTGCTCGTTGCCTTGAGACGAGCGTCGACGCGCACCGCTAGAGGAAGTTCATCGACGGTGTTCTGACGAAGCAAGAGTGAATGGAGTGGCGTAGGACCTTGTGATGCCATGGGAGTGGTACCCTACGATGGAAGGGGAGTAGGACGATAAGAAGGGATCATAGACTAAGGTGTCGTCAGTGCGAAGCTCTGCATTAGGAAAATATGAAACCTAAAAGGGCCTTGTAACGATCCCTTATTTACAAGGAATTAAGACTAAAAATGTGTGCAATTTAGGAGACAACACCATTAAATGAGGGTATTCTCATAGGTCTTTTTTAAGGTTGTCATAGGCTTTTTGTAGGTTGAAATATAGCCGGCTAGGGAGGGAGGATAGGTACATTCTCTCTCTACCCAAAAGAGAGCGGTGGTCCTTATGACAATAACTACCCTCCCCCCTTTTTTGCCACATCATCAAGGGCATCCATAGCCTCAACCCAAAAAAACACTTTAAAAAAAATAAAACCTCACTTTTACTCAAAACTTCTCCCCAAGCTATATATATACCCAAAAATAATTTTTCTCTCTCAAAATCTCACTGCTAGGCCTGCAATATATCAAACTTTCCACCTTTTTTTATTTCCCTCCAAAATCACTCCCCTCTCTCTCTCTTTTTCTCTTTTCTCTCCTACTTTTAAGCACACACTCTTCCTCCTTCCCTCTCTCACTCCTCTCCCTCTCTCTTCTACTTTTTAGCACACACTCTTCCTCCGTCCCTCTCCTTGTTGCAAGTCCACTCCATAGCTTTGTTGCAGCTCTCCCCCCATGCCTCTCCACTCCATAGCCCTCTTCTCCACTCCATAGCTCTCCTGCATCTCTCCATCCCATTGCTCTCATGTAGCTCTCCATTCCCATAGCTCTCTTGCAGCCCTCCATCCCATAACTCTCCTCTCCACTTTGTAGCTCTCCTGCAGTTCTCCATCCCCCATAGCTCTTCACTCCAGAGCTCACCTCTCCCCTCCGTGGCTCTGCTCCAGCTCTTCACTCTTGCTCAAGGCCATCTTTATTCCCCTTGCCATGGAGCTAGGAGACATTACAAACCTCCCATCCACATCAAGATCATCAAGTTCAAAAACGGTTTCTCTATATGTTTGCCTGCCAAAGGACTTTGCACCCTCAAAGCGTCATTACTTGCAAACTGCATAACAATGCCGTGGTGCAAGTCACACCAATGTGGACCTTTGGATGCATGGTTGCCTCTACCTAATGATCCATCCATCAATGTGTATCCAACATTCAATATCCTTGCTTTATTCTTACAATATGTAGATAGAGGGGAGCACAGTCTTATTGGATACTGCAAGCGATTGTTGTCTATTGGAGATGATACCACACAATGATCTTTGCGGTCCATAATATGCATCCCATAATCTATGCCTTGGTCCCTCTCTACCTCCTTCATTCTATGCCATACAAAACCATCTCTCCATGATATGGATACAAATGACAATACAAATCTTTAGATACATCACGATCATCATGGTAAAAAAAAAACGCGTACATATCTAGTTCTCAAAAGAGCTTGCACCCTCCAAGCGTTATGACTTACATAGAACACAACAATGCCTTAGTGCAGGTCACACATATGTGGACCTTTGGGTGGATGGCTACCTCTACTCCACTAACCCTTTGGTTAATGTGTATCCATCATTCAATAGTGTCCCTACCTTCTTGCAATACGTAGGTAGAGGGGATCTAGGTCTCACTATAAGAGGATTTGTCTATAACCGCTAACATTGCCGTAGAAAAACAAACAAAAAAGGAGAGAAAAAAATTTGCGGGGGCGGCAATAACCGCGGCTATGAATGCGGTAGTGGTTTCTCAGCAATAAGCGCGGTAATAGTCGCGGCAATATACCTGCTGCTATTACCGCGACCTTTGCCGCGGTTATTACCGCTACACGCTAATTCAAAAATAAAGGTGCTCATTTGGGCCACCCAAATTTGGGTGGCCCAAATGAGCACCTTTATTTTTGGCCTGCATAAAACAATAAAACATCAATTGTTTTTTGGAAGAGTATAAAAAATACCAAAGAACTGAAATTGAATTTACTTTACCTTGACAATTAAAAAACATATCACACTCATGGTGTATGGTTAACTACGTAGAACATTATTTATTTATTTTCTTGTTCTCATTGACTCAAGACTTGGGTCCACTGGAGGCGATGTGCACCCCGGGTGGGAGCCCACCTGAGATGTGAACCAACCAAAAGGAGAGCCATCTGGCTGCTCCTCACCAGTTGATCTGTCGTCTGACGTCTACATTACAAAGAGCAATATAAGATTAAGCTTTCCACCCTACTCACTCATCTATAAATACGTACACAAGTATATCAGCACACAAACACGTAGATACATATACATACTAGTAGACCTAAGTAGAGGCTAGTAGTACCAAAGGTCAACTGCACCTCTTTAGATATCATCGCAGTCTCAACCGTGGTAAAACCAAAGGTACGTTGCGGTAATCCATGCATGTGTGGATCAATGACCACAATGCCACAATTAAAAAAGGACTATACCCAAGAGGAAGCGTCTAACCTTCGGATGTTATGCTCCCATACTTAGTGCCTACATACATGCATAAACAAATATTAATGTACACACATATATATGTTAAGGTTGTAAATGTAGCCATCGTTTTGTGTTGACTGCACCTAAATTCAACGTCTAAGTGATCAATTAATCGTAATATTACAATTCTCCCCCAGAGGATATATATATTAGCACACAAACACGTAGATATATACACATACTAGTAGACCTAAGTAGAGGCTAGTAGTGCCAAAGGTCAACTGCACCTCTTTAGATATCATCGTAGTCTCAACCGTGGTAAAACCAAAGGTACATTGTGGTAATCCATGCATGAGTGGATCACTGACCGCAACGCCACGATTAAAAAAGGACTATACCCAAGAGGAAGCGTCTAACCTCCGGATGCTATGCTTCTGTACTTAGTGCCTACATACATGCATAAACAGATATATATGTACACACATATATATGTTAAGGCTGTAAATGTAGCCATCGTTTTGTGTTGGCTGCACCTAAATTCAACGTCTAAGTGATCAATTGATCATAACATTACAATTCTAATGTAATGTAATAAGTAATTCTATTTCTCTCACTGAGTCTCTCTCTCTCTCTCTCTCTCTCTCTCTCTCTCTCTCTCTCTCTCTCTCTCTCTCTCTCTCTCTCTCCCCTTCTTGGTCGTGCAGTTGAACTACGAAGCGGAAGCTCCATCCCAGAGTCATGTCTACGCCTCTATGTAAATCAAGCACTCTCAGAGATGATAAGCCAAACATGGACGACATCTTTTGTCGAGGCATGGAGGTCTCGGCTAAGATCATGGTGGCTTTGGACTTGGGCACCACTTTTTCCGACTTTGCGTACGTCCACAAGAACGACCCCAGAGACATCCACCATGTCCAAGATTGTCCTCACAAACTGAGGTAGCCGCTTCATCCCGTTATTCCAAAACATAGATCAGCATGTTTTATAAGTGGAACCCCTTGTCTTCTACCTACACCCTCCAAGCTTGGGCATGGGCTACCCTTCGCTCAACAAAGCGTCCTCACCTTCAAGGTAATCTTGTTGCTGGTTGCTCAGGTATCCCTTTGGAGCCCAATTTTCATCTCCTTAACTTCTTTCTCTCTCTCCCTCTTTCCCCTCTTTCTCTCTCTCTCTCTCTCTCTCCTTATCTCTCTCTATTCCTCTCTTTCTCTCCCTCTCTATCTACCTCTTGGATCCCATGCACATATTCAAGAATGTAGACCAAACACTATGGGACCACATTATTGGCAAGAAGGACTCTTTGGGTGCGAGGGAGGATTTAAGCCTTTTAAAATGTCTCCCCACTTCTGCCACTCCACGGCGTGCCCCAAATGGAAAGATTGTGCTTCCTAAAGCACCATGGATGGTAGCAAAAGAAGAATTAGACAAGGTAAAGGGTACAATCGCCTCTATTCACACACCAACAAGATACATGAGGTTGCTAAAGGGAGCTTTCACAAAAGTGAGAAGGGTGGAAGCGTTCACTTGTATGGGTTGAAGTCCCACGATTGGCACAAGATGCTTCAGGTAATCTCCCTATTCTATCTATATTTTGTGTTTATGACTATCACTCACTTTCCTTTCCCTGATTTACATTGTAGTTCATTCTGCCAGTGAGTATGTGTATATGTCGGGACAAGAAAGTCAGGGATGCTATTTTCAAATTAGGAGAGCTAGTAAGGTACACCACAAGACTTCACTCAACTACACCTTTTTTATGTACACAATAATTTCAACCAGCACTTAGTGTATCCTTGGGTGTTTTCTTGTAGATTTGTGAGCTCCAAGGAAATCGAAATAGATGCTATCCCTGCTGCTCAAACACTTGCAACAAAAATTGTGTGTGCCATTGAAGATGCATTTCCTCGATCGGTCCTTCTTAGTCAAATTCACCTCTTGGTTCACGTGGTGGAGGAGATCGCTATATGTGGAGTAGTGCATGCATGATGGATGTTCTTCTTAGAGAGGTTTTTAAAAACTCTCAAAGATTCTGTGCGGCTACGGTCTCAACAAGAGGCATGTATGGCCAAAGGGTGGATTGTTCAAGAGGCATTTGTTTACATATCAGAGTATTTGGCACAAATTGATCCTTCAATTCCTCGCATGTGGTCAGACGAGGAAGATGCACGGATGACTTCACACTAACAAGTGGAAAGGGGAAACTACTTAACATGGATATGAATCTATCCCGAGTGGTCGATAACTTTTGCATTCTCAATGCAAAGACTATGACCAAGTGGGTGGACTTGTGGACAGTGGCAAAGGCCAGGTGTTTGCAAGAGAGGGAAGCATGGAAGCAAGCACATGGAGGAAGGAGGGCACCCCCATTGCCTAGACACCTTGCATGTTTCCTAGATCTCATTAGTGTAGAGTGGATTCATGAGAGAATGACGGAGGCAAAAGCGCGTGGAGAAGACATCACCAACAAAGAATGGGAGTATGACCACGAGGCTGCTTACCAAAGGTAGAGTACTCATATACCTAAACCATATTTTCTCGCTATTTTTTGAAATTATCTTAATATGTATTTGAAAAATTAATATATTTTTCTATTTTGTAGTGCCTTTCCTTTAACTCTATGTGGTCAAAGGGTCGTCACTTTTGTACGCGCCACATTGACGAGCGTAGAACCACCATGAATTGTGCCATCATGGGAAACTTTGACACAGACGGTGATGAATCCAGGTACTTCAGAACATTTGAAAGGATACTAAAGGTTAATTTTAGAACCTTTCATAGCTTCATCTTCGAGTGCAAGTGGTTTGAAAATGTGTCTAGACGACATGAGAATGGCCTCTACATGGTGGACTCTAGTGTGCATCACACAGGGAGGTATGACAATTTAGTTTTACCACGCAATTGTGAGTAGGTGAGTGACATGTACCTTTTTTATTCTTTTTTACTTGTAGCGTTAGTTATACCAATGTTACTCACTTTGAGCTTCTATTTTATAGGTCATCAATATCCCAGCAATCCACCAACCAAAACTTTGGTTCGTAATTCGCGTAACACCTTGGGGGAGAACCATTTTTTCCACTAAAGATGGTGAGAGCTAGCGGGGTATGAGAGTAGATTGAGAGGAAGAAGAAGTAGTCTTACAAGAAAGATGTACATCTCCTCACATAATCAATCATATTAGCATAGCATAGCTTCGTAATTAGCATGGTAGAGGAGATGAGCATGCATTGTAGCTTGGCTCTTGGTTGGATTTGCATCACAAAGCCAAGAACTGTTGGTGTAGGCCTCCCATCTCACAAGCTTGGAGTAGGTGATAAGCTTTTCATTAAATCTTGAGAAGGAGAGAGAGCGTCTTCTTGCTTCACACATGAGCTTGTGTGTGAGTGTGTGAGATAATGCCTTTGAAAATTAATCCCCCTCTCTCTCTTGGTTGACCCCTTTTGCTATTTGCTCGAAGTTACTAGGCCATTAAATGTTCCATTGGTATCAGAGCACAAGGTTTCTCTTTTCTTGCTCAAGAAGGGATGTCCTCAAGCTAGTTGTAATGGTTGGTATTATTAATTGCAATTGAGTAAGTAGAATAGGGGTTTTTCAGCCTTGCAGTGCGCTTGCCTTCGTGAAGATAACGGGGAATCACCGTCGAGAGCTATGGTCTTAATAGTGAAGTCCTACAGGGCTTGCCTACGGCTTAACCATTATTGAGCTATTAGAAGCTTGACAGGAGCTGGTTCTGTTTTGGTGTTGAAAGACCCTCTCTTATATTCCTTGCAATAAATGGTATTTGAGCCACGGGTATAGTGGATTGAGTTCTTTTCTGAAGGGGTAAAGAGGAGTAGCAACTAGGGATGAA
Organism: Adiantum capillus-veneris; assembly: GCF_014529385.1. Taxonomy (NCBI): domain Eukaryota; kingdom Viridiplantae; phylum Streptophyta; class Polypodiopsida; order Polypodiales; family Pteridaceae; genus Adiantum; species Adiantum capillus-veneris. The sequence continues at coordinate 8,682,591 of NC_140946.1, read as the reverse complement.
GTGCCAAAGTACACCTAAAAGTTGTTAGAATGGGTGACAATTGTAAAGAGAGTGAAATTAATGTTGATAGCTTTGATTTTGCTAATGAGCAGGCTACTAATGATGCCCCTATGCTTGTTAATTACCTTCTTTCTGGGCTTCAACAAGACATTGGCAATCCATCCCTCCAAAGTGAAGTGCAACGGTAGCTTCGTGCTCATGGGACTCTCCAAAATCCCCACCATGATGAGAGAGTACCTAGGAAGCCTCCTTGAAAGACTCCCAGAAGAGGCCTCTCTTTGATTCAGGAAGAAGAAGAGGATACAAGCGAAGGGCTAAAAAATTTTCTTCTTGATGATGCATCTCCTTCCCAAAGGAGAATTCAAGAGCCCCCACCGAAGGAACGAGAAAGAAGTGAGTCTCCTACCACCTTGACGAAGATGGCTCCACGAAGACGGCGGACTAAACGCTCTCCATCACCTCCAAAATGGAGAAGACCACCGCACACTTCTCCACGCCATAATTCAAAGAGGGATGACAAAAAGCAAGAGAAGAAAAAGGCAAGAAAGAGGTCACCCTCTTCTCCATCTCTTCCTCTAATGAAAGTGATGGTGCAGACAAAGAAGATCAAGGCAAGAAAAAAGCGAGAAAGAGGTCACCCTCTTCTCCATCTTCCTTGAAGTCTTCATATTTTGAAGAAAGTGATGGTGCAAGTTTGAACCATCAAAAAGAAGAGGCCACAGAAAATCCTATGCCACGTGGAAGAGGTCGTCCAAGCTCAAGAAGTTCGAAGAGGGAGGAAAGAGCATCTCTTTTCTTATCTACGATGGCACCTTTGGTGCTACGGAGAAAGTCTTGGCCTTTATCCAACAATTCAATGCGGCATTTGGAGATGAGTGCTTCACGGAGTCCTCTAAGCTACACCATGTAGCCATGCACTTTCAAAAGTCCACCAGGCAATGTTGGTCTAGCCTACGGGCCAACAATGAAGCTCCACGAACATGGAAAGCTTTAAGAGCTTCCATCATGAAGCATTTTTTGGCCACCACTAATGCGAAAGACAAAGTACTCACCGAATGGCAAAGCTTGAAGCTCTCTCCCTACAAATCCATTCACAATAGATAAGTTTTGGGATTTACATCTCAAAGACACTGTCTTCAAAACGATGGATTTTGGAGAGCAAAATCAACAATTTTGCACGAGCTTAACTAAAGAAATGGCGGAGTATGTCAACTCCCAAAGGCCACGCACCATATCCGTGGTTATACACCATACTATGGTGGCTTCTTGAATCAATTTCCAAACAGGGGTGAAGATAAATTTTAAGCCCATGGAAAACAAGGGTTCCAATGAGCCTAAGGAAAAGGACAATCTCATAAAGTCTCCTAAGGGAAATTACAACAAAGCTAAAGAGAGGGGAGTTTACAAAGGCAAAAACAAACTCTCTCTTGAATAGCTTGAGTGTTATCGCAAGGGTAACCGTTGTTTCAAGTGCAGCCAGCAAGGGCATGCGTATCGCGTTTGTCCCCAAAAGAACACCCGCCATCAGTCTCCTAGAGCCACCTTGGTCGAGATCCAAGAGGATGAAACTCACCACAAAGGATCTCCTCTAGGCCATGCTTGGGGAAAGGTAAGAGAACATGATGCTTTTATTCTCTTTGACCCTGGTTCTACTCACAATTTCATAGAGTTGGCCACCAAGCTAGGCATACAAGCTTACAAGATGGGAGATGTCCTACCCACAGAGGGTGCTTTCAAGGGGCAAGAAGCTTCAGTCAATCCCTTAATCGGGAAATTGAGGCTCCATGTCCAAAGCTACGTGGACAAAGAGGACTTCTTTATCTTTCCTCTCAAGTATGAGGATGTAATCCTAGGGGCACCATGGTTTGATTGCATGGCTGCCAATGTTAAATTTCCTGAAAGGAGAATCTACTTTAGGTTCAGGGAAAACGATATGTACATAGATGCTAAGGAAATGGGTAACACCATACCCATTATACATATGCAAGCTTTCAATAAGTCAATAAAGAGCTCTATTTTTGTGTACATGATTTTTGTTAAAGATTCTTAAAATGAACCTAATGCTTTAGCAAAAGAAAATATAAACAATCAGAAGAAATTAAAGTTATCCAATTTTCTCAAGGGGTTTCAAGATGTCATTATTGACGACATCCCTTGTGAACTACCTCCTAAAAGAGGCAATGATGACCATGCAATTGACTTCTTCCAGGAATTTCATTTCCTAATAAACGTCCCTATAGAGTTTCTCAAGCTCAACAAGAGGAGATCATGCGGCAAGTACATGAGTTAGTTGAGAAGGGCATGGTTAGGCCTAGCTCATCTCCATTTTGCTCACCTGTGCTATTAGTGCAAAAGAAAGATGGCACATATCGTATGTGTGTCTACTATAGAGCACTAAATAGGATCACTATCAAGAATAGGTTTCCCGTTCCACGGGTAGAAGACCTAGTTGATAAGCTACAAAGGTCCACGTACTTCACTAGGATTGACCTAAAAAGTGCCTATCATCAAATAAGGATATTTGATCAAGACATTGTACTTGAACCACATTTCGCACTACGTTTGGTCTTTACGAATATATTGTGATGCCTTTTGGCTTGACCAATGCATGAGCCACATTCAACCGCTTGATGAGAAGCTATTTAGTCCTCACCGAACCTTTACTGGAGTGTTCTTCGATGATATTATCATATATTCTAATTCACTAGGTGAACACAAGCAACATATCGAGGTAATATTTCAAGTTCTAACAGAGAATAAACTTTATAGTAATCAAAAGAAAAGCGAATTTTTCTTGCAAGGGATTCAGTATGTAGGTCACATTATCTCTCAAGATGGCATCCAAATGGATCCATCAAAGTTAGAGGTAATAAAAGGATGGCCTACGCCATGGAATCTTCATGAACTAAGAAGCTTTATAGGTATGTGTGCATACTATAGACGCTTCATAGAAAAGTTCTCACGAATTGCGGGACCATTACATGACCTAACAAAGAAAAATGTTAGGTATACATGGTCTGCTAAGGAGAACAATGCTTTCAAAAAACTTAAAGAAAAGCTTATCTCTCAACCTGTGCTTACACTGTCGGATCTCTCAAAGCCTTTTGAGGTCCAATGTGACGCTTGTGGTGATTTCCTTGGAGCTATTTGGCTCCAAGAAGGGCACGCCATAGCCTATGAAACTCAAAGGCTCAACCTTGTTGAGAAAGCTCTAGACATATATGAAAAGGAACTCCTCGCAATTCTACATGCCTTAGACTCATGGAAGCACTATTTATTGGGGACTCCTTTCATTTTGTGAACGGATCACCAAAGTCTTAAGTACTTGATGATGCAGACCAAGCTCTCCAACAAAAAAATGAGTGGGAAAATTTCCTTTGCAATTTCATTTTAATATTGCTCACATTGCTGGCAAGCATAATCAAGTAGCCAATGCACTCTCAAGACGGCCGAGAGTGAATGCGGTTTCCAACTCACAATAATGTATCTTCTATGATAGATGAGTATGTTATTGATCCTGATTTTAGAGATGTGATTTCAGCCCTTGCATTAGGAAGAAAGAGGAAGCATTTACCTTACAATATGGTTATCTTCTCTATGGCAATAGACTATGTGTTTCTAACTCACTACGTGAGAAAGTAATGTATGAATCTCATGCTCCTCCTTATGCGGGGCATAGAGGGATTCAGTCTACCCTAAAAGGGATTGAAACATATTTCTATTGGCCTACCATGAAAGAAAACATACAAGAGTATGTTTCTAAATGTGTGGTATGCCAAAAGAAGAAGTTTGATAGACGGATGCAACTTGGATTGCTTCAACCTTTGCCAATCCCTAATTCACCATGAGAGAGCATATCCATGGATTTTTCTTTGGATTGCCTAAGTCTATCCATGGGAATACGGGAATATGGACGATAGTAGACATGTTGAGTAAACAATCTCATTTTATACCTCTCAAAAAGACTATATCAAAGCCTATCAAATAGCAACCCTCTTCATATCACAAATCTTTAAGTACCATTGGTTGCCAATGTCTATAGTGTTCGATAGAGATCCTAGAATGACCAGTAATTTTTGGAAGGGTCTCTTTGAGAATTTAGGGGCAAGGCTAAACTTCTCTTTGGCCTATCACCCGCAAACGGATGGCCAAAGTAAAATAGCTAACCTAACAATTCTTGATCTACTAAAAGCCTATGTAACGGAAGTAGATCAAAGATCCCAATGGGAGAAGTACTTACCCTTAGTGGAGTATGCTTACAATAACTCTATACATACTTCCATGGGAAAAGAACCTTTCGAGGTAATTGAGGGAAGATCAAAAAGTTCCTTGCTGCTTAAGGTACACGGGAAGATCTCTGCTACATATGAGTATAGCCAAGACCTAAAAGAATCTTTCCAAAAGATTAAGGATGCTATCTCTATCTCACAACAAAGGCAAAAGGCTACTGTTGATAAGCACAGAAGAGCCCAAGCCTTTCAAGAAAATTATTCGGTCTTACTCAAATTTCCCAAGGCTCGATTAAGGCACATGACAGGCAAGAATCCTACGCGACACCAAAAGTACTATGCTAAGTTAGCAAAAAGGTACTATGGTCCCTTCCACATTCTTAGGCCAATCAATGAGATAGCCTATCAACTCAAGTTGCCCAGCCATTGGATCATACAAAATGCTTTCCATGTGAGACTACTAAAGCCTTACAAAGGAGAGCCATCTCAAGAACCAACTATTGAATACCCACCGGAGATCGTGGACCAAGAAGAGGTGCTCCAGCCCGAGTCCATTCTCCGACTTGAAGACAATGTACTAAGAGGTGGTAAGACTATTCGATGATATCTTATTAAGTTTAAGAATTATACTTTTGAAGATGCTAGATGGATGCAAGGCATACAATTAAAGGATAACCTAAACCTTGTCAATGCTTACAATGCTTCCCAAGAGTAAGCAAATGTACAAAATGTTAAAAATGAACAAAGTTTTTTTTGTCTTATAAGACTCTCTTTTTCTTTATTGTGCACAAAAATTAAGTAGTATGCATGCTTAGATCAAGTTTGTGGAGACAACGTCTCCCAAACACCAAGTAGAGCTTGTCACTCTACTATGGAAGATTGATAGGAATAATGTGCAGACATGCTTACGACAGGTTAGGCTCTTAAATGCCAAATGGATAAGTCATCCATTCTGGAACGATGTCGTAGGGTAACAGTAGTGTCATAATAACTAATATCTAATTCTCCTAAATGATTTTCTCATGTTAAACTGATCATTTAATATGGGGAAGTGCTAGGGGAGAAAAAGCTAGAATATTGGTTAAGCTGGCAGACCAGCCACAGTAGGGATCCAAAGGAGGGAAAATAAGGATCCAAAGGGGGGCCATCTGTAAAAGATCAAGGTGCAAAAATGGGCTTAAAAGACCCTAAGGTTCAGCCCATTAAGACTTCCAAAATACTAAGGTTCCAAAATTCAAAGGTTGTGTCCAAAGGTCAAAATCCTAGGAAAATTGGATGCTTTGTGTATGCTAAAAAAGTTTGATGCATCCCTACATAGGAGGGGACGAGTCCTAGAAGTAGGAGATGAGAGAGAAACACACACACACACACACTCACAAGCTCCTTTACACAAAGGGAAAGAGGGATACATGTCAACTCCCTAGCCCAGATGCCCACAAGTTGTACTCATATCCTATTGGATGGCCATGGAGGTGGACCAATGAGAATTGCGCTAGAGTAAATGTAGTTTAATTAATTTAGAAACACTTATTAAAAGAACCAATAAGAATTAAAAACTCTAGAAGACTATTGAACAGTCTCCCAAGGGGTCCCATGAGCATTCAACAATCCAATGGCTTGCATGATTCCTATTGGCCGGGAGAAAAAGGGGTCCAATGAGATTTTAGTTGCATTAATTAATTACCTAAAGCTTTCACAAAAGGGGAAAGGGGGACACATGTTGAACACTTATGCTACTTAAATTTCATTGGCTAAGCTTGGCATGGGCCAATAGGTGTGAGCATGAGCAAATAGCAAGAGGGGTCGACCAAGAGAGAGAGAGAGGGCTGATTTTTCAAAGGCATTATTGCATACACACTCACACTAGTCTATGTGTGGAGTAAGAAGACTCTCTCTCTCTCCTTCTCAAGCTTTAATGGAAAGCTTATCACCTACTCCAATCTTGTGAGAAGGGATGCCTACACAAACAAATCTTGGCTTTGTGATGCAAATCCAACCAAGAGCCAAGATTCAATGCATGCTCATCTCCTCTATCATGCTAATTAAAGCTAATCTATGCTACTACGAGTGATTATGTGAGGAGGTGATTCTCCTTGGGAATCTATTCCAATGAAATGCTCACCCAAGTTAATGCTACTTTCCGCTACACACAAGTTACTAGGCCATTAAATGTTACATTGGTATGAGAGCACAAGGTTTCTCTTTTCTTGATCAAGAAGGGAGGTCCTCAAGCTAGCTATAAATGGTTGGTACTATTAATTGCATTTGAGTAAGTAGAATAGGGATTTTTCAGCCTTGCAATGTGCCTACCGTCATGCAGATAATGGGGCATCACCATTGAGAGCTATGGTCTTAATAGTGGAGTCCTACAGGGCTTGCCTACGACTTAACCACTATTGAGCTATTAGAAGCTTGACAAGAGCCGGGGTTGTTTTGGTGTTGAAAGACCCTCTCTTCTATTCCTTGCAGTTACTGGTATTCAAGCCACATGTACCGCAGCTTGAGTGCTTTTTCTAAAGGGGTAAAGAGGAGTAGCAACTAGGGCTTGAAGTGTCAAAGTACACCTAAACAGTTTACACCTAGAAGTTGTTAGAATGGCTGACAATAGTAAAGAGAGTGAAATTAATGTTGATAACTTTGATTTTGCTAATGAGCGGGCTACTATTAATACCCCTATGCTTGTTAACTACCTTGTTTCTAGGCTTCAACAAGTGATGGGCAATCCATCCCTCCAAAGTGAAGTGCAACGGCAGCTTTGTGCTCATGGGATTCTCTAAGCTCCCCACCATGATGAGAGAGTACCTAGGAAGCCTCCTAGTGAGACTTCCAAAAGAGGCCTCTCTCCAATTTGAGAAGAAGAAGAGGATCCATACGAAGGGCTCAAAAATTTTCTTCTTGATGATGCATCTCCTTCCCAAAGAAGAATTCAAGAGTCCCCCACCGAAGGAAGGAAAACAAAGTGAGTCTCCTGCCACCTTCGCAAAGATGGCTCCACGAAGACGGCGGGCTAAACACTCTCCATTACCTCCAAAACGGAGAAGACCATTGCACACTTCTCCACACCATAATTCACAGAGGGATGACAAAAGACAAGAGAAGAAAAAGGTAAGAAATAGGACACCCTCTTCTCCATCTTCTTCATCCTCTTCCTCTTATGAAAGTGATGGTGCAGACAAAGAAGATCAAGGCAAGAAATAGGTCCTCTTCTCCATCTTCCTCCAATTTTTCATCTTCTGAAGAAAGTGATGGTGCAACTTTTGAACCATAAAAAAGAAGATTCCATAGGAAATCCCCTGCCGCGTGGAAGAGGTCGTCCAAGCTCAAGAAGTTCAAAGAGAAAGGAAAGAGCATCTCTTTCCTTACCTACAATGGCACCTTTGGTGCTAGGGACAAAGTCTTGGCCTTTATCCAACAGTTCGATGCGGCATTTTGAGATGAGGGCTTCATGGAGTCCTCTAATCTACACCGTGTAGCTATGCACTTTCAAAAGTCCGCCAAACAATGGTGGTTTAGCCTACGGGCCAACAGTGAAGCTTCACAAACATGGAAAGCTTTAAGAGCTTCCATTATGAAGCAGTTTCTGGCCACCGATGCCAAAGACAAAGTACTCACCGAATGGAGAAGCTTGAAGATCTCTCCCTATGAATCCATTCACAAATATGTAGACAAGTTTTGGGACTTACAACTAAAATCCACTGTCTTCAAAAAGTTGGATTTTGGAGAGCAAAAGCAAAAATTTTGTGGGGGCTTAACTGAAGAAATGGCGGAGTATGTCAACTCCCAAAGGCCACACACCATATCGGAGGCGGTTATACACCATACTATGGTGGCTTCTCGAATCAATTTCCAATCAGGGGCTAAAAGAAATTCTAAGCCCACGAAAAACAAGGGTTCCAATGAGCCTAAGGGGAAATAAAATGTCCAAAAGTCTCCTTAGGGCAATTCCAACAAAGCTAAGGAGAAGGGAGTTTACAAAGGCAAAAACAAACTCTCTCTTGAATAGCTTGAGCGTTATCGCAAGGGTAACCATTGTTTCGAGTGTAGCCAGCAAGGGCATGCGTATCGCATTTGTCCCCAAAGAACACCCGCCATGAGCCTCCTAGAGCCACCTTGGTCGAGATCCAAGAGGAGGAAACTCACCACAAAGGATCTCCTCCATGCCATGCTTGGAGAAAGGTAAGAGAACATGATGCTTTTATTCTCTTTGACCCTGGTTCTACTCACAATTTCATATCCACAGAGTTGGCCACCTATTAGGAAATAAGACGTAGCTAAATAGATTTTTGAGTAGATTACTTGATGGAGAGAGATAGATTTCACACAGAAGAGATTATAGAGTAGAGAGAGAGAGAGAGAGAGAGAGAGAGAGAGAGAGAGAGAGAGAGAGAGAGAGAGAGAGAGAGAGAGAGAGAGAGAGTACACACGATATACGTGGTTCACCCAATGTGGGCTACGTCCACGAGAAAGCAGCCAATCAATGGCTTTAGCACTTCAAAAGAAGAAGTAGTTTACAAAGGGATTAAACCCTTAATAGAGCTCCCGCCTTGCTTCACTCTCACCACCTCACACTCACCTTGTTGCATCAACTTCACACTATGAAATGTGTGTAGAAATGGCCTCCTTTTATAGGACAAAAGGGTTTCCCTCTCTCATGAGAGGCAGCCATGTGTAGCCGCCCTTGTGTAGATAAGTCCAAATCGGACCCTCCAATCCGCCCATGTGTGGCTGCCCTTGAGAAGACAAGTCCGCTTTTGAATTCGGCCACCGGCCATTGAATTCCGCCACCGGCCACCGGCCATTGACTATCGGCCACCGGCCAACCGACGGTTGTTTTCCGACCACTTTTTGGCCGCCGTCTGGCCATAATATTCCAGCGAAAAGGAATATTCTGGCGAGGGAAAAAAAAAGTATCGGGGGCCTCCGCCCCCGAGGCCCCTAAAGTTGCCGCTGATTCTTATCCGTGAAATTTTTGGTTTCAAGTGAGTGATTTTCCTTCACGCACGATGGCTTCTCCTCATAATGGGGGCCTTACAAATGTGCGCTTTTACCATAGAAAATTACAAGGGTAAATCAGGCTCCATACTTAACACCACCAAGCTAGGCATACAAGCTTACGAGATAGGAGATGTGCTATCTACAGACGGTGCTTTCAAGGAGCAAGAAGCTTCATTCACTCCCTTAATCGGGAAATTGAGGCTTCATGTCCAAAGCTATGTGTACAAAGAGGACTTCTTTATCTCTCCTCTCAAGCATGAGGATATAATCCTAGGGGCACCATGGTTTGATCGCATGGCTGCCAATGTTAAATTCCCTGAAAGGAAAATCTACTTTAGGTTCAATGAAAAAGATATGTACATAGATGCTAAGCAAATGGGTAACATCATACCCATTGTACATACACAAGCTGAATTTTGTTAAAGATTCTCAAAATGAACCTAATGTTTTAGCAAAAGAGAATATACACACAAGGAATTAGAGTTATCCAATTTTCTCAAGGGGTTTCAAGATGTCTTTATTGATGATATCCCTTGTGAGCTACCTCCTAAACGAGGCAATGTTGACCATGCAATTGAGCTTCTTCTAGGAAGTTCACCGCCTCCTTATACAGTTTCTCAAGCTCAACAAGAAGAGATTATGTGGCAAGTGCATGAGTTAGTTGAGAAGGGCATGGTTAGGCCTAGCTCATCTCCATTTTGTTCTCTTGTGCTATTAGTGCAAAAGAAAGACGGCACATATCGTATGTGTGTCAACTATAGAGCACTAAATAGGATCACTATAAAGAAATAGGTTTCATAGAAAAGTTCTCACAAATTGCAGGACCATTACATGATCTAACAAAGAAAAACGCTAGGTATACATGGTCTGCCAAGGAGAACAATGCTTTTGAAAAGCTTAAAGAAAATATTATCTCTCAACCGGTGCTTACACTACCGGATCTCACAAAGCTATTTGAGGTTCAATGTGATGCTTGTGGTGATTGCCTTGTAGCTATTTTGCTTCAACAAGGCCACGCCATAGCCTATCAAAGTCGAAGGCTTGACCCTGTTGAGCAAGCTCTAGGCATATATGAAAAGGAACACCTCGTAGTTCTACATGCCTTGGACTCATGGAAGCATATTTAATGGGAACTCCATTCATTCTACGAATGGATCACCAAATTCTTAAGTACTTCATGACGTAGACCAAGCTCTCCAACAAACAAATGAGGTGGGAAAATTTTCTTTCACAATTTCACTTTCATATTGCTCACATTGCTGGCAAGCATAATCAAGTAGCCGATGCACTCTCAAGGCGGCCGAGAGTGAATGCGGTTTCCATATAAACTCACAATGATCTGTGATTTCAGCCCTTGCATTAGGGAAGAAAGAGGAAACACTTACTTTACAAGATAGTTATCTTCTCTATGGCAATAGACTATGCGTTACTGTCTCACTGTGTGAGAAAGTAATGTATGAATCTCATTCTCCTCCTTATGCGGGGCATAGAGGGATTCGGTCAACCCTAAAAGGGATTGAAACATATTTCTATTGGACTACAATGAAAGCAAACATACAAGAGTATGTTTCTAAATGTGTGGTATGCCAAAAGAGAAAGTTTGGTAGAGGGAAGAAACTTGGATTACTTCGACCTTTGCCAATCCCTAATTCACCATGAGAGAGCATATCCATGGATTTTATCTTTGGATTGTCTAAGTCTATCCATGGGAATACGGGAATATGGACGATAGTAGATAGGTTGAGTAAACAAGATTATTTTATACTTGTCAAAAAGACTATCAAAGCCCATCAAATGGAAACCCTCTTCATTTCACAAATATTCAAGTAACATGGCTTGCCAATGTCCACAGTGTCGGATAGAGATCCTAGAATGACCAGTAATTTCTGGAAGGGTCTCTTTGAGAATTTAGGGACAAGGCTAAATTTATCTTCGACCTATCACCCGCAAACAGATGGCCCAATTGAAATAGCTAACCTAACAATTCTTGATCTACTAAAAGCCTGTGTAATGGAAGTAGATCAATGGTACCAATGGGAGAAGTACTTACCCTTAGTGGAGTATTCCTACAATAACTCTGTACATATTTCCATGGAAAAGCACCTTTCATGGTAATTGAGGGAAGATCAAAAAGTCCCTTGCTACTTATGGTACATAGTAAGATCTTCGCTGTTGATGAGTATAGCCGAGACCTACAAGAATCTTTCCAAAGATTAAGGATGCTATCTCTATCTCACAGCAAAGGCAAAAGGCTCCTGCTGATAAGCACAGAAGAGCCAAGCCTTTAAAGAAAAATAATTGGGTCTTACTCAAAGTTCCCAAGGCTTGATTAAGGCACACAACAGGCAAGAATCCTACGAGACACCAAAAATACTATGCTCAGTTAGCAAAAAGGTACTATGGCCCCTTTCAAAATCTTAGGCCAATCACTAAGATGGCCTATCAACTCAAGTTGCCCAGCCATTGGCTCATACACAATGCTTTCCATGTGAGCCTACTAAAGCCTTACAAAGGAGAGCCACCTCAAGAACCAACTATTGAAGACCCACCAGAGATCGAGGACCAAGAAGAGATGTTGCAGCCCGAGTCTATTCTCAACATGAAGACCATCATAATAATCAATATCTAATTCTCCTAAATGATTTTCTCATATTAAACTGATCATTTAATGTGGGGAAGGCCAGGGGAGAAAAAGCTAGAATATTGGCTAAGCTAGCAGACCGGCCACAGTAGGGATCCAAAGGAGGGGAAATAGGGATCCAAAGGGGGGGCCATCTGCAAAAGAGCCATGTGCAACAATGGGCTAAAAAGACCCTAAGGTTCAGCCCATTAAGACTTCCAAAATGTTAAGGTTCCAAAATTCAAAGGTTGTGTCCAAAAGGTCAACCCTAGGGAAAATTGGATGCTTAGTGTGTGTACAAAAGTCTTCTTCAAAGCCTACAAAGGAGGGGGCGAGCCCATTTAGTAGGGGATGAGAGAGAAAGACACACACACACACAGGCTCCCTTTACACAAAGGGAATTAGGGACACATGTCAGCTCCCTAGGCCAGATGCCCCCAAGGTGTGCCCAATTCCTATTGGAAGACCCTTGAAGTGGACCAATGAGAATTAAGCTAGAGTAAATCTAGTTTAATTAATTTAAAAACATTTAATAAAACAAACCAATGAGAATTAAGTCTCCTAGAAGACTATTGGGCAGTCTCCCAAGGGGTCCAATGAGCATTCAGGAGCCCAATGGCTTGCCTGAGAGTTTAGTTTAATTATTTAATTACCTAAAGCTCTCACAAAAGGGGAAAGGGGGACACATGTCAGAAGGCTGTCACTTATGCTGCTTAACACCCATTGGCTTGACTTGGGGAGGTCCAATGAGGCAAAAGCCAGACCAATTTAGCAGGAAGGGCTCGCCCAAGAGAGAGGTGTTAAGTATGGAGCCTAATTTACCCTTGTAATTTTCTGTGGTAAAAGCGCACATTTGTAAGGCCCCCATTATGAGGAGAAGCCATCGTGCGTGAAGGAAAATCACTCACCGGAAACCAAAATTTTCACGGACAAGAATCAGGGGCACTCGCCGGAATATTATGGCTGGACGGCGGCCGAAAAGTGGTCGGAAAACAACCGGTCGGTTGGCCGGCTGCCGGTAGTCAATGGCCGATGGTCGGTGGTCGGCAGTCAATGGCCGGTGGCCGGTGGCCGAATTCAAAAACATACTTGTCTTCTCAAGGGCGGCCACACATGGGCGGATTGGAGGGTCCGCTTTGGACTTATTCGCACAAGGGCAGCTACACATGGCTGTCTCTCATAAGAGAGGGCAGCCCTTTTGGCCTATAAAAGGAGGCCATTTCTACACACATTTTATAGTGTGAAGTTGATGCAACAAGGTGAGTGTGAGGTGGTGAGAGTGAAGCAAGGCGGGAGCTCCATTAAGGGTATAATCCCTTTGTAAACTACTTCTTGTTTTGAAGTACTAAAGCCATGGAGTGGCTGCTTTCCCGTGGACGTAGCCCACATTGGGTGAACTACGTATATCGTGTGTACTCTCTCTCTCTCTCTACTCTATAATCTCGTGTATATAAATCTGTCTCTTTCCATTAAGTAATCTACTCAATTATCTATTTAGCTACGTCTTATTTCCTAACAACTGGTATCAGAGCAAGGTTTGCTCGTAGCTAAATTATCTCAAGGAAAGGATTCCTTGAATTGAGTGGGAGTTATGGCGGAGGAAGGGAAGCTCAAGATTGATAAGTTCAATGGCAAAAACTACCAACATTGGAAGATGCAGATTGAAGACTATCTCTAACAGAAGGACCTCTATTTGCCACTAGGCGGTCTTGCGAAGAAGCCCGCAACAATGGCAGATGAAGCATGGATTGTCCTTGATGGAAAGGCCCTGGGAACAATCCGGTTAAGCTTGGCGTCAACGGTGGCCTTCAATGTTTCGGAGATGAAGACCACAGAGGACTTGATGAAGTCACTTGACGACTTCTATGAGAAACCATCGGCATCCAATAAGGTATTTCTTATGAAGCGCTTGTTCAATCTAAAGATGGCAGAGAATGGTTCAGTTGCAGAACACCTAAATGACTTAAACACAAACATAAGTCAACTTCGATCAGTGAAAAATCAATTTCGATGACGAAGTACGAGCTCTCCTTATACTATCATCTCTACCGGATAGTTGGGACAGCCTTGTGATGGCAGTAAGTAATTCTATCTCTGGCACAAATACTCTTAAGTTTGATGATGTTGTGGGTGTTCTCCTAAGCAAGGAAATGCGAAGGAGAAGCACAGGAGAATCATCAAGTGTTGCACTATCAGTGGAAACAAGAGGAAGGCTTAAGGAGAAGTTCAAAAACCAAAAGGGTGGTGATCGCTCAAGGCGGAGCAAGTCACGCACAAATTCAGTTCTTGAATGTTGGAACTGCGGCAAGAAGGGCCACGTCAAGAAGGATTGTTGGTCCAAGAAGAAGAAGGAGACAGAGTCTCAAGACAACAAGCCAACATCGGAGGCCAATGTGGCAGGTAAAGTAGAGCAAGATGCTCTAATTCTTTCATTAGACAATGTGTCTAATTCCTGGATAGTAGATTCCGGGGCTTCATTCCATGCGACACCACACAAGCAACATTTCCAAGACTACACCAAAGGTAATTTTGGGTATGTATACTTGGGAGATGATGAAGCTTGTGAGATTGTCGGCAAAGGTACAGTTTCTGTCAAAACTGCTAACGGAAATGAATGGAAGCTTAAAGATGTTAGGCATGTTCCTTCTCTTCGCAAAAATTTGATCTCTACAGGACAATTGGACGATGAAGGTCACAACATTGCATTCGAAAACAAACGGTGGAAGATCTCAAAGGGATCTTTGATGGTTGCCAAGGGTGAAAAAGTTGGTACACTTTACTTGTGTACTATTAGCACGCAACCTTCAGCTTGTGCAGCAACTACAGAAGTTGGCAGTGCGGTGTGGCACTACCGACTTGGGCATATGAGTGCCAAAGGAATGCAAATCCTTCAAACAAAGAAGCTTCTACCAGGTTTGAAAGAAGTGGACTTAGAGTTCTGTGAAGATTGTGTTTATGGTAAACAAAAGAGGGTAAAATTTCAAAAATCAGGAAATGAAAGAAAAAATTAAAAACTTGAGCTGGCTCATTCTGATGTTTGGGGTCCTGCAAGTACACCATCACTTGGTGGCTCATTGTACTATGTAACATTCATAGACGATGCGAATAGAAAAACATGGGTTTATGTCATGAAGAATAAATCCGATGTATTTTCCATATTTCAAAGGTGGAAAGCCTTTGTGGAGAATGAAACAGGTACCAAGGTTAAATGCCTCAGATCCGACAATGGAGGCGAATATTGCAGCCAAGCTTTTGAAATATTTTGTTCTAGCAATGGCATTCAGAGGCAAAGGACAACCCCAAGGACACCTCAACAAAATGGGATTTTGGAAAGGATGAACAGGACAATCATGGAATGAGCACGAAGCATGCGGCTACATGCAGGCCTACTGCTTGAGCTTTGGGCGGAAGCTGTAAGTACGTCTGTGTACTTAATCAATCGGTCGCCCTCAACGGCATTGGATGGGGGAGTTCCAGAAGAGGCATGGACAGGTAAACCGGTGAATTATGCATTTCTCAAAGTTTTTGGGTGTGAGGCTTTCATGCACATAGATAGAAGCCTAAGATCAAAGTTAGATGCAAAGTCCAAAAAGTGTTTCTTCATTGGCTATGGAGAAGGAGACTTTGGGTATCGCCTATGGAATCCTGAAGATGGTAAAATATTAAGGAGTAGGGATGTAATTTTTAACGAACAAAATATGTACAAAGATTACTTGGAAAGAAAACAAACAAAAGAAACAGGTGATGAGTACATGGAGCTTGAGGACGGTGAAGACTCAAGGACTGCAAACGGTGACAATGTGCAACAACGTCAACCAAATGAGGAGCCTCAACCTATTCCCCGAAGATCTACAAGAGCAAGTAGACCTCCAGAAAGGTTTGTTCCTTTCTTCAACCATCTCTTGATCTCAGATTCTGGAGAGCCGGAATCATATGAAGAAGCTATGCAACATGAATCCAAAGAAGAATGGACGAAGAGCATGCAAGTGGAGATGGACTCACTACATCACAACCAAACATGGGAGTTGGTTGAGTTGCCTAAAGGTAAGCGGGCACTTCAAAACAAATGGGTGTACAAGCTAAAGGAAGAAGAAGGTGGGAAGAAAAGGTACAAGTCTAGGCTTGTGGTAAAAGGTTTTTCTCAAAAGAAAGGTATTGACTTCAATGAAATATTTTCTCCTGTTGTAAAAATGAACTCAATTAGGCTTGTTTTAAGCCTTGTGGCTGCTCATGATCTAAATCTCGAGCAAATGGATGTAAATACGGCATTCCCTCACGGTGACTTAGAGGAGGAAATCTACATGCTTCAACCAAAGGGGTATGAAGTAAAAGGTAAGGAGAAAATGGTTTGCAGATTAAATAAGAGCTTGTATGTTTTAAAGCAAGCATCAAGACAATGGTACTTGAAGTTTGATCGATGGATGTTGGATCATGGATTCACAAGATGCAACTGGGATCACTGCGTCTACACGGAGAATTTGGGAGATGGAAAATTCATCATCCTAATGCTGTATGTTGATGACATGTTGATTGCAAGTGCTAACATGCAGGACATCAAAGACCTAAAAGAGGAGCTGTCCAAATCTTTTTCAATGAAAGATTTAGGTGCTGCAAAGAGGATACTTGGTATGAAAATATCAAGGGACAGGACGAAGAAGACAATAAAGCTATCTCAAGAAGATTACATCAAGAAGGTACTAGAAAGGTTTGCAATGCAAAATCCAAAACCAGTTTCTACACCTTTGGCTGGTCATTTTAAACTAACAAAGGATATGTGTCCAAAGACACAAGAGGAGATAGCCTATATGTCTAAAGTTCCATATGCTGCAGCGGTAGGTTCTCTAATGTATGCTATGGTCTGGACAAGGCCATACATTGCACATGCAGTGGGAGTTGTGAGTAGGTTCATGGACAACCCAGGTAAAGAGCATTGGCAAGCTGTGAAGTGGATACTTAGGTATCTAAAAGGGACAACAACAAATGCTTTGTATTTTGGAGGAACTGATATTTTTCTAGAAGGGTATGCTGATGCAGATATGGCAGGTGACAAAGATACTCGAAGGAGCACTACTGGCTATGTGTTCACGGTTGGAGGCACAGCAGTAAGCTGAGCTTCAAAGCTGCAGAAAGTGGTTTCACTTTCTACCACGGAAGCAGAGTATGTAGCAATGACGGAGGCAAGCAAAGAAATTCTATGGCTTCACAGATTCTTAGAAGAGCTTGGATTCAAACAAGACAATTGTGTCTTGTACAGTGATAGCCAAAGCGCTATCCATCTTGCGAAGAACTCAGCCTTTCATTCAAGGACAAAGCACATTGAGGTGAGATATCACTTCATACGCACTCTTTTGGAAGAGGGACAACTAAAGCTAGGAAAGGTGCATACAAGTGAAAATCCTGCAGACATGTTTACAAAGGTGGTCAACAAAGAGAAGTTGAGCTTTTTCTCATCTTCAATCGGCATTCAAGGATAAGAAGCCAGAATGGAAAGCAGTCACAGGTTTGGTTTGGAGATCAGTCTCCAAGTGGGAGATTGTTAAGTATGGAACCTGATTTACCCTTGTAATTTTCTGTGGTAAAAGCGCACATTTGTAAGGCCCCCATTATGAGGAGAAGCCATCGTGCGTGAAGGAAAAACACTCACCGGAAACCAAAATTTTCACGGACAAGAATCAGGGGCAACTTTAAAGGCCTCGGGGGCGGAGGCCCCCGAGACTTTTTTTTTCGCCGAAATATTATTGCCGGACGGCGGCCGAAAAGTGGTCGGAAAACAATCGGTCGGTTGGCCGGCTGCCGGTAGTCAATGGCCGATGGCCGGTGGTCGGAAGTCAATGGCCGGTGACCGGTGGCCGAATTCAAAAGCTTACTTGTCTTCTCAAGGGCGGCCACACATGGGCGGATTGGAGGGTCCGATTTGGACTTATTCGCACAAGGGCAGCTACACATGGCTGTCTCTCATAAGAGAGGGCAGCCCTTTTGGCCTATAAAAGGAGGCCACTTGTACACACATTTTATAGTGTGAAGTTGATGCAACAAGGTGAGTGTGAGGTGGTGAGAGTGAAGCAAGGCGGGAGCTCCATTAAGGGTATAATCCCTTTGTAAACTACTTCTTGTTTTGAAGTACTAAAGCCATTGAGTGGCTGCTTTCCCGTGGACGTAGCCCACATTGGGTGAACCGCGTATATCGTGTGTACTCTCTCTCTCTCTCTACTCTATAATCTCGTGTATATAAATCTGTCTCTTTCCATTAAGTAATCTACTCAATTATCTATTTAGCTATGTCTTATTTCCTAACAAGAGGGGGGGCTGATTTTTGCTTGGTATTGACACATACACACTCACACTTGACCATGTGTGAAGAAAGAATACTCTATCTCCTCCCAAGCTTTAATGGCTTGTGAGATAGAAGCCTACATCAACACTCTCTTGGCATGTGGATGCAAATCCAACCAAGAACCAAGCTTCAATGCATGCTCATCTTCTCTACCAAGCTAATTACTAAGCTAAGCTATGCTAATATGAGTGATACTCCTTCTTCGACCTCTCAATCTACTCTCATACCCTGCTAGCTCTCACCATCTTCGAAGGTGTGTGAGGTCTTGGGTCTGAGAACGGGGATAATTCAAGTTGTGTTTGATTAAGTGTTTTGCTTAGTGCATGAAGATTCCATCTTCATTGCACTAGCTAGTCTTGAAGGAACACAAAGAATTGTATTGTACAATGTCTCTCTTGATGGGAGAAACCATAATACAAAGCCTTTTGGAGGGGGGACCGGCTCCATGCAAATCCGGTCCTCAACTGTTGTCAATAGCTTAATTTCTCTCTCTTTTGAAAGTATTGTTGATTCTATCTAACTAGGTGTTATGCTTTTTGTTGCTCTCTCCACCCAAGCACTCTTGTAATTCTCATTAGGAATCTATTCTAATGAAATGCCCACTATGTTCATGCTAATTTCCGCTACACATAAGTTATTAGGCCATTAAATGTTACAAAGACAAGGTACTAAGAGGCGATAAGACTATCCGACTATATCTTTTTAAGTTTCATAAATATTCTTTTGAAGATGCTAGATGGATGCAAGGCATACAACTAAAGGATAACCTAAACCTTGTCAATGCTTACAATGCTTCTCTAGAGTAATTAAATGTATAAATGTTTAAAATGAACAAATTTTTTCTCTTGTAAGACTCTCTTTTTGTTTATTGTGCACAAATGTGAAGTAGTATGCATGCTTAGATCAAGTTTGCGGAGACGACGTCTCCCAAACACCAAGTAGATCCAATCACTCTACTATGGAAAATTGATAGGACTAATGTGCAGACATGCTTGCGCCAGCTTAGGCTCTCAAGCGCCAAATGGATTAGTCATCCATTTTGGAGCGATGTTGTAGGGTAACATAGGGATCCTCTATTCGCTAGAAAAAGGACTAATGGATATGATTTATCTTCTCTACCCCATAGTTGAGGACGACTATAACTTCAAGAGAGAGGTAATGTCATAATAACTAATTTCAAGGCTAGAATATTGGGTGGTTAAGCTGGCAGGCCAGCCACAGTAGGGATCCAAAGGAGGGAAAATAGGGATCCAAATTGGGGGCCATGTGCAAAAGAGCAAGGTGCAATAATGGGCTTAAAAGACCCTAAGGTTCAGCCCATTAAGACTTCAAAAATGCTAAGGTTCCAAAATTCAAAGGTTGTGTCTAAAGGTCAAAAGCCTAGGAAAATTGGATGCTTTGTGTGTGCTCAAAAAGTCTTCATGCATCCCTACATAGGAGGGGACGAGCCCTAGAAGTAGGAGATCAGAGAGAAACACACACACACGCACACACACACACACACACACACACACACACACTCACAAGCTCCTTTACACAAAGGAAAAGAGGGACACATGTTAGCTCCCTAGCCCAGATGCCCACAAGGTGTACTCAAGTCCTATTGGATGGCCATGGAGATGGACCAATGAGAATTAGGCTAGAGTAAATCTAGTTCAATTAATTTAAAAACACTAAATAAAAGAACCAATAAGAATTAAGATCTCTAGAAGACTATTGGACAGTCTCCCAAGGGGTCCAATGAGCATTTAGTAGCCCAATGGCTTGCGTGATTCCTATTGGCCAGGAGAAAAAGGGGTCAAATGAGAGTTTAGTTGCATTAATTAATTACCTAAAGATCTCACAAAAGGGGAAAGGGGGACACATGTTAGAAGGCTATCACTTATGCTGCTTAAATTTCATTGGCTAAGCCTGGCATGGGCCAATAGGGTGTGAGCATGAGCAAATAGCAAGAGGGGTCGACCAAGAGAGAGAGGGGGCTGATTTGTCAAAGGAATTATTGCATACACACTCACAATATTCCATGTATAGAGTAAGAAGACTCTCTCTCTCTCGTTCTTAAGCTTTAATGGAAATCTTATCACCTACTCCAAGATTGTGAGAAGGGAGGCCTACACCAACAACTCTTGGCCTTGTGATGAAAATCCAACCAAGAGCCAAAGTTCAATAATGCTCATCTCCTCTACCATGCTAATTACTAAGCTAAGCTATGCTAATATGAGTGATTATGTTGGGAGATGTACATCTTTCTCGTAAGACTACTCCAACTTCCTCTCAATCTACTCTCATACCCTGCTAGCTCTCACCATCTTCGAAGGTGTGTGAGATCTCGGGTCTGAGACCGTGAGGGAATTGATGTTGTGTTTAATAAGTGTTTTTCTTAGTGCTTGAAGTTTCCATCTTCATTGCACTAGCTAGTATGGAAGGAACACAAAGAATTGTATTGTAAAATGTCTCTCTTGATGGGAGAAACCATAATACAAAGTCTTTTGGAGGGGGGAGCGGCTCCATATAAATTCGGTCCTCAATTGTTGTCAATAGCTTAATTTATCTCTCTTTTGAAGTATTGTTCATGCTATCTAACTAGGTGTGATACTTTTTGTTGCTCTCTCCAGCCAAGCACTCTTGTTATTCTAATTAGGAATCTATTCTAATGAAATGCTCACTATGTTCATGCTATTTTCCGCTACACACAAGTTACTAGGCCATTAAATGTTACACATAGGGATCCTCTACCCGCTAGGAAAAAGGAATAATGAATAGACTTTATCTTCTCTACCCCATAGTCGAGGACAACTATGATTTCAAGAGAGAGGTAATGTCATAATAACTAATATCTAATTCTCCTAAATGATTTTCTCATGTTAAACTGATCATTTAATATGGGGAAGTGTCAGGGGAGAAAAAAATATTGGTTAAGCTGGCAGACCGGCCACAGTAGCGATCCAAAGGAGGGAAAATAGGGATCCAGGGGGGGGGGGGGCATCTGCAAAAGAGAAAGGTGCAACAATGGGCTTTAAAGACCCTGAGGTTCAGCCCATTAAGACTTCCAAAATGCTAAGGTTCCAAAAATCAAAGGTCATGTCCAACGGTTAAGCTTAGAAAAATTGGATTCTTTGTGTGTGTGTGTGTGTGTGTGTGTGTGTGTGTGTGTGTGTGTGTGTGTGTGTGTGTGTGTGTGTGTGTGTGTACAAAAGTCTTCACGAATCCTACAAAGGAGGGGGTGCGCCTTGCAAGTAGGGGATGAGAGATAAACACACGTGTACACACACACACTCACATGCCTCCTTTACACAAAGGGAATGAGGGACACATGTCAGCTCCCTAGCCCAGATGCCCACAAGGTGACTCAAATCCTATTAAATGGGCATGGAGGTGGACCAATGAGAATTAGGCTAGAGTAAATCTAATTTAATTAATGTCAAAACACTTAATAAAATAGTTAATAAGAATTAATCTCTCTAGAAGACTATTGGACAATCTCCCAAGGGGTCCAATGAGCATTCAGCAGCCCAATGGCTTGCCTGATTCCTATTGGCCAGGAGACAAAGGGGTCCAATGAGAATTTAGTTGCATTTATTAATTATCTAAAGCTCTCACAAAAGGGAAAGGGGGACTATGTCATAAGGCTATCACTTATGCTCCTTAAATCCTATTGGCTAAGCCTAGAGAGGTCCAATGGGGTGGGAGCCCGGGGTCTTCACTAAGGATTATCGAATGGTGTCACGTGAGTGTACAATAGGGGGGGTCCATGAGGCCAAAAAGGTAGATTTTACAAAGAAGGTTACCGTATATAGGGGAAAAATGACAATTTTGGTGCATGCAGGTGACGTCTTCCTAGTACTACTAGTGAATCCCCCGGGGGTGGGAGCATAGCACATAGCAAGAGGGGTCGACCAAGAGAGAGAGGGGGTTGAATTTTCAAAGGCATTATCTCACACACTCACACACAAGATTATGACTCTCTCTCTCCTTCTCAAGCTTTAATGGAAAGCTTATCACCTACTCCAAGCTTGTGAGAAGGGAGGCCTACACCAACAACTCTTGGCTTTGTGATGCAAATCCAACCAAATCCAAGCTTCAATGCATGCTCATCTCCTCTACCATGCTAATTACTAAGATATGCTATGCTAATATGAGTGATTACGTGAGAAGTTGTACATCTTTCTTGTAAGACTACTCCTTCTTCCTCTCAATCTACTCTCATACCCCGCTAGCTCTCACCATCTTTGAAGGTGTGTGAGGTCTTGGGTCTGAGACCGTGAAGGAATTGATGTTGTGTTTTAAAAGTGTTTTGCTTAGTTCTTGAATCTTTCATCTTCATTGCACTAGCTAGTATTGAAGGAACACAAAGAATTGTATTGTAAAATGTCTCTCTCGATGGGAGAAACCTATAATACAAAGCCTTTTGGAGGGGGGATCGGCTCCATGTAAAAATCCGGTCCTCAACTGTTGTCAATAGCTTAATTTCTCTCTCTTTTGAAGTATTTTTCATGCCTATCTAACTAGGTGTTATGTTTTTTTTCTCTCTCTCCACCCAAGCACTCTTGTTATGCTCATTAGGAATCTATTCTAATGAAATTCTCACTATGTTCATGTTATTTTTTGCTACACACAAGTTACTAGGCCAGTAAATGTTACATATTCTCACATTGAGGAGACAATGACCTCATCTATATTTGTACAATCTCCACAAAGTGCTAAGAAAGCTACCAATGCAAGGAATCGTGCTGATAATATTGACAAGGGGTTTCCTTACTCTATGTCAAATAATATTTTTACAGATTTGAAGAGGCTTCAGCAAGCAATGGTTTTCTTTTATGAGATACCTTCGAATGGCGAGGAAAGAATCATGTGACGTTTCCCTTTCATTGTTGTTGTATGACCTTCACTTATTGCCTTTCTTCTGTTGTAGTGTTTGGAACTAACTTGGTGTTTGTTTTCAAGCTTGACGAGTGTCAGATTGTGAAGCAATGAAGGCTAGAGAGGATGAGTGTCATATTTTTATTGTTAAGACCTCAAGAAGACGAGTCTAGAAACAAAAATTTTGTCCTGGAGGATGCAGCCCCACCCCCCAAACGTTGCCACAAAACAAAGTTTTATAGCAAGACCGGCAAGTGGCACTACATAGGCAACCTTGCAAAGTGCACCATTTTAGCATAACGTTTGCTGATATTTGACATTATTAAAAGTGTGTGGAACTTCTCATCCAAAGGGCTCGTTTTGCGCAGGCATGCGGTGAGATTGTGCAAAGCTACAACACTGAGTTACGCATGCAGCCCATCGGCCTGGAAGGACTCAAGAAGCCATAGAGGCATACTTTGTGGGTTTATTTGAGGATACCAACTTGTGTGCCATCCATGCCAAGCATGTAATTATAATGCAAAAAGATTTGGCACTAGCCCGTTGGATACAAGCGAACTTGTAGCTAGTAATATGTACAACAACACTTTTTTGCAATGGATAAGTAATGACTTCAAACTTGGAAATGAAATGATGCTTAGTCATTTTGGAATGCGTCGCTTCTTATGTCATTTAAGCTCTTTGTATTTACTTTGTGTTCAATAATTTTTTACAAGTCTTTTGTACATTATCAGGTGGTTCTTGCACACCATACCATTGAACACAGAGGGGGAGACGGGGAGCGGGGGATTTGTGGAAACCTTCACAACAGGCTTCAAGGGCCATTTGTTGACATGCACACATCATATCTGTTTTGGCCTTGATGGTGCAGAAACTGCAAAAAAACCCTACCCACAAGGCACCAATTCTGGGCAAAACAAGTGCACTTCTTTTGTCCAAAATTGATGTCTTGTGGACAAGGTCTTTTAATAGTGTTTGGGCCAACACAAACATATCTGGTGCCTTGCAGATGTCAATCAAAGGCATTTTAGTTGTCTCTCAGTCTTCCACATGTACAAAAGGTTGGGAAGGCACTCGTAGCAAAAAAAATTGTCAATGATTATTTGTTGGGTGTTATTTTCCTGTTGAAATGCACACATCATATCTGTTTTGGCCCTGGTGGTGCAGAAGGCCCCTATCCACAAGGCAGCAAGTTTGGAACAGACAAGGCTACCTTGTGGATAGGGGCCTTCTGCATCACCAGGGCCAAAACAGATGTGATGTGTGAATTTCAACTGGAAAATAAGACCCAACAAATTAATCAATTGACATTTTTTTTTGCTACGAGTGCCTTCCCAACCATTTGTACTTGTGGAAGACTGAGAGACAACCATAATTCCTTTGATTGACATCTGCAAGGCACCAGATATGCTTTTTTTGGCCCAAACACTGTTAAAAAACCCTGTCCACGAGACATCAATTTTGGGCAAAAGAAGTGCACTTGTTTTGCCCAAAATTGGTGCCTTGTGTTTAGGGGTTTTTTTGCAATTTCTAGGACAAATTAAACACAACATCATCATTAAGAATACCATTTGAAAGCTAATGACACTGACCGTGACAATTACTTGCATGTACACTACCCCCTCCATCTGGCAATTTGGGACCCCGACATCATCACAGTAGATAGAGACTGACCCACAAAGCACTTGCACAATCGTAGATTTTAAATTGATCTAATGAACACCATGTCTCTATACCAAATAAAGATTCAAGGCAACTAGTAAAACTCACAATAAACTTGCCCATTCAGAACTAGAAAATTTAATTTCACTGAAATCCATGTATTTACACCAAATTGTAAATCAAGATAGGAAAGTACATGTGGAACTAATATTATATTGATATATTGAAATTACAAAAGGGGCTCATTATAGGTCTTCTGTTAGGAGGCACTGTGCAACTTCCTTGCGTCTTGCTTCAGCATTAGGTAGGATGGAAGTTAGGACTGAGGCCGCTATGGCTTGTGGGTCTTCCACTCCTAAGGCTTGATTGATAGTTACATGGGCTAAGAACTTGCCACAAAAACATATGCCAAAAGTGGCCATTGCAAGGGATTTGTTTACAAGAAAAGATACTTGCACAATCTGAGGTATAGTAGACAAGCACAAGAGCTTGTTGAGAGCCTTCAACACCCAAAAAAATTTCCATCAAGGGAGAATTCCTTGTGGATAATGCAGATGTCGCCCATGGGTAGTTTGCCAATGTAGTTTGCAAGCGCTAATTATAAGCCAAAAACATTGCTCTCTCCCACCTTGCGAGCTTCCCACACCTCCACGTCCAAAAGATCCAGCAAAAGTTTGTGTTAGGAAAATACATTGGGATGGCCAATTACACAAGGAAGACAATTACCGCATGCTACCTATTGTCCTCGTCCATATTTGGTGTGAGGTAAAGGTTGAGGGATGATATCCTCTCATCAACAATGTCTAGGGCATCAGAGTCAAGTGACTGAATAGGAAGAGGTTTTTGATTTTCCACAAGCTTGGCTTGGGTTGCCATGAACTCCTCCTCCACGACATTTACATACTCTGCAACTGCGATATTTGAAGTGACCAAGGCAACTGTGTCAACGATTGTGATCACTAACTTGCATAGTTTTAGAGACATCATTTGGCATTGTATATGAATGTCAAATGTCACAAGATTACCTTCAAGGCTGTGTAAAGGTATCCATCTTCCTCTTACACATCCACCGCTCGTAGTGGAATCATATATACAAAGTTGTGAAAACTTTTAAGTGCCGTATCCAAAGCCCCTAGCTTGTGCGATCACTAACTTGCACAGTTTTAGAGACATCATTTGGCATTGTATATGAATGTCAAATGTCATAAGATTATCTTCAAGGATTTGTAGAGGTATCCATTTCCCAGTCTTACACATCCACAGCTCTAGATGGAAGCGCATATACAAAGTTGTGCAAACTTTTAAGTACTGTATCCCAATACCTGAAGCCCCTAGCCTGCATCAATATCTATCTCCCTGATGCATACCCTTTATAAATCCCCAATTCTCTCCTAATAAGGGTTGTAATGCTTCAAAAGACATATTCAGCTTGCATAAAAACATAATGGGTGTGACATTGAATGGCAGGGCCTTAAATAAATGCACGAGACAACATCGACTTAGACCTACAAACCTAAAATCCTTCTCAAACTTCAATAAGGAAAAATGTTAGAAACCATCTTCTCCTTAATGGATAAGATGGATGACAAACATCACGCTTCACCCACTCCATGCTAAGAAGCGATCACATGTCAATTCCATTTATCTTACCATAACAATGATCAGAGGTGGGTACTATTGTGTGTGTGTGTGTAGAAGAATATTCTTCTTTGCAGTAGCATCGATGGTTGCACATTGGGAATCATCATGGCACCAATGTCAACATGAAAGTCTTGAAAGGTTCGAGAGAAACTTCTTAATTGTTGTTGCTCACCAAGTTTGATGGAAATATATCTACATAGACATCAAATGGCCCACAAGCTATACTTGAACACATAGGTCAACTCAATGCATATGTCTATTGCAACGAGAAGCAACTTACAGTTAGTTGGAAAAAATCTTGGATTGGTGTGCCCCAAATGCATATTAGGCATCGAATACACATATTAACAATAACCACCGTCCCATTGATCCTATGGTCTTTGAACCCAACTATCAATACCCCTTTTTGCACAGACCATATGCTAGACATATATTCATGAATATTTCTTGATAAGAAAATAGAAGGTATAAAAACTTTGTAACTTATAACCATAGTACATTGCAATTGGTGGGGGATAGATGTACTTGGGTGGACTATCCACCACCAAGTGGATCTCTCCTCAAGAATGGGGAGGGACACACACACTCACACACATACAATGACATTTACATGGTTTTTTCTTCGTGGGGATACATCACACAAGTGCATGTGGATCTACCGTATCCTTTCTCTCTCTCTCACACACACACATGTAGAGTGAACTTTATTGTTTAAAGTATTTACTTTGGTATTCTTGTGAAACACACCTCCTAGGTGAGCCTATGCTTGGTAGTCCACTGAATCAGTTCTTTGCTCACGCACCCCCACACATAAAAAAGTATGCATGCATATGTTCTTGATTAGGGGTGCATGGATGAAAGCCTCCTATATTCAAGGAAAATTATTGACCACTGGAAATCATTTAGTGAATTATTGGCCACTACCTAGGTTTGATGGGTATACATGGAAATCATTTAGTGAATAACTTTTTTGATTAAAGGAAAATTATTGGCCACTACCTAGGTTTGATGGGTATACATGGAAATCATTTACTGAATTATTGGCCACTACCTAGGTTTGATGGGTATACATGGAAATCATTTAGTGAATAACTTTTTTGATTAAAGTTCTTTGAGAAAGGATAATTAAAAATAGAAACACAAGTGTCTACCTAACATGAGCAAGCAGATGGTACCAAAAAAACTTGCCAACTATTTCTCTTCGTGCTCATATATGACAATTTTGTATGTTCACATGTAGCCAAGACACACCTACTTTCAAAAGCACTTATTGAACAAGACACTTGCATTCTTGATTGGAGTTTCTCCTCCTTGTCTCTCTCTCTCTATATGTGTGTGTGTGTGTGTGTGTGTGTGTGTGTGTGTGTGTGTGTGTGTGTGTGTGTGTGTGTGTGTGTGTAAGGTCAGTGGTTTTGATGACAAAAGCTTCACTTTGTATTCTACATTTTAACCGAAGCAGTGTTCTATTTCTTGCTCTCTCCCTTTCTGCCCACGTATCCGGGGGGGGGGGGGGGTTTCATTGCACAACATACCCTCATAATTTCTTCTTTGAAAACCTTCTTTAAGGTCATCCATGCTCTTCTCATGATTTCTTCTTTGCAAGCCTTCTTTGAAGGTTTTCTATACTGGACATCCCATCTAGACTAATGTTTTTATGGCTACCTCTATTCATCTTGCAAGATATGGTATGCAATACACACACACACACACACACACACATTTCAACACCTTGGCATACATGTACTTTAAATCTAACTCCGACCCCCTCTAACCCTCTTCTCTCACAACAACATCTATAAGGAAGTCTACTTTTCGATGGCAACAAACACACACCGCTTTGCTCACACACACACACACACACACACATAGGGTTGGTACGTGGTGCAAAGTACATGAAAAATTCAATCAAAGCCACATGTATACATGTAGTAGCAGATGGTGGCACATTCAAAAGCCTTCTTGTGATAGATCATATCTGAATTCCTATAGAGAAATATCATGATGGTCACAATGAAGTACATATCAACTAGGTGCATTTCCACCTACTTAGAACAGGTTATGGTGATTAATATATTCAAATTTTGGAGCTCTATAGATAGTTGTATCTCTAAATTTTGCAAAGTTTGAAGCTCTTTCATTACATATAAAATACGGGATGTAGTACTTCAAAGAGAAAAATAATTATCATAAGGCTCGATGCTTGCCGTTGTACAACTATGATTGCAAGCAATTTTTTTACTTCATGCATGTGGTTATTACTCACTCATGAGGTCTCACGGGGTGCACTATGTAATCATGTTAATGTATAATGTGAGTTCAAAAGGACGGGTTTTGAAATGCAAAAAAAATGGGCAATTTAACAACGAAACGTTAAAATAAGGGGTTTCTATCTTCAATTTTGGGAAAAAAATCCTAAAATTCATTCAGACATGTTAAAAGAGGGTATTTTTTAATACCTCGCGAATGCACGTTAGATAGGGGGGTACTGAAAGGTGAACCCCCCAAGAGTGAGGTAGGGAGTTTATTTCCAAGATTTAGTCAAAGATACTACAAGACTTGTGTCTTTTGGATTGATTTTGAATATATTCATAGGTCTCTTTGGCTAGATTGATCTTGTAAGATGATCGTAATCCTCCTATGAACATCTCTATAATATGAAAAGAGATGGTTATTGATTGGTACTTTTTTTTAAATGTTCATAAAACAAAATGCTGCCCAAGTTTTTAGATAAAAGACCTCTGGTTAGAGGGAAAATTAACAAGCTCTTACTAGGAAGATATATAAGAACTTCTTTCTTAAATGGAGGGAGTACTCCACTCTTCAATAAGAATCATTTGTAGACTCCAATTGATTAAAAAACTCGTTTAACACATTTTTAGAGTTTTGAATGGAGTTTAACATATAGAAATACCCTTGTTATTTTAAGAATGTCATCCTCGTGTGAAATTGCAAGATACAATCATAGTTTACTTTTCCTGGGAAAGATAGTAGAATGGTATCTAAACCTATTGACTAGTTGGTACCTTATGACAAGCTATGTCGTGATGGATCCTTTAAAAGGTATAAATATGATAAACCAAATTGTATGTGAAAATGGTGAATGCAGCAAACTATATCAATTGGGAGCTTTTTAGCATCAAGAAAATCTTGGGCAAAGTTGTCCAAATTACAAACATGATGGTCCTTGTGTTTAGTGAGAGCACTAATATTGGTGTTGTAGCCTTGGTTTCATTGAATGGATATGTTAATACTTCTATTCCTTTGGCATATAGATAATATCAATACATGGACTATATGCTATCTTTGTTAGTGAAGTTGTAAATATTGTGTGGAGAGGGTCCCATTGGAAGATGACATTGACTATATTTTTTGACAAATGGTTTCAACTAAAAACATAATGCTACCAGATTTTGGTCAATTTGTGTATATCAATTGTAACATACAACATTATATTTAGTGGTAGGCACTTGGAGCCTTTCTCTAGGAAATTTTGGGCCTATGGTAATATATAAGATCTTACATATAGAGGTTATCTTTGTTAAAGTTCATCCAACTGTCAATCCTGAAGGTAAGCTGTAAACTAAGTCTACAAGTGTGACATGATGACATGGCAGGTCTAGTGTCAACACCTAGAACATGCATAAACATAGATAGTTCTGTAATGGAAATGGCCTATTAACTTTGAGAGTAGCGGAACTTAGAGATAGCACTTTTATGGAATTATTTTGTGAGCATAGAGGGTGAACTTAATTGATGGTAGCAATATAAACATAGCATTTAGCTAACTTGGCATGAACAATACTTTTGCAAGAGAGAGATTTTAGAGAACATGACAATAGTTGACGACCGGATTTATGTGGAGCCGCGGTCCCCCCTCCAATAGGCAATTGTATTATAGTTTCTTCCGTTAAGAGAGACTTGGTACAATACAATTTTTGTGTTCCTTGTGACCTAGGTGATGCAATGAAGATGGAAAGCTTCATGCATCAAGAGAATAACATAAACTTTGTGGGAAGCATTAAATATCCCAAGCCTCAGTCCCTAGACCTCAAACACCTTTGAAGGTGGAGAGAGCTAGCAGGGAATATGGGTAGGGAAGAGGAAGAAGAAACATTTCATAGGAGAAAGAATTAGTTTCTCACTTATCATCAATCTTCCTGCTACCATACATAATAGCATAGTAATGAAGATGGATAAGATGGTAAGATTAAGCACTGAAGCATGGCTCTTGGTTGGATTTGCATTCCATAGCCAAGAGTGTTGGTGTAGGCTCTCAACTTTTCTACTAGCTTGGAGAAGGACATGGAGCTCTTGCACTTTGCACTCCACAAAATGAGAGTGTGTGTGGGAGAGTAAGCCCCTCAAGCAACCCCCTAGCTTGCTTTGGTCTACCCCCCCTTGTAGCTCATGATTGAAGATCATTGGACCTCTCCAGGCCTAGCCAATCACATACAGGGGCATATCAAGCAACAAGGGTAGCCTTGGGACAAGTGTCCCCCTTTCCCGTTTGAGAGAGAACGCTTGATAACTACTAGAACAATTAATTGAATCTACTTAATTATCATTAGACCCCGTGGGATGCCAACCAATAGTCTTTGGACACTCCTTGAGGGTAACCTAGCTAGGGGCTTAACATGTGTCCCACTTGCCTCTTGACCAAGGGGTGCCCTTTGGGAGAGAGAAAGGTTAAGAAACCACCCCCCCCTACTTGCATGGCTCGCCCCCTCTTTGTAGGGATATGATCTGACTTTTGTGACACCTCAAGCCCCTTAACCTTGGGTCGAGTTCTCACCACAAGCTCAGTCCGTAAGCCCCTCAAGCTTGGGCTGGGTTCCCACCTCAAGTACAACCCTAGCATCGCAAGCATGACAAGCACCTCAAGCATCTCAATCATCAAGCACTTCAAGCAATCTCCTTGATCAAGCACGACAAGCACCGCAAGCTTGGGTTGGGTTCTCACCTCAAGCACACTACTAGCTTACCTAAGGTCAAAGGACTTTTAACACTAACAATTGGAGGTCTTCACCCTTGGTTCGCCTTGCTCTTTGACATACTATCTCTCATTTGGGCCCCTTTACCATTGGCCCCATGTTGAGATAGATCTATAAGCACATGTTTATATCCTAACCCTTGTTCACGTTTATTCTCCCACATTAAATGATCAGTTTAATATGAGAAAATCAAATTGAGAAAACGAATGCACCGATCACTCATGATTTCAATCGGAAGGCCATACCGCATGAAAATGTTCTCATACAAGAATTGCATTGTGGTTTTGGCATCATGTTTTTGTGTCACCTTAGCCTCTACCCATTTGGTCAAATAATATGTGGCCACTATAATATATTGAGCATGTGTTCTATATGTCGGTGGCGAGATAGGCCCTACAAAGTCTATTCCCCACTTGGAAAAATCTTGTGCTCCCATTATTAGTCGTAGCGACATGTCATCATGTCACACCGGTGCTTTACTACATTGGCAAGTGTCACATCGTTCCATGTAATATTTGGCATCCATCAACAGAGTAGGCCACCAGATTCCTAATAGGAGTATCACTTTTGTGGTTTTATCTGTTGAAAAGTGTCCTCCTATAGGACCGGTGTCTGATTGCTCAAGTATGGGCAGGTACTCAAGTTCTACCGCACGCACAAATCCTCAAGTTGTAATCTATTCCTTTCTGATAAAGGTGGTTTTTTATGATAGTATATTTTTTTACTTCTTATTGAATCGATCCTAATCTTGCTCTACTCAAGTTCTCTAGTAAAACTCCTTGCTCTAAGTATTCCACAATGTTGGTTAGATATTACATTTTATGGCATTACCTCTCTCTTGAAATCATAGTCGTCCTCGATTATGAGGTAGAAGAGACAAAGCCTTATTCATTAGTCAATTTTTCTTAGCAGGTAGAGGATCCCTTTTTACCCTACGACATCTTTCCAAGATGAATGACTAATCCATTTGGTTCTTGGGAGGCATAGCTGCATCAAACATGTCTTCTTGTTAGTCCATTTCATTCTCCCAAGTAGAGTGACAAATTCTACTTGGTGTTTGAGAGACGTCGTCATCACAAACATGATTCTAAGCATGCATGCTATTTAAATTTGTGCACAATAAAAAGAGAACTATTCTTATAAGACAAAAACATTGGTCATTTAAAAGAAATTTGTATATTTGCTAACTCTAATGTGGCATTGTAATCATTTACAAGGTTTGTACTATCCTTAAGCTGTATTCCTTGCATCCATCTAGCATCTTCAAAAGGATAATTTTTTAATTTAATAAGATACCATCGGTTAATCTTACCATGTCATAGTACCTTGTCTTCATGCCAAAGGATATCTTTGGGTTGTAGCACCTCTTCTTGGTCTTCGATTTTGGGAGGTTCTTCAATCATTTGTTCACTTGGTGGCTCTCCTTTGTAGGGCTTAAGTAGGCTCACATGAAAAGAATTTTGTATGAGCCAATGGTTGGGAAACTTGAGTTGATAATCCATCTCATTGATGGGCTTCAAGATTTGGAAAGGACCATAGTATCATTTTGCTAGCTTAGCATAATACTTTTGATGGCCCGTAGGATTTTTTCCCATCATTTGCCTCAAAAGGGAATAAGTTCAAAATTGAAACTTAAAGGTAACATACTTGCCAATTTTTGTAACCACTGTCCTTGGCAATGGAAGGCATAGCATCCCGTGACATGATTGTGTCTTGAGTGTACTCAAGACACAATCATACTTGCCAATTTTTGTAACCACTGTCCTTGGAAATGGAAGGCATAGCATCCCGTGACATGATTACGTCTTGAGTGTACTCAATGGCCTTGCATCCATAGAGCCTCAGTCCTAAAAAGCCTTGCTTTTCCATAGTGTTGAATGGATTGTCCATTCCGCTACACTATGTTGGAAGCACAAGCTTCAAATGGTTTTGAAGCAGTAAGACATCAGTTGTCTACACAAGCCTTGCTCGTGGATAGTTGTCTATGGAGTCGTACTCCATGGTTTATGTGCTCTAGTTGTACGGAGCCATGATCCAATCTTATGACCCTTCATTGCCGATACACCCATATATTACCATTTTTCTAGACTCAAAGTCAAGACAGAGTTTAAAGAACTTGTACTTGCCGTTCTCTAGCAAGCAATAACTAGCTGAATTTTATGAACAAAGCGTAACTGTAGTCGTTGTCAATTACCCTTGAAAATCCATTGGATCTTGCTTGTGGAGAATGGGATGATCACAACCACATTTGATTGCATTGA
Source organism: Adiantum capillus-veneris (assembly GCF_014529385.1). Taxonomy (NCBI): domain Eukaryota; kingdom Viridiplantae; phylum Streptophyta; class Polypodiopsida; order Polypodiales; family Pteridaceae; genus Adiantum; species Adiantum capillus-veneris. Next base: position 8,648,995 of record NC_140946.1, on the reverse strand, counting down.
GTGCATATAATTTGTCTAGGGGCCGTGCCCTAGAAAATCCAAAACTCCATGTCTTGAAGTGTTAGTTTTGATTGGCCCTGCCGATACTTATATCTTATAAGCCACAAACCTTGCTTGTACTTGCTTTAATACAACAATATAACTTAAAAAATGTTGCCTTTCATTCGTGAGACCGCAAGTCTTCTCGTATTGTCTTGGTTCAATTTGAGTACACCTTGCATGCTATTGAAACCATTAGAGAACCAGGAATGCTTCAACACTTTGACACTTTCCTCAATACACACCTTTTGTCAAATTTCCTTTACTTGTCGCAGATTTGAAAATGAAAAACAACTAATCGGCCATGCCAAATATCTTTGTCTGGCAGCCATGGTTTACCCGACTGCAAAAAGCTCATTGAACATAAGCAAGTTTTGCTTATCGTGCTTGTATTATGGAAAGATCTCTGAGATTCAATGAGTTCTTAGTGGAAAACTTTAAATTCAACTTGCTTGGCAAGTCTCACAAGCCCTCTTATCGAGGTTGTTTAACTGCCAAGGGAAAAAACATGGCCTTTCCCTTAACAATTGATAACGGCTAAAAAAACTATTTTCTTGTTTATATGGATGCAGGTGAGGACTCTATCTTCAAAGTTGTTGTCCATCAATGTCGAAACTGGCCTCTTTCACTTCCAAATAAGTTGTTCTTGACTATCTTATGTACAAAACACTAGAATGATACCTCATTCTCACTATGATGTACAAAAAAAAGACTGAGTTTTTTATGTCCTAATTATTGTTCTTTGTCTAAAGCTAGATCTGTTTTGAACTGTTATGTTCTTTTGTATATAAGTATAAGTCTAAAAATATCCACACACATGTCCTAAACACAAGGTTCTCCAAGAAAGCTGGGAAATCATGTCGCTGGCTTTGGAGTTTTTTGGGCACCAAGGGCATTGACCTCCCTAGGTCCCACCTCATGGGTGCGAATCCTCTTCACCCATTCCCTTTGCAATAAAGGAGAGATCAAACGGTGACAATTTAAACCCTCATTCATCCTAATCTCTACAAAAAAGAATAGTGTAAACCTAGGCACTAAGAGCATTGACCTTCCTAGGTCCCAGATCATGGAGGTGAGTCCTCATCACCCATGCCCTTTACAATCAAACACTAGCATCCTAAACCCTAATGCACCTTGTTCTCTATTAGAAAAATAGAGTATACCAAGGGCATTGGAATCCCTATGTACCAGTTCATGGGTGTGAATCCTCAGCACCCATGCCCTTTGCAAAAAATCAGAGATTAAACACTTACACCCTAAACCCTCATTCCCTTTGTCCTATGCAAAAAGGCATAGTGTAAACCCAGGCACCAATAGCATTAAACTTCCTAGTAGGTCCTAGCTCATGGATGTGAGTCCTCATCATCCATGCCACTTGCAAAAAAGAAATTATTAAACACTGGCACCCTGTACCACATTTACCTTTTCCTATAAAAAAATATTAGAGTGTAGACCCAAGCACCAAGGACATTCACATCCTTAAGCCACTTATTTGCCCCTATTGTGCTCATTCAGCCACTTCAAAATCGTTTACAAAAACCCAAAAGGACTCTCTCTCTCTCTCTCTCTCTCTCTCTCTCTCTCTCTCTCTCTCTCTCTCTCTCTCTCATACACACACACACACACACACAAATTGTGGTATCTTGTCTTGGATTACCAATGGAATGTACAAGAAAGCTTAATTAATGGATGAGACCAAAGGTGAAGTTGAGTCCAATGAAGAGAGGTTGGAAGCAAGTAGAGGAGGGAGGAATTGGGAGAAGAGGGAGGGATCCAACCAAACAAGTGAGGGAGGATCTTGATAAAAGAGGGAGCCGCTATGGGAAGAGGGAGAAGCTTGGGAGATGATGGAGCTACCATAGCCATGGTGAGGAGGGATTTCTTGGGAAAGGAGCGAGAAGCTAAGGAGCAGCCACTGCACTGACACAAGGGATTTAAAATCCCGGGTGTTTTACTCTATTTACAAAACGGGACGCCACCTATGAGCGAAAAACTTTGATAAAACCTATATATATATACGACTTATATTAGGGAATATTACCCCCCTTTCTATGCTTCTACAATAGTCAATGCTTAAAACTATCTTACATATAAAATTTAGGTCTCACATGATCTAACTGAGTAAAATTAGTCAAAGAGAATGTAGCATAGTGACTAGCAATGTACTAAGGTGCCACTTCTGTTGATAAATAGATGTACCATCAATGTGTCTTAGTTTGACTTTCAAACTATGTGCCCATTCAACCTGCACACTAGCTACTCCGCCAATTTTGACCCATCTAAATTAATTAAAGAAACATGGTTATAAAGTTTTGTTAGGTTCTCCTTGTTAATTTGTATCTATACAAACTCTTTATACCTTTCATCCCTCAACAAATTAACTATAATAAAAAACATAAGAAATTGATACAAAGCAATGTTAGTTCTTGTATGTATCTTTGTAGCGAATGCCTCAAAATTTTGAGGGCATACTCTTTTGGGAAGCTATGATTTTGAAACACAAAAGCTTCCTCTCATTTTTCCCTTTTCTCACTTCTCTTCCCCCCCCCCCCCCCCCCCCCCCCCCCCCCCTCCCTTACTTTTAATCTTGAGAGACAAATTATTCAGGTCCTGCCCCTAACTTTTATGCTTATGTAACTTGTGAAAAAAACCCCTCCCCTGCACTTACATGGTGCGATAAGTTTTCCATAGTCAATCCCCCGGGTTTAAAATTCAAAATGGTATGTCTCTTTGACCAATTTACTCCATTAATTTTTATTAAGTTCATCGTGGACTGCCTCATCATCACTCATGGCACTGTCATGTGGCTTCCCCTTGATTTGTAACTTGACCCAATTTATATCTCGCTATGGGAAACCCCATCCCTGGCATTGAAAAGACCCCTTTCCATGTGGAAAATGGAGATCCCTTTGCTTTTCACACCCAGCTTGTGCACCCTAGATGCCATCAGAAAGACTTATCACCATCAAATGACATATAGTCCTAAGGCAAGCATCTTGAAAGTTAACCATGACCATTTTATAGATAATGACATACTCTACAATCAATAATTGTATGTTTGACAAATGATCACCCATTGCTAGAATTCATCAAGTATCCTTGCACATTGTGCTTCCTAAAGAGAAAAATTTTCCGAAAGGACAAGCCATTGGGATGACAACAACAAGAGCTAGAGAGAATCTGACCAACTGGCAACCTAGTTCCACCTCAATGGCACTAAAAGACTGCTAGTAAAAATTACGATTGTTGAAGGGCTGGACAAGCACTTGATGCCTATTTACGAGTCAGATTTCACGTGGAAAGCCTGGCGATGGCCCAAGAGCAAGCATTTTTGTAAACCACAAACCAAGAGTATCTACCACACACTAATTCTCAAGACTAATTGATTCTCCCCCTGAACAAATAGTGGAATGTCCATTGGCTGGAATAAAGATGGGTGACAATGACAACCAACATATGGAATCCACAATGGCAACTATTGATGAAGATATTTTTGTAGAAGATGCTATGGGGGTATTTGCAACATGCATGAAGATTCTAGCTAGAAGTATTGGCTCATATAGGTGCTTGGGGTGCAAAATGGCAAGAGAGGACCCTTCTCCCTTATTCAAGGAGTGCCTGATGATTGGAGTCCTAGCAAGTAAGATATGCAAATGGTTTCAAAGAACTTGGAAGATAGGGCTTTTAAAGAATGATTTTTTTTCTTAGGTGATAGGGTGATAAAAATCCAAGCGTTGTTAATTTGCACACAAACTAGTAGATTATGTTTCTTTCAACAAGTCTAGAAGATGAGAAATCATCATAAATTTGAAAATGACCTCTCAATAGATAGCTTCATGGACATCATTCAAGAAATCAAGAAGTGATTGTCAGCCTCGAAAAAAGGAAGAACTTGGACAAGTGGAATTGGGAAAATCCTCGCCATGAACAATTGTATGTGATCATGGATATCGGCTCGGCTTTGTCTGGTGCTTTGTAGCATCTGGAGATAACGAGAGAATCCTCACCATTAACAAATGTATGTGATCATGGATATCGGCTCGCCTTTGTAGCATTTGGAGATAACAAGAGATACCTCAAGGCTTGGCATGAGCTTGAAGTTACTTTGTATGTTTCTTTATGGAGATTTTGATACAATCATCCACTCACAATTGTGAGTTTCGCCCAAAAAAAAAGGATAAGAGGAAAAGCACCTTATATTTGGCCTCAAATATTATTAAGTTGGGACACTTGGTAGAAAGAGACTTGCAAGGCTAAGAAGTAGAGATCTTTCTATTGCTTGTAGCTACCATTTTCAAGTCAAGAGCTTGAAGCGCTTATCATAACAACTTGTTGTCTTTTCCTTAAAGTGTGAGGAAGTAAGAATTGTTAATGGTCCTCTCTTAGGTACCCCCCACATGGGAGGGGGTAATTTATTAAAGAGGAAGAAGTGACCCTTGATTGGACATTTTCTCATGCACACACACGAGGAGAAAACCGGGTAAGATTCCCAAAATATAGTCGCAACTCAAAGAGGTGCAATTAGTGGCAGGGGTTAATTTATAACAATTACCCCATCCATGTGGGGGTACCATTACATCAAACATTGGGGAAGCTTATGTTTTTGTCATATGCCTCCTTGTGGTTGCACACAGCTTCAATTCTGTTGAATGTCAGGTAAACTTACATGGACTAGGAACCACCCACTCTTCGACTCTCTTTTCTGAACAAGATTCAAGAGTGCGGATACTCTTTAACTCTTCTCTAAATCTCAAAGAAAAATAATATCCCCATTTGACAATGGAGAAATCATTATGGATATGAAAAAGCATAGGCTTGTCTAATGATGATACATCAAGTAGACATTTTCAATAGGTGGTTCTAGAATTGTTTCACTTGCTTCATTAAGGGGAATCTATGAAGATTATTTTGAAAGCTTTGATGAGAAAAAGGGCATATATGGCATGTAGAGGAGAGAGAGAGAGAGAGAGAGAGAGATGTGTCATGCATCAACACAATCGCGAAGACCAATATAGATTTTTTTTTTATGTAGCTCGCGGCATTGTATGGAAGGTTGTTTCTCTCTCTCTCTCTCTCTCTCCCTCTCTCTCTCTCTCTCTCTCTCTCTCTCTCTCTCTCTCTCTCTCTCTCTCTCTCTCTCTCGTGTTGGTTTGTATCGGAACACACGTAGTTGGGAAGAGTGCAGTGTATTGGAGGTGCAAGCGTGAAGGAGGGCAACCCCCTTACACAATGAGTAACTCTCCAGGCATAATTACGTACTTTGTTTACTCTTCCAAGAGAAGACCAGGCTATGATTAACAAACACGTACGCGTCAACTAGGACAAAAAGTGGTGGATTTGCAAGACACTCCAAAAGGAGAGGACAACGGGTCTTTCAAGAGCCGTTGGACACATTGAGGAAGAGATCTCAAGGCTCTCCTTAATAAATTCTTCTTGCTTGAAAAGGAAATAACTTTTTGAATGTGTATTGTCAACAAAGGGAGAGTTTCTACTTCATAGATTTGAGGAACAAATTCAACAAAGAAATTATGATTCTCATGAGAATGGTGCACACGTCCAATCACAACTCCTCCTTTCTTAGAAAGAAGTAAAGTGGCCATGGGTGTTAAGATAAACAAAAGGAGAGAGATTGATCTCTTACAAGCGCACGTGCATGCACGCACACATACATACACACACATATGGATTTCAAACCTTCTTCTTCTTCCTTGTCTTCACTAATACAAGTTAAGAACTCTGATATCCATACCAAAGATAGAGCAACATAAGGGAAAACTAGTACAATGGTCTAGCATGAACCGTTGGTGAGTGAGCTAGTAGGATAAGTGTGCTATCACTTCACTAGGTAGACCAAGTCGGTGTAGTCCAATTGTAGTATCATTGACAAAGATATGTGTGGTGTTGAATGATAGTCATCCAGGAGTAGCACATGTTGAGCTTGGTATCTCAACACTCCCCTCAAGCTCAACAATGTCTCTCGTATGCAAGGCATCACTTAAAAACATTGTACCTTCTCTGCTCCAGCGACATTCATGAAGATATATGCATAATGCAACCTACCCATCCACCACCATGTACTCGAACCTCTCTCTAATATAGTGGTAATGCACCTCAATGTGATTCATCCTTGCAAGAAACATTGATTTTTGAGCCAAATCCATGCCACTAAAGTTGTCACAATATATGAAAATTGTCCTTTGTCCCTATACTCCAAAGTCCTCTGATGTAGTGAGCACATTCATGTTTTGAGTGCACACATGCGGTGTGTGTGTGTGTGTGTGTGTGTAGAGAGAGAGAGAGAGAGAGAGAGAGAGAGAGAGAGAGAGATAACATAGAATGTGAGTGGAGCTACTCACCGCAATGTGTGAGAGAGAGCCCCTTATTCTTCTATCTAGTAAATAATAAGGTGTGTGCAAGTGATGGGCTGCTTGTTGACTATGGCACATCCAACCGGGGTAGGAGGCACACTTCCTTTACTGAAAAATCTCCCACTTAGAGAAAAATGTGCAGATAAGTGGTACTATTGTAGGAACTAATAGTATGTACAAGAGGTAAAGGGAGAAATCTTGTCTCAACCTATATCCACTGGCTCTCTTGTATGCAACCATGTAGGCTTTAGTGGTGTGCAAAAGTATATATCCCTATACTAGAATCAACATGCATATCTTGCAAGTATATTGTAATGACATGCACTACTCCATGATGCATCATTCTAGTGTCAATCATCGCTTGACTCAAAACAACCCCAACTACAAACACTCCCACTGCATCTACTATGTTGGGTCTCGACACTAAGAGGTTGTATATGAGAGTCTTGAACGCCAATGAAAAATATGCAATGTCTGCTAGCATATTTGTGGCAATCACATCAATGCCATATATCAATGCCATGTGCAGTGACTCTACCAATTTTTTTGCACAACTGAAGGCTCACTCCATCACCACTAAAACTAGTCATGCACTGCCATCTTGACTACAGGGTATTCACCACTCACTCCATCACCACTAAAACTAGTCATGCACTACCATGTTGACTATAGGGTAGTCACCACTCCCTCATCATCCATAGGGACTATCTCCACATGCCCTGGCATCACCATACTACCCTCTAGCATGTGCATGTCAAAGAATTCATTGGTCATCTCCATGGTTAGAGGTATCTCTATCCTAAGAGGATCAAGCTGCTGAGTCTTGCTATCAAGAATGGATGCTCTAACTCTATAGAAATAGGCACATTGTGCACATCATACTAGACATCCACAAAAGAGATTCTTCTCATCTCTTGATGACATGCCTGCAACACAATTGAGACTATGATTACTTGTACCTCACATATATGCAAGGGTAGACCAAGCCAATCATGGCTCCTCTTCTAATGACTAGCAAACCGCAATGCATCTAGAGGAAATTCTCTTTAAGCAATACCTAACATCCACTATCTCTCCAAGATCAAACTATGTACAATCTTAGGAGCATAACGGACATGTCATAGCATATAAGATGCACCATTGGGTAATGACAAGCATATATCTCTTGCATTATCTATGTCATATGTTGATCCGTCAGGTAGATGCACATGACTAAGGCTCGCACTAGTAAAAGTGTTAAACCACCCAACTAGTAGCCATCAAGATCAAGTGGAATCTCTATCAGACATAAAGGCAAGAGGAATACTAGAAGTAAATGCAACATCACCCCATCAATAGTATACAAATCCACCTCTCTAGTTTGTGTCAAAATTGTCTTTGCATCATAATCTTCCTGGTCCATATTGAATCTTCTAAAATCAATCTGGAGGAACATAATAGAATTGATTTCCACTATTAGACTTCCTCCAAATCTTGCACATGACCTAGTCACAAAAGCCATACCTTTGGTTGAGCATAAAGAGCTTCTTAGAGAGAATGATGTCTTGGTTAGGTACTTCCAAAGGTGAACAAAGGTTGACATAAAGAACATATCTGTGCATTTGGATCTCATCCTCTTGGATTTTTTACTTAACCCAAAGCTATGGATCAGTCATATAACTATCAAGTATCTTAGTTTGATGTTTTGGTTGGGCATCAAGCATACAATTCCCATGCTATGTAGCAAGGTAACGTCTAGTTCCTCTTGAAGTTTGAACCACTTAAATTCCCCAACAAACATTGAACTTGACAACATAATTGAAAAAGGCGTTCCTTGCAAAGTCACTTGGAAGTTCATTCAGATAATTAAGGAGTTCCATCTAAGCTTAAGAAAAGAGGTAGAGGACTTAGTACACATGAATAAAAAATTGATCCTACTCTATTTATTCATCAAAGTTTAAATTTAATTGGGGGTTCATGCCACTATGCATGTCATAGACCTAGTTCTTTGAATATTCTTCTTACTGTCACTATTGGAAATTATCTCAAACCTCTCATATGACACTTGAGTCTATAATTATCCTCTAGTCTTTCCTTCTATATAATGGTTACAAGTACTTCAGACTTCTTGGCAACCTCAAAAATCCTAAGCATTTCAATGTTCATTGACAAGTAGTATTACATATCCCCTAACCACTTGGGGGCTACTTCTACCTGTAGAGAAAGCATATAAGGAGCAATAGTGCTCAATTTAGGTGCTGATATAAGCATAGAATATAGTGAATACATAGAATATAGTGCTGATATAAGCATAGAATATAGAATTGATATTAATGAAGATAGTAGAGATTAAATTAAGAAATGCTTCTCTAATTACAATGGATTAGCACTAACCTTCTAAGCATGGGCATTAAGCTCAAGACTAGGCAGTCCATAAAGTGAACACTCAAGAGAGAGCTCTCAATAATGACTACTCAAGAATGAAGCCTCCTTGCATAAAGGCTTTCTTTTAAAGGCTTGCACCACAATCCTTTCTACTATGGGTTTAAGTTGAGCCTTCTAGCTAGCATATACAATTTGGAACTCTCAATGAGCCCAAGACCTTATACAATGTGGATAGGAAATATTGTGCACATCCATAGCACATCTCCAACTTGGTGCATAATCGGTTTAGCCTATGTTAGCCGCAGCTAACATTCCCCCCTTCCTAATTTGGTGCACGTCCTTGTGTGTCGGTGAAGCAAAACATGCTAACATGGTAGAAATCAAGTCCATGGAAGAATGTTAAGCTGCAAATCATAAGAACAAGTAATGAGTATCAAAGGCCAACAAGGATGAATAAAACAAGAAGTACAATGAACAATCATGCAAAGTGAATTTTTGCTTCTATAAGATGGGTCAATCATAGTCAAAAACTAAACAACATAAAGCAAAAAAAACACCTATACTATTGTAAAGATTAAACCACTTGAAATTTCAGTTGTATGCATTAAACACAAGCAATCAGTTATGACCCTAGGTTAATGCAAGGTCATAAACTAACTAGCCTAAAAACTATATGACCAATCTTAATAAATCATTCAAGTCTATCATGTTTACGGGCTATAAAAAAGCTCTTAATCTATTTGTACATTGTCATAGCTTTTTGAAGCTCATGGAAGATTTGTTTTTGTCATTTTATAGAAAAACGCAAATCAAAATACAAAGCTACCACCCCAAGGAAAATCTAGCTACGACTCTCGGCTCCTTGAACCCTCAAAAAGGTATTCCAAGAATCTACTATCCTACCAAGGCGACGACTAATCCTTATCGGCCCAAGGCATCGGTTTAGGGCATTGACAAAGCGAGCCAAGGTGATTCCCCTTGCCTATCAAGTACCAATAAGGCACTATGCCCCACATGGACACAACATAACATAGAAATTTTCTCTTCATGTGTCTATTAGCATTTTTGCTACTTTTTCTTGACAATTTTTTGCTTCATTGTTTCATTTTTTTTGCACTTTTTTATTGCTTTCATCATGAGATGTTTATGGAAAATGGACTAAGGGACTAAATCCTAATCATAGCCCTAGGTCATGTTAAATATGAAAGGAGTATTAAGACTATCACTAAGAGTCTAAGACTAACAAACAATGATCCTACATTAACCTAAGGTCAAGGCAATTCACCTATGATTAGCACACATTTCTAGTGAATTTCATATTCACAAAGCAAAGTATTGAAACTTTAGTATGCCTAGTTTTTGAAAATGAAAGAGCCATAACTTAGAAGCAAATTCACTAAATCCAAGCATGGGGAATGGAGAGATAAACAAAAGAGCAATATCGTGGAAGGATTTCACCTATTCATGATCTTTTGAGCATCCTTGAGCAAGCATCCACTTTGGTGGAAGCCTCTTGATTCTTTTTATTATTTACACCTTCTTGAAGCTAAGTGTGAACACAAGCTCCAAAGCCATTTACTGAAAGCCAAAAAACCACAAAAGAAACATTTATAAAATCCTAATGCTAGGGTCTCAAATACCCAAATATGCCAAAGGGAAAAAACCATAGGGAAAAAATTATCTTTGGTTATGCACATGGTGCTCTTTGATAGCTAGTGTATACATACACATCAAAAATGAGAGAGATAATTCTTCTAAGTAAGCACATTTTACAATTTTTACAATCTCTCATGCATGATTCAAAGTTGATATGTTGCTAGCTCAAAAATATGGAATTTAAAACAAAGCCAAGAGCTAGAAATAATGCAACTTTTAAGTGAAATGAAATGGATTTTGAAAGCCAAATTTTACATTTCTAAAGCTCTCCAAAAAAGTTCGCTAACAACTATCTCACATGAAATTTTACAATTTTAGAGCAAGCTATGCGCTAGAAATGACTGCAACTTTTGATGGAATGAAAGTAAATTTTGTACTTGAAAGCTCTCAAAAAGATGTCTACCAGCTAGCTCAAATGGAAATGTTTGTATTTAGACAAAACTTAGATCTAGAATTTATACAACTTGGGTCAAATGAAATGAAATGGCTCTAAATAGTCACATATTTCAATACGTTGCAATGTTGAACCCTCCTTCGATCAATGAAAGTTTTTGTTTCCCACAACCCTTCAAAACAATGCACAATTGTTAGTGCCAAAGCATTTATACATGCACCTCAAGCACCAAAAAATATTGAGCTTAATCAAAAATTCAAAATGGTACCCTTTGCTCTTTCAAAAAAGCTCAATTTTAGTGCAATGCAATGATTTTGCATTCAATCTAAGTACTAAAATGCATATCCAATGCCATTTTCAAGCATAAAGTGCCTCAACCAAGGATCAATGCACTGGTCAATTGTTGCTCTAAAAAGTGAAAGCCACATGTATATCACAAAGAATTTGTCTTTGAGGTCAATGAAACTGTAAATCAAATGAGCAATAGAAGAGTGCAGAAGCCAAAGACACATGTGCAATGAAGTTTGTTTAGGCATTAAAATGCTCACACAATCATCACACAATTCGATGCTCACATTGTTACTCCTACATAGCAAACTGGAGTAAGAAAAATAACGCATTCAAGATGTTTGCAACTCATGACGCATGGATCTTGATAGCCAAATTCTCAAATTATTTATTACTTATCCCCTTTGATGGCTTATGCAACCTTCAAAATCATGCTCATTTCTTAGTGCTAAAAGTTTTTGATATAACCCAAACGCTAAAATGATCATGGCTATCACAATTCTTACCTTGTTAACACATTCCATAAGAAAACGTTACAAATCATCGCCATGAAATGCACAAATTTGATCTCTCCTCCTTTCATTAGAATATTTTATCAAAGAAGGTAACAGGAAGAGACTATCGACCATAAAGAAACTGGTTCATTTTCATGAGCTCATTTTTTACCAATTTAAATTCAACAAGCACATAGTAATCGACAACATTCAACAATGTGCTTCCAACCTTTTTCAGCAAGCACAACTTTTGAAATTAAAATAAATGCTCATTTTCACGCCCAAGACTTTGCAAGATGATGGTAGATTTTTGGCATTTTTTTGGATGCAGAGAAGGGTGAGAATGCTCTCTAAAGAAATCCTTAACATTTTTTTTTCAAAATAAAATTTCCCCTTTGTTTTGGTCGTCGATTGCTGCGAGTCTGCGGCTGTCTATGTCTAAAGGTGTGTGTGTGCGTGTGTGGGTGTTTATGCACCATAATCGGTAGTTAATCAAGTCTGCAGGATGCGATGTGCAGAGGCTGAGCATGGGTGTGGTTTAAGGGTTTGCAAGCAGCACCAAAAGCGAGCGTCTAGGCATCAAATGATGGATTGTGTGTGAGCTAGAATCTACCAGCGGTTGTGAATTGGTGGTTGTATTGCGCCATGAAGGCAGCAGAGGTGGGTGGAATGAGCTGGTACGGGGCGGGCCCAATTAGCAGGGGCTTATTGGGGGGAACTTGGAAGGGTGTGTGTGGTGAGGTCACTTGCGCTTTCGCAGTCAGGTGGGGCATGTGGTAGTGCTAACAATAGTTAGTGTGAGACAAGAATGGCCCATCTACAACGTGGTGCAACACTACAAATTGCAATCTGCAACTATCAACGTGTAGCTCGGAAAAGGTGCTGAGCTAGGCTTGCGATAGTCAAAATAACTCAAAAAGCTGGAGCCCAATATTCTTGGCAAGCACATGTGTGTGTAAGCGTGTGGGTCCTCCAAGCTAGGCAGAGGAACCCACCAAGGGTGATCAGCTGGCATGCTAAAAGGACGTCTTGGGGAGGCTTTTCTCTTTTGTTTTTTTAAGGGAGGCTTCCTACATCCCATTGGAGAAAAGAGAGGGTGTGGGTGCTCTAGATATCCGAGATTATGTGTGTGGAAAAATTATTTCCTCATGTATGCCAAACCAATTTTTTTCAAAGGTTTCAAATGAGCTCTACAAATTTCCTTCCGACCTTTGATCATTCACACACAAAAATGTTCAAAACCTCAGCACAATGTCTTTCAATGTATCATTTTTTTATTAAAAAAATTGTAGATGCATGACTCTTTGAAACCATGATGGGATTTTGAAAAAATTATCATCAATTGAACATTACTCCAAAATAATCCCATTTCCAATCTTGTTGATTCCAATTGAATCACTTGAACGTACACTTTGGATTTAAAACAATTCATGCACAAAAATTAATTGGGTAATTCATACACACAAAATGAGTGCACAAGCTCTCATTGGTTTTTCCAAACTTGATTTTTAATCATTTCAACATGAGTTGCTCATATCATTGTCCACAGTTAGGCAAACCCAATTGGCACAAAACATTGGTCAATTCAAACCCGGTTTTTAATCATTGCAAAATTAATTTCTTGTATCTCAAATAGCTCAAATAATCCAAACCCAATCGGATTTGTCATTTTTTGGTTTTTATGGCTATATTTGCACATGCACAACTCATTGAAATTTTTACCATATCCAATTGGCATACACATCAACGGTAATAAAATCATCCTCAATTGTGTCATTTGATCATACACCCCAATATTTTTTTATCTACTAATCATCAATATTGGTGACCGAGACCAATCATTCATCCCCAATTTGGATATCAAATGCCATTGAGTAGGCACACACACCCAAATTTAGACCAAAAATCTTATGCAAGAAATCCATCAATTCCTCATTGCAATGCCCAAATTGCAAGCTTGATCAAGCATAAGCAAATGCATGCATGCTCAATTTTTCAAAATCAATCTTAATTTTCCCTAATCAAGCAATGCACACACTCCAAAATTGAGCAAAAAATCCTAATTTTGTTTGATTATCAATGCAATTAGGCCTTTCCGTAATGATTGCACACACTTTTCATGCGTATTTCACAATCAAAAAACATTTGGGTGCTCCAATTGACCATAAATCATTGAAAATCAAGTGGTCTTGGATGGGCACACACACTCAAATTTTGCCCAATTTCTTGGCAATTAGGCATATCCAATGATTGGAATTCACATCAATTACATGATTTCACACTCACATATCATCAACTCTATCAATTTTTATACATGTACACACTCAAGATTAGGTGCACACACACTTGAATTTTATGGAAGTTTTTTCTGTCTTTGGTGCATTACACACACAGTGATTTTTATGCACACACATGAATTCTTGTTGCAAATCAAGCTTAATCTTGACACACGAATCATTCATTAGTCAAAATTGACCACCAATTTCATTCCAAAACAATTAAATTAGTCTCTCAAAGTATGTCAATTGATTTACCACCTAATTTTAGCAATATATTAGTAACTCATTGGAATCCAATTAATCACCCAAAAATTGAATGGAGTAGGGAAATGCACTTACAATCGATTGTATCCAAGCTAATCCTTGCTCCACACGATGATTCTACCATGCACACACATGTGTGGCTCTTCCAATTTTGGCCCAAAAATTGACCATTGTAGGCCAAAAATCAAACACTCAAATCATCAAATCAGGCATGGATTTGTACAAAAAAACTTTATAAAAGTGTTGTTTCCACCTCTTATAAGAGGATTAATCATACATTACACATCAAATATTAGCAGTTAGGCTAGCAAAGTTAGTCAAAAATTAGTAAAATTAGCATGGAATTAGTACAATTAGCATGGAAATGAAGCGAAATTAGTAAGGCTTAGTATGAAATTAGTAAATTTGGGGTTTGGGATATTCATAACTCAAAAACTAGCTTCAATTACTTGCACATACATCATCAAATCAAACCAAAATTGAGTTACACACTCAAAAACCGATGAAATTGGTAGTGAAATTACTCTATTCTAAACATCCTATACTCACTAGCTTAGGTTATCGATCCCCGGCATCGGCACTAAATGTTGGGGGCAATCATAGCATAACCTTATAAACCCAAGACCAACAAAATTATCAATCCTAGGATCGGCAACCCGTTTAGTGCATGGAAGCACGAGCATTATTAAATCTATCAAATGAGAGAATTCAAGAGAATGCTCTTCCAATGCAATTGAGATTAGCTATGAATCACTAACTCTAATCACATTATCAATCAAGAATCACCTACACACATTAAGCCCACCAAAGTCCGACTTGCCATAGACTAGAATCCCAAAGCACACTCATGACAAGCACACACTAATTGCATTGGTGTTGGCCTCTCCAATCACCACATGCCAATCAAGATACTTCATCAAAATCTACACACACACAAGGTGAATGGTGCTAGAGTTTCATTAAACCCATCCACACATAAGCAAACAATAGAGCACATACACTAATCACAAGATTAAGTACAAACTTTATCAACCTAATTAGAGATGTTAAATAGCACAAATTGAGTGATGGAGTGGTCAATAAGCAAGAAGTCATCACACACACTCAAATATAGAATAATGAGAAGGTGAAACTACTTCATGACATAATGGAATATAGAAGAATTAAGACTAATGAAGAAAGTAGAGACTAGATTAAGAAATGTTTCTCTAATTAGAATGGATTAGCGCTAGAATTCTAAGCATGCGCATTAAGCTCAAGGCTAGGCCATCCATAAAGTGAACACTCAAGAGAGAGCTCTCAAGAATGGATTCTCAAGAATGAAACCTCCTTACATAAAAGCTTTCTTATAAAGGCTTGCACCACAATCCTTTCTACTATGGGTTTAATTTGAGCCTTCTAGCTAGCATATACAATTTGGAACTCCCAATGAGCCCAAAACCTTATACAATGTGGATAGGAAATATTGTGCACATCCATAGCACATCTACAACTTGGTGCATTATCAGTGTAGATGCTACCTCAGGGCGGCGGTCACTTTTTAGAATGTGTATGATATCACGTGAGTTAACCGGAGAGGATTATTAAAAGACCAAAATGTATAAAAATGTATACATACAGAGGGGGGTGGGGGTTTTTTAAATAGGCTCACAATGTAAGTATAGTATGTATATTGGGGTATTATTAATTACCTCTTGAACTCACGTGATATAGGGGTCTTTTGATAAGTGACTGCCTCGGAGCTGCTGTTAACATGGTCTTTGGCTACCATGATTTTATCCTTTAAACTAGCATACTTCTGCCCATCATGATTCTTTTGTTTTACATTGGTAATGCTTTTTGAAACAAGTTCTGAGGTTGTAGCAAGGGTTGATGAAACCATTTGAAAGTTTCTAATTTCATCAAGGATTTGTCCTTGTTTCACCTCTGGTTTATCTTATTTGAGAAGACAATGAATATGATGGTTGGGTCACTGTATCTAAGTTTACAATAGCGGCTTGGGAACTTATTTTATTCTAGGTCCTTGTGTGATTGTATTTTGCAAGTGCCTTGTCATTTCATTGACTTGATGGACCCTAGGCTTTGATATTCATATGTGGCTATTACTATTGTAAAATCCTTGCTTTTATAGTAAAGGAAAAGGGATCCATCTGGAGGTTGTGTTGAAAGGTCTAAGGTGGATAAATAAGTGAAGCATTCAAAGTGATTTCATTATATTTAAGCTTGAACGTATACACAAGCTCAGTTTATATCCTTGAGCTAGGCATCTTTGCATGTAGAGTAGGTGACATCACGGGTAAGCCAATTTATATCACAAGTGAAAGGTCTTACGATGTGAACAATGGAAATGTCTAATCCCCTTATATATGGCATACATGCACAAGCATGGATATACATACACACACACATATTTATATATATATATATATATATATATATATTTATTTATTTATTTATTTATTGGAAGCATGATTGGGGGTACACTTTTATGGGTTGAAAGCTCTTTTTTAATAGCCACTTAATAACTATGTCATTAGCTGTTAGCACCTTTGAAATTTTTGGATTCAAAAAATACTCAAAAAAAACACCAAAGCTCGTACGTGCAAGAGAGGTCCCAGAAGCTCGTACTTGCGTGGGTGTTGAGCACAATGAGCGCATTCATGTAGCTTCTCTTTGTCTCAAGCAAGAAGCAATAGCAGCAGGGCAGCATGTCTCTCAGGTTCTCTCTCGATCTCTGAGGCAGGGTGGTCAATATCTGCCATCCCTCTCTCTCTTTCTATGTCTCACACAAACACACACACACACACACACACATGCACATCTAAAAGTATTGCATGTTTGAAACAGGTTAGCTTAGTCTCAAGCTTGCCACCTTTGATTGGACATGTTTTGCTTTCTTTTTTCCCTGTCTCACCATTACAAGGTGCTTCATGTCCCAATAGCTTCACCACCCAACAGTGACCATTGTATGTTTCTTTTTCAGTTTCATTTTGTTCCATGATGCATATCCATGGACATAGATATGAACACACACACACACACACACACACACACACACATACCTACACAGAGAGAGTCTTGTTTCAGCATTAGGATTTGTTATTGGTGCCAAAATCCTTCCTCTTAGGAGATTTTATCTATTATTAGTTACTTCTTGTGGTGAAATGATGATTAAAAATGTTATTTTGATGGGTCACTTAATTATAAAACTGGTTTTATATGTATATTTCAGGTGGAACCCACCTCCATTTACTAGCATCCAGCATACAAAACTTTGTATGTCAAGACAAGACTTCCATGAAGTCTACAACCTGAGCCTGGACAGGGTTGAGAACCCACACTTTATGGATGTTATAGAGAAAGACTGGTTGTCTGTGTTCACGATGCTACGAACCAAAGGGCAGAAGGTGAACCTTCAAACCATACGGTCGGAGCTTTATGATAAATTCATGATGTTGTATCATATGGTTTACCAAGAGTTACCTATAAACGGTGAGTGAGTTGCCTGGTTTGCCAGAGCATTTGCATTTGAAATTTTCCAGAGGGCGGACTTGTCTCTCGATAAGTCCAAATACCGGGTAGCTTGGGTTGTTGTGGCTGAGAACTCAATTACTCGATTGGGGGCACATAAGCAAGGGCTCTCCAACAAGATGTCCACAGTAATGACGCACATGACTAACTGAAAAACAGTGTGCAAGTCAGTATTGGTAGCTCAGTCATCAAAGGTGAGTGTGGATACGTCAAATAGTCGGGATGTAGAGCTGGCACAGATCACGCGGTCTGATGTACAAGCTAAAGTTAGGCAGCTTGAGAGTGAAATAGGGCAAATCTCTAAAGAAATGTAGCAAGCACAAGTGGAAGTACAGGTTCAGTCAAAGGCAGACACTTTCTTGAAACAATTACGAGAAGCACGAGAAGAATTAGCCACGCTTTAGGCTAGTGGCAATGTGCCGTTGGAGAGGGTGATGATGTTGCAAGTTGTGATCAGTGCTAACTTGCAAGTTCTCGGTGTTCTTGGTGTCGCAGAGGGTGGCACGTCTGAAAACAACGATGTTGCAGCCAAACAGGTTAATTTGCGAACATCAAGAAGATACTGTTGTTCCTCTTATTTTGTGTTTGAACAGTTTTGCTGAATTTTTTGGTCCGATACAGGAGAAGCTGCAACAAAAGAATGTGCTCTTGGCGAGACTCAAAAATCAAGAGGCTTTTGTTGGCAGTGAAATTTTACAATTGCAACAGGGCAAAGCACTTGTATTCTCTCCATCACCTCCAATCATGCCAAATGTACATCGAGGCATTATATTTATTGTTGACGAGCCGTGCATAGCCTGTGGGTTGGAAATTTAGGATAAAATACTTGTGGGTGTTTGCATGCTACCATGCCAACACCCCTTTCACAATTTTTGTTTCACAACTTTGTCCATGCTGAGTGATTCCTGCTTAGCATCGGGATGCGGCATAGAGATCCCTACTTCAATGAAGAAGATGTTTGGTGCAGAGACAATGTCCGTGGCAGAAGAAAAAGTTACTCCAATAGGTATGTTCCAATTCTGGTTACTCAAGCTTGTAATTAGTAGTAAGCTGTATTAGTAACCAATAGCTGTATTAGATATAGGTATGAGTTAGCTATTGGCTACTAATACAGCTTACTGTCCAATTACCAATAGCTGCTTATCACAAGATTTTAAAAAGCTATTAGATACAACTTTAAACCAACTATTAGTTTGCCAATGGCTTCCATAAGTAGTGGGTGGATAGCTATATGCTAGGTTTAGAGAGAGCTACTAGCTAGTAATAGCTACCTGGCTCTTGTTAAATAGCTCCAGAATAGTTGTTAATTGTGTGAGTAAATACTTTCTCATTCACTAGTGGCCAGTATTCCTAGCTATTAGAATTTAATAGCTCTCTAATAGCTGGGTACTAGCTATTACATATCTACTGGTCTCGAAGCTTTTGACCAGCTATGAGGTACCTATTGACCTTCGTAGCTATACAATAGCTATTGATAGTGTGTATATATACACTCTCAATCACCATGTGGCCACTATTTCTAGTTAGCAAAAGAAATAGTTGTTTAATAGCTTGCAAGTAGATATTATAGACCCAAACTTGGCTAAAGTTGCTTCCTAGACAGCTTTTGACCAGCTATTAGGTAGCTATCGTCTCCCATAGCTAGTGGGTGATGGCCTATTAGCTGGCAATACCTATTTGACCTATTATTAATAGCTATGTGATAGAGCTTTTAATCAGCTATGAGTTAGCTATTGGCTTCCATAGCTAGTGGATGATAGCTATTTTCCACAGCTAGTGGGTGATAGCTATTTTGCAGGGTTGGAGAGCTATTAGCTGGAAGTAGTTATTGATCATAGCTACTGTCTTCCATAGCTAGTGGGTAATAGCTTTTTGCCAATTTTGGAGAGCTATTAGCTGGAAGTAGCCATCTGAAGTTGTTATTAATAGCTGCTTGATAGTGCTTATAACTAGCTATTAGGTAGCTATTGCCTGCCATAGCTATTAGGTCAAAGATATTTGCCTGGATTTGAGAGATATCAGTTGCTAGTAGCTATCTGGTCAGCTATCAATAGCTGCTTGACAGACATCTTAGAACCAGTTATCAGGTAGCTATTGTCTTCCATAGCTATTGGGTTGGGTAATAGCTATTTGGAATGTTTTGAGAGCTATTATCTGGAAGTAGCTATCTCACCAGCTATTAAGAATCTATTGTCTTCCACAGCTAGTGGGTAATAGCTATTTGCCAAGTTTTGAGAGCTTTTAGCTATTTTAACCAGCTATTAGGTAGCTATTGTGTAGGTATTAGCCAGCTATTGGGTAGCTATTTGTTTCCATAGCTAGTGGGTGATAGCTACCTATTGTGTAGGTATTAACCAGCTATTGGGTAGCTATTGTTTTTCATAGCTAGTGGGTGATAGCTACCTGCTAGGTTTAGAGAGCTACTGGCTGGTAAAAGCTATTTTATGCCTGTTAAATAGCTCCACATTAGCTGTTGATTGTGTGGTATATACTCTTATTGACTATGTGGCCAATATTGCCTAGTTATTTACAGCCAATTTGCTGCTCAATAGCTTGCAAGCAGATAGGCTATAACTGCTTCTCAGAAATATTTTTACCAGTTATTAATAGATGCCTAATAGATAGCTCTAACCAGCTAGTGGGTGAGAGCCATTTTCTAGGTTTAGAGAGCTAGTAGCAGGCAAATGCTACTTGATTCTTGTTAATCATCTCCCTAATAGCCTGTTGACTGTGTGTAGTAAATCTTTTCTCGTTCACTATGTAGCAAGTATTTCAAATTGTTAACAACCAAAAGATGTCCAATAATTTGTTGAAAAGTTTTGACTTTGTTTCCAAAAAGTTGACTTCCTTTTTTAATTGCTACTTGGCATCTTTTTGTAACAGCAGCTGATTGTGTTCCAACCACATGTATGTTCACACCAGCAAAGACGTCTGGTGGAGATACAATGCAGTCCAACGAAGACATCTGGTGGAGATATATTGTAGTTAGCAGGATTCACAGTCGGCTCTGATTGTTGGGGAGAATCCCCAGCAAAGTCTTCTTGCAACCCCTTCAAGAATTCAAAGCTACCAGTAATTGAAAAAAGTAGTACTTGTGACGTTGAGGTCCGAAAGTTTCTTGCTAAGTTTCAAGTTGTGTACCTCTCTAGCCATGCTATGGCTACATGTTGTTGGCAAAGTATTACAGAGTTTTAGGTGGTGTATGATAGCTGTTAGCCAGTTATTATCCAACTTCTAGATAGCTATTAAGTAGCTTTGAAGGTACTTCTAGTTTAATCACATCTTCCATTGCAGCTCCAGGGATCTCTTAGACACCTGATGATGTTCCAGAGGCAACAGTTGGAGACATAGAGGACAAGGTAAAACAGGGAAAGCTTGCAAGAGGTGGCAAGCATGGGCAAAGTATGTCTAGGAGGTTGACAAGAAGGTCTTTAATTGCATAAGGAGGTGAGGATGAATATAGAAATAGAGATACATTGATGTAGAAAGGTATACCTTAGTAAATTCAGTGTCAGCCCACTTACACGTGGTTGAGTTTTTTTGTCTTTTTGGAGCACTTATTGATGCCATAGCAACATGCAGAATCTCCTGTCAATAAAGATCGTGGACACACTCTGGAGAACTTGTTGGAAGAAGCTAAAAGAAAGAGGCAAGGGTCAGCAAAGCCACCATCCAAGAGGGTGAAGAAAACTCTGTTCAGCAAAACTCTTCTAGATGTTAGGAGTGGCGGTGAAATCCCTTGCCCAGATGTTGAAATAGAAAGGCATGCAAAGGATGTTGGCGAAGACCCTACTCTGCCTCAGATAATTGACCTAACAATGGTTGGTGCTGAAGGCCCTGCTCCTGATATAGTTGTTGATGCAAGCCTAAACAGTGACTTCCCTGTTCATCGTGTGAGCATTGATGGTACCGTGCCTGCTCTTGATACAGTTGTTGATGCAAGCCTAAACAGTGAAGTCCCTGCTCATCGTGTGAGCATTGATGGTAGTGTTGATGGCAATGTGCCTGCTCCATAGCAAGTTCATCAAGCAAGCTCTTTGGCTAATCACCCTAATACCACCAGCCAAGATCATGGTGCTGGTCTATTGTCCCCTGATGCATCTTTGTAAAATTTTCTTTTTCAAGGACATAATATGAATGCTATTCCAAGCTGTTCTTGCAAACATTTTTTTTTCCTCGCAATTACTCAACTTATGTAGATAGTCTTGTGTATGCAGTAATTCATAAGGAATTGATGTTGATGCTAGTAGTAGGTCCACCTTCGAAACGAAGCCCAAGTCAAGGCCAAAAAAACTCATGATAGATCACCAGTTTAAAAGGTGGAGACGGTACATGGCACCCAAGCGGATGTATCACATCAGGTTGGCACATGTGTATGCATCCAGTTCATGTTCATGGGCTTTCCCAAATTGCAATGATCCGTGCAGGATGCTTGCATCAGCTGAGGAGGATTATCATGTTGTACCAGAAAGTGTGCAGAATGATCCTCGGGCACTTATTTTGGATATGAATGTTCTTTTGATTCATAAAGTGGATCTGGAAGAAGATATGTTTTTCCCTACATGGAATCTACAATATGACCAGGTACTGGAGGAGAGGCCAAGAAGGATATACTTCCTTGTGCAGCCCGATGCAAGGCAGTTCTTATTGTGGGTAGCAACTCATTTCAATGTCTTCATTTGGAGCTCAGCCATGGAACATAATGTTGTAAAGCATTTCCGTGACTACTTTCCAAGTTTACGAGGACTCATAGCAGGGTTCACTACACAGACTTCCTGTGATGTGCTTCATAATCACAAAATCAAGGGCAAAAAACCCATTTTCTTCAAGCACCTCAATGATTTCTGGAATAGGTGTAATGGTCAGTTTGGTCCACACAATATGCTACTGGTTGATGACAGTTTGTACAAGTGTATATTTAATTTTTGTGGCAATTGTTGCATTGTGCCAGCATTTGGATCGCCTAACGATACAACTCGAAGGCCATTCCTTACACATAAGATTTCCCCATGACTGTACAAGTACGTAAAGGCAGGGGATAGAACGTAGTTTGTTACCGGAGGAGGAGATGTGTTTGGCACCTAGGGCAGTGAAGAGGACTTGATTGTTAAGGATCTTTATAGAGTTGCATGGACAGAGAAGCCTAGAGTGCTGCCATCGTGTTAGATGGGGAGAAATTGAAAAGAAGACCTCTGAGGAGATTCAACGGGAGGCATCTGACAAAGTGGGGGATTGCCCATAGCAAAAGGAGGCCTACAAGGTGGTGTGGGATACGGTTTTTCATAAACGGCATGGACAGACACGCTTGGGTACATTGGTGGATTGACTTTGACATTTGGACAGCTTGCTTTTTGTAACAACTAGTGGATGTAGCTTTTGTGCAGATTTAGAGAATCCCCTCTGGTCATCCTATTTGTAACACCATACTTTTTTATGGTTCTTGCTCATTGCAAAAATCTGTAATATAATTCATCGCTCAAAGCGATGATGTACTGTTTTTTTCCTAAGAAGGTTATTAAGTTCCACTCTTATGTTGAGTACATTATACAAAATCTGGCTTTATGCGACGTTGCACTGTTTACTTTTGTGTGAAGCTTATTAAGTTACGGTCTTAAGTTCAAGTACATAAACATCATCTGTTTAGGATTTGCTCAATTTTCATGTTTGGGTGCCATGAGAGTTGTATTGATAGAAATAGGACAAATTACTTGTAGATTTGGCAGCGAATGGTAAACAATTGTACCTGTTAACCCTGCATAATTGACTAGAAACGCATGTAGACCATATGAATAGAATGACAAGACTTGTTTGCTCATATAGAAACCAAACTATTAAAATTACATCTCCAATGGCATGCTGCTATATACAGATTCAAAGACCTCCGGCGAGATCGTATACAATCCCCTAGCACCCTGGACTATTGTCAGTGGTATTTTTATACACCTGACAAGATGGGAGTGCATGAAGACTGTGTTTTTGTCCAAAAGCTTGTAACAATAATCGTCGACCTACTTTTAATAGAGTCCTTTCAAAATGTGCGACCCTGCTTCAAACACACTGCCCCAACCGTCGACGTCATGTGCTTTGATTCTCCAATGTGCTTGTGCACTTGATCAAGTAAAATTTGACACCTTCTTTATTCCCCTCCTCGGCATTGACAGCAAAGTTGTCACCTACTTGAATCGCATCACCCAATGCTTCATAGTGCCCTTCATAGATAGGCTCCTCAGATTCGTCATCACTATTTCCACCATCACTTTGAGCGAGTTTGTGGAAACACCAGCTAGACACGTGTGTTTTGTTACTGAAATTCTTCCATTGGTTGTGCATGCATGCACTACAATAGCAAGATAGCTGCCTATGTGCGATGGAGGAGCCATCTTGTTTTGAGTAGCCCCGAACAGAATGTATGGAGCGTGCATTAGGGATAGCTTCACAATCCCATATGTTCTCTTGGGACACTTCTCCAAGCTTGACCTCCCAAAACATACACTCTACCTGTCTATGCTTGGAAGGATAGTGAGCAATGGACCGATCGAACAAATGCTGGCGAATAAATTGCACAACATCAGTTGCACATTTGAGCGTAGCTCCATTGCTCTTCCGCTGCTCATGTGTAAGTTCCCTTTTCATAACTGCTCCTGCCCCATCATGTTCTCGTTTCTCGTGGACACTTCCAAAGAAGTTCCAGACCATCACTTTCCCTGTCAAAGCAGCATATCTACCAACAAAATAGAAAGGCCTTTTTGCCTTGAACTGTGATGCTGCCCCATCTGACCAAACCCAATACTGGCTAACATCCAAGCCTCTATCTTTTATCCATTGCCAATGTAGCATAAAGCAGTGTTGGACAAACAAAGTGTCGTGATTTTTATCATCAAAAATGAAAAAGTGCAAAGTGATGAATCATTGCACACGGCGCATGCACGAATCATTGCACACGGCGCATGCACATTTGCACAACCCACCATGCATTCCAAATGCTTGACTACGCATATGATTCACAGCCTCCTTCAAATATGAAATTTTCAAATGGTAAATACAACAACATGTCAGCCTACCCTTTAGCTTTTTCACAAAGTAGGGCTTCTCTGATTCAAAAGCACGAAGCTGGATTTCTACATCCGGATTGGCATCCTTGAAACATTGGTAGAGCTCAGCCTGCATTCCACAACAAGAAATCTTGAATGACGAAGAAATCATGTGCCAAAGCTACCCATTAGCTATCAATAGTAAGTTGTAGCTATTAATAGCTATCAAAAGCTATGAAATAAAAATCACTAGCTATAAATATCTATAGAAAAAAACTATCATTATCTATCAAATACCCATAAAGTGAAATCACTAGCTATAAATATATATCAAAAGCTATCAAACAGCTACTAGTAGCTTTCGTATACAATCACTAACTATAAATTACCTTTCACCTAAAGAAAACACCTGATCATTCACTATCAATAGCTATCAGAGATCTACCAATAGCTATCAAATGGTAGTTATCAAATCAATAGCTATAACTAGCTATGAAATATCTAAGAACCGCTATCAATAGTTGAGAGGTAGCTATCACCATCTATAAATAGCTATTAAAGATCTGTCAATAGCTATCAAAGAGCTACCAATAGAAACCACATAGCAATCACTAAACACTAGCTATGAAAAGCTATTATAGTTATCAAAGAGCTATTATTAGCTATCAAGTAGCAATCACTAGTGATAAAGTAGCCTTGGCTATGAAATAGCAAACACTAGCTATGAGATATCTATCAAAAGGCTATCAAAGCTATAAAACAAGCACTATCTATGAATAGCTGCCAATAGCTAGCTATCAATAGCTATCCAATAGCAGTCAATAGCTATGAAACAACCACTAGCTGGGAAAAGCTATCAAATAGCAGTTACCAAAGAGCTATTAATAGCTATCAAATAGTAGTTATGAACATCAATAGCTATCTCCCAGCAGTTAATATCTATAAAATAGCTATCAAATAGTAAACACTAGCTATTAAATAGCTATCATTAGCTATTATAGTTATCAAAAGGCTGTTCTAGTAGCTATCGTGTAGCAATCACTAGGTATGGAATAGCTTTGGCTATGAAATAGCAACAAACACTAGTTATGAGATATTTATCAAATAGCTATCAATAGCTATGAAACAAGAAGCACTAGCTATGAATAGCTATGAACAGCTATCAAACAGCAATCACTAGCTATGAAATAGCTTTAACTAAAGAAAATACTTGATTATTAGCTATTGATAGCGATCACTAGCTATAAAATGGCAAGCATCGGCTATGAAATATCTATTATTTAGCTATCAAATACCAATCAATGGCTATAAAATAGCAATTTCTAGCTATGAATAGCTATCGGTAGCTATCAAAGAGCTACCAATAGCTATCAAATAGTAATTACTACATATAAAATATCTTTCAAATAGCAAACACTAGCTATGAAATAGCAATCAGTAGCCATAAATAGCTATCAAATAGCTTTAAATAGCTATGAAATACCTCATCCTAAAGAAATTACTTGATTATTAGCTATAGAATGTCCTTGACTAGCTATAAAATATCTATTGATTACCTATTAAAAAGCAAATTTTGGCTATGAAATAGCAATCACAATCCATGAACAGCTATCAAGAGATATTTTATAGAAATCACTAGCTATAAAATAGTTTCACCTAAGGCAAATACGTGATCAATAGTTATTACACAACTACTAATAAAAAAACAGTTATTAGTATCTATCACTATCAACAAGTAGGTAATTACAAAAATAGTCATTATTGGCTATCAATATCAATACCAATCAGATAGCCTGGCAAAAGTTATGTAACAACACATAGCTACCGGTCAAACTTTGACGCCTATCAACTGACCATTATAGTGAACAACTACGACATATATTTGACTAGTTATAAGATGGTACAACATAGCTAGTGGGTGGCTATGAAGTAAACTGCATTTGATAGCTATTAGTGTGGCAAGAGTTATCTATAAAACACGGATAGCTACCAGCAAAAATTTGATAGCTATTAACTAGCCATTGCCAAAGAATAACTATAACAAATAGCCATGAAACACATAATTGGCAGCAAAATAGATAGATAATGGTCATTAATTGGTAGCTAAACCCTGGCAATAGTTATGTAAGTAATTCAAATAGCTGTGCAGTCAAAAAGCTTCTACCCAGCAAGAGTATCGAACAAATACAAAAAGCCACTATGGCATACGCTATCTTCCATACCTGTGATACTTCCAATAAATGGATGGGATGTTCGATATACTCCTTCCAACCAATTCTCTTTCGACATATGTCTTTTTTGTTGGGGGATACATGAGTCTCAAGCATCCAAAAGTTGACTATTAGCTCCTTTACCTCTTCAAGTATGCGACTTTTTTGAAGACTCTGATGACATGTGGCAAAGGACAAAGTGGTCTTCTCAGTTTGTTGGAGTAGCCGATTCTTGGCTCCATACAAGTTCCTTCTATGAATAGAAAGTAGCTTGGAGACAACATTAACATTAAGGCCTTGTACCTCCTCTGGGTTTTTTGAGTTCAAAAGCATCATCATGGTAGACCTCTTGAGGAACATCTCATCTTAAGTTTGTGGCCTCTTCAAGTTTTGAATGTGTTCCGAATATTTCCTATCAGCGTATCTGCAAAACAAGGTGTTGATGTCGTTCTGGATATCTTTCAGTGAAGGGTGCTGAATCATCCGACTGAAGATGTCTTTCGGTGTCCATGCCCATCCCACTTGTGCTTTGAAGTACATATCGTGCAATCCCTTTCGCTATCTTTGCTCTTTTCTCATTCTCGATGATTTCTGCACAGCCCTCTGCCTTTGTTAAGTCTTCTATTCCTTTGGCTGCTTCATTCCCTTCTCTTTCAACAACCAAACCTACATCTACTCTTCTCTTCCATCGGGCTCTTTGTTCTCTCTTGCAAAAAGCTTCATATTCCATAGATCACCATTGCCTGCTTCAAGTCTTGGAATGAACCAACCATAAAAAACATAACACAGTGACTTATTTACAATCATCAACTAAGATACAAGGAGCTTTAGATAGTGCAGTCATAATCAAAAAGAGACTTTAGGGAAACAGCCCACCAAGGCATCTTCAGATTCACGGAAAAAAGTGTTGCAAAAGCAAGTAGGAACCCAAAAAATGTTTGGATGAAATAATGAGCTATCATGACATAAGCAGCAAGTATTGCCAGGATCAAATCATCATCGGGAATGCAAGGAATCGGGAACCCCAAATAGAGAAACTGACATCTAAAGGATTCTCACTTCTACAGCTATTTGTGTCATTTCATTGTGTTGATGTCATGAATGTTTCTCTAGACCACCATGTGGTGTTCTATGCTTACTATCTACATTGAGTGCCTCCTTCCCAGCAATACAATACAATGTAACAACCGTAGATAAATTAAAGACAATCATAATATCCTTGGTCATGTAGATAATAACCACCAATCGTGTGACTAGCCATATGTACATAACTCCCCAGATTTTACAATACAAGGCAACAAGTGTGAATAAATTAGAGACTACAAATCGTGTGACTCACCATATGTAGATATCTCCTCAAATTTTGCCCTCACTCCCACCCCAAACATAACAAGTGCATTTAAAACAAACCTTCCCAAAGCACAGTAGTTAAAAAGAGAGGGAGAGAAACAGATATAATGGTAAGGCACCTGATCCTTATCCTCCCCTTCCAAAGATGCAAGTTCCACCATGAGTTCTACTCACCTACAAAGCAGAAGAAAGACGCTTGGAGAGAGTGAGAGAACAATACAAAAAGAGATGCACACACACACACAGAGAGAGAGAGAGCAATACACAGAGCTGTAGAGAGAGAGAGAGAGAGAGAGAGAGAGCAATACATAGAGTTGTAGAGAGAGAGAGAGAGTAATACACAGAGCTGTAGACACACACACAGAGAGAGAGAGAGCAAGAGAGAGAGAGAGAGAGCAATGTCCATAGCTGCGAGAACACAGACGCGTGGGATGGTCGTTATGTCGCCACGTTAAAAAAATTCACTTGCCATAATGAAATTGTACTTCGTGAGTCTGACCACGTTTTTAAAAATAGTAGTCCCAAAAAATATTTTTTAATGTTTCAAAGGATGAGAATTACTAGCTTCCGCACTCTCCTAAAAGTGATGTCCCAGACACAGCTATTGTGTCCACCCACTCGTGCTTCCACCCATATATATATATATATATATGGATTTAATTTTGTGCAAAGTGTGGTGTGATACAAGGATGTTTTTGCATAATGTGCATAAGCATACATTGGTTGGGTTTTTTTTTTTGTGAAAATGTGTAGAATTTGGTCACACATATACAATTATATTCACAAAATTGATTAACTGATGACACCGCAAATTTTTTTATGTTCAAGTGTACTCAAGTATTGTAAATCTCTTGGTGAATTTTTGAATTCCCCTTTGGTTGATGTAATAGCACTATTGCCAAGAGGAGGAGCCTTGTGGCTTTTTTGCACTTTATCATGGAAAAATACCCTTTAGGAAGGGTTTAATTCAAAGCTTTCATGCTATTTGTCTTGGTTCAACAATTAAGAGATGAGCCTTTTTTCAAAGTTTAATTGATGCATTGTGAGAAAATGTAGCTAAGAGCAAAGCAGCGATGAGCTCTAAGAGTAGCAATCCTGCTATTGCATTGGTGCAATAGAGATAGCAAGGTTTGGGGGTTATCTATAGTTGACATGAGTGATGGTAGGATCTAAAAGGAAGTGTCAAAGGGCAAGTAGATAGGCAATTACTAGAGTTTGGTTCATGCCTTAATGTCTAGGCTCCATGTGAGCAAGAGATGGTAGCACATCAATGAAGCTTCAAGTAGGCAAAAAAAGGAGGTTGTTGCAGGTGTTGCAACAATGAGGGCCATGACTAGATGGTAGGTTGGGCCAATGATGTAGATAGGGTGGGTGAGAGTGGCCCCTTAGTGAGGAAATAGGATGAGAATGTTTAATTGATGATAGGGGCATGTAGCAATTTGAGGACTTAATGTGAGTGCAAAACAATGTGGTCAATAGTAGTGCATGATAATGTGTGGAAAAACCCACATGTCAACCTCATGCAAGTTTTAAAAATATAGCATAACTCTGCATAAAAGGCACAATTTGTGGATTTTGCAATGCTTACATTTGAGACAGGTGTGCATGCAAGGATGCCTAATGAAGTGCATCGCACGGGGTTCTGTGAGCATGTAGGCATATGACATGCTTTTATTTATATGGATAGAGCAGAGCCTTCAAATAAGTTAAATAAGAATGATTCACACCACAAAACACACACACATACACTCCATTTTGAGGAGATAATAAAAAACTAAAATAACCCCAATATCAAAAGCAATAGAGAGTTTTTATTAGAGAGCTTCAAAACGAATGAATCTAAGCTCACAAAAAATTATATGTACATACACAAGCCATACACTCAATGTCCAAAAGTGCAAAGATTATTTAGAGATGATTATGAGCCAAAAATGAACAAGGGAAAAAGCTATAAGTTAGATTTAGCAAACTTGCTAATGCGAATGCAAGAATCTCATTGCTAATCGGCACAAGAAATTGATCACCAACCAATTAGACATAGAATAGCTACTAATTGGTCTAGCATAGAGAGAAAATTAATGCAATGCAAATATATATGCACGTACACTTATCAATGGCACTTACCAGGGAGGATAGTAACACCATTTTAGATATACTAAGAAAGTGCCATTTCCCAAATTTGCTAAATTGGTGTTTTACGATTGTGTTATCCTACTACTTTTAAGCTCAATTTGTCCTTAATTTAGATAAAATGTCACGATTTTAGTGCCCAAGTTTGATTTTTCTATATTAATTTTTATAAACAAACCTCCAATATGGGTTTTTGCAAACGGTTCCATATCATATAAATGTTTTAAAACATCAATCAAAGCTCATAAAGATAGATTCTAAAAATCTTAAGGTCTCAAAAAAAACCCAATGATGTGACTACTAAAAGCAACATATAAATTGATTATGCCAACCAAAAATATAATATCTAGACACAAAGTGTACTAACAACTATTATCATAAGATTGGTCACCATAATCTCAAGTATGAGAAAATAGCTCTAGTAACACTACAAATTTCAACTACGCCATACTATGTATAGCACCCAGATTAACATTTGATAATTAAAAAATCTAAAAAATACTATTGAGTACCCTATGTCTTTAAGACCATAACTTGTCACCTATGGCAGCTATAGTGTCATTTAGTGTCAAAGAATATAGAGTTGTCCCAAAGAATCTATACTAACATGCCACAATTTTATCAATACGTGCTTTTAAAGTTCAATAAAGCTTCTAGATATGGTGTCTCCAAAAATGCTTTACATGCTTTAAAACTTCAATAAAGATTCTAGATATGGTGTATCAAAAAAAGGAGGTGTTTAAAAGCACCATTGATGTGACTAAAAGCAACCTATGAATTGATTACACCAAATATGTATGGATTGTATACAAAGATTACAAACAACTCATTTTGTAAAATTTATGGTCTTTACCTCATGTACAACAATTTACTAAGTATAAGAAGTATAGTATCTTCAAGATAGAGGGTGTTCAACATACACCATTTTTTGTAGAAATATCAATTGTCAACAATATTTTGGTGGTTTTTATAACCTCAAAAAATACAAGTACTAAGAAAAAAACGATAGGAGCATCAAACAATTAGATCAGCAATGTTACTCAAATGAGAGATGTCTCCTCACAATAGGACGCACTTCATAAATCCAAAATTCAATGATTTTTTAAAGCTATTTCTTAAATGAGTTTGTTTCTTTTGTTTGAAATATGTTGGTAGCTAATCAAATCATTGTTCTACTTTGACTGAGATATCTGATGTAATATGAGAAGAAACTCTAAATAAAATTCCATTATGAGTAAGAAGAATGGGAAATATGTAATATGATCGTCTCTAGATGTGCGTATGTAACATTAAATGGCCTAGTAACTTGTGTGTAGTGGAAAATAGCATGAACATAGTGAGCATTTCATTAGAATAGATTCCTAATGAGATTAACAAGAGTGCTTGGGTGGAGAGAGCAGCAAAAAGCATAACACCTAGTTAGATAGCATGAACAATACTTCAAAAGAGAGAGAAATTAAGCAATTGACAACAGTTGAGGACCGGATTTGCATGGAGCGGTCCCCCCTCCAAAAGGCTTTGTATTATGGTTTCTCCCATCAATTCTTTGTGTTCCTTCAATACTAGCTAGTGCAATGAAAATGGAAACTTCATACACTAAGCAAAAAACTTATCAAACACAACATCAATTCCCTCATGGTCTCAGACTCAAGACCTCACACACCTTCGAAGATGGTGAGAGCTAGCGGGGTATGAGAGTAGATTGAGAGGAAGAAGGAGTATTCTTACGAGAAAGATGTACATATCCTCACATAATCACTCATATTAGCATAGCTTAGCTTAGTAATTAGCATGGTAGAGGAGATGAGCATGCATTGAAGCTTGGATCTTTGGTTGGATTTGCATGACAAAGCCAAGAGTTGTTGGTGTAGGCCTGCCTTCTCACAAGCTTGGAGTAGGTGGTAAGCTTTCCATTAAAGCTTGAGAAGGAGAGAGAGTCTTCTTTGCTTCACACATGAGATTGTGTGAGTGTCTGTGTGATAATGCCTTGCAAAAATCAGTCCCCCTCTCTCTCTTGGTCGACCCCCCTTGCTAATTACTCATGCTACAGCCCTATTGGACCTCCCCAACGTAAGGAAATTAAGCAGCATAAGTGATAGCCTTCTGACATGTGTCCCCCTTTCCCATTTTGTGAGAGATTTAGGTAATTATTTAATCCAACTAAACTCTCACTGGACCCCTTTGCCTCCTGGCCAATAGGAATCAGGCAAGCCATTGGGCTCCTGAATGCTCATCGGTCCCCTTGGGAGACTGTCCAATATTCTTCTAGAGAGCTTAATTCTTATTGGTTCTTTTATTGAGTGTTTTTAAATTAATTAAACTAGATTTACTCTAGCCTAATTCTCATTGGTCCACTTCCATGGCCATCCAATAGGATTTGAGTACACCTTGTTGGCATCTGGCTTAGGGAACTAACATGTGTCCCTCTTTCCCCTTGTGTACAAATGAAGCTTGTGAGTGTGTGTGGGTGTTTCTCTCTCATTCCCTACTTCTTGGGCTTGCCCCCTCCTATGTAGGGCTTGCAAAGACTTTTTGTGACACACTGAAAGCATCCAATTCCCCTAATGTTTGACCTTTGGACACAACCTTTGAATTTTGGAACCTTAGCATTTTGGAAGTCTTAGTGAGCTGAACCTTAGGGTCTTTGAGCCCATTGTTGCACATAGCTCTTTTGCTGATGGCCCCCCCTTTGGATCCCTATTTTCCCCCCTTTGGATCCCTATTGTGGCCGGTCTGCTAGCTTAACCAATATTCTAGCTTCTTCTCCCCCCTGGCACTTCCCCATATTAAATGATCAGTTTAACATGAGAAAATCATCTAGGAGAATTAGATATTGATTATTATGACAGCATATATTGACAAAAATGACATGGGAATATCAAGAATAGAAAATTCTCTTGTCCATGCAAGAATAAATAGAGATTGTACGTTTAGAAAAGAAAGAAGAAAACAAAGAGGCAATGATAAAGAACTTTGTCTACCTCATCTTTCCTACCAAAAGGAAGAATTGGAAATTTACAAATATGGGAGGCCCAATACAATATAATTAGAGTAATGCCTTGGGGACATTACAATGTTTTGGATAATTTATGTCTAGAAATGGTGATTAAAAAAATTAGGAGTAGATTCCAAGTATTATTGTTGGACCCTTGTTGAAAATAAATTGGCATTGTAATTGGACTTGCAAGTCATTTTTTTAATCCTAGTCTATAATATTATATTCTGCATTACTATGAATGTTAAAAATTTAAGCTTTTCAATTTATTGGAATTTTTCCAGTATCACCTCAAAAGCAATCCATCTAAGCTCACTATTACAATGAACATTAATCTATCAATGAATGAAAGGTCTAGATAGCCATGCACCCTAGTTTCCAGATCTTGAGCTATTAAAATATTGTGGATGGATTCTTCAACTGACCTTGTATATGTTTTGGAGCTTGCATTGCCTTCTACCTCCATAACATCACTCTTCAAATTCATCTCCAATGGCTGCAATGGTTGACCTTTGAGAACTTCTAGATTTTTGTCAACTTCTTCAAGAACTCTCTGGTTTTGATGGATATACATAGACTCTTTCTTAAAAGGTTCAATAGCTTGAAAATCCTTTGTACCAATAATTTCATGTTAAACTTTGTCAACTGCAATATCATTGATTTGAAGAACACCTATTGTCAGCTTTGGAAGCAACACGGATGGAGTTTTTTGGTCACACTCTTAGAAAAAAAATTGAGAGTATCCAAATGACAAATTTAATATCCGAGAATACATTTAATTAGACCAAGGATGCTATTGCAATATAGCTTGTAGAAAATTTAGGACCACCCTACAAGGCCCTATAGATGCATTGTTATCTTTGGCTACAAGGTTTTGATAATAGGTTTCTTGAAGAAAACTTAGTTTACACTATGGCCAAAGGGTCATAGGGTGAACTTTGCAGTTATGTTTAAGTTTAATGGGAGCTTAAGATATGCCTTCTATGCTCTTAGGTCAATAAGGTGTTTTCTTTATATAGGTAATTGAAATAGAAAGAAATCTATAATCTTAGGATCATAGGGCACTTTATACTTGGGTCACCCTATGGCATTAAGACCCTAAGGCCTATATGGAGTATCTTAGCACTAGGTTGGTAATGGGACACTTTTATGTCCTGGGACACTTTTATGTCCTGGGACACTTTTATGTCCTGTTAAGTGACCATTTTCCTTGAATTATGTCAAGAGTTTCAAAATGGATTTTGAGGTGCTATCTATCTAGAAAGTTGTCTCCTGAGCTGAAAAAACTCGACATTTTTTTGGAATATCAATTCCATCTTTAACCTTGTCATTGCACAACATTTCACAACCTCAACTGTGTGAAAAAACGGGTCATGTTTTTGGCTTTTTTCAACTTTTTGCAAGTATACCACTCTAGAATTCGTTCTTTTGAGGTCTATAATGCTAGAGAACTATCTTTAGTAGTCCTCAACATGTCCTGATGCTTCTAGGGAGAAATAAATATTAAACTTGGAAGTTATGACCAAATTACAAAAATTGTCAAATCCTGTTTTTTAGCCAATTTTAGCTCTTCTATGATTTTTTTTGGTGGATTTCATGATATCCAAATGCATTTTTTATTTTCTATGTCACATATTGTAACATAAAGCTAATATTCCTTGAGTTTTGGGACACCTAATACCCTATTTTGCATAGTACACAACGATGGTAGATTTTTTCAATTATAGAAGAAAAGGAAACATTCTAGTATATCAAGTATAGCTTTTTCAATATTGTTAGTTTCTTGTGACAACTACATGCATTTTGTAGGTAGTAACCATATCTAGTCATAAGGATCAAATTTGGCTAGATATTGAATAGTTTCTATGGGATTCTACAACTCATAATGTTGAACCCAGTTTTTTCATGTTTGTTGTATTTAGTACTTCATCTTTGTCCCCAAGATTCCCCTTGGTAAGATATGTATTATTCTTTTGACATGCTCCATGGCTCCTTATGAACATAAAGGACAATAGGGAACTAACAAAACATTCATATATTATTTGTATTGAGCGTGGCTATAAAAACTTTGATGATAGGTTTGCAGAATGGTAAAAATTCAACTTTTTTGTACCTATTTATTTTGGCAAAACAAAAAATAGTGAGTGAGAAGCAATCATATGTTCTGATCACCAACCCATTGAAGTTAACTAGTGAATTTATCTCAAGTCCTACAAAAATCCCTAATCTTACTTTTATGCAACAAAACATAAGAAATGACTTTTTTGATGAAAATGCACTAGTCCATCAACTTTGGAGGCTTGGTGTGACCAAAAGATGAGAAATTTTACAAGTTTCTTATTTTTTCCATGTGTAGTAGGCCTTGAACTATAACCTCATGAAAGGATTTTACAAAATGAGTGGATCTACTATGGTTTTGGAGGTTTTTTTCAAAACCATGAAAGGACACTTTTATGTCCTATTAGGTTACCAACCTAGTGCTAATTTAGCCTAGAAGCAATTTTTAGCCTTTGGGCCTTATGATGCATTTTGGTGGTCTCACAATAACTCCTTATCTTATTTACTTAGAGCTCGGAGCCAAATGGAGCCCTTTATGTTAGTTACAATCCCTAAGGCCCTAAGGCCATAGGGTGACCAAGGTGCCCATGTAGACCCTCTACATTGGCACAATTTGTTCTTAGAACCACATGGTGCTTTCTATATGATCCTATGACCATAATGTGCTTTTTTTTTAAAACCTAAGGGACTATTAGAGCAATAGAAAAGCATCCAAAACACATAAACCAATGCCTACACATGAGAAATTACAATGTTCAAGTCACTAGAGCTTCTAAATGAAGAATGTACAAAGCATATATATGAAGTAAGCATAGCAATTATAAGCGTAAACATGTCACTCCAACAATAACTTTGATTTGTGTTGATGAGAAATCCATATCAAAATATACACTTGCATCCACAAATTGGAAATAGGGTTGCACAAAAACACACACAGCTTGAGAATTGGGGACCTATAATAGACTGCCTGTCCTCATACGTATTTACAGGTTGAGAATTGGTGATCATACAAGTTGAGAATTGGCAACTTGCAATAGAATGTCACTCTTCATACAGGTTTGTTGCACCACATGGTTACATGTAGGATATAGGATCAGAGTCCATAGGATAGTGACCTCTTGGTAAGTAGAGTAACCCATGTGAGTATCGAGGCGATTCAAGGACTTTTGGTCTTGATTTTGGTAGTGTGAGCCCCGTAGGTTGTTTTGCAGTCACAAGCACATAATGTCCGGGTTTGATTTCCACAAGTAGTGATTTTCTTAGAAGGTTGAGTAGGTGATTGAAAATCATTTATTGTCTTCCACACACCTGTGGGTCGAGCTATGTCCTTGGCCGACATGTTGGTATGTTGGTTTAGTTCTTGCTATGCTAGCATATGCTCGCAAAAAATTTGCCAACATTGGCACCATTTTTGTCGGGGATGAGAGCCCTAGGTAGGTGACATTAGACTAGTCCTACGAGGTAGAAGTTTGTGTAGTTCACTAGACTCTTGTTATTTTATTTTAGGTGGGATTTGAGAGTTGGACTCTTGAGGTCTAGGAGAGGTGCAGGGAGCATGTGACTTGCCTAGGTTCCACCATGGGTAGTATTAGTCGTGTTT
Source organism: Adiantum capillus-veneris (assembly GCF_014529385.1). Classification (NCBI taxonomy): domain Eukaryota; kingdom Viridiplantae; phylum Streptophyta; class Polypodiopsida; order Polypodiales; family Pteridaceae; genus Adiantum; species Adiantum capillus-veneris. The sequence goes on along the minus strand of NC_140946.1, from coordinate 8,611,944 downwards.
TCGTGTGGATGGTGTGTGATTGATTTGGATAAAAGCATTTTAATGTGTCACTAAGTCTGATGTCCCGAACAATGCTAACTAGCACAATTTTGACATGTACTAACTAGTACAATAACATGAGCTACATCTCCAAGATATATGACATATGATATATCAATAGAAAGCTCTTGAAGCAAGGAATCAAAATGTACAACCTCCGATAAATTTTGGTTGTAAAAGAACTCATTCGTATCATGATTAGTGTATTTTTGCTCAATGGCACACCACTTCAACACTCTTGGAGCATTTACTACTTGTGGCGACTGTGGTCTCAAATTGAGATTTTGTATAAACCGTTGGTTCATTCTTTTGATCACTTCTTTGACCACTTGATCTACATTCTATGTGATAAATAAAGTAGGAGCCCTACATTTGGTAGACTCACTGGCTATAGAAGAGGCACTATTGGTGTTTGTGTCTACGTCCTCCATTACCTCTCCATATGTCTTGCAACTTTCAACTAGGCACAACGCTTCTCTAGTGACTTGCTTGAATGTGGTTCATGCGTTTAAGTGATAGTCCTTCTTGAGAGTTTTGTTTCTTAGGCCCTCTATGAAGAGAACTGACAATCGATCATCTTGCGGTCGGTAACTCTCTCACTGGACATCTCTCAATATATTGTCTGAAGCAAAGCGACACTTCCTTCACTTTTTTGTTCTCCTTTTTCTTAAAAGCATAAATTTGGGAAACCATGTTGTGCCTGACTCCTCTTTTGGAGAACTCCTCAGCAAACTCTCTAAAGAGTTGATCAATATTTAGGAAATCTTGACTATTCAATGGATGGAACCAAGTTAACGTTGTTCTTTCCAAGGTCAAACCAAATCCTTCACATTGCATATGGAAATATGCCATTTTATTTGCTCTTAAGACTTGCTTAAAGAGTGAAACATGCGTATATGGATCTCCCAATCCGTTGTATTTTTTGGACACACACTTCTCTACTTGAGCGGGTTGCATTCTTTGCATTTTTGCTACCATTATCATCATTATAGGCTCTCCTAGTACAACATCTCTTGCCTCATACCCATTGATAGGTGCTCTAGAGGGAGTTCAATCAGTCACTCGCTCCTCACGTCTTGTGTCTCTACCCTCGGTTCTAGTCTCAAGAACCCTTGTGTTGAAACTTGTGTCTAGAGCATCACAACCCCGATGCATGTTCATTGGAACCCTCAAACTCAAGGATCCCATTGGTCTAGGTTCCAAAAAATATAGTCGACTAAAAGATTCTTCCACTCTTGTTCTCACAAGACTCGTTCTTGTGGTCTCCGGCCTCGTTTTAGAGCATGTTGGACTATGAATGCTTGGGGTGACATAGTACTAGTGGAGTGGCCCTCCAAAGTACGTATATCCCTTGAGCTCTTTGCAATCTATCACAAAGTACCTCCAACCATAGTTATCCAGCATGATTACTTGAGTATCTCTCTCCACTTCATACGTGAATACATATAAGCGTGTCTACTCCATTAGCTCTCTCACATTGGTTCATCACAAATGTAATATAGTATTTTCTCTCCATTATGGTACTTGTACAAACCCACATGTTGATGGAAGTAGCCACATTCACTCGCCTGAGCTTTGCACTTGGAATTTCCAGCTTCATTGGATTTTCCTCAAGTGCGACATCAACTTTCTCCTTGGTGCCTCTCAATTCCCACTTGTTCACAATAAAGGGATTATGCACAACTAAATACAAGTTTTCTTCCTCATCAAAGTATCGATCGCCACTATAGTCTACCAACATTATGAGCTTGAGCTCACTAGGCCTCTCTTCTATTTTTACGCAGTAGCAATCCATACCATCTTTGTAGTAGATTTAAGCACCCTGTTAATTTTCAAATTGGTATTGCAGGTGCAAAAGTTTTGTGTTTGGTGCTTTGTGTGATGGTCCGCTCGCGTTTTTCTTTCCTCCTTGAAACTCACACTCTTAGATCCCTCAGCCATATAGGTATAAGACCTGTTTGCTGATGAGGTGTCAGAAAGACTTTCCTCTAAATGGGCTCTAAGGTTGGAAAATTTCCTTGATTGATATTTCCTTCTATCAAAATATGAGTTGACTGGTCTCTACAGTAGGATTTCTATTCTCATATAACTTGCATGATCACAAACATATCAAGAAATTACATTTGCAAAACCTTGACCTATTAGCTTTTATGATGCATCCAATCTTCTAATGGAATGTAAGTAGAGCTGCAAACTCTAACTTCCACAACCTATATAAAAATTACTTGGTGGCTATAATTCTTAGTTAAAATCTGAACCAAGCTAAGTTTTATCTATTAGTTAAAATCTAAACCAAGGAAAGTTTTATCACACTTTTGACACAAAATATTATTTTGCTTGTAATTTGCACAATTCAAATCAAAATTGAATTTTGAAGAGACCACTATGCTTCTAGAGACTAGAACTAGCTCTGGTATGAATCTGTGGACAGGAGGATATGGATCGTGATCCATGTACCCTTGTGTCAAAATGCATTAAAACTTAGCACACAACTTATTCACAGTTCCTTGATCCCTTCTATGAGGTTTTTATGTGATTTGGATCACTTCGGGTCACCCAAAAGTCAAACCCTAAGTCTGTTTGGCAGTTTTTGGACTTGTACTTTTGACCTCTTTTGACCCACTCCTTGGAGTGTTTTGACTATTCTTCTCTTGGATATTTTGTTTGTATAGGTCTCTACTACAAGTGTACATGGTCTCTGTCCAAAAAATCAGAAAGGGGAGATGGATCGTGATCCATGTTCCATCATATCTCGACCCCAAATTTGGCTTGATGATTACTAGCAGTCTATGCAGCCCACTCTTGGGGGAGTCACTATACTTGTATAAATTGTGTATATGCATGCATTCAAGGAATATTTTTGAAACTCCTTATCTATGAATTTTTGACAAATAAAATACAACCTTTGCCTATTCAATCTATATTTTTTTCCCCTGATTTAAATTTACGATACCCTTTTATATGTAAAAATGTGAGAAAAATTTAAATTTAATAACCCCTTTTCCTGCACTCATGTGATAGTCACAAAATTCTTAGGTGACCCCCTTGAGAGCCCACTCCACAACTTATTTTTGGATTTGGAAAACTTTTTATTGATCAAAAGCAAATTTGTGTGTCTGTCTAATGGTTTTTGACTAGACTGGTCTTTGGATGATTTGGTCAACTCCAAGTCTAGATGCTTGACTGCGAAGGTGTAAATGGAATGGAAATCAAAATCAAAGGTCTCTAAAGTAAAAGCTATGACTAGGTTACTCACCACCTAAGGATCACTATCCTCGGCAACGGTGCCAACATAGCTATCTAGCACTAATATAATGTCAATACTCAGGGAAGCAACTCGGATGGGGCAAAAAGACTCTTTGTGGGTGTCAAACTCAAGAAGTGAACCTACATAATGAAGCCATCTCTAGCACTAGCAAATCTATCACTCTCGAATCTGACAAACTGCTTATGTCCTATGTCACCACTCTCAATTGTCACACCATTTTGGCATTCAAACAAAGTCCAAATGCAATGAAACTTTAGGAGAAGGTCTAAGACACCCTAGGGGAACTATCCTACCAAGTCTGGTTGTATTCCAACAAGGTACCAAAATCATGATCCATCATGATCAAGGTCCTGAAAACTACAACAAAACATACCATAAAGGTCGCACTATAGTTTAGGAACACTCTCCTATGGTCAAAATGTCAAAAAACAACCATTTGCACTCAAAATAGTTGATTTAGCTCGCTAACACATAGTCACAAACCACAGTGAAATTGACAATGATTACACTTAAATTAAAGAGAAATAAACAAGGAACACAAATACAATTGTTGAAATTGAATTTGGATTACTAGAGCTTAAGAAAAATGGATTCCAATGTGTGAGAGAGTAGCCACTCTCAGTCGTACGCTCCAAAGCTCCAAAGACCTTTATAATGATAATGTGTCATTTCCCACTTACAAAAATTAAGCTTTATACCTAGTGTTTCTCTTGGCCAATGACCGGCTTACAAGGCTCAGACTGAACTTCTGACTTTACAACTCATATTTTGCATAGGCTAGCTCACAGAGCATTTGGCTAAATATAGAGACTCTCACATGATTTCAAGGCTTTTTTGTAAAAATTATAATGAGCCATCACAAATTTGTGGCACATGATGAAGGGGTCGACTAGGAGGGCATCCATCTGGTTCATTTGTCAGCACTCATCTAAAAAACTCTCCTCAAGGGGTCTAATTGGGGGTTGCTCTGCATCTATAGTTGGCTTTCTCCATCTATAAGCAAGGACATACTGACTCCGCCCCTATCTCCCTACCTTCAACATACTCTTCAGCTACCTCTGTCTTCATCTTCGTCTCTATCTAGAGATTAAAACTTGTTTCACTGTCAAAATCTACTATTCTCAATGTTTTGCACCACAAGTTATTGTTCGGCCATGGTTGTGAAACTGAACTCTATTGGGTCCTCTATGGCTGCTGAGAGGATTTGGCTCTTCTGTGACCAAAATATTGACAAGGGAAATCCTTTACAAGGTTCCCCAACATATGACATAGAACACAAAATTCTTAGCTTCTCAACTTTAAGCCTCTTTGCAAAACCAATTTACAGTTCTAGCATAAAAATGCACACAAATCCATGTAAATGTATATGTATGTATGCCCTTGATGCACTTTACCCTCTGACCTGAGAATTCCCTTGCGTATACAACTTGGACTAGAACCTCAAGCCCCATCATACATGACCAAGATGACAAACAAGTAGACATGTAGTTGATATCACATAACTAGCTAGATAAATATCTAATGTTTTAAGGTGACCTCTAGAGAAATTATATAATGGAAAATCCACGTGACTCCTTCAAGCATGTCCAAGCTCAACTTCCAATAGGGCCATCTTTCACTTCCTAGGTACCTAGTTGTGCTGACACCCTCAACTGATGCAGAAGAGCCCACACACGACTTTGTTCACTGAAAGCCAAGATGGCCATCATAAACCCACCATAATTTTGCCTAAGTCATGATTTAGTTCGGAAGTATAGTAAGCCACATTAAAAAAACCAGAGTTCATCTTAAACTTGAAGTTGACTAGCAAGCCCCCTTCCAAGAGAATGGAGGCCCCATTGCAGTCGCTCATATAGATCCAACCATGCCTTCATTTAATTTCTTGGAAATAGCACACATTTATAGATTGAAAGTTTCATATTCAATCAATATTAGGTGCATCACACCAATAGTGACACCAACGTGCTTATATAACCAAGCGGTTTATACGATAGCTACCAGATTCATACCAAAAGATTTTTTGTGAAAGGGTTGTTGTGACTAAAAAGTCTGCATATGGTCTTCTAAACCAAAACAGATTCCATTGCATATGGATATTTAGAAAAGAAGGGGCATACACTCTGCAACACCTATTATAACTATCTGCCCACAAACATGGACTGTGTGTCAAACATATTTGATGGAGTCACCAGGCAAACAAGACCTATCTCCATCCTAGAGGAGTGAAATTAGGTGGGAAAGATAGAGGTGAAATGTGCGAGGGGGGGGGAAGTGTGTGTGTTTGTGTGTTTGTGTGTGTGTGTGTGTGTGTGTGTTGTTTGTTGTGGGTGGGGACGAAGCAAGGCTAAGGATAATAGAATGGGACATTTTTGCAATACACTTTTAATGCACGCATGCATAGAGGTAGGATTTGTAGTGCTTAATGCTGAATTGTGTCATGTGCATGTGCAGAAAATTTTAAAGCAAATGATGAAATTTTTGGAAGGTTAGATTTGAAATTCAACCATCTATTCCACGACAATAGCTTGCCATAAGCAACATGTATGATAAAGGAACATAAAAAGGGCATAAAGGGAAATATGCATGAAAGGGAACATGTAAGAATAAGCCTAAACACACTCAACACAAAAGGCCACTAATTGCACCTCAAGCACTTTACGCAGTAACATTTATGCATCTATCAACCTTTTGAGTGAAACAACACAGAGAGTAACATTGACGCAGGTATCAACATCATGTACATGAGTAAATTTTCTTCCTTTCTTGTGCAATCATAAATATGCTACAAGGGAAAAATCTATGCATCATGAAGGAGTACACATGGGTAAGGTAGGATAGCCATGATGCGACCTTGTTGACAATGACAAATAGAGAGGTGACTATTTGAGTTAAAGTTCATGTATAGAAGGTATGCTTGTTCTTCAACTCAATTCACTAGATTGTCTTCTTCATGCCCTATTAAATGGGAGAATGATAATCTTTTTGATATTGCGATGTGTTTTTTGGTGACAATTAGTAGTTGAGCTTAGTAATATTTTGACTACTTTGTGCACATGCAGAGGTGGAACAATCCACCTGTGCAAGTCTCTCTTTATGTAGGTAGTTCTCTTACAAGGTGGGAGCACATGAACCTAATAATTTTATCACCAGAATGACTTTATTGTTCGGTATAGATCTCATCAATGCAAATAATTTTATGTAGAGCTTGCTAAAGGGCTTGTCTCCTAGAAGCACGAGTCAGCTCATCATTAAAACATAGAGAAGTCTAAGAAGCACAAGTCAACTCATCATCAAAAGACACAGAAGCCTAAGAAACCTCGATTATACTCAATGCATACTAAGATGTACATTGGAGAAATTAATGGTTTATGATGTATCATTGTTAACTTTATTGATTCATGGATATGCAGAAAATACTCTTTCTACAGAAGCATCGAAATGTTACTTGCAAATGCAACTTCAAGGAAATACGTTGTCATTATGGGTAGTCATGCAGCTTGAATTGACTGGGGCAAGGTTCTCTTCAAGTTTACAAGTGCAACCTCAATGATAACACTCACCCATCAACAACATAGATATTTAGTTCATCTTTTAAGTCGGGAAAGCCCATTGAATTCGTTGTATGGTTAAAAGAGCACATTATGGTTTGGCTTCAACTAGCTATTCTCTAGTGGCACGGTGGATTGTCTACTTTTTTCGAATGGTGGTGGAGATTCAGGCTCCGTCCATATGCGAGTGAAGTGCTGTTCTCTTTTTTGGGAGTCTTCATGGCTCAAGATTTGCTTCGGATGAAGAGATCTTATGAGGCAAAAAGAAGCTCTTCCATGGCAACTGAGGTAGAGTGCCTTGTCCTCTCCTGGTTGGATTTGTAGGGTGGATCCCTCATCAGCCAGTTAGATGTTTTGTTTGGGTTTGGGGTCCCTATAAAACCCTGTGATGTATCAAGTCTGTCTCATTTTGATGGTGTGTGCTAGCTTTTGTCATGATTCTTCTGCATGTAATTCTTTTGTCCACCCATGCCTCGTTTTGAGCATGGTGTTCTTGTATGATCCGTCTATTTCAATACTGGCTATCTTACTCTCTCTTTCATAGAGAGCTTTGGGGGGGAAAAAAGAGCACATTATGGTTATATTTGTTGATTAAAATAGCACAATATGTCTTTAATAAAACCAATATAAAGCTTGGATGAGGCAGTTTCAAGGAAGTAAACAAGAGACTCTTATCATTATCTTATATGTTTGATACCTTCTTCTTTTTTAAGTGCTAACAAGTCAGCTTTTATATTCCACCAACAGCATGCATCAAGCCAGGCACCCGAGACCATTGTTTGCCTTGAGATATCGCCAATGGCACTTAGCGCAGTTGAACCCACCACCTTGGTGATGCAAGTCCAACCCTCTTTCATATAAAAAATGTTATTTTTTTCTTAATTCATTGTATGGTTAAAAGAGCACATTATGGTTTGGCTTCAACTAGCTATTCTCTAGTGGCACGGTGGATTGTCTACTCTTTTCGAATGGTGGTGGAGACTCGTGCTCCGCCCATATGCGAGTGAAGTGCTGCTCTCTTTTTTGGGAGTCTTCATGGCTCAGGATTGGCTTCGGATGAAGAGGTCTTATGAGGCAAAAAGAAACTCTTCCATGGCAACTGAGGTAGAGTGCCTTGTCCTCTCATGGTTGGATTTGTAGGGTGGCTCCCTCATCAGCCAGTTAGATGTTTTGTTTGGGTTTGGGGTCGCTATAAAACCCTGTGATGTATCAAGTCTGTCTCATTTTGATGGTGTGTGTCAGCTTTTGTCATGATTCTTCTGCATGTAATTCTTTTGTCCACCCATGCCTCGTTTTGAGCATGGTGTTCTTGTATGATCCGCCTATTTCAATATTGGCTATCTTACTCTCTCTTTCAGGGAGAGCTTTGAAAAAAAAAAGAGCACATTATGGTTATATTTGTTGATTAAAATAGCACAATATGTCTTTAATAAAACCAATATAAAGCTTGGATGAGGCAGTTTCAAGGAAGTAAACAAGAGACATTTATCATTTTCTTATATGTTTAATACCTTCTTCTTTTTTAAGTGCTAACAAGTCAGCTTTTTAATTCCACCAACACCATGCATCAGGCCGGGCACCCGAGACCATTGTTTGCCTTGAGATACAGCCAATGGCACTTAGCGCGGTTGAACCCACCACCTTGGTGATGCAAGTCCAACCCTCTTTCAACTAAATTAGCCCCCTTGGGAGATATGTTTAATACTTAAGTGAATGCATATCCAGACCATGAGATTTTATGGTTGATGATGTTGCTAGGTCCAAGGAGCTATTCATCAAAAATTTCACAAAAAAGTAGGAGAATTCAATTGGCAATGATAAACCACATGTCCTTTGGGAAGCACAGTTGCGATTGGACATTGCTTGCATCAATCAACTTTGTCAACTTATGTAGAGAAAATTAGTCTTGATTCTTCTAAGCACAATGTAAACAATGTACATCTCTCTCTCTCTCTCTCTCTCTCTCTCTCTCTCTCTCTCTCTCTCTCTCCACACAGTCATGCCACTACCCTATATTCCCTAGACATCCTCTCATTGGCCAAAATTTGCATCATGCCTCCTCCATGCATGATCATTGTCATTTTGTGACACCAACCACACGATGCGACCTACATACACTGGTACACACAGGCATTGATCCATCAGAGCACTAATTAGTTTTATACAACTCTGCTTTCTAGATGGCAATTCGGCACCAACAATGCTCTTTGAAGGAGGTGGGGGCCAAAGAGAGGGAGGGAGGGAGAGAGTCCAAAACCCAAACATACCGCCGTCGCATGCCCACCCCTAGCTAATGTAATCAACATCTGACCAAACCCTACATTGTAGGCAAATATTGCTGTAATGGAACCAAATTCTAACTATATGTCTATTGCTAGCTGCTGTGAATAAGTAAACTATAGGGTCAAAAAGTTAGCAAAAATGTCAAATTTCACCAAGCCCTTGTAAACCTTGATATGGCTACTTTATAGAAAATTCTACTGTGAAATATTTCGGTCCTTGAAATTTATGAACACTTGGAGTTTACCTCTCCCAGGTCACATCAGTAGCTCAAGTGGGTAGAGCACTGATGGAATAAAAATCAAAACCATGTGCCTAAAATGGAAGCTTTTGGTGGAAATTAGACTCTTTGTGAGTATAATCAACACCAAGATTCTACATTTTGATTGACCATTAAAAAAAAAATTGACTTCTAGATTAGCAAGGGACCAACAAGTTAGAGTTTAAAATCATTATATAATTCAAATCGTGAAGTAGACAAGTGTGCAAAGCACTCTATCACAAGTAGATGTCAAATGCTTTGCACTGCTGCAATGTCTCTTCAAATCTCTCTTGATCCCCTTTAGGTGATTCCAAGGGCACTTCTCAAGGAAAAGACTTTAAACAAATTATATAAAGGTAGGCGCTTCCTTCTCTATTGACTGTTTCTTTGTTAAAGTGAAAGGTTGTCTACGGAAATTCTAGAGTCCATTGATGGGAGAATGGCAAACCATGCACATGAATGAATACTTTTTGGAGCACTCATGATTGCATGGTAATTAAGGCATCGCTAGAAACGATTTGTTGTGAGGGTCTTTCTGGATGCAACCCCAAACAACTCCATTCAAGTACGTTGAATTACATACGTGACATTGTAAAGCTCATGATCGAGCTTCATGTGAATGGTTTACCTCTGTCTAAGCTAATGCTTTTCGCATAGACGTGCCAAGGCAATGAGCAACGACAATAACAACAATTTTGCATCCTTCAAGTCCATACGCAACTTCTGATTCTATGAGCATAAAGTAGGCACTGACCAAGTAATGGAGTATAATCCCAAATCCATGTATTAGGAAAACTTTGGATTTCCAAAGGGAACCTGCAAGTATGTTGACTTTCGCTCTCTTCTTCAAAATGAGTGCACGATACATTTTTTATAAATGAAATCAAAACTTGTCGGACCTTTTAAAAATTAAAATGTACTCTTTGAGATCTTTCTATTAATATGTAACATAGCATACCATGAGATTTTTCATATTTTAAAAGATTCTATTTTTCAATGTGACAACTTCGTCTTAGAAATAACATCTCCTTTTAAATCACCTGTTTATTTTAGACACCATAAATCTTAGAAGTCACCTTTACATTTGTCTGGGTTTATGAGTTTAAGACTAAGATGAAGCCTTTATGGACTTCACAGAGCTGCCCACCTTAGACAAGAGAAAAATAATCGAACATTCTAATAAGAGTAGGCCCGGCCATTTTTGTTTCAGGTGCCCATTAAAGGGAATCTCAGTGAATTCTTTTATGGCTCTAAGGGGAAAAAAAGGGGAAACGTGGCACGTGGAGGGGGGAGAGAGACTTATGCCACGTGATCGCTAAGGCAGAGAGAGAGAGAGAGAGAGAGAGAGAGAGAGAGAGAGAGAGAATTTTTGTTATGGAAAAGAAAATTCAGTTTTCCAAACATACAAAATTCCTTCGTCGAATTTGCCAAGAGGGAATTTTGGAAGATTAGGTTTATTTTTTTGGCAGAATTTCTCCTTTTCGCCTTGCTCTTTTCTCAGGCGGTAGAAGATGGTGTTGCTATGCTCTGTGTACGTGGAGAGAGAGAGAGAGAGAGAGAGAGAGAGAGAGAGAGAGAGAGAGAGCAGGTGGACAACAGGCAGATATTTTTCTCTCTCTCAAAATATAAAAAGCAATGATAAGACTACCTAACACTATACGAGTGGAGTTCATCTGTAATTAGGTGATGATCGGCAATTCTGCATCGGTTATGGAGTGGGGCTTGCAGGTGATGTATTGCCAATGCAGACAATGCTGTGATGAGTGGAGCTTGGAAGATTGCATGCTTGTTCTGTGTGTTGTACAGTCCAGCCCAACGCACAGCAACACTCGGAGCTCATGAGGGTTGCATTCGATAGCTACAGGGTAGAGCACATCGTACTGCTAAGCTTGGTAGAGGAACGAACATGCTCTATGGTCTGAGAGTGCCGCCAGATAGTGCCATAAGAGGGCTAGGCATTGAGCGATGGCTCCACCTGGTAACAACATATGGGATGATTAATGTGGCTGGAGCAGCAGGCTCTTCACAGCAGCGAGACCAGGGCAGGTGTTCACGCATGCACACAACCGAGGGGACAAGGATAGGGCGCAGAGAGAGAGAGAGAGAGAGAGAGAGAGAGAGAGAGAGAGAGAGAGAGAGAGAGAGAGAGAGAGAGATGCCTTTGTAAGCTCATCACGGCAGCGAGGCTAGGGCAGGCGAGGGTGGGGCATGGGTGCACTTGATCCAGGAAAGAGAGAGGAGAGATGCATGTCTGTCGAGGCGACGAAGGATCAGACATAGAGGAAGATTTTTTCTTGGTATAGCCTAGCTGGGAATTGTGGATCCCTTAGTGTGTTTGGCAGCGAGAGATGGAGAGAGAAGGCTCTGCAAGGCGAGACGCAGTTGAAGTCGACTTCTACCCATCAAAGAGAGCTGGTCGAGCACGGTGAGTGTACAATGCAAGCTAGCGTGCCTACGTGGAGGTAGCGATGGTGAGGGAGCGGCGATCTGCAAGGAGGATGATGGTGACAACACGCAACTTTTATTTCGAAATTCTTAGATTTTGGAAAATAAACTAATTCATTTGCACGAATCTAGACCGAGTAGGAGGTAGTATGTGGTCCCATTGTGCTTAAAGTATTAACAAGGCTAAGTGTGAAGTTGAAAATATTGGGGTCACACGATGGTTGGGAGAAAGGAAAGTCTCTCCTAAAAGTAGAATGTGAAGGCTGCGCAGCTAGAAACAAGGGAAAAGGAAGATGAAGAAATAGATTGTGAAGCTAAAAGCTAGAAAAGGGTAAACTCAAACTCAAATTTTCATTGGTTATTCAAAGAGCTAGCTTCTTAATACACAAGAAAAAGATAATATTAAGCGTATTGTGATTTCCAAAGGCCCTGTCTCCTAAGTCCCCTTAAATTTTGCTAAAAGATGCAAGATTAATCATTTGTGATATTTAATTAATATCGGTACTCTCACTAAAGTTCAGTGGGACTCAACTCTAAAGCTCAAATTTTCCTAATATTCTACATGAGAAAGACTTAATTTGAGATTAGAGTTGGGCTTGAAGGAGTCTTAGCTCTCTCTTGAGTATAATACTACCTTGTTGATAGAAAACCTAGAAATAGGGCTCATGGTTGATGATGCTATGAAGCTTATTAAAGGGTCAATTTAGGATTTTTCCAAGTGATTAGTAATTGTAAATCTTTTATAAACATAATGAAAATTTCAAAGATAATGAAAGAAAATCTACTCTAATCGGTTGTTTTATTCTAAGTTCCTAAATTGTGCTTTATAAAAAGGGAATTTATATTTTAAGAGAATGAATTTTGAATACTCCTACTTGAACTCACACGGTAGCACCCCTTGAAGGAAGAATGTTAGTGCCAACCACTATTCGGCAAAAATGTGTCTCAGCCTAATATCGTGCCGGTTGAGGGCAAGGGGAAAAGGAGAAATTCCACCGCACAACAGAGAAAAATAATGTTAAAACTTGAGAAAATAACTTATTTTTTAAACATTTCGTCTTCTAAAATTCAAGAAAGGGAATTTTATATGTTTGGAAAAATGGTTTTTCCGGAACGTTGGTGCCAACTACATGCATGATGTCATCATGAATCTCCATATGCGAAATGCTTGTTTGCCAATTACTACATTTGTTAGGGCGAGAGACTATGGTTAAAAGAAGACATGGTATACTCCATTCCATGCATGCGTTAGTGTGGTTGGTGTAAAATGTTTGTACAATTTAAGGAAAGAGCCAAACAATAGATATGCCCCGATGGATCATGCACAATGTCATGCTGTGCCTTCCTCAACTTTTTCACATACTAAATTCATGAACTTTTGACCTTAGGCCCTCATTTCATTTTGAAAGCAAAGATGAAAAAGAGAAGCTTTAGGTAACATGGGCTGTGCATGGACTTGTGGCACCCTTTTCCCAAGGGGGGGGGGGGGGGCGCGTGTGTGATATGAGTGCATTGTCAAGATTCGAACGCATAGAAATTGGTGGGCATGGGACGTGAAGAAAGTACAAGAGAGGGATGTCTCATGTGGGCCACTTAAGTATATGCTAGGAAAAGTGGTGGTGGTGCTTGTGCACATGGAAGGTGCCAAGTATCCGCCCACCAAACGAAAAGGAAAATGATAATGCGTCACTCAAGCTTGGTTTGGACAAGGCAGCGGAAGGCCAAAGAATTTTTCTTATGCCACACGTCCAAATCCTAAGCTTGTGTCCTCCTATCATATCCCCCCCGCCCCCCCCCCCCCCCCCCAAAAAACCCAAAAACAAAACACCATTTGAACCCATCCTTACAATCACGTGTGTATGTTGAGAGAGAGAGAGAGAGAGAGAGAGAGAGAGAGAGAGGTTACACAACAAACTGACGCTTGCACATCGAATGACTAGGTGGCCTTTACATACAGGTAGTCCCCCATTATTAACACGCTAAAAAAGAGACTCTTGTTTCAGCTGGGCATTCATCTAATTGTAACGCCCATGATTCGAATGGTCTAAGCATTGGTTTCCTTATTGGGAAGGGACTGGGGACTTTGAGTAGGTTTGGCTGTCACTCTTTTTGTGCATCCAATAAACGGAGATTGCTTGATGTCCATGTTACAAAAGGGAATGCCATGTTTTGGTTGCATAGTATGTAAGCTGCTTTGGTGTGCTAGGAGAAATCCATACCCCCCCCTTTGCGTCTGCCCTACCTCTCCATCTCCTTCCTTATGTGCTTTACTATGCCATGCAAGTTATAGTTGAATAGGATGCTTATGCAGAGTGAGATCTAGTGCCTCCAAAGGTAGATATATATAGTAGAGGACCTATTGATCTCATAAGACCTGCCAAAGGAATGCATGCTTGCCTCTATAGTCACTATTGACAAACTCCTTTTCGATCAGGTGAAAATTCTAGTGCTCACACACACATTTTTTTTATATGGTGACTGATTTTGAAATCTATATGCAACCACAAGTAGTATCCATTGGTGACATAGTCTTTCCTATGAGTGACTGTAATGGCAGATTTAGGGGGTAGTTGGACCACCCTCTAACTGAATGGTACCCTACATGTTGGATGTGCATAGAATGGGAGAACTTGTAAACAAAGAGGATCTATCACACGCTCTTTTTTCGGCTATTTTGGTACATGTTCTTAACCCTTGTCTCTTTTTGTGTGTGTGTGTGTGTGTGTGTGTGTGTGTGTGTGGAAGGGCTTCCCAACAAACTCTCTCTATTCACTTGTGAAATCGTATTAGGACTCCATGTCAAAGTAGTTCGCTATCCTCGTCTATAAGTGACATGGGGTAAAAGTCGAGGGGTCAATGGCGGGCCATTGATCGGCAGGGTGCGAAGAGTTTGGGGCGTCGGATGTCCGCAACAAGGGTGGGGCGTGACTTTTATACACATGAGCTCGCCTACTACTCAGTGATACACGCTAGCTCAGATGGTGAGGGTTGGGCAACCGTAAGAGGGATGTCCAAGGTTCGAAGGGCACGCACGACGGAGGGGAAACCCTAATTTCTTGCAAGACCCAATGGCGGATCAAATTTCCACCGTTGATCCCTTCACTTTGCCCGCGTCACATAGCGGCGGCGGTGGTTTTCTATGGATTACTTAGATTCTTCTCATGGGCCTCTCTTCACATCTATCATAAGTACATTTGCAAGAATGCCACAAGTAGACTGTAGCAAGTAGTAACCCTTGATCTCTGTAGTGTATATCACAAATGACATACTAGTAGTGCCAATTGGAAACCCCAGCCCCCCAAAAAAATAGATAGTCGTATGCAGTGGCACTGGCCAGGCTCATACTCCCACATTGTCACACACTCAACAACGTGCTGCTTTTGCTCTTTTTCATGGGTATGACAGGCTCTTTGTTCTCTTTTGAAAAAGACAAGCGTGTGAGTTGTCCACTAGCAGTGGGCAACTAAAAGTGTGTATGCAACCCTCTCTCGCTTTTCCAAAAGCATTCTCTCCCTCCTGGCAAAAGGCCGAGGAACTCCCATTTCTAACTGCTCGGATAGTGACATATCCCGGAATGCCGTATTCTCAATGCACATAAACTATACGTCCTTTTCGCAATTGGCTTCAAAATGCGTGCATATATGCTCGTACCCTCCACTTTGGTTTTTTTTTTTTTCTTTGGGTGGGCACTGGCCACTGGGGTTGTGTCTATCGAGTAGTGGATATATACCCTAAGCGAAAGATGTGTACAAGTCTGCTCTTTTTCAAATTCACGTTGCTGACAGACTGGCTTTCATGGAATCAATCTCCCTTTTAAAGCCATCCCACCTCTTTCTCTCTCTCTCTCTCTCTCTCTCTCTAACGCGGGGTCCAAGCTTGTGGCACTCCCTCCAATTCTTACACAGATTTGTAGCAGTACTTTTACCCGATTCCAAGCAGGACTGAGGAAACCTCCATATTTGTCAGAGTTCAACAAAATTATGCTCTCGCTTCCGAGAGAGCCTGGAGATTCTAGAGGCAATGAGAGAGTATGTGTATGTGTGGGCCCGGTCCCCATAAGTAGGGCGGGGGCGGGGGATTGTTTGCCCAGCTGAAGCCTAGCGGCATCGGGCCACCCCATTCCAGTAGGCCTAGCTGGCCTACGTACCACATAGAACGCCCGAGTCCCCTCGTTTCAATTGCCACAGACTCACATAACAGCAGCCTGAATCCTGATGCTTTCAGCGAGGTAGGGAACCGTCCCTGATGTCGGGTGTGGCAAAAGAAGTGAAAAAAAAGGGAGCACGCTTCAAACGCCCATCGATTTCTCCAAAAACATGTACAAACCGAATCATTGACACCATGTGCTAAATGAATCATTAAGGCCATGTGTGTTTCGATCCTACATTCTCTATCACTACTGTTAGTGTCTACAAAGACCTTTTATTGCATCTGGTTCAATTAGGTCTCCCCAATCTCACAAAAATAAAAACTCTTTCAAAACATATTAAGTGCATAACTAAAGGGTGAATGAAAAGATAAATGAAGGTGGAAAGTCAAAATACTATTGAAGGTGGAAAGTTAAAAGACAAAGGAAGATGGAAAATCAAAAGATCTTTTGTGTCTATATAAATAGGTGTTTCTCTGCTTTTTTTTTTTAACGTTTTTTTCTCTTCTCTCTCTTTCTCTCTTTCTCTCTCTCGCGTTCGTGCACACGCGCGCGCAATGTTGTATTCATTTTTCTTTGGTAATATTGTTGCAAATCTATATGCTTTGTCATTGCTTGTCGTTATGTGCTATAGATTAACGCATCATTTTTTTTGTTTTTGAAAGGAATCTTTGAACTAGGAGCACCTTAAAATTTTTTTGAAGCCATTAAAAATACCTTTTAATTTATCAATGCTAACCTAAACTTTCAAGCAAGTGTCACATTTTTACTAGATATTTTTTTGGCCAAGCCTTGCGCAATACACGTACCTACATTCGTCACTTGTAGTTTCTCTATCGATTCACCACTAGACAAAGAAATAGCTTTTCGCCCAATCTTAGGGTTTTGGCTAGTCACCATGCTATTCCCTATTTAAGACTATCTAGGTGCCACCCCAAGATTTATATAAACATGTTCATATTGAGGCCATGTTTGAGTTTTTTTCTCAGAATTTTGTAAAAGATCAATACAAAACTCAAGGGTTCACCATACCTTAATGAAATCGTGCATAATTTCAAAATCTTTCAAATATGTATGCCTTGTATTTAGTAGGATTCTCGTAAGAGATTCAAGGCTTCCACTACCAAAAAAAAACTAAAATCTTTGTATAATTTATAGAAAGTTGATTTATCATTGTATAGTAGATCACTTTCTCAATCTCAAAGAAACGACTTTTACAAAACATAGAGGAACGTGTCAAAGGGCAGCAAAGGTATGGTGAGACACTACAAGAGGCTATTCATATTAGCAATGCTCACACAGCGACGCTCAAAAAAAAAAATCTCGGCGTCGCTATGAGCGTCACAAATTTACAAGTAAAATTGCGACGCTCATAGCGACGTCGGCTGGGTTAAAAAAATAACAGAGAGCGCCCAAAAACTCAGATCTCATATCTGAGTTTTTCGGCGCCCTCAAGCAAGGAGCAGGTAACGCTCTCCCTCTCTCTCTCTCTCTCTCTCTCTCTCTCTCTCTCTTCTCCACACACACACACACACACACACGAGGAGAGGAAGGAGAGCCAAGTATGCTCCTTCCCTCTCCTCACTCTCATGTTCCCTTCCCCTCTTTCTCTCTCCCTCTCTCTCTCTCTCTCTCTCACACACACACACATAGTGTTTTTGAGAGAGAGAGAGAGAGAGAGAGAAAGAGAGTACAAACATAAACAAAAACGCTCACAGACATACATAAACAAAGAATGCACACACACATTGAGAGAGGAAAAGAGAGAGAGAGTATGCATAAACAAAAAACGCACACATTGAGAGAGGAAAAGAGAGAGAGAACATGCATAAACAAAAAACGCACACATTGAGAGAGGAAAAGAGAGAGAAAACATGCATAAACAAAAAAACGCACACACATTGAGAGAGAAAGAGAGAGAAACTAATTTAACGTCGTAGGAAACTAATTAAAATTAAAAGACCTAAATATCTAGCCGACGAGGAGTTGAACTCAAGACCTATTATTCAAGAGGGAAATGGCATAACCAATCTATCATACTTGGCATGGGTGATAGAAAGGTTATACCATTTATCTCTTTTTATTGGCACACACATCCACACACGCGCACACACACAAGAAGAAGAGAGTTATAACGTCGTAGGAAACTATCCTAAAAGACGTTAAAGATTAGGTTAGATGTAGACTTACGTTAAATTAGATTTAGGTTTATTTAAGTTAAATTAGATTAGATTTAGGTTTATTTTTAATTAGATTTACGTTTATTTATGCTAGATTTAGATTTACGTTATATTAGATTAGATTTAGGTCTCCATAGACTGCGATGCCTGCATGAAGCGGGTGAAGAAAGCCCTCAATGGAATATAGGGTATTGCTGCCTTCACTCATGGTGGGCTCCGTTGATCCAAAAGTACTGGTGAAATGTCTTCAGAAGATAGGGAAGAAGGTGGATCTTTAGGGCGGCAAGAGTCACTACATCCCGACAATGACCATCTAGACAACCTCTAGTCATTCAACAACAACTTCAAAGTTAGTAACAAGAGCAAGAACGGTCCAAAGGGCCAATTGCTGTCGTCAGATGTGGATGGAGATGAGGTAGCGTCACCGCCGGAAGTTAACTCTCACATCTTTAGTGATGAGAATGCCAACTCTTGCCGAGTTATGTGAAAAATTATGTGTTAAATCAGTTTTAAGGTTCTTATAATCCCTGTTAGTTTAGTTCTTTGTTTTTAATATAACATAATTTACGTTAGATTTAGATTTATGTTATATTAGATTAGACTTAGGTTTATTTAGGTTTACCCACACACACACACACACACATACACACAAGAAGAAGAGAGTTTTAACGTCGTAGGAAACTATCCCAAAAGACGTTAAAGATTAAGTTAGATGTAGACTTACGTTAAATTAGATTTAGGTTTATTTTTAGTTAGATTTACGTTTATTTAGATTTACGCTTATTTACGTTAGATCGAGTCTACGCAAGAATTACTTACGGTTTAGGGTTTAGAGTTAGACGAACAATGAAAAGATCTACTGTGAAAAGATGTTAAGATGCTGTGAAGTGCTACAGCTAGAGAAGAGGCAAAGGGGTTTTGTCCACTACATGCAGTATCATGTAGACGTGGGTCTGTAGATTTCTTGTACCCACAAATATAGGTATTGACCAATAAAGACGAGATTATAACCCGGTGGTTCTGATCTCCGTGCACCTCTAGACCGAGGTGTGTGGTGATTGGACATGACTAGAGAATGTGAGGTAGAGAGAGAGAGAGAGAGAGAGAGAGAGAGAGAGAGAGAGAGAGAGAGAGAGAGAGATAAGACGAAGAATGCCAATAGAATATTAAATTTGTTATCCAGGTTATAAGATTTTTATCCTCATTATGAGTAGTGACGAGGATGTGGGACCGTCCAACCGAAACACCTATCTCTCAACGAGGGTCTTATGTCCTTGTAATCAATGCAAGCATGCTGTGCGACGGACAAGACGTGTTTCTTTGCAGCACATTCGCGAATTTGGCGAGTTCGATCCATCTATTATAGATCGAGTTGTTGCCAATTATAACTCGTCGGACTCTGACGCTGGCCAACAAGCAGCAATCTTGCAACCCAATAGACGTGTTCGCAGGCGCTTTGGTCAAGCAGCATATGTGAGGCAACAAGATGTAGCCTCTGACAGCTCGGGGGATGATCATACAGAGCACATTCCCAACGAGGCAATGTTTGAGCCCGAGATTGATGAAATGATCGAGACGATCATGGATTCAGAAAGGCTTATCTATGATGATATGAAAAGTGAAGCCGATACGCCATTGTATAATGGAGCACGTATGTCTAGATTGAAAGCACTCCTGGTTCTTCTCAACATGCAGGCAAAGTTTGGATGGAGTGACACTAGCGTCACAGCGCTTTTCAGGTGATCTATTACAATTAGTTTACTTTAATAAAACTCTAAATGTATAACGATCTGATAGATTTTTACACGACTGTATCGTATTTTTATGTTGTGTAGATTGCTTAAAGAGCACATACTACCAGTTGACAATGTGATGCCAGATTCCCGAGATGAAGCAAGAAAGATTTTGCGAAACTTGGGGATGGATTACAATTCTATCCACACTTGTCCTAATGACTGCATTCTTTTCAGAGGGGAATACATAGACATGGAGAAGTGTCCGAAATGTGATTCCGAAAGATATCGAGTAGATCTCCACGGGACAAAAATTCCACAAAAGGTTTTCCTCTGCTTCCTCGTATCAAGCATTTCTTCGAATGTCCGCCCTAGCATCATGGCATGAGGAGAATAAATCTTCGGATGGTGTGCTACGTATTCCTGCAGATTGCGCAGCCTGGAAACATATAGATGGAACATGGTCGGATTTTGCCAGGGAAGCTCGAAATTTGCGCTTAGGCCTGGCTATGGATGGCGTAAATCCATTTGGTCAAAGATCAACATCTTACAGTGTATGGCCCGTTGTCATCGTCAACTACAACATTCCCCCGTGGTTGACTACGAAGAAGGGGCACCTATGGCTAAGCTTGATTGTGCCAGGGCGATATAAAGTGGAGAATATGGATGTGTATCTTCGTCCACTATTGGAAGAGCTACAAAAATTGTGGATTGGCATAGAGGTGGTGGATATGAGCCGACACACAGGACGACGGAATGCTTTGATCAGAGGCATTATAATGTGGACCATGCATGACTATCCCGGGCTAACAGAATGCTCAGGTGATCTATTGACACTCCTCACTCAGACACTGTAAATCTTGTTTTTTCCCATAGTTGATCTATTATCATGTGTATACATGCAGGGCTTCAAACAAGCGGATACAGAGCATGTGTCACATGTGGACCTAGACTGAATGCACGTAGGGTGCCCTCACTGAAGAAGCAAATCTACGAAGGTCATCAAGCGTATCTTCCAGAGAATCATGTGTTACGCGATGGCTTTTTGGGAAGAGAGCCACCAAGGATGTCTGCACAAGCATGGTTAGAGCAGAAGGAGATGTGCGATGACGGATTGCCTCCAGGGATGAAGAGACTATCTCTATGGTACGAGTTACCATACTGGCCCCGACTCATGATCAATCACTTGCTCGATCCAATGCACGTATTCAAGAATGTGGGTAATCTACTATGGGACTTTAATATCATTGTTGCACATACTTTACAGTTTATTTTACCGGTTGCCATTGAGGGATGTTTGTCTCTCGACATCCGTAACACAATCTACAAACTTGCAAAGCTGGTGCAATGGATCTCACAAAAGGAGATCAACGTAGACTCCATACCATTCGCCAAACTAAATGCTGCGGAGCTTGTGTGCATGTTTGAGAAACATTTTCCTACTACCATGCTAACCATTCAGGTGCATCTTCTTGTTCACATAGTTGATGAGGTGGAAATAGCTGGCACAGTTCATTCCAGATGGATGTTCTTCTTAGAACGTTTCATGAAAACGCTTAAGGGATATGTGCGTCAAAAGGCACGTCAGGAGGGTAGCATGGCAGAAGGTTGGTTGGTATCAGAGTCCCTAGTGTACATTGGAGAGTGGCTAGACGGATTTGATAAAGCCCGGGACACGCTATGGGAACCATAGATGATGAGCGCATATCTGGGATTGTCATGTGCAATCTCGGTGTTGAGAAGAAGATGACAGAAGATCTAGAGGCTAAAATCAACCGATTTTGCATGCTTCACAATCCAGTGATGCAAAAGTGGATTTCACAATATGAGGATGCAAAGCAAGAGCGACAAAGGGCACGAATCGAGTGGAGACGGGGAAGACGACCACCGATGCACTATCCGACGGTTCTGGAGAGCCTACCAACATTCATGAGCTTAAGATGGTTGCACAACCAATTGAAAAGCGCACAACAATGCTGTGACGAAGTGACTGAGGAAGAGTGGGAGTACTCTCGGGGTTTCGCGACCAAGGTAAGTTTGCAATGTACGACTAGCTAGTGACTATATTTCTAAACGTTTGAACGGCCACTCATAATCTTTGTTCGTTGTAGTATAATTCATACACAGCAGCATGGTGTAAAGGTCGACATTTTAGGGTGGAACGGATCGACAAAAAGCGTTTTACTCAAGATTGTGGAATCATGGCAAAATTTGAACAGTCTAGTCGACGACGTTCCTCTAATGCAGATCCTGTGGTGGCGGAACTCACTTACTTCGGCACGCTGCAAGAGATTTTGAGGATCGATTACAAAGGATTTTTTGTCGACTTGTTCGACGTGCAATGGTTCAAGATAATCATGGAGGGTCGCAACGCTACTGTGCGTAGAGGAGAGTCTGGCTTTCTTGAGGTGGATTCTACTAAGAAATGGACTGACCTAAGAGACACTTTCGTACTACCCGAGCATTGTGAACAAGTAAGTATGTAAATAGTTAACATCCCCCTTTTACAAGTTATGTGCTTGAAAGCTCTCATGTAAGTTATGTGGCTCTGGTAGGTAATATTTCATCCTACAAAGTCTACATCAAACTGGTGGTACGTCATAGAGGTAGCCCCTCGTAGTGCAAGGACGTATGAAGGCTACCATGTGCCAATCACAACGGCATCAATGGAGGAGATCAGAGAAGATGCTCAATCAGAAGCCACTGCGGTGGTGCCAGGCGAGCATCAAGATGCTACTACTCTATATGGGGTGTATGCAGAGGAGCTACAAAATGAAACAGAGGATATGTGTTTAAACGGAGAGCTCTATATAGATATAGGAAGTTATGCTAAGCTATGCGAGGATGAGAGAGAGATCTCTTAAAGCCACAACTATTGTATTTGAACAATTTTGCTCCGTGTTGTAAAAGCTCTGGCTCTCTAAGTACCTTCCATGGTGTATAACGCTCTTTTCTACTCGCGCTCACATCTTTTGATTGAAAATTCTGAGTTTTCGACTTGCCTCTTCTATCACTCAATTCATTGCGTCATTGTATTTATATGCGTCATTACGTCATTGTATTTAATGGTCTTTGCGTCATTGTCTACTCTATTCATTCAATATTAAGTTTAAATATTCGTGTGTTTAATGCAGGTATGGATGATGAGGAGTTTCTTTCTTCTTTGTCACCGCAGCAGAGACAGTGGTACGTGGAGCGTCATCGCTCTGGCGCATCATCGCGCGTTCCTACTCCATCCGCATCTCCCTCTCTTTCGGAGCATTCGGCGCGCTCCGAAGCTTCGGCGTCGACGAGACGAGCTTCACACTCATTTAGACACCGGCGCTCTAGTGGTGGTGGTGGCGGTGGCGGTGGTCTTTGAATGGAGTGAAGTACCAAGTGATTTAAAAAACAGAGTCATCAGCATACTTCATGATGAGTTTCCCGTTCCAACACGGGATCAACGCTTCAATGAAGACCCGATGAAGATTCGAATGCGCGAATACTGCAAACACAAGCGTTCCAAAGTGCAAAAAGCAATCAAGCATGGGTGGAACAGGCCAGATTGGCTGGCCAAAGAAGATTGGAAGAATGCGAAGAAAGCAGCGCACGAGAATCCCGACAAGTGGAAGCAACAAAAGGATGCAGCCAGAGCGCGAGTAGAGGCAAGGAGCTCGCACCACTTGGGGAGCGGTGGATGGGCATCATTTGAGGCCGATTTTGTAAGTGTTTTCGCATTGCTCTTTATGTTCGATAGTTTAGGGTTTATGAGTTTTTTAATTCTAACATAATGAAATCTTTGTATGTTTTGACAGTGGTCGATGACAGGACGTGATCCCACACCGTACGAGCGCGAGTACGCAGGCAGGAAGGGCTTAAACGCCCTGATGGACATTCTCAGTTCTCGCGGCGGTATGGTTAGTATTAGGATTTACTCTTTTCTATTTTTTGTATTGTTTTATAAATGTCGTTATATGTTTATACTTACTGAAAGCTGTCTTATTGTCTTTTTTTGCAGAATCCGACAGATACGCCGCTTGGACGCGATGAGACGTTTGATTAGACGACGTCAGTTTAGCCGTAGCTAGATAGCATTAGTTTAGGGTTTCTCATAGCTTATGTATCATGAGACGGATTTTATACGTCTTTTTGAACCATGTATATTATTACATTTGTCACCGCAGTTCATTTTGCCAATCAATTCTTTATGCTTATGATGTTGTACAATTGTCATTATTACATTTGCCAATCAATTCATTTTGCCTATGATGTGTACAATTGTCAATTTTACGCTTGTCAATTTTGCAAACAATGTGTCTTGTGGGTGACTATTTTGGGTCTATTATCTACCCTTGCACTTTTTTTAAAAAGTGAATCAAGTACAATATGCTTGATGGGTGGCAGGGCATTCAATGCCCTGTCACCAAAAAAAAATTCTCTCGGGCGTCGCTATTTATGGCTCTGGAGCGTCGCTATAGACTTCTGTGTAAACGTCGCTATAATCATCGCTATGACCGTCGCTATGAGAGTCTCTATATAGCGACGCTTATAGCAACGCCTATAGCGTCGCATATAGCGACGGTTTTAGCGACGCCGGGGGTTATAAAAACCCAGTGTATTTCCGTCGCTAATAGCGTCACAAGAGCACACAACCTCTTGTAGTGAGAAGGGAACACCGGGCCAGAGAGAGAGAGAGAGAGAGAGAGAGAGAGAGAGAGAGAGAGAGAGAGAGAGAGAGAGAGAGGAGAAAATGTTGGTGAGAGAATATCACAAGCCTTGCAAGAAACAACTCTACAACTCAATAGAGTACAAGGCTCTCCACACAAAGCAACACCAAGAGAGGATACCCTCCATCTCCATATATAAGGAGGCCACCAAAATTCTCGACCCACTCCTACAGCCCCGCAATGTTGAAACAAAATAATATGAAGAGTCACAAGCATAAAAACAAGGCGCCCAGCCAAATCCCCAACATTTGGCGGCTTGGACCAAATTAGGGTAAATCCCCTATGATGCCTAAACTCTAGAGAAGCCAAACAAGGTTTCTATAGCCAGAAAGAAGCCCTCACTCACAAGATCTAAATGGTGTGTCTTTGTTTTCATCATGCGAAGCACCCTTGGACCATCATTTTTTGGATTAGGAGTGGGCTGATTCATGTGTGGAATATTTTTGTCGTGGAGAGCCCTTGTCAACCTATGTTTTGTGGTTAGTTTTTGACGGATAAGCATTGCTATTTTTTCGCATGAAGTTAAATGAGATCTAGAGGCAAGTTACGGAAAGTTTCTCAACTCTTGCAAATGAGTCTCTATATTCTAAGGGGTTGGAAAAGCTTGTGACAATTCAACATGCATGGGATTGGATTAATGCAAGGATCTTGTCTATTATCGTCCTCAATTATATGCAACAAGAACTTGCAAATGTACGGAGTATGACTAATACTTGAGCTATCATGAACCACTTGGGGCAAGTTTATGACCTAATAACACCAAGGAAGAGAGCCCACTTGCGGCTGTAGTTACGAACTTTTGGACCCTAGACAATTGAAGTCCATGAAGGATCACATTGAGATTAAGATAGAAGCGACGTAGCAGATGATTCTTCACACAAAGGAAAGTTGATCTTTTTGAAGGTATGACAATCATGTTGATGCATTTGACTCGTGAGTTTATTGCTTTCTATTCATCCTTGATCACTTCTAGGAGGACCAAAATGACTTGACATGCGAAGAGCTAGTGCCCATAGTGTTGGACCAGGAGGATCAACTTGAGAGGTTCAAAATTGGAGGGACTTTGACGCCCTGGTAGGATAGTTATTCAAGAACATAAAGAAAAAGAAAAAGGCACAAAAGGATGATACTCTAGTACTCGTGAGAGCTCCAAGAAGGAGGTGATATGTCTTAAGTATGGTGAACATGGGCATTTTGGAGGAATTGTCCAAAGAAGTCAGATCTGACCCGCCGGGTTCAAAGTTTAATGAGGGAGTTCAAACTCTTGCACCTATTCTAGCTTTTCTACGCTTGGTTCACTTATCTTTATCTGCGTTAAGGACTAAAAAATAATTGCAATTAAATCGCGCTCTTCACAGATTTCACTTTCACTACCAGGGTTAGGTGGTGTCTCCTACTTCCTTGGTAGAGCCTAGCATTTTCTCTTACTCTTTTCCCCTCTCTTCCTCCACCTTGTTTCCCTACCACCATGTCTTCTGTTGCACCTTTGACAAAGAGAAAATCCACCATAGACATGCATAAAATTGATAACCAAGTCTAAACAAAACCTCACATTGAAAGGAATCTCCAAACTCCACAGCAAGGACAGGAACACCGACTAAATTTGATCCAAAATGAGACTCCTTTTATAAACAAAAGTCTCTTATCGGTTGGCAAAAAATGTGCAAAGGTACGAGGCATAGCCCATCACACCCCTACCACCTTGAATCTTCAAATATACAATCGAGATTTTATCCAACTCCACATTGGAAAGTAGTAGTACTCCTCCGTTGACAACCAACTGAAAGAATGTAGGCTCATAAGGGTTCTTTGCGATAAAAATACAGTATAGAGAAATTATCCCCCATTGTATGCAAAATGATGGTCCAAAGGTGCTCTCAACAACAAAAACAAAGCCACACATTTCCCTCTTGCTAGTTAAAAAATGCAACCCCAATTAGCACCTTCATGTGCTCTGATACCACAAGGCAATGTCAAGCCTAGGTACCATGTCAAAAGGGTATCTTGGCAAAATGTGCAACCTTTGCTCTTGTAAATGTCAAGTAAGGTGAACAAGGGATGCTTATATAGGGGGTTGGGATCTCCATTTCTACAATTCATCACCAAGCTTGTTTGAGAAAATTGAATACTTGAAATTTTGAAAAGTCACCCAACTTGGTTGTGTGTTGCTACAAAAAGGCTTGTTGATCATCATCGATAGCCTAGAAATGAAGAACTCCCGTCTAGGGAAAGTGCATTGACTAGTATGAAGTTAGTTGTCTTGGTACTTACAAAGTGGCATGAGGAGTATGAGATGGTGCCAAGGGCATTATGCTTGAAGATCACGAAGAAAAGCTAAAATCTAATAATTTAGCTCTTTTATAATTGAGGAGGAGGCTACCCTAGTCTCCCAAGACATGTCCACATGACACATATCAACATGTGCACATAGAAGGACAAGACAAGAAATCTTTAGCCCTTGATAGGAAGATGCACATCATCAACAAGTAGCACAATATTTTTGTGAGGAAACTAACCAAGGAAGAAGTCCGTTGGATCTTGTAGTAAAGAGATAAGAAAAGTTTCCCTAAGTCAAGACAAATGCTCAATGTATGGAGCAACAAGATTTGGAAAATCTTATTTCCGCATATGCTTGATAATCATATGTCTCCTTCCCCCCCTCCTTCTATTGTTGCAGAGTTACTACCATAACTATGGTACATATTTTAAAACTTTTAGATGTCAAAGGGGGTTAGTAAGCTATAAATCCATCCATCGTGCTCTAATCCCCGTCCACCCAACTAATGCTACATATGCACCAAAAAATAAGAGGACACCATACACTCTTCCAAAGAACTATTTACTACAAGAGTCCTTCCACATCACCTCAAGTATGCTTTGCATCCCTCTTCATTCCACACCTACCCAAGAAAAACCCATTCAGATAGTCCAACCCCATGATTTTTTCATCTATATTCCGTTATTATTGTCAATGTTGTCAAACTACCCCTACCATTGCAATTCATCTTCACAAGGATAATTATAAATTTAATAAGATATCGTCATGCATGGATAGTCTTACCACTTTGTAAAACCTTGTCTTCATGTTGTAGGATTCTCTTAGCCTACAAGATCTCTTCTTGACCTTCAAACTCACGTGGATCTTCAATTACTAGGCCTTTGGGTGGCTCACCCTTATAAGGTCTTAAATGGATCCCATGAAAGGCATTATGAATGAGCCAAGTGCTAGGTAGCCTTAACTTATAAGCTGATTTGTTGATTGTCTTAATGATTTGAAATGGGCCATAATATATTTTTGCTAGCTTAGCATAATATTTTTGTTGATATATTGGGCATCCTTGTTTCCCCTTGTTGGTTGTATGCTTAATTAGCATGCTTTGGGAAACTTAAGAAATACCCAATCATTCTCTTTAAAGATCAAGGCCTATCTATACTTATTAGATGTAGCCTTTTACTTCTATTGCATGATGGATATAAACTTACTGAATCCTATTAACATGTATAACTTATAAGCTGATTTGTTAATTGGCTTAATGATTTGAAATGGGCCATAATATCTTTTTGCTAGCTCAACATAATATATTTGTTGATATATTGGGCATCCTTGTTTCCCCTTGTCAGTTGTATGGCTGAAGCATGCTTTGGGAAACTTAAGCAATAACCAATCAATCTCTTTACAGGTCAAGGACCATCTATACTTATTAGCTATAGCCTTTTACTTCTATTGCATGATGATGGATAAAACTTACTTAATCCTATTAAGAACAGGTAGTCCTAATGGCTTCAAAAAAAATTAGAAGGTATTACTAATTCAAATATTCCCTCAATAACAACAAAAATAATGCGCCAATCTACAAGCAACAACACGCATCAGCGGGCAATGATGAAGCACATAGATTTGCAATAGTATCAGATGGACGTGAGTAAGACGAATACAACTTTGCACATGAGAGAGAGAGAGAGAGAGAGAGAGAGAGAGAGAGAGAGAGAGAGAGAGAGAGAGAGAGAGAGAGAGAGAGAGAGAGAGATCAAGGACACTTTAAAGAGAAGAAAATGCTAAAGGGAAAATGAAGGAGAAGAGAAACACAAATGTACAATGTGAAATTGAACTCCTCTTTATATGGACAGAAAAGGTTTTTTGACTTTCCACCTCCATCTGTCTTTTCATTTCCTAAACTCACCCTTCACTTAGGCATTTAATATGTTCTGAAAGACTTTTTATTTTTCCAAGATTGGGGATACCTAATTACTTAGAGTATATTGAAAGGCCCAAAATATCTCAAAGATAATTTAGGTGTGAGCCTAGTTTTCAGACTTTGTGAATGCTCTGGCACATGCAAAAATACCTCTTCCCCTTTCGCGAAGGTAGTTTGCCAACGATTCTCATCAGCATACTTGTTATACGGATCTTGGTCTTGTCGAGCATTTTAACGAGTGAGTTTCAGTATATCCATATGGTCTTGGAAAAAATCCTTGACCTGTTGGAGTTTTCCAATTGCCAACCCCACTCTAACTAGTGACCTAGGTTGAAAACCATACATTAGCATAAAATGACTAAAGCCAACCGTTACATGCTTAGCACTGTTGTAAGCAACTCAAGAAGAGGTAGATAATCTTCCTATTTTGATTACTTCTTGCTAACATATGCTCGTAGCATATCCTCTAGAACTTGATTGACTCTTTCAGTCTGATCATCCATTTCAGGATGATCGATGTGCTTAGGTTGAGTTGTGTGCCCAATCGTTTAAACACAATCCTCCAAAAATGACTATCAATTTGGGATCACGATCACTCACAATCTTACTTGGCAATCCATACAACATGTATAGATTGTCCACAAATAACTTAGCTAACTCTGGAGTCTTAATGGTTGACTTGGCTGGAATAAACTTGCATAGTTTAGTCAATTGGACTACAACCACCCATACCAAGTCATGACTATAATTAAATCCATAGAGATACTTTCCCATTTACCATTAGGAATCTCTAATGGATGCAAGAGACCTCCTGCCTTCAGGCAAGAGGTCTCTTTTGGCGCTCTGCTTTATTAACTTGACATTTTTGGCAATGCAAGACATAGTCTTAGACATAGTCGTGTAAACTTGACCAGTAAAATTGTCCGCGTCCGTCGATACACACACTCTCCCCTTGTGGAGTACATACCCATTATTGATAAAATAATTCTTCCATCTTTACAGCTCATTTGGTACAAAATGTCCACGTCCGTCGATACACACACTCTCCCCTTGTGGAGTACATACCCATTATTGATAAAATAATTCTTCCATCTCTACAGCTCATCACTTGAGAGAGGATAATTGAGTATGGAGGTTAACGACACACTACCAACATTGGAGTGAGAATAATCCCTCATTTTCACATAGCTCCACACATTGAAGTATGCATCATCATGCTCATGCTGCCCTTAAGAGAGTCCAAAAACCCACTTGTAATTTTTGTGAACAAAAGAAAGTTGATCTCAGATATATGACTAAGAGAATTAGCTACCACGTTGTATCATCCTTTACGATACCGGATCTTGGCGTCATACTCCCAAAGAATCTTAGTCCACCTGACCTTTTGACCCTTCGATTGAGTTTTTTGTGTAACCATTTTATGCTTTCATGGTCGAGCACAATCTCAAACTAAGCTCCATACAAATAATCCCAGCATGTCTTCAAAGCAGACACTACTGCATAGAGTTCTCGTTCATAAGCAGAGTAATTTTGATGTGCTAAATCAAGCTTCTTGCTTTCAAATGCAATTGGCCTTCACTCTTGCAGAAGGATTGCTCCAATAACACAATTACTAGCATTCGTTTCTAAAATGAATGTCTTCAAAGGATCCACAATAGCTAGGACATGACCTATAGCTAATGCGTCCTTGAGAGCATTAAAACTTTGTTGTTGGGCTTTCAGTTGGTCCGTCATGGGCACAACATTGTGAGCATAGTTCTTAACAATTTTTTTATAAAAAGTTGTAAATCCCTTTTGAGGAGACGTTCACCTCCGGATGGCATCCAGTTTGGATTGATCCATGTGCAGCCCATCAATTGAGATGACATGCCCTAGATAGTGAATTTCCTCCTTGAGAAAATCACACTTTGACTCTTTGGCATATAACTTATTTGCTCTTAGAAATTCAAACACCTGCTTTAGATGTTGCAAGTGCTCTTGTTCAAAGGCACTACACGCAAAAATGTCATCGAGAAAGATGGTAACAAACTTGCCCAAATATGGTCTCAAGACACTATCCATGAGCGTCATGAAAGTTGCGGGCGCATTGATTAACTCAAGGGCATAACCAAAAACTTGTAATGTCCAAACCTTGTTCGGAATGTAGCTTTGAGTATATCAGCAAGTTAAATGCATACTTGGTGATATCTTGACTGCAAGTCAATCTTAGTAAAAATATGAGCATGGGTGAGCTTGTCAAACAACTGATCCACTCGTGGTAATGGTACTTGTTCTTAAGAGTTACCGCATTTAAACCACGGTAGTCAATGCACATGCACATGCTACCATCCTTTTCCTTCACCAATAGGATTGGAGAAACCCATGGTGAAGAACTAGGTTGAACAAATCGTGTATTGAGAAAGAAAAAAAGATGACTTTCCACCTCAGTAGCCTCAGAATGACTCATTATGTAGGGTGGTTTACTAATCGGTTTTTTCCTTGCAACGTCTATGCCATGTTGCACAGATCGTGTTGGCGGTAATCTTGGTGGTATATCATTGGGAAATACATCTTGATATTCCATTAATATTTTTTAAAATTGATTAGAGGCATTTTCTTGTCGAGGAGAAAGAGTAGTAGCCATTATAGGGAGAGAAGAGAGAGAAGCATGCGGCATTGAGGAATTTTCAATGGAAATGTTATCTCAACATTCGAAAGAAAATGACAAAAAGAGTAACACAAGAAAACTTCTTTTGTTGCATTATTATAAGTGTGCTTCATAAGCTCTGTTGTACATATGGGTGGTAAGGAAGGCACATTCTTCTCTCCTAACAACAACACATGTGCACCATTGGATTCAAACATCAGATTGTTGTGCTTGTAGCTACACTTAAGTGATGGTCCCAAGTTGTGCAACCATTTTTTACCAAGTACCACATCTGCCCACTCCATATTCATAACCTGGAAATCCAAGGATGTGGAACACCCTTTAATTTCCAATGGTACAACTCTCACTTGAGTGTTACACACCTTGGCATCATGGTCGTTCATCATCGTTACCTTGTAATGGTGGGAACTTGGAGTTTAGGGAAACTTGAGCCGTTTCACTAACCCGTAGTATTTCCTTTTTGCCAGAATATTATGGTCAAACGGAGGTCGAAAAGTGGTCGAAAAACGGCGGGCCAGTTGGCCAGTGGTTGGTGGAGGAAGTCAATGGCCGATGGCCAAATTCAATGGCCGATGGTCGATTTCTAGGCAGACTTGTCTTCTCAAGGACGGCCACACATGGGCACATGGGAGAGTCCAACTTGGACTTGTCTACACAAGGGCGGGTACACACGTTTGCCTCTCATGAGAGAGGGTAGCCCTTTTGGCCTATAAAAGGAGGCCTCGTCTACACATAGAAGGCATTGTGAAGTTGATGAAACAAGGTGTATGTGAGGTGGTGAGAGTGAAGCAAGGTGGGAGGTCCATTAAGGGAATAATCCCTTTGTAACCTACTTCTAGTTTGAAGTACTAAAGCCATTGAGTGGCTAGATGTAGCCCACATTGGGTGAACCACGTATATTGCGTGCTCTCTCTCTGTCTCTCTATAATCTCTTGCGTGAAAAAATTATCTCTCTCCATTAAGTAAACTACTATAATATCTACTTAGCTACGTCCTATTTCCTAACAATTGGTATCAGAACAAGGTTTGCTTGTAGCTAAAGTATCTCAAGGAAATGATTCCTTGAATTGAGTGGGACTAATGGCAAAATAAGATAAACTCAATATTGAGAAGTTCAACAGAAAAACTACCAACACTAGAAGATGCAGATTGAAGACTATCTCTACCAGAAGGACCTTTATTTGCCACTAGGCAGTCTTGCAAAGAAGCCCACAACAATGGTATATGAGAGATGTCTTGCAAGAAAGTTACCGCAAGATGAATAATCTTCGGTTCTCTTCATAGAGGGCTTGAGAAATGAGACTCTCAAGAAAGATTTTCACTTGAAGGCATGCACCACATTTGATCAGGTCATCAGAGAAGCATTTTATCTAGTTGACAATTGCAAGACTTACAGAGAGGTAATGCCAGACATAGAAACAACACCCAATAGTGCCTCTTCAACCGCCACTGATACATCAACAAAATGTAGTGCTCTTACTTCAATCACACAAAATGTTGATCAAGTGGTTGAGGAAGTGATTTGGAGAATGAATCAAGCTTACCAACAATATCTAAACCTATGACAACAACTGCCATAGGTAGAAAATGTACCAAGAGCATTGAAGTGGTGTATAATCGAATAGAAATACACCAACCATGAGATGAATTAGTGTCTTTACAACCAAAATTACATGAGGAAAAGGCCATATGGACCTCCAAGGGTGCAACCTTTTCCACCACCATAGAGGTACCAAATAGGACCAAATAATGTAGCACAAGACGGAGATAAGTCACAACCCATGTTGGGCCAACAACCCCGTTTACCCCAAATTATACATAGCTAGTGGAAACACTCATGGGTTTATAGATGTTGCCACCAACTTCTTATTATGAAGAGCCGGTGGAAACTTATGGGAGACAGCTTGAAAGAGTGACCTATACCAATGATGAGTGTCCTTTTTAGGTAAGTGCAGATGAGGCTATGGAACCTTCATATGTGGCTCAAACAAGGAAAAACCATTATATGATGGATGAAAACATGCTCATTCTCATAGCAAAAAAAAAAACTACAAACAGAGATGATATCCTCCTAGGATATGACAACCAATGGGGGACCATGATCCACTAGAAGGTCCTTGCTATGAATGTGGAGATAACTATTGGGCACGAGTTTGTCCACGCAAGGGTAAGAGAATAAAAATATTTGGGTTTTGTGAGGGTTGCAAAAAAGATCACTTGATCCAACACTACCTAAAGAACCCAGAAAAAAAACAAACTACAACTGTAAATGTCATTGGATTTTTGACTTGTTCAAGTGGATTTGAGTCAGAGTTGATAGTTCTTGTTAGTGTAGTGACTAGAGCTCGACCTCAGGAAGCTGCAAGAAACATGCTGATAGAGACAAACCAAAACTTCTAGAACAAACTAAATTAGAGAGCTTAATAGTAATTACTAAAAGAAAATCTTGAAAATCAAAATGAGACAAAATGAAAGAAAAAATCTCAAGGAAAAGACATCATTAGAGACAGAGCTAAAAAAACAAGGGAACAACTCCAATGTGAACAAGAAGACAAAGGGAAAATCAAGGAAGTGGAATTGTGTAAAACTTTGTTGGGTGGTTTAGTCATTGTAAAAAACATCAATGAGAAACTAGATTCCATGATGCAAGCCTACAAGGAAAGTCTGAAAGACAACTAAACATTAGAACAAAGATGGTTGATGTATCCACATCCAAAAGTTGAGACAAGATGATTGGAAATGTGTCGATGTCTCATAGAGGCAACCTAAGCTCTAATACAACCAAAAACATTGAAATTCCTAAACATGTAGTGTCAATATTTGAAAAGGTAGATGAAGGTGCACACAATGGAAACAAAAATAGAAAGCCAATGAAAACTTGAAGTGAAACACCATTGGATACAAGGGTAGTTGCAAACACAAAGGATAAGGCCAAGCCTCAAGTGATATATCCTATCCCTGAAGTGGAAGAGTCATTGCCTTAATCCTTGTGGGAAATAATCAAAAACCAAAAAGATGACAGTGCTACTTTACAGTCAGCACCGGTTTCAAAAATCAACATGGATCATGAGATTTATCATGGGGATATATAGTCATTATACAGAGATGCAGGGATTGAAGTATCCACATAGAGTAGGCCTAGAATATTAAAGACTTTACCTTCTTTTATAGGGAAACATGAGATGGAGTCTACTTCTCAATGGAGTCTACTTCCATAGATGATGGACACAAAAAGCCTCCATGAACTTATGTCATCTCTTATACGATGCATCATCACACTCTCAGAAGTTCTAAAGATCATACCACATTTATGGGATCAAATGGGCAAAAACTTTGAAAGAATGGGGTTGAAAATCCCTCCTCATGATGTTCCTGTAAATGAAAATGTCTGTAAGACTCAACTAAAGAAATCAAAATCAAAACCTATGCTAGTGAACAAGGTGGGTGACTATTTTGAAGGGGAAGAAGAAGGGAAAAACACCTTACCACTAGAGTACAAATGAGTGAAAACTAAAACCATACTTGATAGTGGGGCTCATGTAGCCATTGCTACAAAGAAATCTAAGAGAAGGGGGGCAGACCAACTCTCAAGAAGACACGTATGAAATTACAACTGGTAGGTGGGTTTGTAGAGATACCTTTGGGTATGCTTAAACAAATAATTATATCCTCTTGTGGGATTGAATATGAGAATACGATGGTCAACACAAAGAACCATAGTTATCATGAGATGTTAATCAAACCCCAGTAGAAGAATTTGATGTAACTACAAATTTTGATAATGAACTGCATGCCTGGCTGACAAAACAAACATTTATTTGGATGTACGGAGCGTTTGAATGTCGAAGCCTTGGAAAGGAAGACTACATCCAATAGCTACATGCAAGAACCATTTTTAGAGGACTTGTTTGAACCCTTTGGATGGGATCAAATATTGGAGACTCTAGATGTGTGTGTGAATGAACTAACACCCATGAAATTTTACAATGAGGATGGTTTTGACATAATACCCTTCTACATGGTGAATACTGTTTTGGAACCAGAAGTGGAAATTGAGGCAACAAAAACTCATAAAATGGTCAATTGTAAATGAATAGTGAACGAGGTTTCCATTTGAGATATTAGTGATGATGATGAAGAGGAGTTTCAAGATTTATGGGATGAAAAGTTAGAAAATGACGTTGAGAATTAGTTATTGAGTAGCTCCAAAAACAAGGATAATTCAAAGCAGCACGAGGCAATTTTTATAGTTTTCCAAATTAAAAATCATGAAGACAACAACAATACTGAGCAAAGAAAATGAGAAAACAACAAAACAAACAAGAGAAACCAATGTCTTGATATTGATCCAAACACAATATCTTATGCTTATGGGAGCAGATGACTGTGTCTGAGACAAAATCACCAGAAATCCATTGAAATGAGCTTCTCTAAACACAAATCCAAAGATGCAAAGCAAAAGGAAACCCAAGGACACAACTGAAACATAATCCAAAAAGTCCAAAACCGAGTGGAAATGTCAATATCAAAAGCTAAAATAGACCTTAAAAGAAGTTTGGACAACAGAGATGGAAAGTGAGGAGGAATCCAACACGAAGAAATTTGACTCACCTCTCACTATAGAAAGTATACTATCTAAGACAAACAAATTGTGGTTCAACGGCCAGTGAGAGTACTCAAGGAATTGGGTACATCCTATGATGGCCTAAGAATGCTAAGAGGATTGACCTAGCCGAAGCAGGGGAGGAACCAAAGCTAGAATATATAGCCACAGACCTCACAGAGGAGGAAGTGCAGCTTCTAATAGCTACTCTCAAGTAATATAGAGATGTGTTTCCTTGTTCATATAAGGATCTTAAGGGAATTGATCCAGGCATTTTCTAGGATAAAATACCCCTTAATAGTGATGGAAAACCGTGTAGATAGCATCCCTATACCTACAATGAGGCATTCACAAAGAAAATCAAAGAGGAGATAGATAAGCTTAAAGAGGTAGAGTTTACTTATGAAATCAAAACACACAGATTGGGTGGCTCCTATTATGGTAGTGCCCAAAAACAATAGCAAATTTCAAGTGTGTAAATATCAAGAAGGTAAACGCTACAACCATAAGAGATAACTATCTTTTACCCATCACAGATCACATGCTTAAGAGAGTTGCAAGAAAGAAAGCTTACAACTTTTCTGATAGCTTTTTGGGCCACAATTAGTTCACAATAAAGCTAGAGGATCAACATAAGACAACCTTTGCAATAGAATGGATCATATTTGCTTATCTAGTGATGCCATTTACTTGGCCAATACACGTGCCACATTCTAGAGGTTAATGAATTATGCACTCAAAGAGTATCCAAGACAATTTTTAGAAATTTACATGGAAGACTTATGTGTGCATTCTCTCTTGAGAAACAAGCATGTAGAGCACTTGAAAAAGATATTTGAGAAGTGCAGGACTTACTATATCTACTTGAATGCTGAGAAATGTGTCTTCATGGTAAGACAAGGAAAGATTTTGGGACACATTGTGTCCACTGGCATTTCCACATATCTGGAGAAGATACAGGTCATTATTTCTCTTCCAAGACTCACAAAGGCCAGAGAGGTACAAGCCTTTATGGGCCATTGTGGCTACTACCCAAGGTTCATTGATATGTATGCAGTCATGCAAAACCCCTTTGTGATCTCATTACAAAGTTTGAGTGGATTGAAAAGTGTAAAAAAGCATTTCAGCAGTTGAAGTTGAGATTGATTTTTACTCCAATTTTGAGGGCTCTTGATTGGGAGAACATATTTCATGTCCATGTAATTGCATCGGCATATGCAATTATATGTATCTTGGCACAAAGTGGAGAGAACAATATGGATTTTCTATTTGTTAATCCAGTAAGCAACTCAATAGTGTGGAGAGAAATTACATGAACATGGAAAGAGAAGGATTGGGAATGGTCTCTGCTGCAGTCAAAAAACACTACCTTCTCACAAATAAATTTGTATTTTTGTGGACCATCAAGCATTATTGTACTTAGTAAACAAACCATGCAATACAAGATAAATTGTTCGATTGTTTATTATACTGCTTGAGTTTGATTTCATTGTAGTAGTCAAAAAAGAGACTAGTATCAAAGGGTGGACCATTTGTCTCGATTAACTTATGGAGAAGCACCTCGTGGAGTTCACGATGATTTTCCTGACTTGTATCTATTCAATATTCACATGGTACCAAGATGGAGCAAACATGTAATACCATTTCTCACCATTGGTTCATTGCACATTGAAAGGCATCCATCTGTCATTGCGTAAACATGATCACTTGTGCTAATAGTGGGACAACTATATAAGATGCGAATGATAGAATACTTAGGCTATGTATAGAGTCATTGGAGAAAAGTAAGTACTTGAAACAAGCTCATGTACAAACCGTGGTGATTCACAATGCAAAAATGCAAACATTTCAAAGATTGATGAGACTTGGAGTGTACGGCCTCATATGGAATGGAGTATTCATGACTATGTTATTCATGTGAAGATTGTGCAATTCAGGCACCTGTAGAACATGCGACACTATTCAAAATAGCAGTCGCACACAAGCGGGATAAATACATTATGGATTATTTAGAAAAGGGAGTCTTGCCAGA
Organism: Adiantum capillus-veneris; assembly: GCF_014529385.1. Classification (NCBI taxonomy): domain Eukaryota; kingdom Viridiplantae; phylum Streptophyta; class Polypodiopsida; order Polypodiales; family Pteridaceae; genus Adiantum; species Adiantum capillus-veneris. Next base: position 8,573,858 of record NC_140946.1, on the reverse strand, counting down.
GAACATGAGCCGATCCAGATAAAAATTGATCTAGAAGGAATCTGAAGACTATGTAACAATTGAAGATCCCCTTTATCAAAGGGTGAAATTAAAACCGATGACCATTTGCAAAATTGTGCCACGAAAAATGATACCTACCAGTTCTTGAGTAAGCACATAGTGGACTGGCAAGTCGTCACTTTTCTGCAAACAAAACTGTGAAAACAATACTTCTTGTAGGAATTTGGTGGCCAACCTTGTACATGGATGCATAGCAAGATGTGACAATTGCCAATGCACCAAAGCACCTATGAGACGCAACAAAACGATTATGGGAGTGAGGGCCTTTGTCAAGTGGGGGATAGACTTTGTTGGACCTATCTCACCACCTATTTATAGGACACATGCTCAATACATCATAGGGGCCACAGATTATGTGACCAAGTGGATAGAAGCAAAAGAAACACAACAAAATGATGCCAAAATGATAACATAGTTCTTATACAAGAACATCTTTACTAGATATGGGGTTGTTATTGAGATAGTGAATGATCGAGGGACGCACTTCCTTAATGACATGATTGATTTTCTATTGCAAGAGTTCATGATGCTTCATTTGAATTCAATGCCATATCATTCTCAAGAAAATAGACAAGTAGAGAGCACAAACAAGGTTTTATGTATTGTGCTTCACCAAACTTGTAGACATGTTGAGAGAAAACTATGACCAAAAGTTGCATTCAGCTCTTTGGGTATATAGGGTAGCATACAAAAAAAAGTTGGTACAACACCTTTGAATTTGGTGTTTGGGATCAATGCCATATTGCCCTTAGAACTTTTGGCTCCCACACTATGAGCAGTGAATGATTTAGGATGGACTAGACATGAATTGTCAGACAGAGTATAATTGTCAGACAAGTCCAATTGACTAGGTTAGATGAATTGCGACTCAAATCTGTTGCAGCCATATATGCGCAAAAATTACAAATGAAAAAGTTTTGTGACCAGCATGTGATCAACAAGGAGTTACAAAAAGGAGATTATGTATTAGTCTATACCTTGAAACAACACTCCAAAAAACTTAAAAATCAAGGTAATGGCCCATTTGTGACTAGTGAAATATCACCTAGTGAAGTCGTAAAACTTGCAGCATTAAATGAGAGGAGATGTCTAGTTGGATCAGTGGCTACACATTGAAGAAATACCATTTACCTCTCACTACTAACATGCTAAACAAGATTCATCAAGTAAAGGAACAAAAGCAAAAAGCTCTAGCTATCCAAGACCGTGCCAAGGAGGAAGCTAAGTTGGGGTTTCTGAAGCACAAAGAATGACAAAACATTGCTCCAATTAGACATCTGGAAACAACATCTCCTCTTATCAAAGAAATTTAGATCAAGTCATATTGTCATGGAGATATGGATGTATGAATCAATATCCATCTTAGAGATGGATCAATGGAAAGCGCACTTGTGGATATTGGTGCACAAGTCAATGCTGTGAAGTATTTGACGTATCTCAAGCTGTCACATGAAATAGTGTCGCCAAATAAAATTGAGCTCAAGGAAGCCAACAAGGATACAATGGTCAGCTTAGGAATCAAAATTGACGGCAATCAATGTCCACATCAATTTCACGTGATGGTTGACACTCGTGTTGAAGCAAAGGAGACCAATCACACCTATTTGGATGGGCCAACAAAACCTTTTTCCCGTGCTTATTTATTTTTTTCCTAAGCCGGCGTTGAAAATCATCAACTCAAAAGAGTCTAATTATTTCTGAACCATTATGTACTTAATGAAGAGGCTAGATGCAAGAGCCCATCACATTTTTAAAATAAGTATCCCTTTCTAGCCAAAAAGCCCAATTTTCTACATTAGGTATATAAGCCAAAATTTGTAATTATTGGGAGTTGTTTTTACTTCGGAGCTCACGTAGTGAAGAGTACACCTATGCTTGCACAACACTACTCTTTGTACAGGTAAGCATTGCCAATGAAACTTCATGTGTTGCTTCCTCCTCATGCTCTTGGAATCATGTACATGTTGCTTGTGCTATGTTTGTGTGTGTGTGTGTGTGTGTGTGAGAGAGAGAGAGAGAGCGAGAGTGTGTACGACGCAATGAATGATTTTAGCTCTAGGTTTCCTAGTGTGTTCAAATGCTTGTTCTGTGTTGTTGATGGTGTTTCAAGCAAAACTAAGCATGGACAAAGGTAAGTAGGCCTTAAGAGGAGTCAAACGACCCCTCATTCATCATTTTTGGTAATGTTGAGAGGTGGAAACGATTGCGGTTCCTCAGCTATCCAGCTGTTACTTTTGTAGGTTTTGGTGTTGGAAACCTATTGCCTATAGCCTAGAGACCCCCAATCTCAAGTTTCATGTCATTTGGATTTCAATTGACCTCTCTATGACCAATTGAGTATAGTTAGACCGCACGAGAGACGTAGGCATTTTCCACTTAGTTGCTTCCTTGCTTGAGAGTGGCACCTCTTTCCTCAATGCACTGCCATTGTGGCATTGCATTTGATGTTTCCATGCATTAATGGGGTTGGATATATCCTCGAATTGACATATTTATGTTGGTTTGAGTTCTTGCTAGGCTGCATCATCCAATCATGGTGATCCGCCAACATTGGCATCGTTGTTGCTGGCGGGGACATAGGACTTACACTAGTGGAGGAGGTCGCAATGATGTTCTTCTTTACCACGTTTCCAAGTTTTACATTTCATTGCATTTATCTTTAGGTAGAGATTCAGTGAGGATTACTGATTTCTTAGGTAGACTAAAGAGCTGTGCATTCTCCTGTGGCTACCTTGTATTGTGAATTTAGCCCGCGCTTTGGGTCTTGTTGTAAGCTATTTTTGGTAGGCTGTTGTGGTAAGTAGAGATTAGATTCAAAGATTCTATTATTATTTACCTTGCTATCACTTATTTTACTTTGTTTTGTTTTATATTTTGTAATTTTGTTGATTAGTTTAGTTGTAGGAGTAGTAGTTAGGTTAACATTACATTCTGGTGTTTCTTGGATGAGCCAAAGTTTCTTTTGAATGCTATATTGCAACTTTTGATGGCAAAAGTGACTACACTCGCAAGAAGTGTGCATAACTGGAGAACAAAGTGTGTGAATTGAGAAATTCTTGCTTGTATGCTTGCATACACTCTATCTAGAAATTTTGGTTAAAATTCGAGTCATCAGTTTGTGAGTTAAAGCAAATTTTGCAATGACCAATTCGGACTTGAAAATTTGGACAGATTCCAAAAAGTGATCAATTCAAGTCATACAAGGAAGCCCCAAAGGTAAGGAAACCAGAATAAGTGACCATTCTCAAATAAAACCCCAATGGTAGGTACCACGATTGCTGCCACCTATCATTTTTTCATAGCCAAGGCATACTAGTAGTACCCACAAACTCCATACTTGCCAAATCCACCTTCCACAAGTCAAAAAGATTGAAAAGTTTCAAAACTACTTAATTGACCAAGCCTTGGAGTTAAATTGACTTTTGACAGGTCCAAATAAAAAATTGGGAGTGACACATAAGTGCAAAAGACTACACAAGTGATTGGGAAGCCATTGGAAGTGTTAGAAGTTTAAAATTCCACAAAATCTAATTATCGTGATAGTTGCCATATGTGCCAGATTGGGACCAGATGGTATCATTTGATTCCTAACAGTGCAAGGACCCCAAATATACCTTCCTTAACTCATTTGGATGAGTAAAAGCCCCTCCAATCACCCAAAAAATTGAATGCCCAATAACAACTTCTTATGATTCACCCAGTAGGCATCAAAAAGTGTCAAAACATTTCATATAGGGTGTCAAAAGACTCACTAGGTAAAGACCAGCCCCAACAGAAAGTGACTAGACTCAAAAATTCCACCAAGGTCTAGCTGAGAAATTTGACCCTACTAGCCTGTAGGCTATCTTGCCAAGACTCCAAAAATATCTTGGTTGAAACCAAACAGACTGCAGAATCACTCTCAAAGAGCTTGTAAGGATTAGGCTTTGATTTGTCAAATTCTTGATCTAGGTTTTTGAATGTTTTTTAAAATTTGAATTTCAATAAAAATTCTTGAGAGAATTTTGAATTAATCACTCAAAAGGCCAAGAGGAAAAGTGCTTGATCTTGTGTATACAGGTATCTACGGTATCAAGAGCAAGGGCTACACAAGGAACTAGCTGAACTCACAGGTAAGTGTTGACAGCTGAACACAGGAAAGCTGCACCATTTTTTGTATTGTTTAATTTTATCAACTCAATTGTAGTTATTTTTTGGGACTCAATGGAGTTTCAAGTTGTAATTATTAAATATGCAGATCAATGGAACCCATGGTAGAAAGTAGGAGTAATTTTGATGAGTTAGTACCTCCAATGTTGAGGTATATAAGCCAATTTTTATAACCCCGAGGACAAATTTTAATTTTATCAACTTTTGAGCTCAACTAAGCGTGCCATGACTATGTATTTTGTGTGAGAGAGTAAATGTCTTCTTCTACTCTCTACGTGCACCATGGAAACTACTCTTCGCTCGCGAAGAGATCTCCCTTGAGCTTCAAAATGAGTTTTCTCTCTAACCGTGTATCCGTTTTGTGATTGCTTTATATCATTGTGTTTATGAGGAGTTAAACTACACTTTAGGCCTAAGTACGTTGAGAATTGATGACCATTAATTTTTGGTCTATCTTCATACACGTTTTCCACACCAAGTGTTTGCAGGTAGTAAATTGGGTTAGAGAATTTAGGATAGTGTCCTCTAGGTGTGTAGAGGTTACTCCTTGAGTTTTGTGACAATTTGACAACAATAGGTCATGTTTTGGAGACCATAGACATCGTAGGTAAGGTAGTGGCTGTGTATACATAGTGTGCTTTGAGATTATTTCCCTTGGTAGTGATTGTCTCTAAAAGGTTGAGTAGGTGATTGTTGACACCCATCTATTTGTTTCCATGCACCTATGGGTCAAGATCCATCCTTGGTTGACATCTTGTTTGTTGGCCTAGTTCTCACTTTGCTAGCAACTGCGAGCAATGTATCTGCCCGACAACATTGGCACCACCGTCAGGGATGAGAGCCCTAGGTAGGTGATCTTAGACTAGTCCTATGAGGTGAAAACTCCTCTAGTTTGCCAGAGTCTTGTTATTTTACTTTAGATAGGATCCAAGAGAAAAACTCTCGAGATCTTAGAGAGGTTCTAGGGAGCATGTGTCTTGCATGGGTCTTTCGCGGTAGATAGTTTTGGTTAGATTAGTATAGTTGTTGGTGTTTGAGTGGTTGGGGTGTTCCAAAAGTGTTTACTAGTCCGTGTGTGGCAGTAAAGTGTTTTTCTATCCAAGATCACAAAATCCCACATGATGAGTAGGAGCAATTGTAGATAGGACATGTGATTGTGATCTAGAGATATTCATCGAGTTTTGCTTGTATGCTTGTTTGCATTTGTGATCTCTGAAAAGTTATTTTTTTGGGATAACATGCAAAAAACAAGTTCAAAGGACAATTGTGCATGGTTAGACGATGATGGGCATAAAAAAACACATATACAAGAGATATCTAGATGAGAAAATTGCAATTTTGTATCAACAAAAATCATACGCATATGATGTCTTAGGGCCTAGCAGGAGACCAAATTTGCCAAAACAAACTGCACCAGAGTGTTCTAAAGGGGTGTTTTATCCTCAATACACCTTGAGACTAAAGTTTTGACCAACATTTGGTCCCCAAAAGATAAAAGCCGTGTGTTGAAAATGGAAAAATTAGGAAACTTGTGATTCTATGCATATTTTTGCATGAAAATGGGTAAAAATGCATGAAAAGCAGAGTCAGAGACTTTTGGATGCTTGTGGATAAAATCAGGCCAAAAGTTCATTATCAGACATAATACACATATGATGTCTAAAGTATGAATCTGGCAGTCAAACTGAACTTCTGACTTGATACCCATAGTCTACATATTGTGTAGGGCACAAACACCAAGTTTCATCTCATTTGGGCATATAAACTGAGTATTGAAAGAGTCTTACTCTTTTTGGGAAGTTCCTTGGTAAAAAGTGATGATAAGGTGCAATTTTGATATCCAAAATGTTTTGTGAGCACATGTGCATTATGTACACATCAAGGGGCACCTGGGGAAGAAACAAAACTTCATTCTGACCATTTAGACATCATATGCATATGATGTCTGAGAGGCCTGATTTTGGGTCAAAAGACACATTTGGTGATCTATTGTAATTAAGAGCAGTTAAGAAGTATATAAACCAAATCCCATTGAATTTTGAAGCAATTTGAGGTTTGTAAAGACCAAGAGATATATTTGGGCAAAGTGAATGCTTGATTTGACCATAGTTAGCACAAAAGGTGTTGAAATTGCATTTTAAAGGTTGTAGTGAGTTGCTTGTGTGGTGAAGGACCTCTAGAATGAGTTTCACTTCATTTTGACCATATAGACATCATACACATGTGATGTCTCAGGGGCATTTTTAGTTAGAGACCAAAACAGACAACATAGCTTACCAAGGTGTTAAAAACCCCAAAGCAAGATTAAGGGCCAAGTTTCACTCAATTTGGATCATTTTTGTCTTAGTTAACATCCTAGAGAAGTTGGTAGTGACCAAACCCCTTCGAATCCTAGGATCCCATTCATCTTTTCAAACCAAGGCATAGAGGGAATTAAGTCCTTATATTTAGTTGTTGGGTTGGGATTAACCCTCTAGTAACACCAATCTACGCAAAAGTGCACTTGTGAGAATTACTTATTTGACAAAGAATTACAAAGTCAAAGTTGTGTATAGATAGCTAGAACCAAGGATCTTGCAAGTTGGTGATCAATTGGAAGTTCAAGGTACTTTACAAGTTGAGAAAGCGGTGTGGGACGGGTGTCTAACCTCACTCCTATCTTATTGCAGACATAGCAAGAACCACAAATAAATTTTCAATCCATGGGACGAAGTTGACTCGACTAGTGCATAGAGGCTACAAGAGGTTGTCAATCTCTTGGAAAACAAAAAACAACTCGCATCTAACTCAAGCTACACTCAAATGATAGAAATCACCAAAAGCTAGTTGCTCATTGGCAAAAAAATCACATCTGTTAGAGCATCAAATAACATCCAAACATAACGAAACTTCTAGGACATGTTTATAAGACCTAACCACACATGGTTATGGTCTCAAGTCCCACTTTAGGTCCAAAAATCCCGATTATTAAGAGCAATGGATTTTTTACATAGTCATTTTCGACCCAGAATGCATCTAAATGCTTAGCAATGATGTCCCAATATCTTGCCTATACTTAGTTTTTGATTTTGAAGTGTAAATTCCTACTTATGATGAAATTAGGCCGCGGGTCGGCGACGCCAAAAGCTACGAAATACCGTGAAATGCTTATGTCAATGCGTAGAGCTCTTACCTGCGATTGCAACGCAACAGACTACGCTTCAATGTGACAATCGAAAAGGGAGTAGGAAGCGCTAGAAGGAGAGAAGTGAGCGCCGTTAGCTCATGCTGTGTTTCTATTATCCAAAAACTTGTGAAAAACTTACAAAAATTGGCTTTTATACCTTAGCCAAGGTTTTTGGTGGTCAAAACTAATAATCTAGGAGCTATAACCAAAGACACGTTGATACAATCTAGAAGCTTGTAGCCCCAGTTCATCAATTACAATATTTATTTGGAAAATAGGAGTTACAATATTTTTGATTCATCAAAATAATAAATTCTTTTGCAATGAGAGCTCCAAAAAATGGTATTCGAGTTAGCTTGTTGCTAACATTCCCCCCCTCCTCACCTGTGTCGTCCCTTGACACAGCTTTATGGGCTGAAGTAATCTTCCGGTTGACGGCTGGCGAGACGGTCTTTAAGTGCATGTAAAGCTTTCTCATATATGATCTTTCTTTCTTTGTCTTGAGCTTGCAAAATTTGCATGGTGACCCTATTTTTTAGCTCAATGGCTGAGTAGCCTACGAGTCTGGAGGAATGCCAACATATTGTGAGATGGTAAGAACATGCACCGGGCATAAAATCCATATAGGACTTCTTCAAAAGGTTGGCCTCTTAGGTCATAGCAAAGACCCTTATTGCCCTCGAGGAATGACATCCACGGTGCTCTTGCTTGCTTTGGTTCATGAAAAGCTTAAATGCATGTGAGCAGCATTCGGAAAATTTTGTAGAGCATAGCACATGAGAGATCTAGGAGACTTAGGTCATAGCAAAGACCCTTATTGCCCTCGAGGAATGACATCCACGGTGCTCCTGCTTGCTTTGGTTTGTGAAAAGCTTCAATGCATGTGAGCAACATCCGGCAAATTTTGTAGAGCATAGCACATGAGAGATCTAAGAGACTTTTGAATAATGTCATGGCGCTCGTTAGGGTTTTCACCATGTATTCCTCTATCGGTGTCCCCTTTTCTGGAGCTGGAAATCTTGGATAATTCAGCCATGTAGGCCGCTTCTTTGTCATTGCTTCATGTGCTCGCCATGTCCTTACCCGTGGTATAAGACAAAAGGTTGGGTCTTTCTGAAGTGTTGTAGGTGCTCTTGTGAACATAATGAAGTATCTGGGATTCTTGTTCAACCAGCTTTTTCTCCACTTGGGATGGACTTACTCTTCATCTTCTGCCTGCATGTCTTTGTATAATCTTTCCTTAACCTGTAGTAGCAGCTCTATCTTGATCAAGGGATGTGACAGTGATTGTTGATGCCATTGTGCATTGATTTGGTTGGGAGTGAGTTGAGTAACATCGAATGAATGGAGAACTCTCTACTTCCAATCCATCACCGCTTTCCATTGTTCATCTGTTTCTTGAGTGACCTACTCGTTAAGTGCGTCTTCTTCAGCTTTAGACAGCTGGACCATTGGCACTATGATTAGCATCTGTTATTGTAACCGGGAAATCTTCCTCTCCACCTAGCCCATTTGCTGATTGTGTTTCCATGTCACCGAAAGAGATTGAAGGAATTTCAATGTGTGGTTGTTCTGATGTACCCGCTTCTTCTTGCATCTCTTGTTGTCTGTCTTGCAGTAGTTGATTAACTCGCTTGAGCTCTGCTATCTCCTTGAGCAGCTATTCCTCTCTTTGTACCCGCATTAATGCAAGGTCTCATCATTGTGATTGCTCTAGCTTTAGCTCAAGTTCAGGATCTTTATTATTTTTTTCTAAAGCTTTGTATACTTCATATGTACCTTTGATCGAGGCAACCATGGGAGTTTTCCTTATTTGTCTCAAGAAAGCTACCTGATCATTGATTCTTTGCTCTGAATATTGCAGTAAAGCATTCGCTACGTCAAGCTGCACTTGGATCTTTTGTACTGACAGAGTTGTAGTTAACAGTTCATTGGTAACCTCTGTCAGTTGTTCATCTTTGGTCTTGCAGGTATCTGATAACTTCGTGAGAAGTTCACATAGCTCTTCCATTGCTTTTTGTTGCTTCTCTTGTGCTAGCTAGTGTTGTTCAGATTCAGCTCTCAGCTCTTGGATTTGTCTCTTCAGATTCAAGATGACATTCATTATATCCTCTAGCTCGCCTTGGAGAGCGTCAATGACCATCTCCAGCTCTCTAGTCTTAGCACTATGGCTAACTCCTGTTGTCCGCATTTTCTCTATCATTTCCTGCATCTACTTGGAATATTTATTTACTTATAGAATAAATTCATCATTTTTCTACCAGTCTTCAGGATGTATAGGCTTTGTGGAAGTTTTAACCGTTTTAGCTTATAGATCTCTAGGTGGTTCTGTGGCAGTTACTTGCAGTTGCGGCGGGGTTTGTACCTCTCCTTGAGGTTGTGCGGTTGCTTCCGTTGCTTTATCTTCTTCAGGCTTCGTGGATGCCTCGCCCGTTTCCTACTGGGTGGTTGTATAAGGTGTGGTTTCTGTTTCTTGTGCCTTAGGTTGCTCAAAACTGGCAGTCTCTTGTGGTTCAAGACTTGCTGCCCTTTGCGGTTCTGGGTCTTCTGCTTTGGCTTGGTCACCCTCAATGGGTCTAACTATTGGTGATGGGGGAGGGATTGGCATTGGGTGGTCTTGTTGTTCCGTAGTAGGCGAGGTAGGTTTAGGAGACATCTCTTCTTCATAGTGACGTGTCTCTCTTTGTGTTGTTTCTTCTCTTACTTTTCTTTCACTCTCTTGAGCTTCTTTTAGCTTGAGTGGTTCTGCCTCTACATACATTCTTTCAAGGAAATCGGTGGGGTCTCTGCTTCCTTCCTTGCAGGGTTCTTTGTTCTAGGTCCCTTTATCTCTTTTGGAACCCACTTTGCCAGGTCCTCTCCTGCAGCTTGGCGGCTTCTCTCGTAGGTTTGTTTTTCTCTTCCAAACCTCGCCTTCTTTTGCTGAGGTTCTTCCTGATGTGTAGCCACTGCTTTCTTCTTGATCTCCTCTCTTCTGGCTCTCTTCTCTTCATTGTTTGAGCTTTCGCTGCTTTGTGCTTCATGAAATCTTTCTGCCGACTCCTCATCAGATTTGTAAACTCTCTTTGACGAGCGGGTGGTTCTTGGAGATGGCTATGCCGACATGATCCATGTGTTCTGATCTGGGGCAGGTGATAAATTTTTTGTTATGCCAATAACATGGTACTCTTTCCTTAGGTGCACCCAGATATGTGATCTTACCCTCTTTCTTGGTAACCTTCAGAGTTGATAGCACATACTGCGCGAGATCAATGGGTTGCCTGGTTGTTGACTTCAACACTTGTGTGAATGTAGTCGCAACTACATGATTCGGTGTTGTGTACCTTGGTGGTCTCTTTGCTAGAAAATGGAAGTGTTGATGATATAACCATGTTGGTTCTTCCACTTGCTTCTAGATGAGATCAGCAAAGGTGGACACAACAGTCTCCTTGGTGAAAGTCCTATTGTCTTTCTCTCTCTGGCCCTCATTGTCATCTCCTCTGTTGGCAACTTCAAAGCCTCGGCCACAATCTCTTTTGTGATGACTATTTCAACTTTCTACCCTTGTTGGTCAGTAATTTGGGCCGTTCCATATTCCTTAATTGGTTACAAGAGCTCATATACTTTCTGGAAGTCTACACCGCATGGCTCCTGGTCCCACAATTCTCTGAGGCCGAGCCTTCTGTTGGCCTCCTTTGTGTCTGGTTTTTCCGCGAGATCATAGATCTCTTTAGGCAGCAGTTACAGCTCTACCTAGTGTCCTTCACTTTTAAACCTACCTGTGAAAACTGTGGTGTTGTTTTCTTCAAGTTTTTCTCTAGATAGATATGTTGCTTTGGCCGTCTTTACTGAAGTGGGGTCCAATTGGTATGGTGGTAGCTCTTGCAACTTCTCTTTTTGAGAGACCCTCTTCTTGGTCTTCTCCGCAGCTTGCATTGCTCTTGTTAGGTGAATAGAGTGTCAAAGTTAGAAAATTCTGCAGATTATGCTCTGAAATGCTCTTCAGTCTGAATTGCTAACAAATTGAGTCCAATTTGCTTCAAATCAATTTTTGAACATGCATATATGCATAAAAACATGTAAAGATCAAAATCATTAAGTCCAACCAAAATTTTGCAACAAAAGTAAATAATCGCGATTATTCACAGCAGCTGATGTATTTTTTTAACTTTTTTGCAATTTTGGCATCATAGGCTTGAAATATATATCAAATAGATACTCTGAGTGAAATAGGGGCTCATTTGAGTGCGAAGGCAAAAATGGTGCTAGATTTAGGCTTTTAGTCTCTAAAACAGTAGATATAAAGAAATTTTGAGATTTTGAGCTCCAAATTTGTTCAAACTTGGTTAGTGGGCTTTGGACATCATGTGCTTTGGTCCCATGAAGTCAAAGTTGCAATTTCTCCCCATCTTGGCAAAAAATTAAATAATCGTGATTATTAACTTTTTCATCAAAATGAACATTTTTTTGTGCAACTTGGTTCTAAGCATGATGTAGACTCTGTGTATGAGATTTGAGGTGATTTGGATCAAAAATATGATTGATAACTCAAAATTTGGATTTGAAGGACTTCTTGCGTTTTTTGGTAATCTTCCAAGTTATCATTGATCAATTTGGCTCATACTTGAAATGTGGCATGTAATAGGTGTGCACAAGTGATAGGTGAGGTGATGGTATCATTTTCAAGCCAAAAAATTACAAAAGTAAATAATCGTAATTATTTATAGCAGTCAACTTTTCTGCAAAACTTGACAAATTTTGACATAAACATATTCAATACACCTAAAACCAGTGTTAAATTGAATTTGGTAAAGTTATGTCTTGTCGGGATCACTTCGTACTTTGTTGACTCTGAAATCACTGATTTTTGTGACTACATGGCCTGTGGAGTTGGTTAGTCACTTTTGAAGCTATGGACTTGTTCGCTACATAGTCCTCAAGCTACTCATTCAATTTTAGCCCATTTGGAGTCAGTTTAAATGACTTCGTATGTCAAATTTGACGCTTTGTAGTCTTCGAGTTGTTTTCTGCTTTTTGAGAGCTTGCCTTGATTGATTTTATGAAACCAACCATTTACATTGTGTATAGACCCATTGTATAAGCTGTCTGTGGAGTCAGAATCCAATTTTGGCAACTGCCAAAAACCTAGCTTTTCTACTTGGGACACCCTCAACCCCTGCCGAATTGTCAATTGTTGATATAAAAGTGTTCTATTATGTACGGGCATGCTACAGTTCAAGTTTCATCCGATTTGGTTGAGCTGACAGGCTGATATGGCCAATTTTTGGTCGTGGGACTTCGTGCACTGCTCGATTTCTAGGGTTTTTCCCTCGGGTTTAGACTAGCTAAAATGGATCATTGACAAGTATATAACTTACCCCTCGTGTCTCGTGTGAGATGGCCTGTAAATGGGCGACTATGGACTCCAGAAAATGCACGCGAAGAAGATCTAAAGCTCTCTCCAAAGGCGACAAGTGGAAATGAGGTGATTTTAGACTACCCTGGATATCTATACTTAGACTTCCCGAACCATTTTTCCCCAAATTCCCCTGTTAGTCCTACTAGGCCGTGAAATCTATGTTAGACTCAAAAATTTCCCCAATCGAATTCATGTAGCTCATTCTGCAAGAATTTCGCAAAAGTAGGCCTTGGCCGCCTAATTTAGGCTTCCTGCTTCCGTTTGCCGATTTGATTGAAATTTTTTATGCCTTACCCTCTTTAGCGTATCTTCAGTTTTTCCATCTGAGCTCATTTGCTATTTATTATTAATTTTTTACTAGATAACAAAATATGCTAAAAAAGCAAAGTGAAAATCCAATAATTAAGAAAATCCATTGAAAAACACAGCTTTATTGGTTTTTGTTGGATTTCTCCATTTTTAAGTCCCAATATCAAGAAAAATGGTGAAAAATAACCAAAAAATATTATTTTTTAATGATTTTCTGATAGTATATACATTATTTACACTCATCGAGGAGATGTTATCATTTAAATTTCCCCTGTGATGACTTGTTAAGGGCATTATTAGGTAATTTTGCAAAAAATCACACGTTAACATCAAACTTAATTACTTAGTTCCCTCCTAGATGGCGTATTCCGGGACGACTGTGTGTATGGGTTGAACAATCATGTCTATGCATAGCCTTGGTTGGCTCTACCATGCTTTGAAGATCAATGCAGTTAAAACCATTATGATGTGCAAGAGTTGGGTCTTGAGTAATTAACTCAAGGGTTCTGATGTCGAGGTTTTCTTTTGTTGTCTTCCAAAGAGAAAATCTTGTAGCTTGTGTGCTCTTTGCTTTATTGTACCGTCAGGATGCTTTGGCATACTGATTTCCTGAGCTATCAATATCAATAGTAATTGTTGTTGTGATTTTACCCGCCATTGGTATCTGGGTTTGCTTGGGTCCGAATGATGTGGTTGAGTCTCTGAGACTTAACTCTCCATTGCTTGATTGATTTGACAGTTTGTAGAGAAGATAAGTGCTTCTTTTTCTTCCAAATCCATTTCGTGTTAAATTCCTTGTTCAAATATGTTTTTCTTTGTGTTTTGAACCTTGGAACCGTCTTTGATACTGTAGATGATGTTTTTGGCACCCAAATTTGATTCGGTTTGTCCTTAAGGTGTGCTTTTGGTACCCAAATTTTCCTGACTCCTTGCATGCTACTTGTAGCATTTGCTTGTCGATAGGATGGAGAAGATTGATTGCTTTGTGGTTTACTATGATGGTAACCTCCTTTTATTCCTCCTTGCTTGGTGCAATTGAAACAATGAGTTGTCCGCCTTTAGGTGATAGCTTGAGTTATTGGTATCCCAACTTGGTACTGCCTTGTACGTCTGGAAGGATCCCTAACTCCGAGCAAGAATTTCCGAGCAATCTCTAAACCGAGCAAAAGAGCAAGATACAATAACAAAAAAGCAAGGAGCTCTCTTAATTTTTAGCACACAAACCAAGGGAGCGGGTAGAGGTTTTATTTTTCACGTGATTTCAATATTTTGTTGTGGCTTATATATATACAATCACTAATAAGTAGGCACTAAGCTAGCAATGCCCAAAATTGAAATTTTGTGACATGTCAATAGAAAGATATATAGTGCTATTACAATGTATGAAACTTCAGGACAATTGTCTATGAGTTGCAAGTCCTCTAATATGCAAGTCTAATGAGCTAGTGATGGCTATAAAATAGAAATCTTTGTTATGGACTATAATAGGATAAGGACTAAAATAAACAATTATAAAGATACTGCAATTTTGCACAAGCATGAGTCTTACAAATACTTTTAATTGTGTCCATTCCAGAAACCTCTTTCTCAATTTTAGACCAATTTGAATTGTGTAAAGCTAGAAACCTCTTTCTTAGAGTATGGTAGAACGCTCCCATCAAAAATAATATTTTTTTCTATTTTCACAAATGTAGGGCCCATGGAAAATAGCTATAAAGATTTTTTTTATATTAGAACACAAGGCTAGATCCACACTAGCAAAAACAAAATGGTTTTGACATGTTCTCCTATAAAAAAGAGCTCCTCATTCTCTTAGTTTTTCTATTTTTTTCGACATCATAACTTTCTATTGGATTGACACAACTAGGTTTGGTATGGGCGCAAGATTGTTGTTTCTACTAATAGGGTGAGTAATTTTGTCACAAGCAGCCATCATTCCTCCCCGTAGAATCCCACATTGTGAAGTATGGCAACATCATGTGCTTCTATTTGTTTTGTCTTTGCTTAGCTAGTTAGGTTTGACATTGGAGATAGGGGGAATATTGGCCTTTGTAGCCCTCATACACAAATGCCAGTTGTTTGCAAACTTATCTAGGTGCATTAATTGTGTGTGAGGGCTACAAAAGCCGATAGTCCTAGTCCTACCTCTATTGGGTTGATGTTTGGGAAAGGTCTACCTCAGCTTAACCTTGAGTTGATTGAAAATCAAGATTACTGGACTACAAACATTGACAAAGGGAATAAAAATCAATAAAATATATAATTTTCTTCAAAAATCCTAATTTGTAAATTTTTACTTGTACTTCTAGTTTGCATGTTTACAAGGAGGAAGCTCACCCGAAAGAGAATAACCTACTTTCTTGAGCATGACCCTCTCAAATAAAATCGCATGGACACATACCAATAAGAGTGTTTTCAGATGGTGTCCCAGCCAGGGTTTGTTGCCAAAAACACACTTTTGTAATTGAAGAAAATAAGGGCATATTAAAAACTAATCAACTATTAGGTCAAAATTTGAAGCATTTCTTGTTGTAATTCCAACTCGTAGGTGTCTACTTTTAGCTTGAACTTTCCTCCAATTTGGAGGTTGATCAAGGGCTCAAGATGCACAACCTTACCATGCGTGTAGAGTAGGTAAACAATCTTTGATTTGAATCGAGCTTTTGTTTGATGCCTTCGTCATATTTGCAGGAGTAGGTCATCTATAGGCTGGTTTCAAAGAGAAGGGACCATCATAGTGATTATGGGGCACCACCCATGCACATAGTGCTTTCCCATCTGCTAACACTAGCAAGAGATATCATCTGCTAGGAGATATAGTTGTGGACTTATTTTGTATCCCTATGGATTTTTCCCTCTCTTACGACCTATGCCCCTTAGGATTCTTCAGCCTTTGTGCCAGTTGTGCCCCTTTGGATTGTTTATTCTTTACCATGTGCACCTTAGGGCACCACTTGCACCGCCTTCATGAAGCCTAATATCATTCCAAAACCATAACACCTCCTATCTTCAAAGCTCACTATGTTGAGATTGTGTTATCACGATCACTATGGAAATGAATAATCTGCATGATAGTGTAAATCTTTCAAAATCTTCTTGGTGAATCAGCATGCGGCATACAGCCTGGCAAGTCACCTACTATTGCACTTCTTTGAGTGTCATGTTGGAGACTCTCTCTATCTCTCTCTAGCACCACGTGTTGGTGTGTGTCCTTAAAGTTAGTTCAAGGCACATGAGAAAACACACACACACACACACACAATCTCTCTCCCTCTCTCTCTCTCTCTCTCTCTCTCTCTCTCTCAAAAACAAATTGCACCAATACTTATATAAGCAAGACAAAAAGTTCCTGAACAATCAAAGTACAAAGTCACCCATGATTCCAATTTCCAACACCAGCAAAGAAGTGGAAGTCGTGATCTGTCAAAAGCAGCTTCCTCAACTTAGGAATGTCTTATGATAGTAGTTGGTTGTGGCAACAAAGGCCACAAAATCGGAACGTTTTGGGTGTGCCCCCCATGGATGAAGAAAAACATTGATTTACTGCACTAGGTCAATAAAGCAGGATCGTCATCGGCGGGTGCAGCCTTCTTGGATTGTGGGTTGCCCTCATTAGGTTGATGAGGGATAGGAGAGGTGGCATTGTTGTTGTTGTCAAGCTTGTCATCCACATTGTAGTCGGGATCAAGATATTTCTTGATCCCTACCGTGCCTGCTTCAGCCATGGATTGAAAGCCAACTCATCAGCTACAACTCTCCATACACAAACCAAATCTCCCACCCATAGCAGTGTCGACCCAAGTCCACCACCTTCCCCATCCTTCTCCTTCTTGTTATTGCCTTTTTTTTGTTGATATGCATACTCTCTCTCGCTTATCTCTCTATCTCTATCACGTGCTCTCTCTCTCTCTCTCTCTCTCTCTCTCTCTCTCTCTCTCTCTCTCTCTCTCTCTCTCTCTTATATCTTGCACAAATGAGCCATTCGCAAGCTCCGTTCGGCAGAAAAGTGCAACCTGGCCCAGCTTACCCCACCACACCCCTGTCTTTCCATGATGGGCTATGTGTATGACTCCATGCATCGGAATGAAGACCAACCGTACAGGTGTTGATTAGTTCCAGGCCAATGCTCTTGCATGTAGCTAAATGCGATAAGGGCTTTCTGATGGCAATCTTTGACGCCGAAAGGTCCAATCAGAATCAGACTCATTTGCTGCAGGTGACGAACCATCAAACGGGAGGTCCACAACTTGAAAAAGCAAGTGAAGGGCATAGTCTCGTTGCATGATCACATAGAGCATCCCCCCATAGGGCCGACAGTCGCCGATCGTCACTAAATGTGGGGCCTTCCAGCTTTGGAAGGGCCTCTTAGCTGAGAAATTCATGGCCATAATCTCATTGCTGCGTATCTACAGACCAACAGATTTGCAATTGCTTACACACATCGATTAAGAGGAAACAGAAGGGTTTGGGGTGCATTGTTGTGGACTCGATTATCTTCCTGACCTGGAGCCGCTATCAGCAAGGCTCTGCACAGCACTGCACCGCCGCTATCAGCAAGGCTGCTCCGCACTGCTCTACGTCCATGTGGGCTGCTCTGCACCGCCGCTATCAGCACGACATTATCTCTATCATGTTCTTTCTCTCTCTCTCTCTCTCTCTCTCTCTCTCTCTCTCTCTTTTAAACACCAATTGACTTTGGGTTGATTGTTTTATTGATCAACAGCGATGCATACACTCTGGTCATGTTAAACAAGTAAGTGGCTCCATATATAGACAGCGAAGGTTGGCAGTGATCAAGTGGATGGAGTGATCAAGCGGAGGGTTTACGCACACCCGGCCATAAAATCTTCGAAATTCCAGTCATTGAAGAGGTCACGCCGTATTGCATGGCATCGTGTGAGACGGGGTGCATCAAAAGCAGTAAAGATTTGCGCTGAGACAGGGACCACTCTGGCACTTCGGCAAAATGAGGTGGGTTCCCGTTGGATAGGCTGTCTCCGGGTTGCCCAACAGCAGGACACTTCAGCATCTGATCGAACGGAGTAGTTTCTCATCATCTCCGAGGAGGGTGTGTCCAAATCAGGGCAAGCAAGGATTGCAGAGTCAAGACTCATATAATGGGCTGTCCTCTAAACCTGAACGAACAGAAGAACCGAAGAAGGAGACAAGTAAGCCTCCCCGCGTTTTCGTCAGCAGCTTCCACAGAAAGCTCTCTCTCTCTCTCTCTCTCCGCGCGCCGGTGCGCGCACTTTACAACAGTTCAAGGCAGTGCTCGAAGAAAACCTTTTTCCAAAAACTTTGTGTAACAACAGAAACCTGTAAAATTTAAATTGATAAAATTTGAAGGCTTTACACCGAATTACTCTTCTTTTTCAATTTTGTAGGTTTTCTCATCTTCAAATATCAACAGGTAAATTTCAAGATTTGTAGGTGAAATTACACTAAACCTAGGTTTTTTCGAGCACTGGTTCAAGGTAGGTTCTTTCTCTCTCTGTCAAGGGCAGGTTCAACTCTCTCTCTCTCTCTCTCTCTCTCTCTCTCTCTCTCTCTCTCTTTCTTTATGGCAAAAGAGCACTGGTTCAAGGCAAGTTCTCTCTCTCTCTCTCTCTCTCTCTCTCTCTCTCTCTCTTTATGGCAAAAGAGCACTGGTTCAAGGCAGGTTCTCTCTCTCTCTCTCTCTCTCTCTCTCTCTCTCTCTCTCTCTCTTGCACTTTACGGCAGTTCAAGGGTAGGTTGAACTCTCATCGTCGGATAGATCTTTAAGTTTCCTACGACATTAAAATTCTCTTCTTTTCGGTTGTGTGTGGGCTACTAAAAAGAGGAAAATGGTTTAGCTTTTCAATCACCCAAATGTGGTAGATTGGTTATGCCATTTCCCACTTGAATAACAGGTATTGAGTTCCACTCTCCTCATCGGATAGATATTTAAGTTCTCTTGGGATAGTTTCCTACGACGTTAAAATTCTCATCTTCTTCTTCTCTCTCTTTTTAGGCAAAACCATCTCCATTCAAAATTCGAGGAAAAATTCCGCCAGTAACCTTTGCCTCTCAAAACTGACAAAGTTAGAATCTCCATAGAGAAACTAGTAAAAATTTGTTGATTTGCATGAGCAGCAATGTTTCGGAAAAATGTGTCTCAGCTTAATATCGTGTCGTTTTCAATTTTAAAAATGTCGATTGAGAGTCAGAGGAAAAGGAGAAATTCCGCCCCAAGATAGAGAAACATAGTACAAAAAACCAAAAAGATAACGTAATTTGCTAAAATTTCCTCTTGGCAAAATCAAGAAAAGGAACTTTGTATGTTTTGGAAAATGATTTTTCTTGAACATTGATGAGCAGCTACAAGCCTAAATATGGTTCCTATGGCCGTTAAGTCCCTAATAGCTTTGCGAGAGAGTGACCCATTCATCCTTAATCGATCTTACAGGATGGATGGGGTAATAAGTTTGTACTTCGGAACCTAAAAAAAAAGCTTATCATAAGTAACCTCATCAAACAAAACCATAATATTGTGGATCTTCTCCTTTTGTTTTTCCTTGCTCCATTTCTTCTTCTTCTGCTTGCCCAATGCCGCCTTCTTTGTTCTTTCTCTCTCTCTACCACTGTGCGCCGGCGTGCACCCTTGAAGGTACTTTAGATGGTGTAGTTTAGATGGCAGTTTGCTGTTGTGGAAAAACTGTTTCCGAATACAAAGTGCCATGAGAGCCTCTCTCTCTCTCTCTCTCTCTCTCTCTCTCTCTCTCTCTCTCTCTCTCTCTCTCTCTCTCTCTCTCTCTCTCCACGCGCGCCAGCGTGCACCCTTGAAGGCAGTTTGGATGGAATCCATGTGTCGCGACAAAAATGCTGCTGAATACAAACTGCTAGGGAAGATGGGCTGCAACACGAGTGTACTGGGAAGTTGGCAACGCATGTGGATGTCACCAACTCTGAGTGCAAGGAGAGTCAATTCCAGACGAGGTTCCCTATCCATGCATTCCACCAATGTTGGAGTAAATCCATTGAGAAAATTTAAACTACATTTTTTGCAAGTTAACTACATTTTCTTAAACTCTTCAAGTGGATTTTCTCCTTCTCTATTATAAGGCTAAGTTGAGGACACTTTTCTCGAGCAGTACATTCCACCCTCTTGTTCACACTACTCGCTCGAACTATAGGTTGCTCGGAAAACTTTGCTCGGTGTTTGGTAAAACTCGTACGTCTGCATCATGGGATTCCAAGAAACATTGTTTCATTCATGTGTTTATCTGGTGAGCATACAAACTGATGAGGGCATGAACATCCATGTACTATCACATTTAAGTTGACTACTCCCAATGTTGGTGTTGGGTTCTTGTTGCATCCATTAATAGTCGCTATTCCTGTTGTCAAGGACTGCTGACTTGTTGCTTTCTTGTACGTGGAATAACTAACTGCATTTACTCGAGCTTCTGTGTCGACCAATGCATTTGTGCTATGATTGCTCACTTGTACTTTGATGCAAAGGTCCATCCCATCTAGCCATTCATCATCTATTGACAATGCATCTTTCTGAAATTCCCATTGTCGGTCAGCTAGTTCCAGAGTGTTGATGGGAATAGGTATTTGTTGATTCGTGAGAGCAGTTTTTTTTTTTGGGCTATCACCTAAAGGCGGACAACTCATTGTTTAGGTGGATGTTGTTTAAAGTACACTTTTCCACTACCCAATGAATTGCTAGCATGCAACCAAGCAAAGAAAAATAAAACAACAACAGGTTATTGATGTCGAACTTCTTCTTGGGCTTCATCAATAACCTATTGTCGTTTTATTTTTCTTTGCTTGGTTGCATGCTAGCAATTCATTAGTTAGTGGCAAAGTGTACTTCTTTAAACAACATCCACTAATCCAATTAGCCATTGGTTCACCATCTAGGGTGGACAACACTCCACTTGGAGATACATCTTCAATGACAAACGGTCCATTTCCTCGTTTCTTAAACTTGGGAATGTGTTGCTTAAGGGAATAGACTAAAACTAAGTTCCCTTTTTTGAAGATTTTTGTATTTAGATGGGAATCAAAAAACTGTTTTTGTTTTTGATTTTGTGCATAGTTGTGAGCTACAGCAGTTAGCCTTTGCTCATCAAGCTTTTCTAAATCTTCAAGCCTCTTTGACATTCATGTTCAGTCCACTTGAGATTCTTAGCTACCCTTAGTGTCGGCAATAGAAATTCTAGTGGTAGTATGGCATCAAGACCATAAACAAGGTTAAAGGGTGTAGCATTTAAAGCTGCTTTAAATTAAACTCTATAAGTCCATAGAGTAGCATGGAGATTCATTTCCCAAGCTGTCCTTCCTAACTAACCACTTTAATCAATATCCAACTAAGAATTTTATTCGTATGCTCAGCTTGTCCATTTGCTTGTGGGTGATAGGGAGCTGATTTGTTATGGATGTCCATAAATTCATTAAGCAAATACTCAATTACCTCATTGAGGAAATGAGTTCCCCTATCATTGACAATTTCTATTGGCAGTCCATATCTTGTGAGCACGTACTCATATAAGAATGCGATTGTGGTTCTGGCATCATTCTTTTGAGTTTCTTTAGCCTCGGCCCACTTGGTCAAATAGTCCGTAGCTACAATGATACATTGAGCTTGGGTTCTATAAGCAGCTGGCTGTATTGGCCCAACAAAGTCTATACCTCATTTTGCGAAATCTCTAGCCCCCATCATTGGTCTTAAGGGCATGCTATCTATACGAGTTAGCATTTTTTCTCGTTGACATGCATTGTATCTTCAAACATATTCCTTGGCATTTGCAAAACGTGTGGACACCATATGCCCATTAAGATTGATCTTGCGGTGGTCTCACTAGAAAAGTGAAAATCCAGCATATGCTTGTTCTATAATAGGAATGTATTTGTTTTCATTTGCACAAAGATGCAAGTGTTGATCCTTACCTCTTTGATACAATTGGTTTCCAATAAGAGCATAGTCTCTTGCTTCAGTTTCAATTGCTCTTTGACGACATTTACTCATATCCTTAGGAAATGTTCGTCTTGATAAGTAAGTAACTAGATAGTTACTCCACTTAGAAACAATTGACATTTGGAACAATGTTACATGAGGTATGGGTGCTTGTTTTTGACATTGAGGACTTTCACAAAAGAATGAACATACCTCCTCATAGTTGGCCAAAATACTCCAAGTCTCAAGATTCTTTGCATAGTTTGGTCTTTCGCAAAGTGAAGTCCTACTATGGTAATATGTGCTTGACTTAGGTATTGGGTTTTCTCCTCGGGATTAATGCATAAAAGCAATATTCCATCTTGATTTCTTTTGTATAACCTTCCAGCTAGTAACTGATGTATAGCCGATTGCTCAATTAATCCGATTGTAATAGGAAGTGGTATTTGCAAATCCACTTGAGCTATGGTCATGAAGGATATATTTTTTCCGACCATCGCGGTATCATTTCCATGAAGAACAGATATACATCTGGTAGATCATAGTCTACTCCCTTGGGTGGTTCTCCTAAAACAATCCTTGAAAATGATCTACTCTTTGATGAGTGGTGCTTTCTTCACAACTACAGTGAAATCAAATTCCAGAATAATGATGAACCATCTCACTATTCTTCCTGTGTTGCATGGCTTGTTTGCTAGGTACAATAAGGCTTGGTGGTCCACAAAGAACACAAAGTTGTTTGCTAATATGTAATGTCTATGCTTTTTCACGGCATAGATCATTCCTAATCGTTCCCTTTTGGTGGTGGTATAGTTTTTCTCTACCATATTCAACTATCTGCTAGCATAAGAGAAATAGGAAAATCAATTTTTCCGTCTCCTAGTTGAGCTAGTATGCATCCTATGGCAGAATTGGAAGCATCTACATATATGTGGAATATCGTATTTAAATTTGGCGCTTTCAATATTGGAGCTGAAGCGAGAGCTTACTTAAGCTTCATGAAAGATTCTTCACATTCATCAGTCCATTCAAAGTCTGTGATCAAACTGTACATGGGTTTTGCAATTATAGCGTACATGTAAATGAATCGTCTATAATATCCACAATGTCCCATGCAGGCTTGAACCCCTTTGACTGTTGTTAGTCTAAGAAAATCAACAATAACATGAATATTATCCATATCATTAGCTATGAAATTTTTAGACACTATATGTCGAAGAATTTTTCCTTGTCTACCCATAAATGTGCACTTTTCCGGATTTAAGCAAATTCTATAAAGTCTACATTTTTCGAATACCTTTTTGAGGTGTTCAAAATGATCAGCCTGGATTGATGAATGTACACATATATCATCCATATATACCTCCAAGAAATTCCAAATATATTCTTTAAAAGAATGGCTCATCAATCTTTGGAAGGTGGCAGGAGCATTAGTTAACCCAAAAGCCATAACCCGATAGGCAAAAATACCCCATTCAGTTGCAAAGGCAGTTTTATGCTAATCTTTGGTGTCAAGCAAAAGTTGATTGTATCCCGAAAATCCATCTAAAAAGCTATAAGCCTCTTTTCCTGCAACTCGTTCTAAAACATGCTCAGTGATTGGAAGAGGAAAGTTGTCTCTAATGGTAGCGGCATTCACTTTCTTGAGATTAACACACACTCGTAATTTTCCATTTTTCTTGGATACTACCACAATTGGAGATACCCAATCTGTGTGTTCAATTTCATAAATGAATTCGGATTCCTTTAGCTTTTCTATCTCTTCTTTGATCTTTTTGGCAATTGTTTCATTATATGTGTATGGCCTTTGTCTGCTTGGTTTTGCATCATCTCTCATAGGTATGGTATGTTGACAAATTTCTGGATCAAAACCCTTGAGATCCTTATAAGACCAAACAAAGATATCTTGGTATTCTTTCAGTAAGCTTAACAAAATTTGTTCTTCTTCTTCTGTCAATTCGTTTGCAATGTAGGCAGACAGGTCTAGGCTCTTCTCCTGGTTCGGCCAAATCTATCTTTTTTGCATTTGTAAGACTCGCCCTATTTTCATAGTTCCTTGACAGGTTGTTCGACTATGATTTTTTGGTCTTGGAGAGTATATTTCTTGTAATGGTATGGAACACTCATTATATCTTTACCAATCCTCCTCAGTGGTTTCCATTTCAGTTGTATATATCTCCTTTAGAGCTTTTTTCAACTCTTGATATTTCTTTTTCCGTTCAACTTGTGTCATGGTTGAATCCTTGTCCTGGTGTTTTGGTTTTGCTTGAGTTTCCTTTCTCATTTTTCTCGATGTTTTTGATATTTCTTGTTTTTCGTTTAAAGGATATATACCAGTGATTTTGTCCTTGACACAATCATGTGTATCTATCTGCATTAGGAACTGTGTTCTACTGAAGACTGATGGCATAGGTCTAGCTTTCAAGTTTTTTGTGTCTCTTTTCCATCTATACCATTTCTATTTTCTCGGTTTTTGGTTTGGAAATTCAAAAAACTTTTCTTCCCCTCCTTTCATAGTAGCTTAGCTCTCACATATTCTTTTTCTGACCCCGAATCATTTGAGATAGCAAAATGTACTCATCTGTTACATCATAGTAGAGGTATGAAAAGACTTGTTGAGCTTTCATCAATTCCTTGGGTTCTTGAATTTTGTCTTCAATGTGAAGGGTTGAAATCATTTGTAAGGGAATTATGTCATATCTGTCCTCATTGCAAAATTGAGTAGGCACAGACATATTTACACATACATCCATTATTGCTAAAATTTGAGTCCACTCAAATGGCTCAAGCAAATGCTCTGGAAAGGGTTCAGGTACATAGGCTTCGTCTGTGCAATCCCTTTCTAAGATACATTCTTCTCGTTTTAAGCTCCCATTTTCTGAGGCTACGCACATCCAAATAGGTGTGTCCTTGTTCAACCAAGATGGAAGCTTAGTTTCAGCCAAAGAGACTGAATCGAATTCTTGTATGGGTGTTTCCATGACATCTCTATAAGTGTGATATTTTAGATTGACCCTTGTTATTGATCCCACTTGCTTCAAGTACAGATAATTATTTTCCCAATCTTAGATGAGTTGTACTTGTCACATGAAAGGTCTTCCCAATATGATTTTGTAATCGAGTTTCTTTCCAAAGTCTACTATGGAAAAAGTGTGTTGATATTCAATCCCACAGGAATTAACTATCACTTTTTCAAGCAGTCCTAAGGGTCTTTCGATGTGTCCATCAACCATGAAATTTCATTCGATTTGTCTAATGGTTGGTTGTCCCCAGGATTCCCATACTGCTTTCGTGGATGTGGCTATGCCTGCTCCACTATCCAATATTGCCATAGTTTCTATGTCATTATATTTCATTGGAAGGGTTGTGTTTCCTTCTTCTCCTTCGTAGTATTCTCTGACTTTGTTCATTGGGACAGATCGCATCTCTTTGTTATCCAATTCGTGTTTTATTTTTCCCAAATTTTTTGCGATTAGCCCTTTTATTCCCACCTTCTCTAGAGTTTTCTGTAGATCATTCCATAAATATGGTTTGATTTTTAACAGTTCTCCTAAAGTAAGGGTGCATTGGATGGGTGTAGACATTATTGAATGGATGTTGTCTACCCCTAGGGTCTGTTCAGCTCTTTTTACCTGAGTGCTTTTACACACTATGGATTCATCTTTGTTATCTCCCAAATAAGAGGGTAATGTTTTCAAGGTCAATGGCTTAGACATTCCTCAAGCTTCAGATTCGCAATCCCCATACAAGGATTGTACATCCATTTCCATATCATGAGGTAGATTGTCTACCCAAAATTCCTCTATAGGAGCTGACTTCAGAGTTAGGCTCTCATCATTAATCCCTCTAAATTTTTCTCATAAGTGTCCTGGCCAATCTTCTTCTACTAATGGAATTCCGTCTAAGGAATCTTCATTGTCCGACACTATAAGTTCTGGCTCTTTTTTTTCATGGTGGGGTTCTACCACCACTTTGGATTTTTCTTTACTAGTTCCTACCACAAGCTCCTCAGGTTTTGCCATACTTTTGAGCTTGGGTTTTAGTTTTTTCAGCATCTCTTTCTTGATTCTTACCAAATTTTGATAAGCTTCAAGCTTAGCTACTTCCATGTCTGGAGAAAAATAATTTTTTTATTTGTTTTCCATGTTTTGGCCTGCTTTAAGTCCTTCTTGGTAAGCTTCCAAGGCTGCATTAATTGGCTCAAAAGTTTTGTCTACCAAAATTGATCCTCCAGATTTCACGTGGTTTCCTTGATTTTGCTTCCAGTTTATTTCACTTTTTCACGGAATAGTTTCTTTGTTTTCTCCTCAGTTTCAACCCTTTGTTTTTGCTTTCTCATCTCATACCTTTTGTTTCTGCTTCTCTTGGTTTGTTTTGAGAGGAAATTTTAGTGTTTTCCGAGTCATCAGAGGAGTTATGTTTCTTTTTCTTAGCCTGGGCTCTGGTGATTACCTTGATTGGAACAATCGGTTCACTCTTAGATGAGCTACTAGGTATCACTTGGACTATTTTAACTGATGTTTTTCCCTTGTTTCAAGGATTTTTAGGACAATCTTTAGGGAAGTGTCCTCCCTTTTTGCAACACTGTATGCAATAATCTTCAACTGGCTTGAGGTACTTGTCAGCAGGCTCTAGGCATTCGTTTTTCCAATGATCATCTGCACCACAGTTATGACATTTTCCAGTTCTTGACTTAATCATGGGTCTTACCATTGGAGGTCTAACACCTTGATTAGCTACATAGTACATTGGTGCAAGCTCTGGTGTAGCCTAAGTCACAGGTTCTTCCATTGGTGGTGGTTGTGGATTATACCAATCTCCTTCTACCATTATTGTAGATGGACTAGGTTCAGCATAGGGTGTAACAGGCACTAGTGCTTGCTCATCTATGACTCCTCTGGATGCATGTACTTTACAGGTACTGCATTATGTCCGGATATGGAGGTTGTTGACCCAACACAGGATAAGGTCTTTCCATATCCATTGGTGGTCTTTGAGTTGGGGCCATATTAGGCTGATATATGTACATGGGTTGCCCTTGTGGTCTCATAGGTACATATTGAGCATTCCCATCATACTTTGGTCAATAATAGTACTCATTGGTCTCATGGTTGGTCCATTTACTCTCGATTGCACACCATTTCTACGGCCTAATTGGTTGTCCCTGTTGAGGTATCCCTTGTCCTGGTCCCCTCATAGGTGCTTTTTGCATGTTATTCATCATGTCATTCATCCTTTTTAGCATGTCTTCTATGGTTGAAAGCGGTGCTGCAGTAGCCGTTCCCACTTGTGTTGGTTTGGTGGATGCTGTTTTCTCGCTTTGGTTATCCTTAGGGATATCTTCTTTGTTGAAAATATCACAATTGTCTCCTAAGTCAATAGCATCTGATACACACTCTCCTAGGTTTGTATGCTTCTTGCTATACAGTATAGCATGAAGCTCTTTGTTTAGCAGTCCCTCTAGAAACAATGATAATAGTCTTTCTTTTGCAGGTATCTCTAGCTTTGGGTATCTTGCAATGTATCGCTTCATTTGAGTTGCACAATCCCTAACAGACTCAGCTTGTTTCTCTTTGAAGCTATAGATTTGAGCTACCATATTGTGTTTGATTCTCGTTTTGAAACAAGCAGCTACAAATCCTTGAGCTAATGTATTTAAGTCCATGATTGACCTTGGTGGAATGTTTTGGAACCATGTCAATGCTTTTCCTTCTAATGTCATTCCAAACCTCTCGAATTGAGTATGGAAATCAAATATGCATTTTGCTCTTAGCACTTGTTTAAAGCTTGCTAAGTGGTCATATGAATCCCCAAATCCACTGTATTTTTTGACCCATTTCTGAAAATCAGCTGATCTGACACGTCTATTTGGTTCAACTCCTGGTCTCCTCGGAGCTGGTCATGTTTCAAGTCCTTCAAACTATTATGTTGGAAATAGTGACTCATGTAGCCCTGGACTAGCTTTAGTGTCACCCGGTTTTCTTTGTGACGAGGTGGTTTTTGGTTTCTTAACATTACTCTCAAAAGATCTCTCACGATGTTCATCTCTTGGAATAGTTTCTAGTCCTTGGCCCAATATCCAATCCCTTATGGAGTACCCTTGGTATTTGGTTTGTTCCACCTCCTCATGAGTCATCATAACAAAGTTATTGTTATAACAATCCCTAAACAGGTAGGTTGGTAGATCTGCTGAACCCTTTTCTTTGATTTTGTAGATATAAATGATCTTCATGGATGTTAGTTGTCCTGATTTGGCATGAGAAGTCCATAGAAGATCTTTTATGTTTCTATCCTCCCAACAATAGACTCCAATACTAGGATTATCCGTACTAAGCCGTTTCAAAGGCTTCAAGTCAACTTGATCATATCCCTCAAATTCTAAAGTTGGTGGGCCTTCTTTTGCTACCATATCTGGAATTATGGTATTTACTTCTAACCCCCATTTGTCTATCCCATCAAGGTTTTCGACTTATAAATACTGAGTCCTGTTTCTATCCATGTACATTTTTCTTTGTTTGTTTGCCCTGATTTCCTCTTCAAACTTA
Source organism: Adiantum capillus-veneris (assembly GCF_014529385.1). Lineage (NCBI taxonomy): Eukaryota > Viridiplantae > Streptophyta > Polypodiopsida > Polypodiales > Pteridaceae > Adiantum > Adiantum capillus-veneris. The sequence goes on along the minus strand of NC_140946.1, from coordinate 8,545,305 downwards.
ATACCATGGTCATCAATGTAAATAGCATACTCTTCATTATCCAGGTAAACCTGAGCTCCGTGATGATTAGTATTATAAAAAGAGAGTATGTGCTTATAATGCATTGTCGTTCCAGTTTCTGAATGAGTCGAATAAGAAGACATTTTAGATGTTGAATCTGAAAAAGTGTCTGAAACTTCTTTGAGGATAGTGTGCAAGGAATTGCCTTGATTCACACTTTCTTGAGTGGATACTCTACTAACGGTCTCTCCAAATATGCCTTGATTAGCTAGTATACGACCAGATCCAATGTTTATATTGACTTGTGAAGCCCTAGATAGAGTACTTACCGTCGGATTGACTTGATTGCAACTTCCATCAAGCTATCAATTCGTTGTCTACAACCTGATTCCTGTATCAATTTTGATCAAGTTATCTATTCTTTCACAAATACTATACAATTCTTGCTAACTATTGTGACTGGTCTATGTGTATCTCTTCAAATTGAGCTAAGTGAGTCAACAGTTGAGACTTTCAGATTCTACTTTTGCAAAAAGTCAAAGGACTAATCTGCAACCTAGAAACTGAGTGAACATGTACTAATTTGGATGCAACTGAACCCAAAATTTCCCGGTGGCCTTGTATTATGTTGGTCTAACACTATACAAGTTCAAAAGTCAAAACTGGTGTCTCTATGTAGCAGTAGTAAATAATCACAATTATTTACTTTTCTCAGTTTTTTACACTTTTTGGCTTGATTTGCCAAGTATACAACTAGTTAAGGTCTCTGGACAAGTTTCAATAAGTTTGAACAAAATTTATCCAAGTTATCAACTGTTTCGTGTCCGCAAACTCGGTTTTTAAGAATCTGGCTTAAGTCTCCCTTTTGTGATCCAAATTTCACCAAAATTGATTTGTGGGGTCTACTTGATAGGCTTGACCTTGTGGTATACTCAAATGTACAAGATTATCAATTTTTGCAGCAGATATAAATAATCATGATTATTTACTCCATCTTTTTTTTTTTGCAAGTTTTTGTCCCAATCTTGACACAGATCTGTTAAGTATCTCAACTTATGCTCCCTAGCCAAGTTTCATCAAGTTTGGATAATTTTTGTTCAATTTGTCATCAGTTTTGTATCTGCAAATTGACTTTGCAAATTTGGCCACAATTTTCAATCCAATCATCCAAACCTTATCAAATTTGATTTGTGGGCTGATAGTGGTATGCTGACTTGGTCAAAAAAGTTGAAAAATGGGATAGATATAAATAATCGTGATTATTTACGTTTGATAAATTTTTGCATCTTTTTGGTCAACTGAGCAAATACACATGTTTATCACATCAATATAAGCTTATGAATAAAATTTCATTGAGTTTGAACAAAACTTTCTCAATTTGCACTCAAGTTCTCGAAAGTCAGTGCAAAATTTAGTTTTTACCCAATTTTTGGTCAGTTTGGTGATTCAAATTCTATGTGCCTTTACAAAACTTGTTTGTATACATGCACGGAGTCTTTGGTACGAACCTTGGTCACTTTCGAACCAAAAGTAAATAATCACAATTATTTACTTTAGGCCCAAAATGAACCCTTTTTTGAACTTTTTCACTGGACAGTCTTTTTATGATCTGTTTAAGCCTTTAAGTCAAGTCAAAACTTAATTTGGCTTAAAATGTCAAGAAAAAGTAAATAATTTGAGTTTTTGCAAACTCTTGAAATTTTTCCCTCAATGTGTCCTTGAGCTTACTTACTGGTCCATACTACTACTAAAGCATACTCTCCAGTCAGATTGAGTGGTTGAGAGTCTTCTGGTGATATTTCTAGCCGTAGACCTGAAATTCTATAACTTCACATAACAACTCACAACTGATTCTTTCGGAGACAGCAATGTTCTAAAATCCACCTCGGATTCTACTTACCCTACTCTTAGATTCTATTGTAATGGAGTTGTGGAAAGTGTCCACAAACACTCGTTTTCTTGTTTTTTATGGTTCTCTGAGCCTTGATCTTAAGACTTGTCTGGTCCATCAATCATTCTCAAAATACTAAAATCTAATTCTATAATCCTACAATCCTAAAGGTACTTAGCAAGTACGATTACTTCCAAGCTACCTCTACACAGCAAAAGACAACAATCTTAAGCTATACGGTTTTAAAAAGAAAGTTTTTACTTTAGGTGATCCTAGAGGAAGTTAAAGGATAACTTCACAAGACGCTCGTGTTTTTCCCTAGTTTAGGTCTCTTTGGTCCCCGACAACGGCACCAAATGTGGGACGGGTGTTTAACCTCACTCCTATCTTATTGCAGACATAGCAAGAACCACAAATAAATTGTCAATCCATGGGATGAAGCTGACTCAACTAGTGCATAGAGGCTACAAGAGGTTGTCAATCTCTTGAAAAACAACAAACAACTCCCATCTAACTCAAGCTACACTCAAATAATAGAAATCACCAAAAGCTAGTCGCTCATCAGCAAACAAATCACATCCATTACAGCATCACATGACATCCAAAGGTAATGAAATTGCTAGGACATGTTTATAAGACCTAAGCACACATGTTATGGTTTCAAATCCCACTTTAGGTCAAGTAAAAAAATCACGATTAGTAATAGTAGTGGATTTTTGACCTAGTAGTTTTTTACCGAGAATGCATCTAAATGCTTAGCAATGATGCCCCAATACCCCGCCTATACTTAGTTTTTTTTAATTTGAAGTGTAAATTCCTACTTATGATGAAATTAGGCCGCGGATTGATGATGCCAAAAGCTACAAAATACACTGAAATGTAACAGACTGCACTGCAATGTGACAATCGGAAAGGGAGTAGGAAGCACGAGAAGGAGCATTAGCTCACGCTGTGTTTCTATTATCTAAAAACTTGTGAAAAACTTACAAAAATTGGCTTTTATACCTTAGCCAAGGTTTTTGGTGGTCAAAACTAATAATCTGGGAGCTCTAACTAAAGACATGTTGATACAATCTGGAAGCTTATAGCCCCCGCTCATCAATTACAATATTTATTTGGAAAATATGAGTTACAATATTCTTGATTCATCACAATAATAAATGAGCTCCGAAAAATGGTATCCGAGTTAGCTTGCTACTAACAAGCGGCTTGAGAGCAAACCAAGACAAAGGAGCAACTGCAAGCAGACTTCTAAGGTAAGAGGTTTTGGTTGATAGTTGTTTGTGTGAAGAATTTGATGAATTTGAGATCTAGTAGGTGCCTTCAAGTAGATGAAAGAGTGGTAGGAGATTAAGTTAGCTTAGTGTCAACAGAAGAGAGTGTAAACCAAGAAAGGATCGATCACCTAGCACCAATCATAGAAGAGGATAGTGATACTCACATCTCTTTTGAAGAATCATATCAGTGGATGGCTAACCAGCTACTTGGAGGTTTCTAGCAACAAGGGACTGATGGGCTCGAAGCTATGGAGGGTGCAGGTGGGAAGCCATGGTTGCACAAGTCTTGCAGAAGAGTACGAGAGAGATAAAGAGAAAGTAGTCGATACAGCCTGGACAAGATTGCACGCTTCTTTGGTTGATTATTACAATGTATATATTAAGCCTAAAAAGGCCATGCAAACTCTACTTTAGCTGATGGTCTAAAGCTGCATGCCTTGAGACTTGTTCTCACAGGGCTTAGACTCTATTGAATCCGGGCTTGCATACCCAACAACCACCCCCTCAAGCCCAAATCACTGACAATGAACTCGAGACAGGTAGACCATGGTAGAGCTCATTAACCTGAAACCATGAGTAGAAGACCCCCCCTTCACAATAACATAGGAGTGTGTGTGTACTTCCCTCAAATAACTATCAGTGTGAGACATACCAGAACTCAACCAAACAAAAAAGGGTGGTCTTACCATTTTATTTTATGGCAGTGTCTATAACCCATACAATTATTGAGAAATAACTGACATAATGGAAACATAAAGATAGACTAAAAAACAAACTACAGGACATCACTTTCTACGAAAAGCATTGGTGCTGCATCATCTTCATCACCTTCAACCATATTGATCTATCGCTTGTTCTTCTTAAAGCATTTGTCCGATGGATGATTAGTCTTTCCATAATGGGTGCAAGGATTTTTGCTGAAACAATCCTTGGTTTGATGATTGTTGCGTCCACATATAGCACAAGGTCTAGTACTGGTAGTAGACTTGGTGGAAGTGGCAGTTGAAGTGCAACCACGGGCTACATATGTAGTTGGTACGAAAGAGCTAACAATGAGTTAACAATACCATCCAAAGAAGGCAGAGGATCCTTCCCCTTCAAATTAGTGACAATTTGATGAAATTCTACAAGGAGACTATTTAGAAAAATGGCTATAAGGTCTTCATCTAGCACAGGGGCTTCAACATAAACTAGCTGTGCTTTGATGCTCTTCAGTCTATTAGCTAAAGTTGCAATATTTCATCTTCACGCATGCAAATAGAATATAATTCCATTTTTAAACTAATTTTGGAATACTTAGCTTTGGCACCGAAGAGCTTCTCTAATTCTATGCAGGCAGCACTTCAACATCATCCAAATAATGAATAAAGTAATATTCTAAGGAAGTTAGAATGATACCAAAAGCTTGTTCGTCTTTCCTCTATTGCTCGGCAGATAGTGCCCTTGTAATTGTAGTGGATGTGCTAGATTCGTCGGGGCTGATAGCGGCTTGACGACGTTCCACAAAATTTTTCACATCAAATAGCCTTTAACTTTGATATGCCAAGTGTGGAAACCTGTCCCGTTGTATTTGTCGACTTTCGACGCCATGTTGAGGTCTTTAAAATAAAAGAAGGTGAAGGTTCGGTCATATTTAACTTGTAGCAAAAATTCCAATCAATTTTCGAAGTTCCGAAGCAAAGGTGTCAAAGCTTTAAAATATGACTAATACTGTATGCCAATTTACTCTTTTGAGTTCGTCACCAACATGATCGAATACTGAGCGCACCATAACTAAACACCGAGCACAACTTGCAAGAAGTGTAGCTTAACGTATTTTGTGAGGGTGGGAATGCCCACTGGCTTAGGGAGTTTGGACAAAAAAAAAGGGTGGACACTTGATTTTTAATGTGAAAATCAATCAAAAAAAGGAACTCTGTAACACAGCGATGGTGCAGACTATCGAAGACCAAGGCATGCTCAAGGCAATCTGTACAGGCCGAATTCGCAGATGGTCAAGAGACCAGATGTCTCTAGCAAGCTAGGGTGAATCCTCTTATGCCTGTGCTTCTCGGTTTCCTGCAGGTCGACAGCGAATGCTTCCCTTCTCTAAGCGGCTGTACCCGCATAGCTTTTGTTGACTCAAGCCGAGGTGAGCCAAAGCTCTCATACCATTTGATGGGCTCGAAGCTATGGAGGGTGAAGGTGGGAATCCATGGCTACACAAGTCTTGCAGAAGATCACAAAAGAGAGAAAGAGAAAGTAGTCAACACAGCCTGAACAAAATTGCACGCTTCTTTGGTTGATTATTACAATGTATATTTTAAGCCTAAAAAGGCCATGCAAACTCTACTTCATCTGATGGTCTATAGCTGCATGCCTTGAGTCTTGTTCTCATACGGCTTAGACTCTATTGAATCCGGGCTTGCATACCCAACAGGGACCATGGGGGGTAGCACCTCTCAAAAACCCTTAAACTGGCCAAAATATAGGGTAATTTTTCTTAAGGGAACCAATGCTCATGGAGCCCTGATGTATACTAATTTTTGAGGATGTCAATGCATTTGTATTGAAGAAAGACCAACGAGAGGATTATAAGTAATCATGGTAATTGACGATGGTGATAGGCTTCACAATGAGGTGGGAAACCACTATCTCATTGTCAAAGACCCAAAAAATTACAATCGATATGGAGACAACGTAGCAAAAGGGAAGATAGTTATGGAGACACAAGAAATGCCTCCTAAACTCACTCTTTCTAGAGCCTTCTACATTCATAACAAGAGAGTGGAGAGAGTGGTGACGATTCAAGAAAGTATTGGGATTTACAAGCACAAGGACGGAAGAATCGCCTCTTACTACGGGTGCATGGAGCTCCATGTGAACGAGTTAAGGATATACAGAGTCGTGTACTTGTTTTCATATGATTTGATAATGGGAAACCATATTATTTTTGTTAAGAAGTACGGACAAGAATACAAGCCAATTCACCTAGATGATGTAGGGAGAGTGGTAACGCCCAAACTGATGGCACACGATTTGGTAGGTAAGAAAAATTTTCAAACCCCAAGCAAGTCTACAAATCCCTTCTCAAATGATTACGGCACCACATCACAATCCAACAAACAACCATTGCCTAACCCTCAAAACTCGCAAACATTGCCACTATCACTTCAAGCATGACTTGAACAGTTTGCAACACCAAATAAGAACACGAAAGGGGGTGGATATCGGGCCACTGTCAAGGTTGGAAGCATCACCACTCCATCAACAATACCAGGATGAGAGTAGAACGAGAATGTCAAATCCGACTAGGTCTGAAGCACCACATTGAGGACAAGAACGAGAAGAAAGAAGTCAAGTAAAGGAACAATCACTTGCTAGACCAATCAGGAACTTTGGATTAGGAGCACTACTAGGGGAGGAACATGTAACATATCCTAAGCCAGAAATGACTCATAGAGAAGGAATAGAGGATCATATGTTTAGAATGATAGATCATAGGAGGGTGAGACCTTCTCAAGTCCAAAAATGGGTTAACAAGAAATATTCTGGAAATAGGGATCCAAGGGATCACATGGCAGCCTTTGTGTGTGTCATTAGGGATGAGGAAGTACTAGAATTTCCCACACATTTCACAGGATTTGGATTAACTCTAGAGGAGGATGTCACCACCTGGTTTGACTCTATTGAACGTAGAGATTTTGAGTCAATGGAGGAGTTATTTAATGAGTTTATTGAGTAATTCTCTCAAAGAGGGATATCTCATAATACGGTCTTGCAAATCCATAAGTTCAAGTAGAAAGAGGGAGGATCCATTAGGAAATCGGCCAAGCTCAAACACTACATAAAATTTTGTCATGTGAAAGAGTTACCAACTCAGTTGTTGTTCCCGCTCCGTTTCTCCTATTTTCGGGAAGTTTTCACATCAGGTGCAATATTTACCATGGTTAACAACAACAACACAGATGTGTTCCAGATGTTTTCTGCTAAGGACAGGTTGGATGGGGACAACTACCCTATGTGGGCTTATATGATGCAACATGTTCTTGTGTCAAAGGGTGTCTGGAACATTGTGCAGGGCATTGATGTACGTCCTAGTTCTGAGGATGTAGCCGATGTTGAGGATGTTGCAGGTCTTGCTGCAAGGATTGCAGCTGTTAGAGTTGTTTTGCCTACGGCAGAATAAGCTCGTTGGGATGTTAAGGATGCGCAGGCTCATGCATTGATTGCGTTGTCTGTGAAGCGCACCATTGTTCCTCACATCCGTTCAACAAAATCTGCAAAACAGGCTTGGGATATTCTAGCAGGTCTTTATGCAAGCCGCAATAAGGCTAAAATTTCTTTGCTGCGTAAAGAGCTGGAGTCGAAGATTATGCATAAGGAAGATGATATGGACACTTTCCTTGCTAGTGTCAAGGATATCAATGAGCAACTTATTTCTGCAGGTGAAGTCATTTCAGACAGTTCCCTTGTGCAGACTGTTCTTGATGCCTTACCAGATTCCTACCAGACTTTTGCTAGTACTTGGAGACTGATGACCCAAGGAAATCCTGAAGTTGTCAAGTTTGATGCATTATGTACATTGCTGTTGCAAAAGTCACTTTCCAGAAAAAACAGGACTAGGCAGCGTGCAATTGAACAGGCTTTTATTGCTTCTCAAAAAAAGAGTAGTAACAGTAATGCAGCCACTTCTTATGGTTCTGCTGCGAGTGGCAAAAATTCTGTTCCTAATGCTCCTGCTGGCAGCACTTCGTATGGTAACTCTGGTGATAAGGGCAAAAAGAAGATGCGTTGCCATTATTGTAAAGCTAATGATCACTTGATCAAGTCGTGTCCTAAGTTGAAGGCCAAAGAGGCTAAGAAGAAAGAGGGTGGTTCCACTGCAAATGCTGGTTCCACTACAAATGCAGCCATTGTTGAGTCTTCTGTGAAAGGAGAATGTGTTGCTGATGTTGATGCAGAATGGGCTTTTAGCGCAGAGTGCACTTACAATCCTGCTATCCATGATGCATGCTTGTCAGTTACTGCAGATTCACATGTGTGGTATTTCGAGAGTGGTGCTACAAAGCACATTACCTCACATCGTGAATTGTTTACCTCTCTCGAGTCTGTCCCTGATGGGAATTCAGTCACTTGTGCCAACAACGCCTCTTATCCAGTTTAGGGAGCTGGAAAGATTGTGCTCACTACTGCTAATGGCAGTTCCTTCACACTTGTTGATGCACTTTATGTACCTGGGATCAAGAAGAATCTCTTGTGTGTATCCGCACTTGCTAGACTTGGACTTGTAGTCAAATTTGTGGATGACAGATGTACAATTCATGATCTCAGTTTTGGTGATGAAATTGTTGCATCTGGCCTTTTGTGCCGTGGGTTGTATAAGCTCACTTTGTATGACAAGTGTGGAAAAAACTTTGCAAATGCTGTTGCAGATTCAAGGGCTATTTCAGATGCAAAACTTTGGCATGCACGTTTTGGTCATCTGAATTTTGCCAGTTTGCTGCGTTTGCAGAAATCTGATATGGTTGCTTCTTTGCCGCCTCTTGAAACACCTATCAAACATGTTTGTGAAGGCTATATTTTGGGTAAGATGCAGCATTCTAAGTTTCCAAAGGATGGTTCAGTTCGGGCCACATGCAGGTTGCAGCTTGTGTATAGTGATGTTTGTGGGCCCATGCAAACTCCGTCCTTGGGCAATTACCTGTACTTCGTGACTTTCATTGATGATTACTCCAGGCATGCATGGGTATTTCCGCTTAAAGCGAAGTCCAAAGTTTTTATGTGCTTCAAACAATTTCTGGCTATGGCTGAAAATGTATCGAAATGTACTATGGGCACCCTCCGTTCCGATCGAGGGGGGGAGTATATGTCTCATGAATTTAATGCATTTCTGGCTAGTCGTGGGATAAAACACCAATGTACAGTGCCTTATACGCCTGAGCAAAATGGTGTTGCTGAGAGGAAAAACAGGTCACTGATGGAAATGGCACGATGTATGGTCAAAAGTCAAGCTTTACCGCATTCTTTTTGGCTTGAGGCCATCATGTGTGCCACTTATGTACTTAACAGGTGTCCTACGAAAGCTTTGCAGTCTATTACTCCATATGAAGCATGGCATGATAGAAAGCCTTCTATTGAGCACATGCATGTTTTTGGCTATTTGGCATATGCTTTGGTGCCACAAGTGCAGCACAGAAAATTGGATGATAAGGCTGTCAAATGTATTTTTGTTGGTTATAGTGCTGAAAGCAAAGGTTACAGGTTGTATCATCCCCAAACAAAACGTATTTTGGTTTCTCGGGATGTAGTGTTTGTGGAAGATTCTGTTCAGCCCTTGCTGTCATGTACCAGAGACAGTAATGTAAGCTCACAGGACATTTATGACACTTTGTTGCCTCTTTTCAGTGGTGGAAATATGAATGTAAGTTCCAATGAAGCAAATGTACAGCCTATGGGGGTTTCTGAAAATGTTTCAGATCAGCCTATTACTGATGCAGATGTACATGATGTACTTGATGAGGAAAGGGCTGAAAATGGAGCTGGCTAGAGGTATGCCAAAATGGCTGGTGCACACTTTGCGTGATAGTAAATTGGATGCACCTTTGTCTAGTCGTACTCGTTCAAGCTCTCGCCATGCATCTTATGCATCAGATTGTTATGCTTTGGCTGTGTCTAGTTTACATGATGTTGAGGAGCCTCTGTCTTTTGATGCACTTATAGAGAATGACACATGGACTTTATGTGATTTGCCTCCTGGAAAAAATGCCATTGGTACAAAGTGGGTTTACAAGTTGAAACGCAAGCCGGATGGTGAGATCGATCGCCATAAGACTCGACTTGTTGCAAAGGGTTATGCACAGCAAAAAGGCATAGATTATGAAGAAACTTTTTCTCCCACTTGTCGTATGACTACTGTGCGTTTTCTATGTGCATTGGCAACTCATTTTGGTTGGGATGTACATCAATAAGACATTGTTACTGCTTTCTTGAATGGTGACATATTTGAGGAAGTTTATGTAACGCAGTCTCACGGTTTTGTCATAAAAGGACAAGAGGACAAAGTGTGAAAATGTAAGAAGGCTTTGTATGGGTTGAAGCAATCTCCTCGTGCTTGGTATGAGAAAGCTGACACTCATTTGGTGAAACGAGGCTTTCGTAACAGTCCAACAGAAAGCACATTGTATGCAAAGCGTGAGGATGATGTATTTCTCATTGTGGTTCTTTATGTTGATGATTTGCTGATCACTGGACCAAATGACAGACATATTACTGAATTTAAGGCTGATTTGAATGCTACTTTCAAGATGAAAGATTTGGGGTTGTTGCATCATTACTTTGGTATACAGTTTAAGCAATGTGATGGTGGTATTGCCTTGTGTCCGAAAAGTTACATAGAGACATTTCTATGTAAGTTTGGACTTGAGGATTGCAAACCTATTGCCACTCCCATGGAAGCAGGTTTGAAGTTGAGTCTACATGATGCTGGTGATCCTGCTGATGTCACTCTTTACCAAACTGTTGTTGGCTGCCTCATTTATGTATGCAACACGAGGCTGGATATTCAATTTGCAGTCTCACAGGTCAGCAGATTTATGCATAGCCCAGGGTCTAAGCATTGGCAGGCTGTCAAGAGGATTTTCCGCTACCTTAGTGGCACTTTACATCTTGGCTTGTTTTATCCCAAGGGGGGATCATTGCCGCCAGACTTACATGATTTTTCGAACTCAAATTGGGCTGGTTGTTTTGACACGCGAGTGTCCACAAGTGGTTTTTGTTTCATGCTTGGCAGTTCATGTATATCATGGTTGAGCAAGAAGCAACCTACTGTGGCCACTTCGAGTTGTGAGTCTGAGTACAGGGCAGTCTTCACAGCTACGGGTGAGTGTGGCTCAGACGCTTTATGGCTGATTTGGGTGTTAGACAGGACACTGCCAACACTATCTACACTGAGAGTCAAAGCGCATTGGCAGTTGCGAGGAACCCAGTTTTTCATGCTCACACAAAGAACATTGAGGTGCATTACCACTATGTTAGGGAGAGGCTCTCAGCAGGAGAGATCAGCTTGGCTTATGTGCCAACACAGGACAACCTTGCAGATCTTTTCACAAAGGCATTGTCTCATGAGAAGCTTGAAGCTTTCCGCGAAGCTTTGGGCTTACTCCCCTTTGTGGACTGATCCTATCCTCAGGGCATGGCACTTCCCTCTACTCATGTGCCAGATCTCATTCACCGCATCACTCTAGGGGGGATTTGTTACCATATACATGTGGTAGTGATGTGTGTGAACACACTAGGACCGCCGGGGCATTTTTTCCCTCTTTAGGAGGTTTTTTCCCCGTGCATTGTATATACGCCCATCACTCTAGGGCTATCAATCTTTCCATTGCACACTAAGTAACACACTCTCTATTGTGTGCCTTGATCTTCCTTCGTCTTCTCCAAGCTGTGTGTGTTTCTCTGCAACCCTAATTCCAACACTTGCAAATTCTGGATGCTCTTGGGTCCACCATGTCTTCCCAGGTCTGATTTGGCTTCTTCTTTTGGTGATAAACTTCTAAAGTTTCTCTTATTACTCTGACAAAATTCTCTTTGTTGCCCATACTTAGGGCATTTGCTATCACCTGTGGTGTAATCATCACCATGACTTTTTGGTTGTCCAAGTCGGTGATCACAGCCTTGCCATCCTTCTGAATTGTTCTTGTGAGCTCATAAACTCTTTGTAGATCCACACCTGCTGGCTCCGCAATGAAGAAATTGTGCAAGTCTGCCCTTTCCAACTAAGTTAGCAGAGCTTCTTTGTTTGCATAATCAATGATTTCTCTTGGGTTCATAGGGATATCAACTGTGTTCCCTTGAGGATCTCTGAAAGTGTCTTGGTATATTGAGATCCCTTCATCCTCAAGTGTTCCGTCATCTATCTATGCTTTTGCAGGCTTTAGTGATTCCCGAGGTATGGTGTACAGCTCGGTCTTTGCAATGATGTCCTTCAGGGACATCCTTTTCTTTTTTGCTGGTGATCGGCTTGCCTCCATTGATCCTGGTGTACTCAAAATGTCAAAGTTAGTGAGCTTGTTAAAATCTGGCATAATATCAGCTTCTTGCATCCATATAACTTCAAAATTGAAACACAAGCTATTTAGGGCCTAGGGGTGCTATGCATGTTGTAAAAAGTGCAAATCATGCTCAGAATAGTGCAATGAGACTTTATACGCGTATAAAGTCTACATGAACAGATGGTGGTGATTTTGAATGTGTGCATAGCCCTTGGCTGGTAGGTCACATGTATAGGCCTAGATTCCAATTTGGATGTCATTTGAACAAGTTTTGACCCTTTTTTTGAATTCAAGCTTTTTGTGGGCTTTCTGTTGAATGACAATCATTAAGAGGATTTCTGAGGATGAAACTTGGTGGGAATTCCTCTGAGATAGGAGCAAAGGCTTGGGATAAGTGAAGCTTGAGATTGGATGTCAAATTTGGCCTGAGAGACATTATACGCGTATAAAGTCTAAGTTGGCAAATTTCATCTAATTTGATACCATGGGTAGACTTTGGCTAGGCTTACACTCCCTTTCCACCAAAACCTGATTTGGGTTAGACATTAGCTGCTTTAAACCATGAATTTGAGATCTAGTGTGTTCACCCTTGTGATTGGGGTTTGAGTGTTCATGAGGCTATTGAATGTGGTAGGACTTGGGTTCTGAGCTATAACAGTTGTGTTACAACCCTGAAATGTGAAAAATGTTAACAACTCCTTCAATTTTGCCTATGTAGTCTTTATACGCGTATAAAGTCTAGATGGTCAAAATGAGGCTGAACTTGATACGTGAGGTCCCCATGGCATGGTTAGCCCTTTGATCATTACAAATTTGACTTTTGAGGTTTGTCACTGAGGCCGGGGTTCAATCTGTGGTTTTGGCATTCTTTTTTCACTCTTTTTGATCCCACTAGTCATAAACTTGTTCAAATTGGTCCAAATTGGATATTTGGCATGTGTTCATGATATTGGATAAGATGAAAACAAAAAATGATGATTTTGACCTCCAAAAGAAGAAGAAGTCATTATACGCGTATAAAGTCTACATCTCGATTTGTTTTACTGTTTTCAATGTATTTTGCTGCTGATGCATTGTATAGTGCTTGGATCAAGTTTGGTTGGATTTGGAGCAAGTTTGTTAGTGTTTTGGTTATAGTTTGAGTTTAGGCCTAAACCTTGCATTTTTTTGGCATTAGATGCTCCAACTAGCTCCAAACCCAGTCAAACTTGGTAGGTCCTATGCTTAGAGTATGTACTATGGCAATATGAATCAGTTTGTGATGAACTCCTTGTGAAATTGGCAGTGAGTCTTTATACGCGTATAATGTCTACTGTTGCAAAAATGTGATTTTTTGAATCGTGACTTGCATGGTGATTGTGCCCTAAGCCCTAAATACTTGATTTCAACTTTAAAAGTCATTACTTGAGCATAGAAAATTCCCTTTGCCTTTTCAGTCCTCAAAGTTGTTGCTCGGTCCTTGAGCCATCTTCCCACCATTATTCTTGTTGAATATCAATTTCCTAGCTTGGGGAAGTGAGTAAGAACCTTTTTGTGTGGTTGTTGTCGCATTTGGGTTCTCCAACACCCCTTTTGGCGATTTGTCTCTCTTAAAGCGTCTTTTTGATTGGCGATGATAGATAGCCTCTTTTTTGCACTTTTGGCCTTAAGCACAGATGGTTGGTGGTATGCCGATGCTGCTCGTGAAGTTTCGGGGCAATCGGTCGCTTCGTTTGCCCGTATGAACCAAATGACACTTTGCAAGCTCGAAGACGTTTCTTGTATTAAGGCCATTTTTTTGTGATCGGAATTTGGAGAAACTTCACAGGCCCTCAGGCTATGCTAAAAGGTATCTCCTTGTGAAATTTCACTCCGTTCTGACAACTTTTTTCCGGATCGGGTTATAGGAGGCCTGAGAAATTAGGGTTTTTCCAGTTGACCTAATCTGGCATTTGGGGTCATAGACATGTTCTTCTACTTTAGGGTTAACCCCCTAACAAGTCTTGTAGCTACCAGGTTAGTGGTTGTCGAGTTATGGCTACCTTTCTCTCTCTTCCCGCATTGCCCTACTGCTATTTCTGAGAGTTTTTCACGACGAAGTAAACAATGAACACCAAGAGTGCATGGTAGTGAGCTCACCTCTCATATCTGGTGCTGTCTAGTATCTCGTGTGCGTCATACAAAGCCGTCGAAGGTCGGAGCACTCTAGGTGGCTGGAGGTCTCTGTCAACTGTGAATAGTAGAAATGAGCTTTAAATGGAGTGAAAATTTCTTATATTGGGGGTCCTCGGACCACTCTTGATGAAGTTTGACATGTGCTCCCATCTTCTCGTGAAATGCAGTTTAGACTCAAAAAGTTCCTGATTCGGACTCCGTTTGCCCAATTTCCGAGAAATTTGACGTTTCGATCAAAATCAGGCCAAAACACGCTTCCGGCTACATCCTCATGATTGCACCTCCATCGTACCATAGGTTGTCCTATAGGCACTGATAATCCCCATATTTTTCTTTTCATTAGGACCATATTTTACCTGCTTTTTGTATTTTTGAAGTTTTTCTATCAATAATTAGTAATATTAAAAGGAAAATAGAAAAATGAACCCCATAAATTCCCAAAAATCACAATAACTCAAAAACAACACAGCAAAACACTATGTACACTCACATGCAATTTTTATGGCCGGATTTCTCCGTTTTCCTAATATTTTGCCTGAAAAATGGCTATTTCTACTTATATACACACACCTAGAGGCCTAATTTGGCATTTGGCCTCATATATCTGTAGATTTCCTACTGTATAAGGGCATATGTACTTGGGTTAGTCCAGAAAATTTCGCAATCAAACCAAAACCCTTCAAAATAGTCGAAAAACATGCCCTTTTTTGCTCTTTTCACATTCATTGGGTCCGCATTGAGAATGCCTCTCCCCTTCCTAATCGGAGTCCTCCTGGACGACAAGGTATCGCCTCGGGGTATGTGCAGTACATGCGTGAAAAAGTATGTGCTAATGCGCGGCCGTGTAATGTAGCCCTACCTGATGCATACTCGGTCAATGCATGGAAAAATTAATGTTGTGCAAGAGAAGGGACTAAGCAATATGCTTATTCGCATTCGCCGTCGAGGTTTCCTGTTTTCTTTGCAAGTAACAGCTGTAGCTCTACTGCTCTCTGTTGAATTGTCTTTTTTGCAAAAGGCAATTGCTTTGCCCCGATACTATTGAGATAGCCGTAGCTGTTTCTCTGGAGAGGATTGGCTTGACCGGAATGGCTATGGGCCGTATTGCTTTTGCTTTCCATTGGTATTTTGTTTCTGCTGGTTTTTGTAGATGTTTTGGTACTGCCTTGGTTGCCACTGGTTTGTTGTTGATTGGCATCCACGTAAGTCGGCCGGCCTTTTTCAAATGCAGTTGTCTGCCTTCCGATGTTGCTTGTACTGAAGGGAGTTCCTTTTGCTTTGGTTTTGGTATCCAAATGAGAGTGACCTTTGGGTTATTGCTGATAATTTTCTTTGGGATCCATATCTGTTTTATGCGCTTGGTTTTTGGTTGAACCATCTGCTTCATTGGAATTCTTTTGTTGCATTGTTGTTTGTCTGCCATGTCATTTCTATCCTTTCGCATCCATACTTGCTTCTGTTGTTTTGGTAACCTAGAACTTTGCATTGCGGCTAGTGACTTTGTATGTCTGTAATCAGCATGGTTGGCCTTTACTTGATTGTTGGTCTCGGGTATCATGTTGTTCTTTGGTGGCATTTTTGCTTTTGGCTCTTTTTCCAGTGATTGCATGGCTTGCAGCTGATTATTCTGGTAAGGTGGTGAGCAAAGGCTACCACCTGTTGTTCATGTGCTTGGGTTGCTGAATTTTGATTGCCCTTGCATTCCAATCTATTTGCACATTGTACTCTTTTTGCCAAGGTTGCCCCAACATCACTGGGTGTTGTGTGCTTTCATCCTCCACCACATAGAATGTGTGTGGGTAAATATATTGATGTATTTGTACATGCAATATAGTCCATCCCAATGTTTTCAATGGGTTTGATGTACTACTTTCCAACACATGAGGAGTAGGATGAAGTTGACCTGTGGATTTGAGCTGTTGGTATAACCCGTAAGAGATCATATTTGCTTGAGCTTCTGAATCAAGCAATGCTATCGATTCAACTTGATTGTTGCCTACTTTGACTGCAATTATTGGCTCCAATGTGTCTTCATCCAACTTCGTCAGTCGAATGGCATTGATTCGCAATGGTGCTCCACTTTGTTGTTGTTTTCGCAGAAGTCGTCGTTTTGCAATGCGTTCTTTTGCTTCTGCTTGAGCTTCCTCTCATACTCGTTGTTTTTCCTTCATTCGTTGTTTTCCTTGATGAGTTTGTTGGAGCATCTCCTGTGTGAGTGGTAGATGATATTTCTTCATTCCATCCACTAATCCAGTTTGGCATTTCTTCACCTCCTAATGTAGCAAGCTTGACAGCTCCACTTTGTGATAGATCACTAATCACAAATGGTCCCATCCCTCGCTTTTTAAGTTTCTTGGCATGTTGCTTCAAAGTATAAACAAGTACGTAATCACATGTTTTGAACTCTTTAGTGCGCACATGTTTGTCAAAGAATTCTTTTTGTCTTCTCTTTTTAGCATAGATTGAAGCTACAGCTCTTAAGCGTAGTTCATCTAGCTTTTCAAGATCATCTATTCTTGAAGAGAGCTCATGCCCTATCCATTCTAAGCGTTTTGCTACTCGTAGAGTTGGAATTAAAAACTCTATGGGTAGTATAGTATTAGGCCAAACACCATGTTGTACGGTGTTGTTCCTATCGATGTTTTGTAAGCTACCCTGTATGCCCATAGTGTTGAGTGTAGCTGCTGATCCTAATCTGTTCTTGATTCTGACACTATTTTAGTGAGAACCGTGCATAGTGTTTTATTTGTGGCCTCAGCTTGTCCATTGGCTTGTGGATGGTATGGAGCAGATTTCCTATGTATGACCATGAATTCCTCTAGCAAATATTTAATGACTTCATTGAGAAAATGTGTCCCACAATCACTGACAATTTCTATTGGCAACCCGTATCGTACGAAAACATTCTCATACAAAAATTGTGCAGTGGTGTGGGCATCTGCTTTTTGCGTTGCCTTGGCTTCGACCCATTTTGTGAGATAGTCCGTAGCCACAATGATATATTGGGTATGGGTGCAATATGCAGGGGGTGAGATAGGTCCCACAAAATCAATGCCCCATTTTGCAAATGCTCTTGCTCCCATCATTGGCCGTAGTGGGTTCTCATCTCTTTTTATTGGCACCTTCGTGCGCTGACAAGCGTCACAATGCTTTACAAACTCTTCACCATCCATGTGCAATGTAGGCCACCATATACTTGCGGTTAAGACAATTTTTGCCGTCTTATCGCCCGAAAAATGGCCTCCACTTATTCCGCTATGTGCATGTTCTAGAATCAGTAGGTATTCGCTTTCACTTGCACAGATTCTAAGTTGATTGTCCTTTCCTCGCTTATAGAGTCGGTTCCCAATGAACTGAAAGTCACGAGCTTCCAGATCTATAGCTTTTTTCCGTGCTCTAGTGATGTTCTCAGGAAACGTCCTGGTGGTTAAGAAATCAATGATATATTGACTCCATGTAGGTGCAATGTTTACCTGAAACAATGTCGCGTGATCCACTGGTCGTTTGGCACTACATATAGTACAATTGGTAACATAAGAATGTGAGTCCGCATACATAGTTGGCCAATAAACCCCTAACTGTTTCAGTCTCTGGTGTGTTTTCACTGTTGAACGATGAAATGCACAATCCTGAACATGTGCTTCGTCAAGGTAGCACTCGAATTGTTCCGGATTTATACATAATCGTAGGATTTGGTCCGATCCAAGATGATATAGCCGTCCTGCTATCAACTGGAAGTTTTTTGTTTGTCGAATTGTTTGTTGTTTGGATCTGTATTCCGTGTTATCAAACCCACTTCCAAAGGAAAGAATGCTAACAATTTGCTGAGACCATTTGGGTACCATTTCAATATTGAAAAGATAAGCATCTGGTATGTCATCATCTACTCCTTCAGGAGCTTCCCCGTTGTGTATCCTTGAAAGATGATCCGCTCGTAGATGGGTTTTACCCTTTTTGACCACCACTGTGAAGTCAAACTCTAGCAATATAATAAACCAGCGTACAATTATCCCTGTATTGCATGGTTTATTTACCAGATACAAAAGAGCTTGATGATCTATGAAGAACACAAATTTGTTTGCGAGCAAATAATGCCGAAATTTCTTTACAACATAAATCATTTCTAACCCTTCCCGCTCGTTGGTTGTGTAGTTCTTTTCCGCACTGTTTAGCTGTCAGCTTGGATAACAAACTGGAAAATCCATTGTTCTGTCTCCAGGTTGAGCCAGAATATTTCCAATGGCATATGCAGAAGCATCAATGTGAACATGGAATATCTTTTCCCAATCTGGTGCCTTCATTACAGGTGCTGATATAAGGTTTTCCTTTAGCTTTTGGAATGAAGTTTCACACTCCTCGGTCCAATCGAAATTGACTAGCAAACGATACAGAGGTTGTGCAATAACCGCATACATGTATATGAATCTTCGATAATATCCGTAGTGTCCCATGAAGGATTGCACTTGTTTCGCATTAGTAGGCTTGGGTAGGTCTACAATGACTTTGACTTTGTCTAGGTTAGTTGTTATGCCATTTCTTGAGACAATGTGTTCTAAGATGCGGCCTTGCTTAACCATGAATACACACTTTTCCGGGTTAAGACAGATTCGATATGTCCTGCATTTTTCAAAGACCTTTTGCAAATGGTCGATATGTTCCTCTCGTAGAAGAGAGTGTACACAAAGATCATCCATGTAAATTTCTAAGAATATTCTTAGGTATTCCTTGAATGCGTGAGTCATTAACCTTTGGAAGGTAGCTGGGGCATTAGTTAAGCCAAAAGGCATAACTCGATACGCATAAATTCCCCATTCTCTGGCAAACGTTGTTTTGTGTTGATCCTCCCTTGCTATTGCCAATTGGTTGTATCCTGAAAACCCGTCCAGAAAGGAATAAGCCCGTTTTCCGGCCACCTGCTCAAGTACATATTCTGTGATTGGCAAGGGATAATTATCCCTTATGGTGGCTGCATTTACCTTTTTGAGGTTTACACACACTCGCTGTTTTCCATTCTTTTTGGGAACTACCACAATGGGTGACACCCAATCTGTATGTTCGATTTCATAGATGAATTCAGCTTCCATCAGTTTATCAATCTCTTCTTTGATTCGTTTAGCAAATGTGTCATTATATGTATAAGGACGTTGTTTGCTAGGTTTTGCGTCTGATTTCAAAGGAATTGTATGTTGGCATATCGATGGATCAACTCCCTTGAGGTCTTTATACGACCATGCAAACACATCTTTATACTTCTTCAGGAGTTGTGTTAGCCTTTCTTCTTCTTCAGGCTCTAAATCGCCCTTCCATGCTCGCTTGAGTTTTCTGAAAACTCATTATCTGCATCATCATTTACTTCCAAATGTTCAGAGGAGTTATAAAACTCTTCTTGTTCTGGTGGTTCTATCGTCTCATCTTCTCCTGGTATAATGCTTACCATGTAATAGGGTAGCACATCATAGCCATCCTTATCGCAAAATTTTGTTGTTGGACTATCTGTAATGGTACAGACATCCAATGTTGCTAGTATGTGTTCCCATTCTAGAGGTTCCAAGGCATCTTCAGGGAAAGGTTCCGGAATATACTCCTTGTCCTCAATTTCTCTCTCTAAAACGCATTCCTCTCTTCTTAAGCTTCCACAATGTGAAGCTCTGCACATCCATAGCTCTTTTTGTTGCCCTAACCATGCTGGGAGTTCTTACTACTGTACTTGAATCAAACTCTTCCACAGGTGTTTGGTTCACATCTTTGTAACTATGGTCTTTCAGGTGTATTTTAGTTGTTGTCTCACCATGTCTGAGGTATATATGGTCGTAACCCCAATCTTGGACCATCTTCAATTGTCGCATGAATGGTCATCCCAAGATGATCTCATAATTTTTCTTTTTGTCAAAATCGACTATTGCAAATGTATGCTCATACTCGATTCCGCACGAAGTGACAATCACTTTTTCTAAGAGTTGTAGAGGCTTCTCCATGAACCCATCGGCCAATTGCAATTTCATTCCGGTAGCCCTCAAAGCTGGTTTTCCCCATTTTTTCCAGATTTCCTTGGTGGCGATAGCAACTCCCGCTCCACTGTCAAGAATAGCTTTGGAAACTACTCCTTGGAATTCTACTGGTAGCGTGGTGTTTCCATCTTCTCCCTCGCAATACTCTCCAACCTTGTTTAATGGTACTGGCCTAGTGTTTAGTTGAGGCCTGTCCAACTCTCTGATCCCTTCCTGTAGCTTCAAGGTGGGGTCTTTTACTCCAAAATTTTCTAGGCATTTACCTACTGTGGTCCACATGTTTGGCTGTAACCTTAGGAGTTCTGCTAATGTGATGGTGCATGCCACCGGAGTGGACAAAAACTCGATCAATCCTTGCAAATCCTTCACTTTGTTCGAAGAAAGTCTTTGAGATGGGATTGCTCTCACTTATGACTTGACTTCATACTCTCCTAGGTAAGAGGGTAAAGTTCTAAGCGAGTCTGGTTGGCTGTGCCCCGAACTAATTGATCCTTGGTCTCCCCCTTGTGAATGTATCTCAAAGTTTATTTGTGATCTCAACTCAAATTCTTCAATAGGAGGTAAGGTTACATTCTTTTCTTTCCTTGTGCTATTCATGTGGTTACTCATCCTATTAGCCTCGTTGGCCTCACGGATTTGCTTCCACAGATGTCTAGACCGTTACAATCCTTACCCATTTCTGCCAATATTTTAGGCTGGAACCCGTCACTTGCCTCATCTGTTGTATTTGGCACTATGATAGGCTCTACTCTGGACTCATAGGCATTAGTGAGTCTTTCCTTTGTTTCTACATGTTTCTCTAAATTTGGTTGGATAGGGGTTGGAGCCGGTGACTCATGCCAATTTGCAAGTTTACTCAGCGGGTCTTCCATCAATGATTGAGCTATTTCAATCATCTTTTTACACATTTCCAACCTTTGTTTTTCTATTTTTACATATGGATAAGTCATCCACCTTTTCTCTTGGGTTTGGTTCTTTTTTAGTCTAGCTTCATAAGCTTTTAGAAGCGCATCCAACTGCTCATTTACCTTGTCAGAGCCAGTACAGATCCTCTTGATCCCACACTTTTGGGCTCTGCTATTTCCTTGGTTCCTATGGTTGCCGTGGTGTGTGAGCTTAAGCTAGCTAGATCCTTTAACCGCTCTAACCTATCCTTTGTTTTCTTCAGTTCCTCCGCTAAAGCGGTTTGCTCTCGTTCCTTCCTAGCTTTCATACGAGCCTTTCTAGCTTTCCAATTGCTGCGTTGATTTTTTGTTTCTGAACTAGGGGCATTGATTTTTGGCTCTTCAATTATGGGCTCGTCTGTGCTTTTCTGAGCTTGTGCCCTTGTAACTACCTGAATGGGTATTACCGTTTCATTTTCTGACCCTCCACTGGATGGCACTACTTCCAACATGTTTAGAGTAGTTTTTGCTCCTTTACTAGGGTTTTTAGGGCATTCAAGAATCAAATGAGTAATTCCACATTCTGGAAATATGCATTGACTCTGATGATCTCATCGTGAGGACAGTCCCTTAGCCAGTGGTCTCCGCCACACTTGTAGCAGGGTCCCTTGGGCTGTTGAGGTGTTCCTTGTGCCCCTCTTTGTTGGTAAGCATGTCTCTGTACGCCCATGCCCCCATTGGCTATGAACATCAGTGTTCGTTCATCCAAACTATATCTTCCCTCTCCTGCAGCTTGGGCAGTTGTTGGTGGTCCCGTACTTCCTATCATGCTCCATGGTTCTGGTGTCGAGGGTTCTTCCGGTGGATAATAGACAGGGTTTGCCGCATATCCATTGGGGTCTTCATAATATGCATGCATAGGCACCAAAGCCTTATCCTCTGATTCGGTTACGGTTGGAGTGTATCTTATACCGATTGGTCGTAATCCTGGTAGGGGTGGTTGTTGCCCCAACACTGGTTCTTCTCTTTCTACACCTATAGGTCCTAGTAGGTTGCCTGCTTGATATCTAGGCATTGGTGGAGCTTGAGGAGAAGCTACCAAAGCTTGGGGAGCGTAAGGTCTCTCTCTCACATATCCCTTGTTATAATAACATTCCTCGGTCCCATGGTTTGTCCATTTTTGTTCAATAGCACACCACTTGGGCTGTTTAGCCTGGGGTTTGAGCCTGGGGTTTGGCATACAAATTAATCTTTTTTAGCACTTCATCTACAAGCTGCTCCTGGTTTACAACTACTTCTCCTTTCGGTGCTCTCTTAGAAGACTTTCTTCCACTTTGTTGTGAAGATGAATCGTCATCAAGGTCCTTGAACTCCCCCTCTTTGTAGACCATACAATTGTCCACAAGGTAAAGACCCTCCTTGGTCAACTCATTCAACGTCGTGCTCCTCTTCATATGTAAGTCTTTCTGGAGATCCGCATTCCTTAGTCCCTGGATGAATATCATCATCAGCCTGGATTGAGTTGGCAGTTCTTCCACAGGACAGAACTTGACATATCTTTTTAGTCTTAGGGCTACCTTTCGTACAGATTCTCCATCTTTCTGTTTGAATTTATGGATTTGTGAGACGGTATTATGAGCTATCCCCCTTTGTGAGAATTCCTCGATAAACTCATCAAACACTTCCTCCATAGACTC
Source organism: Adiantum capillus-veneris (assembly GCF_014529385.1). NCBI lineage: Eukaryota > Viridiplantae > Streptophyta > Polypodiopsida > Polypodiales > Pteridaceae > Adiantum > Adiantum capillus-veneris. Next base: position 8,522,359 of record NC_140946.1, on the reverse strand, counting down.
AAAGTCTCTACGCTCTACAGAGTCAAACCAAGTGGCAGCATCATCCTCTAGGGTTAGTCCAAACCCTGCAAATTGGGTAGGAAAGTCTAACACCTCTTCAGATCTAATTACACGCACAAAGGCTGCTACATGATCTCTTGGGTCTCTGCTTCCTATGTATTTCTTGTTTACCCATTTTTGCACTTGAGAAGGTCTAATTCTCCGATGGTCTACAAACCTCATCATTGGATCTCCACCTCCTAATCGATATACCTCCTCAAGTCTTCTGTAATAGACTGGTTCCTCTCCCAGTGGTTCTCCTAAGCCATAGTTTCTAATAGTTCTCGTTGAAGGTGGTTCATCTCTTCGAACGCGTTCTATGGGTGGTCCTCCAGGCTCTGTTGACCCTTGAGTCTTTGGCTTACTCTCTCCTTCATACTTTGAATAGAGGGGTGGTTCTTGCAAATCCCTTAACCCTTGTGCGGCTTGATAACCTTCTTGGTTTCGGTCTTGTTCCAATGTTGCATTCTGTCAAAGCCATGCCTGCAATGATGGCTGGTTTGCTGGTTGGTTTTGGTTGTTGAATGCTTGCGGTCGGGTGGAATGTGAGGTAGCGTCATACTCATCTGAAAAAGGATTCGTCGACTTACTTGGGGTGTAGGTGGCTCTTGGCACTTCTTCAGGGGCATTTGTTGATGTTCCTGGACCTGTTGCCCTTTCTACCTCCTCTGGGAGAATACGTTGGTATTCTCGCCCGTATCTATCAACAAAAACTATACCCTTCCCCATGGCAGTTTCATAAGAGAATAAGTAAAGAACCTTGTCTTTGCTTAATTCATTTATGTATGGTTCTTTGCTGCGAAAGTAAGCGACTATACCCTCACTCTCATGCTTGTAGATTCCCATGTTCTCGTTATAAGTTGGAACCCTTGTTGTTTTCTTATCATACATAAAAATAGCTCCGCGCCGATCAATGTTTGGTGGCGGTTCTTGAGCTTCTGAAACCATTTTCCTTTTTGCCACATTATCTCCATATCTGTTGTAATCTTCAGGGTTACTAACTATCATATAGTGGTTCCCCTTTTCGTCTCGGAATCTATCTCCATCATCATAGACTCGGATTATCTCCAATCTCTAAGTTGGCCTCTCTTCGATACAAATGCACTTGCGTCCTCGATAGTCAGAATAGACTAGGGCTCCCCTCGAGTTTGTTCCCTCTAAGAAGATCACAGTGAGTTTGGAATCATTCAAAGGATTCATGGAGGTGCTTCCTCCTAGCATCGGTCCATCGTATGTGAAACCTCTTGGCTGTTGACTACCCATCATGAAGAAAGATTTGTCTAACGAAGTGTCAGTATCACTACCTTTCTCAATAATCGGTGCTAGCGTATCTAACCTTGCCTGAGTCACACTCTCTTTGGTGGCAAGCTAGCTTGGTCTCCTGCTACTTTTTGGTCTCTTGGAATGTGTCTTCCTAATCTCAAATTCATCAAACTTACCTCTTAAACAACCTTTTTTTTAAAACCAAACCTCTTATCTGAGAAGTTCTGTTGTTCGTGTCTTTTCCTTGACCTGCTCCCTTGTATATTTGCAATCCCTAGTTCCAGCTTTCTCAAAAAATATTTAGCCTCTGAAACTTCATCAAAATATAAGCATTCACATTAACCATCCACAGCTGTTAGAACTAGTCAATCAATCCTCAATCAATGACTGTATGCAAAGTTTATGCACTCGGTGGGTAGGTCCCAACTTCTCACACCTATTCTGGCAATTGGACTCGTTGTTTAAGTCCAAATCTTGTTTTGAAAAAATATTTGGGATTTCAAGGTTGGCAGAATGTCTTTGGAACAGTTAGTTTCTCTTTTTGAGCCCATATCTAGCCTCAAGTCTTTATATGCATATAAAGACTACTGTGGTAGAATTACACCAAACTTGGTCCCATAGTTGACTTTACAATACTGAACAACCCTATGATGTCAGTTCCCAAATCTAGTGTCTATCCTAGGAGATGAGTCTTTATACGCGTATAAAGACTTTTGACACAGATTTGACCCAATTTTATTTTGGATGTTCCCTACACCCTAAGGAACTCCTAGATACTCTCAGTTTCTGTTTTCACCCCTTTTGGTGTCAGTTATGAACAATTCAAGTTGTTATCTAGTCCAGGTTTGCCTTTTTTGCACTTTCTAACCCATATGAATTTCAAAAGCAATCAAATTTTGGCTAGGTACTTCTTTTCTGCCTTAGAACACTAAGAAATATTCATTTGCTCCATTTGAGCCAGATCTGTTCAGTAAGTCTTTATACTCGTATAAAGACTTTAGCTGAGTTTTTGGTCAGAATTAGAACACAAGCATCCCCAAGTCTTTAATCACTGGGTTTCAAGCACTTTTACCAATTTTTATGCAAAATATGCTTAGAACCACAAGTTTTTCTCTTTTTCTCATTTTTGACACTTTGTCTTTTGGCTTTTGGGTACTAAGGTTTGGTCAAAACCCTAGTCTCAAAGTGTACTTAAGGTAAAACCCTCTTTTTGAACACCCTGGCTCAATCAGATTTGTCAAATTTGGTCTCCAGATGCCACTTGAGACATTATACGTGTATAAAGTCTCTGTTCACAAAATTTCAAGTTTTCTTCACAGAACTCTTGCAAATGCCCTCTTATATGCACAACAGCAATCAGTCATGAAAAAAATGTCAACAAGAACCTGTTTATTGCATTTTTAGCCTCAAAATCAACTTTTCAGAGATCGTGAATGCAAACAAACACGTCAGCAAATAAGTAATCGTTGAATAGCTCTAGATCAAAATCGGATCCCTTACCTAAAGCTACTCCTACACATCATGTGGGGTTTTGCATTTATGAGTAGAAAAACGCTTCACTGCCACACACAGACTAGTAAGATCTTTTCTCTCCGATACAACTATTCTAAACTAACTAACTGTCAATCATGAAAGACCCAGGCGAGACACACACTCCCTCGAACCTCTCTTTGATACTTAGTTCCTATCTAAGATACAAGGAAATTTGGCGAACCAAATGGGCTTTTACCTCGTAGGATTAGTCAAAGGTCACCTACTTAGGGCTCTGTCCCCGGCAGCGGTGCCAATGTTGTGATGCAGAAACACTGCTCGCAGACGTTGATACAATGAGAACCAAGCCAACAACAAGTTGTCAACCTAGGACGGAGTTGATCCGCAAGTGCATGGAAACAAATAGTTGATTGTCACTCAACTATTCGACCTTCTCTAGACAATCACTACCAAAGGAAATCATTCTAAAGCACTCTAATCATACTAAACTCCAATCTTTCCTACAACACTTTCGTTCACCGAAACATGGTCAAACATTGTCGATTCGTCACGAAACTCAAGGATCCTACTCTACACACCTAGAGGACACTTCCCTGAAGTTTCTAACCTAATCCACATCCCGTCAACATATGGTGCAAAAATTGCGTATAAAGACAGGCCGAAATTTACAGGTCGTCAAATCTGGAAATGTTTAGTCCTAAAGTTTAGTTCTACTTGCCGTGAATGCAATGACATAAAGCAATCACAAAACGGACACACGGATAGAGAGAAAAGTCATTCGGAAGCTCACGGAAGAGCTCTTCGTGAAGAGACTGAAACCGCTCAAGCTTGGCGTCGAAGCGTAGCTCTCGCCCTTGCTAACACGATGGCATAGTCATTTCCACAATGTAGTGGTCACAGCATGCAAGGGGAAGGGAAGAAGACCTCTCTCACTCTCACGCACAGTACGCAGTCACCGTACGTTCAGATAAACCCCAAAAATGATTAAAAAAAGACCCCTTAGGTTTACAAAAGACTGGCTTTTATACCTCAGCCTTGGAGGTGTCATCTCATCAAAATGAATTCTACTTCCTATGAGGGGTGTTGTTGAGTAGCAAATACAATGACATATGTTCCGAAAATTATCTGGAGCCTGAAGAATTAATTACATTTAAGCTCATAGTGTGAATAGTACAAGAAAAATGGGATTTCAGATGCGGTTGATTTGTAGGTCAACATCAGTCCCGACTCATGTTGATATTTATCCAAGGACTAAGAAATGAGGATCTTCAAAAGGATTTGTATATGAAGAAGAGCTCAACTCTTGGTCAACTCTAAACGAGTTGACCAAGGAGTCTTTATACCTAGTAGACAATTGTGATTTCTACAAGGAAAGTGACTACAAGGATCTAGACAATGATTCATCATCACAGCATAGTGGAGCTAAGTCTACAAAGTCAGCACAAAAGAGTGAAGAAGCTATAAATCAAAAGAGACTTATTGACGAAGTGCTCAAAAGGATAAGCCCAATTGTTAAGCCACAGGCTGAGCAGCCTAAGTGGTGTGCCATTGAGCAGAAATGGACAAATCATGATACAAAAGAGTGAACAACAAGGGATATGTGAGAGAGCAACAATATTTTCCACCATCCCAAGTAGCACCTCCTCAGGTGCCACCAATGCCTAGGTACACAGTAGGGAATTTTCTAGGATCGGTAGGGGTTGAACGACCACAACCATTTTTCGGGCAACAGCCACCTCTACGAGGAATGAGACCGGTGGGTATTAGGTATGCACCCACTATAGAGGAATTGGAGGAACAAGCCTTAGTGCTTGTGCCTGTGTAATATGAAGAGCCAAGTGAATACAGGGCTAGTTCAGTATAATATCCACCCAAAGAGCCAAAAGCATTGGAACCTTGGAGCATGATTGGGAATGTTGGACCACCAACAACCGCTCGTGTTGCAAGAGAAGGTAGATACAATTTGGAAGAATGCACATTATTGTTCATAGCCAACAGTGGGTTAGCAAGACAAAGGCTTGCTTATCAATAGAGAGTGGCTCCAAGAGTGCCATGCCAACCTTTAGGACCGTGCTACAAGTGTGGCGGTGACCACCTTCTTATGAAAGATTGTCCTAGTATAGAGATCATTAGAGTGGATGTATACAATCCATATTGTGGCATTACTCATTTGATCAATGACTACCCAAAAAACCCAAATAAAATAGTGAAGACAATGTTAAACATACAGAGGGCAATGCCATCAAGTACTAGTTCTGAAAATGTACTTGTGGTACCTATACAGGTTGTCACAAGGGTGCAAGCTCAAAAAGCAAGAGAACCAATAATTGAGGAACGCAAAACAGATGCACCTAGTGCTAAGCAAAAAAGTCAACACAAAATATGGCTACCACAAATTGTAGCTCAATCTAGAACAACGAAGAGAAATCAGGTAGCACAAGATTCTACCCCAAAGCAAGCAATGACAATCAAAAACCAACAGAAGCGAATTACAACCAAGGCTACTGAAATCTACAGATGGATACCTTGTCATCAATTACAAAAGCAAGGCTTTTACAACGAAAATCATCAGGTTTGGATACCGCAGCCTAGTGTCCATCAAATTATAGAAGAAGGTAAAATGCCAAAGATGGTCACACGAAGATAAAAAAGAAGATGGGTTCCAAAATTGCTCATGGAAACTCTATCACAAGGAACTCACACCTATCACCAACCACTTCTCATGGGAGATAAAGCAAAAGCTACATCGGTCCCTACAAGTGCTGAAGGACTTGTTTCATAAAGTAGTGACAACATACAACAAGCAAGTCAAGAGGAGCCAAAGTATGCCAACCTACTCGACAAAAATGTTGCATCCAAAGACCAACACAATGGAAGAGGCCTAACTGGCCTTGAACAGGTAAGTCCAAGTTTCCATTAAAAATACATGGCATAAAAGTCAGAGTCGGGCAACTAAGCCACTAAATGAGCAAGACATTAGTCCCAAACCTTCATGTAATATTCTATGTGGTCTAAGAATCTTAGTTATTTTAGGTACTGCTCAAGCTGGAAGAGTTGAACATAATTATGTTGTGTCGCTCATGATGGTATAGGTGAGCATAAGAGTCGAAGTCATTATAGTATAGTGGTAAGTGAAGGAGGAAGTCGAAAAGACACTCACACACTCAACACAGTGAGGTATGAGTGGAGAAGCTTCTACATCAAAAACCCTTCTTGGAAACATGGAAGCTATTGATACGTCCTTTGATGTCACATGTGCTACATTATTCCTTGAAGCACCCATCAACTCCATCTCTTACATTGCATTCTTTTGTTTGAAAATTTTCATATGCATATAGAGTGTCCCATAATTGACACTTTCATTAAACACTCTTCCTTTGTTTCTCCCAAGCACTCACCTTGCATGACAAGTACTTCAAGTCCAAATGCTCAACTCCAATAAGAGCGTATACCAAAAGCACTTTTTTCCCACCGGGTTTTTTTCCCTTTGGTCATCCAGGTTTTAAGACCCTAATCTAGAAACCCCTCATCATCAACTTCTTGTATATATTCCTTCTACATCAACAATAAGGAAATTGCTACCCAAATCAATCGACAATGACTTGGAGCAAACATAGCAGGTCTCCATATGCTTATCAAGAGCATCTTTTATCTAAAAGGGCGACAACAAAGCTCCATCAAAAAATGGCAAGTCAAAGAATGGCCTACAACGACAAGCAATGAAAAGTTCACACAGTGCTTCAACATTGGTGACCTATTGCAGACAGCTCAAATTGCAGTGGACCTTGAAAGAAAATCCATCATAAATTCCACGCCTCAAAGAGGATCAGCTCTACAAGCTCAAACACATCAACATCCATCTTCATGGTGGCCAAGACTGGCAACAAAGCGAATATTGTTCAATGAGTTAAAAAGTTGTCATGATAATCAAAGATCAAGTCATGTATCAACAACATGGCATATATGAATCACTCAAGGAAGGGGGGAGTGTCATCAACGACAAAGTACTTCCCAAGCTGAAGTCCAACCTTGAAGACAAAGCTGAAGACAACCCTATGACAAGACTGCACAAGGCCGTGTCAAGGGACGACACAAATTAGGAAGGGGGGAATGTTTGAGGACAAACCGAACGGACGTCCACCTGGCCGGACACGTAGCCGGACACCACATTTGTACTCTTTAGAATGCCCTAGGTATAAAGGTTAATAACTTTAGTGTAAAGAGAAGGCTTATCTTTAGAAGAAGAAGGGAGCTCAGAAAACGTACGATCAAGCTACGAGTTGCTCCACCTTGTAATCATCGCAGTTAATGAATGGGTAATCCATTTTCGATTCCAAAACTTGCATTATATTCCTCTTTCTTTGTTCTTTTTTGTGTAAGCATTGTCAGTTTTGTTGTGGTTCATGACAACGCGTCTGTGAGCTATAATTGCAGGTTTGAGCGCTTAAATCGCTATTTTTAGTCGTTTTGATCATAGTAGAGTGTTCTTAGACCATAGGATGACAGAGTTGGATAGTTCTGTTACAGTTTTCAGGACCTTTTTCATGATGGATTGTAATTTTGATACCTTGTTGGATTGCAACCATACTTGCTAGGATAGTGCCCCTAGGTGTCCTAGACCTCCTCCTAAAGTTTCAGTGCATTTCGAATCCGTTGGAGTGTTGAAATGGCGTGATGACCTAGAGTTGTGAGAAAGGACATAGGAAAATTTCCCTGATCATTGAGTGTTGGTTTGCTTGTAGAGTTGTTGTGTTTGTTTTTTAAGGTTCACTTTGTGAGATTGACGATCTCATAGAGTCTCCATGCCCCAGCCGAGTCACTTTCTCTGAGTATTGACATTATGTTAGTGCGAGAAAGCTATGATGTAGACGTCCGTCGTGGCGACCCGCTAACATACGTTGACACAAATCACATCTCTGCCGCTCCAAAGCTAGGAATCAATATTTTTGAACTTGTGTATATGATCTCCTCTAGCTCGGTGATTGGTGGCATTCCCATCATGATCCACGTTTCATAAGTCATTAGATTCTTTGTCGCTTTTGGATCTATCTTAGCTGAACATGTGATTTTGAGTCTTGTTTCTTCACCTATGCTGAATTTGATCATCTGTATGAGACAATCAATCTTCTTCTTTGTCCTTGTTCTTCTTTTGATCTTGCATTTTTTGAACATTTGATGTTGAGCTTGGAAACTTTTTTCCTTCATCTGCTTTTATTTGCGCTTTTTTGGTAGTCAACTTCTTTGAAACAGCTTTTGTCGATTCTTCAGGTATGTCAATGATGACATATTCTCGTTGTTGCACTGCTTCCTTTGTTTGCACCTTGGAATCATGCTCCATGACGTAGCTATATATTTCACCTTTTCTGCTTTCACACTCACAAACCTCATTAGCTTCCTTCAACACCTTTATCGTAAACAAGGGAGTTATATCATACCCATCTTCATCACAAAATTTGGTGTATGTCACCTCATTTACACAAACATCAAGAGTTTCCAGTATTTGATTCCATCCAAAGGGTTCAAATAACTCCTCTGGAAAAGGTTCAGGTACATATGCCTCATCTTCTACTCAACGCTCTAGGATGCAATCTTGCTTTCTAAGACTTCCACTCTCAGAAGCTCTGTACATCCAAATATGCGCTTTGCTTTCCAAATCAGTTGTGGAGTTTAAATCTTCCCCCAGGGTTTGCACTACATCTCTATAACTATGATTCGTGACACTCATCTTTGTAGTTACATCCTTGTGTCTAGGATAGATATAGTCATAACCCCAGTCTTGTACCATTTTGAGCTAACGCATGAATGGCCTGCCCAATATGATATTAAAGTTGTTGCTCTTGTCAAAATTCATTATGGCAAAGGTGTGCTCATACTCGATGCCACACGAGGATACAATGATTTGTTCTAATATTCCAATCGGTTTCTCTGTGTATCCATCTGCTAATTGTAGTTTCATTTGAGTTTTTGTAAGAGCAAGATTTCCCCATTTTTTCCATATCTCTTTGGTTGCAATGGCAATTCTTGTCCCACTATCTAATATAGAAATCATCTTTATGCCTTTGTATTCAAGCGGTAAGGTGGTGTTTCCTTCTTCGCCTTCACAGTAATCACCCACCTTATTGACTGGTATTGGCTTTGTCTGTGGTTTCTTAAGCGAGGTATCATCCATCTTTTCATATGCAAGTTGGTCATGTGAAGGGATTTTCAACCCCATGTTTTCCAGGTGTTTGCCCATTTGGCCCCATAGATGCGGTCTAATTTTTAGTAGCTCTGAGAGATAGAGTGTGCATTGTATAAGAGAAGACATCAATTCATGCAAGCTCTTGGTATCCATCTTTTTTGGTGTGGCTTTCCACTGAGAAGGTACCATTTTAACCTCCGATTTTGTTTCAAGTTCTCCTATGAAAGATGGCAACGTCTTTAGGGAGCGCGGTTTACTCTCTTCAGATGCAACAGACTCGACATCCCCATATAAAGATCGTATATCCCCAGGGAAAATTTCGTGATCCATGTTTATCTCAGGGATAGGTGCTGACTGTAAAGTAGCACCTATCCCTGAGATAAACATCTTTTTGGTTTCTTATTGATTCCCATAAGGATTGTGGCCACGGTTCTTCTAGCTCCGGAATAGGCATCACTGCTTGTGAGCCCACCCCATCTGTGGTATTGGCTACTTCTCTTGTATCTAACTGTGCCTCAACTCCTAGCTCTTCCTAGTCTCTACAATACCTTGGCTCTCCAATTCTTGGACTTTATCGCGGATTAGCACCTCCATTTTTGGAGCATCTGGAAATGGTTCCATAAGACCGTGGGCCTTTTGGATGAGCTCCTTGCACATTTGCAACCTCTCTTTTTCATACCCTGGATGAGGGTATGCTAGCCACCTATCCTCTTGGGTTTGGTTGGGTTTTAGCCTAGCTTCATAAGCTTTCAAGATTGCATCCAAAGTTTCAAACACTTTTTCCACTAAGACTGAACCTTCCGAGTTAGTCTTTGACTCTTTAGGTTCCTTTGCGTTTTTGTTTCTTTCTTGCTCTTGTCTAAGCTTCTCTCTTGTTTGATTCAGTTTAGTTTCCAAAGCCGCTTTCTCCTTAAGTCTCTTCAATTTCATTTTGTCTTGTTTGCCTTTCCATGATCTTCTTCCGAAGGTTCTCATCGATTTGTTCTCAAATTCTGTTTGAGCAGGCAATGTGGCTTTTTCAGTTGGTTTGTTTTTGGTAGCTTCTTGAGCTTGAGCTTGAATCATCACGTTTAAAGGAATGGCGGGTTCTACCTTGGATCCGCTTGAAGAAGGAATCACGCCTACAACATTCATTGTTGCTTTTCCCTTGTAGTCTGGAATTTTAGCACAATATTGGCGTAGATGGTCTATACCACAACATTCACAAAATACAAATAATTCGATTTATGGACCCTTTTTTGGACAACTTCATGCCCAATGATCACCTCCACACTTATAGCATGGACCTTCTTGTTTCACAGCTGGTGATCCAGCTAATGATTGTTCTTGCCTGGTGAGGAAGTTCTTTGAACCATACTCATGATTGGCTATGAACATGAGCGTATTCACATCCATGGAGTAATTTTTTCTTGTAGGTTGTGGCATATGAGTTGGTTGAGCGTAGTTAACTATCACTCTCCCATCGTTTAGAAGATGTGGTTGTTGCCCTGGCAGTTGTTGCAATTTTGGTTGAGTGCTACACCATAGAGCGGGATGATCCCCTCCACAAGTATTGCATATCCTCAATTGAGGTTGTCGTACATTCAGGTTCCGTATGTAGCCTTGGTTTATTCTTCTAATCACCCCCTCAACCACTTGTTCAATGATTGGTTCCCAAATATTTTGAATATCTTTCTTTGTGGTTGATTTGCTCTTTAAGGAAGAGGCACTACAAGTCGTATTGTCTATATCTTCAGTCACCTCTCCATAGGCCTTGCAATTGTCAACTAGATATAGAGCTTCTCCAGTGACTTGGTTTAACGTGTGCATACTTTCAAATGTAGGTCCTTTTTTAGAGTTTCATTCACCAAGCCCTCTATAAAGAGAAATGATAATCTCTCATCTTGCAGTAGCTCTCTCACAAGACATCTGTCTATGTATTGTTTGAAGCAAAGCAGAGCTTCCTTCACTCTTTCGTCCTTTTTTTGCTTGAAAGCATAGATCTAGGACACTATGTTGTGTTTGATTCCCCTTTTCAAAAAAACCTCTATAAAATCTTGTAAGAGTTGTGCTATGTTTGAGAAATCATCTCTGTTTAGTGTTTGGAACCAAGTCAAGGCTGTTCCTTCCAATGTTAACCCGAATCCCTCATACTGAGTATGAAAATCCGTTATCTGTTCAGCTCTCAAAACTTGTTTGAAGAGAGATACATGAGCATATGGATCCCCTGACCCATCGTACTTTGTCATGACACATTGATCCACTTGATATGGTCTTAATTGTTGTGGTTCAGTCACCACTCTAACCAATTTGTTGTCTCTTGGAAATACATCTCTCGTTTGCTCCTCTCATCTTGGAGAAAATCCTGGCGGAATCCTTTGTGATGTGTATTGTGGCATCGTTATTGGATGAAAGCAAGTAGAGATTGGAGTACCCTTGTACGTGTATCGTTCTAATTCAAGTAGATTAACAAGTTTGTACTCACGTCCATACTTATCTACCATTAAAACTTGCACTCCATTGGCATCTGTATACGTGAATGCATAGAGGTTCTTATGGGTGGTCAACTCCCTAGCATTGGATTCTACACACTTGTAGAAGATATATGGCTCCCCGTTTGTGAAATTGTATAAGCCATCATGAACATAATCCATTAGAACTTTCATGGCTTCATTGGTTCTAATGAATCTCACGTTTGGTTTGTTGATCAGAGGATGCCTCTCCTCTATGTATTCTCTCAATCCCTCTGTTGAAGGCATTGCAGCGTTTCTTGCGTTTTTCATGTCTCTGAGTGGAGTAGATAACCCTGGTGGTGGATGATTTGTCATGGTTATGGCTCACTCAAAACTCTCAAGATAGTCCTTGACAAGCCCAACTTTGGTTTAGTGCAACTTATCCCTTGCTACCCCCGGTAACGTCTCTCAAAAATCAAGAATTTGTGACTTTTTGGTTTTTGGATAACCGTTCTGGGTCCCCTAAAAGTTTGGATTTAGGAAACCTATAAAATTTGAGCTCTAAAACCAAAACCCTAAAAGTGTGTGGTATTGCCCGCAAGCTTTCTTCCTAGCTATACCTGACTCAATTTGGAGTTGTCTATCAAAAGTTAGAGCAATTTTAGTGAACTGCACTTGAAACAGCACTCAAAACAGTCTTAGGACCAGAACACAGGATCTTTGGCTTGTATCTTGGCCTCCCGAAGGTATTTTTAGCTCAAACTTGAGATTTGGGATGTCCTCAAGTATGTATACCAGATAACCAAGTCAAATACCCCCACTATGTTGAGAGGTACATGGATCGCGATCCATGTTCCAGTCAAATTTTTTTCTTCAAATTTTGACTGTGTGTAGACAAGGTCATAAGCAAACTATATACCAATTTTCAGCAAATTCGGAGGTTGAGGTATATGGATCACGATCCATGTTCAACCACATCTGGACTTGTCCTCTTAGGAGTTTGTTCCTGACTATATCCACATTCTAAATCTCAAATCTTTTTGGATTTGGACTAGTTTTGATAGGTCAATTGCCAACACTAGGTCTGTACTACGGTTTTTAGTGTATCACCTGTTTTGCTCCCTTTTGACCCAAATTTGCTCAATTTTGTCCAAAACTGGACTTGGGGATATGTTTCCTTGTATATGCACTACTGATCTGGAAAATTTTCAGGTTAAGCTGTCGCTAGGGTACATGGATCGCGATCCATGTTTGGAGCCCAAATTGACTTCTCTTGGTATCATCAGATTCACCATGCTTAGGATGTCCTATGTCCATGTCCTATGACCTCTGCATTGAAAGTTAGGTCAGTTCTGGCACTTGCACAGAGTACTTTGCAGTTCTGGGATTTTGGACAGGTTTTTGATATCCAATTTCACTTTTGAAAAGACCACTTGACTCCTTGTGATGTCCTTTAACTATGACACAAGTTTGGTATCAATTTGTGACAAAGGAACATGGATCGCGATCAATGTACCTATGTGTCAAATTGTACTGAAACTTGGCACACAGCTTCCCCTTGGTCCACTGATCCCTACTATATGGTTTTTATGCGATTTGGATCACTTTAGGTCAAGCAAAAGTCAATCCTTAGGTTTGTTTTAGGGTTTTTCTTTTTGTAGTGTTATTGACTCTTTTCACCTACTTTTTGAACTTTTTTGACAATGTTTCTTTGGGGACTTTTGTTCACAATGGTCTCTGCTACTACAGGCTCGAAAAGTTTTTTTTCAAATAAATTTCATGAGGTACATGGATCGCAATCCATGTTTGACATCAACTTGACATGAAACTTGGTTAGCTTGTAGTCCATGTTATGATGACACTATTCCCCAAATATTTTTGAATTTGGACAAATTTTTCTTAGTCAAAAGTGAGTTTTTTTGTCTGCCCTGCGGTTTTTGACTAGTTTCTGTATTTGGCTATTTTGACCAACTTTTTTCAATTTTTTGCTATGGCCCCTTTTGGCAAAGTTGTTCCACTAGTTATCAAGGATGTACTTGTCAAATATCAACCCAAAATGTCAAAAAGGTACATGGATCTTGATCCATGTTTGGCAACACTTTTTCATGAGTTTTGTTCTGTTAGTTCTTTATGCCCTGTAGAAGTCAAATCTCACCCCTTTTTGAATTTGGATCCCAAAATCTCAAGATTTGCCCAATTTTGTGTCTAAAATGCTTATTTTGTTGTTTTTGCCCTAACAAACAATTCTGATGTAATTTTTGATTTTTTCTTTCAAGCAAACTTGATCAGAGCAGTTTCCAATGATGCTCAATGTCACTAATCACTTTTCTTGCAAATTTGGTCTCTGAGGTACATGGATCGCGATCCATGTTCCTCCACAGCTTCTTACCAGATTTGTTCTAGAGAGTATGCTGATGCCTTTTATCCACAAATTTTTGAATTTGGATCACTTTTGAGGTCTCTACCATCAAATGTTCAAAAATTCAGAGTTATGGTCATTTCGACCAAAATATAGTTTTCACCCTTTTTTCTCTCAATCTTTTAGCCCAAATTTGATAATGGTAGTTTCTACTTACCCTACTCCTAAGTACTGAAATGAAACATGAAACAAAAACAAACAGAATGGTACAAAATAGTCATAACAGAAAACGGTATAGCACTCTAAAAGTATAGAGAAAATCGAAGAATGAAATGCTTTTGGCTATCTCACTCACAACCCTTTTTACTTCTCAAGAATAGATCTAGCAAGTCCTCGACTTCTAGACTCTATCAAGCACTAAACCCCGTGTCTAGGTGCTTCATTGCTAAGGTGTAAATGGAATGGAAAGAAAAATCTTAGAAAAGAACACTCTAAATACGCACTAGGTCACTCACCATCTAAGGATCATATCCCCGACAACGGCGCCAATGTTAGTGGGTTGCCGCGACGAATGTCTGCAGCATAGCTTTCTGGCACTAACATAATGTCAATACTCAGGGAAAGTGACTCGGATGGGGCATGGAGACTCTATGAGATCGTCAATCTCACGAAGTGAACCTTAACAAGCAAACACAACAACTCTACAAGCAAACCAACACTCAATGATCTAGGAAATCTACTTATGTCCTTTCTCATAGCTCTAGGTCATCATGCCATTTCGGCACTCGAACGGACTCATAATGCAATGAAACTTTAGGAGGAGGTCTAGGACACCTAGGGGCACTATCCTACCAAGTCTGGTTGCAATCCAACAAGGTATCAAAATCACGATCCATCATGAAAAAGGTCTTGAAATTGCAACAGAACTATCCAGAACTGTCGTCCTATGGTCTAAGAACACTCTCCTATGGTCAAAACGACTAAAAACAATGATTTAAGCACTCGAATCTGCAATTATAGCTCACAGACCCGTAGTCATGAACCACAGCAAAACTGGCAATGGTTACATAAAATTTAAAGAGAAAAGAGAGAGGAACACAATGCAAGTTTCGGAATCGAAAATGGATTACCCATTCATTAACTACGATGATTACAAGGTGGAGCAGCTCGTAGCTTCAGCATACGTTTTCTGAGATCCCTTCTTCTTCTAAAGATAAGTCTTCTCTTCACACTAAAGTTGATGACCTTTATACCTAGGGCATTCTAAATGGCCAGTGGCCGGTTCACATGGGCTTTTACAAATGTCGTGACAACATTACAACTCAAGGAAACTCAAGGAATTGACTCACCACTCTGGAATCATGATTACACAAAGTATTACTACACTAGCTCGGAAAACTAATAGAGTACAAATGTGGTGTCTGGCTATGTGTCTGGCCAGGTGGGCACCTCTTCGGTTTGTCCTCAAACAATGTATCAAAGTGCCAATAAGGAGAGATGAGATGCCTTAATGCCAATGATGGGAGCTAGAGCATTTTCTAAGTGGAATATAGATTTTGCTGGACCGATTTCACCCCTCGGTTACAGAACTCATGCCCCATATATCATTGTGTCTATGGACTATCTCACAATGGGCTAAATCTAAGGCCACACGGAAAGAAGATGCAAGGACCACTACATAGTTTCTATATGAAAATATCTTCATTAGATATGGTCTACCCATAGAAAATGTGAGGGATTGTGGAACATATTTCATTAATGAAGTTATTGAAAATATTTTAGACAGATTCATGATAGTTCACAAGAAGTCTATTCCATACCATCCACAGGCTAATGGAAAAGCTGAAGCTACAAATAAGACTCTATGCACTGTCTTGACCAAAATAGTATCAAATTTAAGAGCAGATTGGGACCAACAGTTATAGTCTACACTATAGACTTATAGGATAGCCTACAAAACATCTATTGGAACAACACCATACAACATGGTATTTGGTCTTAATGTTGTCTTGCCTATGGAGTTCTTGATCCCAACATTAAGAGTAGTTAAACAGCTCAAATGGACATGTCATGAATTGTCTTCAAGAGTCAATGACCTAGAAAAATTAGATGAGCTTCACCTGAAATCTGTAGATTTTATCTACGCTCAGAAAAGAAGACAAAAGGAATTTTTTGATAAGCATGTACGCCTAATAGAGTTTAAACAGGGGACTATATCCTGGTTTATACATTGAAACAACATGCAAAAAAACTTAAAAAGTGAGGGATGGGACCCTTTGTGATCAAAGATTTATCACCAAGCAGGGCTGTCAAGTTTGCTACATTGGATGGTGAAAAAATACATAATTGGATTAGTGGCTATCGGTTTAGAAAGTATCATCTACCACTGACCCAGAACATGCTTCAACAAATACATGCAAAAAAGAAACGATCTCAAGAAAATTAGCACATAGTCAAAGAATCTCAAGACAAAGCCAAGGACCGCATGGCAAAAGTGGAGGCCAGTGAAATCCTAGCAGACCAAGCTTACAGGTACCTCAGTAAAGACAAATGGTAAACCCCAAAAACAAACCCAATGGTACAATTAGGTGGTATGAGTATCGAAGAAGTTGATTGTTGCACAAGGTAATCAAGTGCAAATCTGGATTCCAAAGCAACACAACAATAAACTCCCTTCAGTACAAACCTTTTAGGTCCCACCAACACCAAAGTCATCTTCCCAAAGACTAAATGTGAAGCAAAATTTGCTACATAAGAAATTAGAGCCAACTTCAAAAAAATCAACTCAATTTGGGATACTTAAACAAAGGCCAACAAAATCAACATATGTGGATCTTGGATTCAAACAAGACTGTCAACACAAGCGGCAACACGGATTAAAAGTACAAGGGCATCCCTTGTCAATCAAACAACAAGTGGCACAATTAGAATGATTATTATTTCACCGCTCTCCCATTGGTACTAACATAACAGGAAACCTCAACATCAAATGCCAATAAGAAAATTGCTTATAACCTCCTCTCACACAACATTAATTTTTCCCATGCATTGATCGAGTATGCATATAGGGCCGCATTACATGGCTTGCATTAGCATAGAGTGATACCCATGCACAAAATAAACCCTAGTGTGGTACACCGTCATCCGAGAGGACTCCAACTAGGAGGGAGGTGGCATTCTCAATGCGAACCCGACAAACTAAGAAAGTACTAAAAGGACTGTTAACCCTCACGGACACCCTATGACCTTCGACGGATGCTTTATTATTTATTTGATTGAGGACTAGGCTTGTCGGTCCAATAGGTGATCATCGATGAGAGACGCACCACTTATCTTATTTTTACAGTAGTTTTGCAAACGACCGACAATTGTGGGTGCCCATGTGTGAATGGGTCAAACTCTTATAAAAGGTCCATTTGACCTAAAAATCCTCATTCTTGGAGGTTTAAGCAAAGAAGTGCTCTTGCTCCATCTCTATCTCCTTCGTGTGCTCACGTGTGTATATGTGTGTGTGTGCACGTGCGTGCACACTTGAGAGAGAGAGAGAGAGAGAGAGAGAGAGAGAGAGAGAGAGAGAGAGGGAGGGAGAGATAGGGGGAGAGAGAGAGTGTGTGTGCGAGATTGAGCATTGTGGTGGCATCGGCTGCAGAGGCTCCTTCTTCTTCGTAGCATGGGATCCTTCACGACAAAAACATTGAGCGATGAGTGATACACCATTGTTTCTTTGAGCTTGCTAGGACTATCTAGTTGTGTGCTTGCAGCCTTTTGAGGCTCGCACACAATGCACAAGCAAGTTCGCAGTCTCCAACACGTGTGGCAAAGCGCACATTTTGATGCCACTACCGAGAACTACCTTGCACTAAGCTTGATGAGCACTCAATACTACCTCAGGAAGCCTTCACTTCTGCCAGTTCTGTGTTTTTTCTGAGTTGTGTAGATCTACTAAGTGGCTGTAATGCACACGTTTAGCAGGTTTGTTAGAATTTGTTAGTATTGAAATTTGCATGTTTTCTGTTAGATTTGCTAAGATCTGTAATGTGGAGGTGTTAGTAGATCCGTTAGCTGGTGTAAGTCTGTAATGTGCTCTGTGAGTAGATGGAGTACTCTGTGAGTGAGCAGTTTTGTTCTGTTAGTGCAGACAGTGAGTAGTAGAGTAGACAGTGAGAAGATTGACTGTTTGTGAGTGTGAAGTTCTGTGTTAGATAGTGTTTGAGTGGAGGTAATTAGTGTTAAATAATTGTGTTAGCTATGTGTTAGTTGCAAGGAGGCGCATGTGAGCTCGACGCCCACGCGCAACATTATCCACTATATACATATATATATATATATATATATATATATATATATATATATATATATATATATATATATATATATATATATATATATATATATATATATATATATATATATATATATATATATATATATATATATATATATATATATATAAAATTAAAAACGCTCGAGATATCTGGGACTAAAAATAAAATTGAAAACAAAAAGAAAATTAAAAAAAAACTTATCTTAAAAGGAAGGATCGGGATAGGGATCATTCCCCCGAGCTCGAGCCCAGGCCCATGCTTCAGTCCTCAGTTTTATAATATACTATATACACTACTTTATATATAAAGACTAGGACCTCAAGTGAAGGGAGGGCATGTGGGACAAGTTACTCAAGTCCTTCACCATCCCCTTCACACTCACCCTTTGGACTTACTAATTCTAGTCCTCTTTGTACCTAGGAAAAGAATATTTTTAGGATTTTGAGGACTTTACATAAGCAAATTGGGGGCTGTAAATCACGGCACGTCCCCCTAGCCAAGATGCTCGTTTAGAGCTATCACACACCATATTCCTTTGCTTGGTTAAAAAAAGGGACCAAAAATAACAAAAAGTTTGGGTTGTAAACACCTAAAAGACTAGGTGAGCGGCCTTCACGGGCACTCACCAATGCTTCTAGAGTGTTGAGGTCACATGCACCTATGCACTGGTTGTGTGCTAGAGGACGATCACATAGAGAGTCTCCGTTTACACGGGCACTCATTATTCCTCCACCTTAGGCTCTAGGTCCTCAGCGGGAACCCAAGGTAGTACCATTTAGGATCCACATATTGCGTCTAGTGACTCTTCCTCTAACTATGATGCCATGGAAGGTTACCTGATGCCTAATCTCAATAGTTCAAGAAAAGACATGCATGCCATGTGCCCACGGTTGAAGCCAAACATGCTTAGTCGCTTGAAGGAGACTTTTAGTAGATCCACTCGCTCCGAACATGGAGCTAACATTGTGAATGAAGGGGGTGGAAAAGTAAAATTCACCATTCATGACTAACGTAGACCCCACGCTCTTGGAGAGTGTGCACATGCATACTGCATTCATTGCACCCCTTGACTCTTCAAAGCTATTCCCCTCCGAGGTTATATTACCTGATGGTAGAAGCCTTGCCACAGTGCAAGAGGTTGAGCGATATATCATTGCGGCTAGGCAAAGGGAAATTGAGAGCATATGCAAGGCAAATCAATGGAGAGATCTTAAGGCAAAGGACACTATGTCAACATCCATGCTAGTCGAGCAATTGAGTGCTCTTGATTAACAACCCACTAAGGGTCAACCCATAGAGAGCCACATTGCATCTAGTTCAAAGGACACCCCTAGCACCTCAATCCTAGATGGAGCGTTTCTAAATGAGAACTGGGAGTATGAACTACAAACGAAAATTATAATCGACCTATACACAGGTCACACCTATCACGTGGGTTGGTTAGATGTCCTACAATCCACAACGGGTGCTACTAGCGTAGAGGATCAACAACAATGAGTTTGTGATGTCATCATAGGATTATTGAGCTAGAGAGGCACAACAAAGGATCCACATGCCTTCAATGGGTCTCATGAGATTCTTGGATACAGGGAAGGCTAAGCAACCACCCTTATTGCAAATGGAGACTCCCTTGGTAAGTCCGATGGGATCCTCCATATGTTGTTTCTCTAGGGGTCTCTGTACAATCTGCGCCCACAAGTGATAACTTTACCTTTCCAAGTTTATCTCATCTCTCTCTTGATGACACCACGACTACCATGCCTATCCCAGTGATGGGCATGACAAAAAACACGCCATGGACCTCATTTGTTAGTAAAGCACCACTACATGGTAGCCCAATGCCTCCAGCAGTACCTACAAATGTGTATCAATCATATGCACCTATGGGTCCTCATGCTCATGTAGCTCCTACCCCTCCCATTGTTTCAACAACTTATGCTCCACAACCACAACACCCAAGATCTTCTTTCAATGGGACCATACCAGCTAGCATTAGCATGTCACATGCGATGTCTGCTATGCCTATGGCCACACATATGAACTTTGGGCCACCACCAGGCACACCATCGTACCCAACATGAAACCCAAGGTCTGCATATACGCCAAACACAATGCCAACCCCCATTACACATGCAGTCTCGAGACCACATGGCCCCACTATACCTGCTCACTTAGGTGACTTGGCAACCTTTGCTCAAGCTATTGGTCAATCCATTGCTAAAAATATGTGTAACACGCCGGATAGAGAGCCTAGAAGTAAGGCCGCAATGCAAATAGCCAAGCTCACACAAAAATTTAGTGGAGACGGGGACGTGAGAAAGCATATCGAAGTATTTGAACAGATATGTGATTCCCTATGAGAACACAATGACATGCATAAGAGTAATTCTTTAAGTCTAACCTTGAGTGGGAAGGCTAGAGATTGCTATAGAACCCTAAGGGTGGAAGAAAAAATGATTTACCCCACTCTTAGGAGACTATTCTTGAAAGAATACATACAAGAGGGAGTGCTTTGGGATGTAGCATCTCAGCTCCAGAAAGCCCAACAAGAGGAAGGAGAGTCCATGAGAGACTTTATTAGTCGCTTGAAGCATTTGAATTCTCGTTGTAATCCAAATTATCCTATTCAATAATAACCACTTGCTTGATATATTCATTAGGGGACTGCGACATGAGGATATCTACAATGTCCTAGTCATTAGAGGTATCACCACTTGGGAAGCAGTCACCACCATTGCGATCCAATTGGAGGATAATGTAATGATTCAAGGAGAAAGAGTGTCTGCTGAACCTAAATCTACTAGCTTGTAAGCATCGCATCTTCAGCCAATGACCCTAAAGCCCATTGTTAAGGAGCCAAAGATATCTGAGATGAATTTAGCAGACCTCAACGAGGCCATTCAAGAAAGTCTTAGAGACAATCGTGCTCCATAAAATAGTCATATGTATCCAAGAAGGAAGCAACTATGGTGCTTAGTTTGCTATGTTCTGCATAGGACCAGTGAAGGCCCTACGTTTAGAGTAAAATCTAATGGGAATTGCAATGCATGTGGGAGGTATGGTCATTAGATTGCATAGTATCCAAATGCACGATGGCCAATAGACCAACCTTAGCATGGGTGGGTACATCTCGAGTGCTTGCATTGATGTCGGCCCCACCTCTTGAACATACATCACAACACATGGTCCTAGGGCCCAAAATGTTGTGCAAACAACACCCTTCCCACCTTCAGTGCTAGGACCGCAGCCACCACATTCGAGAATCACTTCTGTGAATCAAGTGGGTTGTGAGACATCTATTGTTGGTTTGGAAGGTTGTGAGGAAAATATGGGATTGATGCACTTGAAGAAAGTCCACAATACTACATGGAGGACTATTCGAGACAAGTCAAACATGTCTATCAAGTAGCTGCTCTTGCGGCAAGAGGCCAAAATATCAATTACACTGCCAAGAGACCACCTCTTCAATGCTATGAGTGTGGAGGTCCACATCGTGTGGCTGAATTTCCTATTAGATTACAAAAGAATGCCACACTGATGCAAACCAATCAAGCGAGCACGTCTACAATGCCAATACTCATGTGTAATCGATGTGGCATAGATCATTTGATTGCCCAATGGCCTAATGATCCAAATTCACCAAAGATAACACCATTGAATTTAATTGAGGCTACTGAGGAGCCAACACAAAGTACGCATGTGGTATCAGTAAATGTACTCACACGATTGATGTTCCAAAACCAAAGCTATATTCTTGAAGAAAGAGACACATCATCAATAGCCCAATCTCAGAAGAAGAAGAAAACACAAAGGAAGAGATCGCAAAAAGCAGCGAAGTTATACCCCAGCTCAAGGACCAACATAGCGACTGGTGACGACCCCGTATATTGAACGACGCTGAAGAGGATTCTCATTCAGGTGAAACCATGGAAACTAAAATGACCACTAGGAAAGAAAAAACAAGGAAGATCGTCATGAGCCACAATGGCTAGGATCCAAGAAGAAGATAGGAACTTACCCAAACCCCATAGAGGAGATCAAGCGAGTCAAGAAATTACTGAGTTTGGTAGAAAGGACCCAAAGGGATCTAGAGCCAGTCATATCCAAATTACCAACACAGTGTTCCCTACGCAAAAACAACCTCACAAAGTCCATAGACCACTAGCCATACCTAGTGTCATCCAAGAAGAAAGTGACTTTAAGTCATGGAAAAGTGGACGCACTCCCTTCTTGTTGGAGAGAATGTTTACAGAAGGATTACCTGACTTTATCAAAAGAAATGGAGATCCCATCTTCCTCACGTCAAGGGACTAAAGCCAAGAAAGTACCATTAAATATTGCCAAGCTGATGGATTTCATGGCTTCAAAAGTTAGAACCACAATGTCCAAGCTATATGGAGACCCCAAGCTATTCTTAGCTCTTTGAGCTTTCCTCAATGGAGAACTAAAAGTCGGGCTACCACAATTTTCACAGATGGATGGATCGAGGGAAGTGCCAATAGAGGAGGAACACTTAGGTCCACAACCCAACCTATATGAGAACTTTGTTGTTGAAATACCTGTTAACAAGTTGCGACAATACTTTGAAGGTGATGAATCCAATGCGACCATACCAACCACTACCAAGGGATTAACTATGAAGGGAATCCTTGATGGTGGCGCTAGGGTTAGCATTGTGACTAAAAATTGTTGGGAAACTATGGGAAGACATCACCTTGGGACTACAAACATAATGGTAAAGATGGCCAATGGGACTATTGTTAAACCTATTGGGATGCTAAAAGATCTCAAGATCAAGGTCTTTAAACACAAAATAAGGAATACCTTTATTGTTATGGATTTTTCCAAGCACACTATGTCATCTGAGATGATCTTAGGATGTTCTTTCATGAGGGAAGCAAAAATGTTGCATGATTGGTCTCAAAACCATGTCTACTTACAGCTCCAAGATTCTGTCATTCGAGTTGATCTTGTAATTGGTCGGGCACATCCTCTAGGAAACAATATTATGATTGATCATATATCTGACACCATAGATCACTCGGCCCCATTGCAGTATTGTTACATGTGTAAAATGGACACTGATGTTGGGAAAGATTCTCCTTATATGGATGTTCTACCTGGGATGACTGAGTCTGACAATGTGGATTGGGTCCACCTAGCAACAGCCATAGACAATTGGGGAGATAGGGGGACAACCTGGGTAACACCTGAGGGGGAAGAAATGCCACAACTCATACCCTTAACACTAGGTTGGTAACCTAACAGGACATAAAAGTGTCCTTTCAGGGTTTTGAAAAAAACCTCCAAAACCATAGTAGATCCACTCATTTTGTAAAATCCTTTCATGAGGTTATAGTTCAAGGCCTATTAAACATGGAAAAAATAAGAAACTTGTAAAATTCCTCATCTTTTCGTCACACCAAGCCTCCAAAGTTGATGGACCAGTGAATTTTCATCAAAACGGTCATTTCTTACATTTTATTGCATAAAAATAAGATTAGAATTTTTGTAGGACTTGAGATAAACTCCCTAGTTAACTTCAATGGGTTGGTGATCAGAACATATGATTGCTTCTCACTCACTATTTTTTGTTTTGCCAAAATAAATAGGTACAAAAAAGTTGAATTTTTACCATTCTGCAAACCTATCATCAAAGTTTCTATAGCCACGCTCAATAAAAATAATATATGCATGTTTTCTTAGTTCCCTATTGTCCTTTATGTTCATAAGGAGCCATGGAGCATGTCAAAAGAATAATACATTTCTTACCAAGGGGAATCTTGGGGACAAAGATGAAGTGTTAAATACAGCAAACATGAAAAAACTAGGTTCAACATTATGAGTTGTAGAATCCCATAGAAACTATTCAATATCTAGCCAAATTTGATCCTTATGACTAGATATGGTTACTACCTACAAAATGCATGTAGTTGTCACAAGAAACTAACAATATTGAAAAAGCTATACTTGATATACTAGAATGTTTCGTTTTCTTCTATAATTGAAAAAATCAACCATCGTTGTGTACTATGCAAAATAGGGTATTAGGTGCCCCAAAACTCAAGGAATGCTAGCTTTATGTTACAATATATGACATAGAAAATCAAAAATGCATTTGGATATCATGAAATCCACCAAAAAATTCATAGAAGAGCTAAAATTGGCTAAAAAACAGGATTTGACAATTTTTGTAATTTGGTCATAACTTACAACTTTAATATTTATTTCTCCCTAGAAGCATCAGGACATGTTGAGGACTACTAAAGATAGTTATCTAGCATTATAGACCTCACAAACATGAATTCTAGAGTGGTATAGTTCCAAAAAGTTGGAAAAAGGCAAAAATAGGACCCGTTGTTTCACACAGTTTAGGTTGTGAAATGTTGTGCAAAGACAATGTTAAAGATGGAATTGATATTCCAAAAAAATGTCGAGTTTTTTTCAGCTCATGACACAAATTTCTAGATAGATAGCACCTCAAAATCTATTTTGAAACTCTTGAGATAATTCAAGGAAAATGGTCACTTAACAGGACATAAAAGTGTCCCAGGACATAAAAGTGTCCCATTACCAACCTAGTGTTAAATATGATAGGAGCAATGCATATAGCTTCTGATGACCTACAAGATGAAGGCTTGACTGACATTGGAACTAGTAGCGTCTCACAAGACTATAGCCCACACGATTTGGAGTCAAAATCATTGATTGAAATTGATCTGAAGATGAAGAATTTGAGTGAAATCTTGGTGCAAATGTAGGGACAAACCATTCAAGGGCCAGTGGTACCCTAGATGACAATCTATCCAGGAGAACAGAAGACACAAGTAGCGATTCATCTAGTGACTCTTCACTAGAGAACAGTCGTAATAAAAAATTAGACAAGAAGAGTAAGAGATATAAGAGGCAACAATATCGAGAAAATTTGCGTGCTAGAATAAATGAAATTAAATCTATCACAAAATGGCTTATTAATATAGGGGCATGTGATGCTCATCAGAAGTTGGTAGATAACTGGGGTGAATACCTTCAAAGTGTTATGTGGTGCAGTCCACAACCCATTGACATCGCATAGCTAGAGGCTACAGAGAAGCCAAAGTTGAAGCCATACCGTAAGGAGACAACAAAATTGAGAGTTAGCTCAACAAGAAAAGGAAGCAGATGAGAAATCACAGTCCACACAACAACAAGACCCCACAAACTTACACCCTGCACCTAAACATTTCAAATCCTACACCGCAGAAAAACATAAGGTTGTGTATACAAAGGCACAAAGGACACCTATTGATGGAAGTAATGGAGTCTATGATGGTCTAGCGATAGTTAAGGAAACAGCGTATGTACTTAAAAGAACTTCTCAAGGAATTCAAGGATGTATTTACGTGGACATATCATGATATGAAAGGTGTTCCATCTTCCATGGTGCAACACACGATTCCCATGAATAACATGGCTAAACCAATCCAGCAACGACCCTACCAAATGAATCCTAAGTATGCAAAGATTGTTCAAGAAGAGATTGAAAAGCTTGTCAAATGTGGATTCATATACCCTATTGAGCACTCATAATGGGTGTCTCCAATAGTTATTATGCCAAAAAACAATGGGAAACTCAGAGTGTGCATGGATCTCA
Organism: Adiantum capillus-veneris; assembly: GCF_014529385.1. NCBI lineage: Eukaryota > Viridiplantae > Streptophyta > Polypodiopsida > Polypodiales > Pteridaceae > Adiantum > Adiantum capillus-veneris. The sequence goes on along the minus strand of NC_140946.1, from coordinate 8,496,636 downwards.
AGAAGGTCAATGCTGCCACTAGGAGGGACCATTACCCCTTGCCATATTTAGAACATGTGCTTGAAAGAGTTGCAGGAAAGGAAGCTTATAGCTTTTTAGATGGGTACTCTGGATACAATCAAATCACAATTGCACCAATTAAATGATGCTGAGAGAAACTGCACCACTATAGAGAGGAAAATTTAGCTATGATTTACACAGTGAACAAATTTTGCTACTACCTTCTTGCCAGCAAGTTTTTTTTCTATGTTGACCATCAAGCATTTTTGTATCTAGTAAATAAACATTGTTCAATGGCAAGAATTACACGGTGGTTGTTAATTCATCTTGAGTTTGATTTTACCATTGTGGTGAGACCTGGTAAAAGACATGTCATGGCAGATCATTTGTCTTGCACACCCAATGGTGAAGCCCCTACTGGAATTAATGATGAATTGCATGATACTTTCCTGTTCCTAGTGGAGACCATGCCTGAATGGAGTGAGAAGTTTGTGAACTTTTTAGTTAACGGTTTTCCACCTAAAGAGCTTCATAAGGATATAGCTCAAAAACTGTTAAAGAAATGTGAACCTTATTCTCTAATTGTAGAAACTCTCTACAAGCTAGGGACGGAAAATATTCTTAGACGTTGTGCTCGTGAGGATGAGTATTTGTACATACTGCAAGAATCCCACATGAGTATAGCCGGAGGACATTTCTCAGCGGAGCTAACTGCTAGAAAGGTGTTGCAATCCAGCTATTGGTGGCCTACCTTATTTAAGGATGCATCACTTTTTGCAAAAGGGTGAGATGAATGCCAATGTTATAAGATCACACAACAAAAGGATAAGAATCCCTTACATCCTGTTAAAGTGACTCAACCATTTGAAAAATGGGGTTTAAACTTTGTAGGCCCAATTAGTCCGACATCTTGTAACACTCAATCTCGATATATAATCATTGCCACGGACTTTGTGGACAAAGTGGGCAGAAGCTAGCGTGACACGCAAAGCTGATGCAAGATCAACGGCCAAGTTTCTCTTTGAGAACATTATTACGCGATTTGGTTGTCCCCCTTTGAGATTGTGAGTGAAAATGGTACTCATTTTATAAATGGAGTGATAAAGGAACTCACCACAAACTTCATGATAGCCCACCATAAGTCCACGCCTTATTATCCACAAGCAAATGGCCAATTGAGAGAACTAACAAGACCTTAATTTTTGTCTTGACCAAAAAAATGGAATTTGAAGCTGACATCAGCTCTATGAGATGATGTCAGCTTCAAAGTGTCTATTAATTGTACACCATTCAAAATGGTATATGGCCAAGAAGCAGCTATGCCATGGGAGTTTGTAATTCCTAGTCTACGAGTAGCTTCACAAGAAGGTTGGGATGGTAACCCTTAAGATGAGCGTTTATATATGAGGTTAGACAAAGAAAGGCAATTGGCTATGCAAAATGCACTTGTGGAGAAAGATAGGAGAAAGAAAGGTTTTACCTTCATCTAAAGTGTTACAGCATTAGTCGCACATGTGGTTCTGTAGTCCTGCGGAGGTCTGGACATTACGGATAAAAAGTCATGCGGTATACGATAGCCGTGGCGGCAATTCTTCACAGGATATCATGGGATAGGGGGAGTGTGTGCACCGTTCCCGATCTGCGCTGGAGCAGCGGTTGTATATGGGGGCCATACCTGTCTTTTGATGTAACTCACCAATATCTATGTTATTCAGGGCATCTGCTGTCGTAACTCTGTGTCTAGATTACATATAAATGAAGCAAGAGGTGTTATGTGCCTGTGTACTGTGTAATGTCTTCTATCGTCATTCTATGTGTTGATGTTCACATAATGTAGTTGCGGGTAATCATTCCCGTAATGCATATTGCTCCTGTGTGGGCAATAGCCATTACATCTGGCAACCACGATGCGTGATGGACAACCTGCGATGAATATTCATGTGCACTGGGTCGCAGGGTCCGCCTGACCCTGTGGTTCCAACTGTAGGAAGACGTCGGAGGAGAGGCGGTTTGGATGAATTTGTTTTTTCTTCACCGCGGGTTGAGGAATCTGTATCTCCATCACCAAGCCCGGTGCGGGGCAGGCGATTGCGGTGAGCGCGGCGTACTCCATCCAATCAGTCTGTCCTCCTGTCGTATGTTCACCCTCACCCACATAGGTTTCTCCACCACCGTCTCCGATAAGCAGTCCGGGGGTGTCTCCGCCACTCTCTCCACCTCCTAGTGCTCGTCAGCTTTTTCCGGGAGGAGGTACAGTTGGGCAAGGGGTGATGGCTCATCCTCAGATTAAGTATAGTTGGTTTCAAGGTCTTTCGAGAGAAGACCCGGATGCACATTTGCACCAATTCAATAAAGCTTATGGATTGAATCATCCTGGGGTGGTGATTCCTCTCCATCAACAATTAGTGTTTGAATCTACACTCTCGGGGAAAGCTACGAAATGGTTGTCCGAATACCCTGATGATCATTTTCAGACGTATGTCAACGGATCCAGAGCGTTTCTACAAAGGTTTAGAACGGAAAAGACAGTCCCTCAACATTTGGAAAAGCTTCAAACGCTGCAGCAAAAGTCATTGCCAGTGGAGGATTACGCTGCAAAATTTCGAATGCTTTTGCAGAGGGTACCTTAGGCACAAAGGCCGGCAGCAGAGGTGCTGAATGATTTTTTTTTGCAGGGGCTCAACAAGGATCTCAGAATGGCTATGGCAATAGTGGATAAGGTAACTACTCCACTGGATAATGTAATTGCTAGGGTTGTAGTAGCAGGAGAAGCTTTAGAGGATACAGAATCTCCAAATAAATCAAAGAAAAAAGACAGGAAGAAATCTCATCGGAAGTCGCAAGACAGTGGCAGTGATAGTTCGGAGTCGGAGTCCGTAGTATCAGATTCCTCAGACTCAGGCAACAAGGATTCGGGGAAAGAATCGGAAGAGACACCTCGAAAAAAATCCCAGCGTCATGGGAAAGGTGCTTCATCCAGATCTTCGGAATCGGCTGCAGTGGCTAAAAGTCTAAAGGAACTATGGTGTACCCAGTGTTGGAATCCGGGCCATGCTGCTGAGGAGTGTGCAATGAATCAGAAGTGGTGTGCGATTTGCACGACCAATACTCATAATACAGTGGAATGTTATTTCAACGGTCGGGGTCGTTGGAGTCGAGGAGACTCTTCTACATGGCAACAACCACAAATAGGGAAGGGACAAGAGCCTGCTGTGGCGATGGCTCATGCTGATACATCAGAGACGCCTTTGCAAGGTCAAGCAGGAGGACGGGGTCAAGGAGGAGGACGAGGTCGCGGAAGAGGTGTCCGATATCCTAATCGACCCAAGACCTAAGACCATATTAGGTAAAGTGGGAAAATCCCAATTCCCAGGTTGGACAACTTTCAATATATCATGTATAAAATATAGAGATTTTGTCAAAAATTTGAGTTTTCTTAAGGTCTCATTCCACTTTATGCACATACAATACACAATGAAAACAACTAAAATATCATGGTTTCAATCAATTGGATTATTAGGAGGAGAGAGTATATTGCATCCATTATCGTTGTCTATGTTCTACTGTCCTACCTACAACTTATCTCAACATGGAGAGCTTGGTTTCTAGGTCCACCACTTGTCCAAGTTAATGTAAAAGTGACTCAAGGTTCACAACTTGTGAAAGCAAGGATCCATTGAGAATACAATCCACTTGGCTATTTTTCCTTAATTTATTGCATGTGACATTTAAGCAAGGTCCACTTCTAATCTATAACTTCTTAATTTGAGGCATGGGGCATACATAAAATATGTAGCATATGCTCTATTGCCTCATAGGAAGGTTGGTTTCAGGTGTGCACTTATCCATGCTAGCCTATCTTGGAGAAATGATGGAGCTTGCTTCTCTCCTTGTTTCAATGGAGACTAGCTTGGACAAGTGGTGGACCTTTGCTTCTCTCTATGTTTCAATAGAGTTAGCTTGGACAAGTGGTGATCTTGGAACAAAACCCCCATGTAAAACATATCATGGGTATTCCAAGTGATTAGAAAGATTACCATTTAAGATATAACCTTATAGGTTGGACAACTAGATCTTGGCTTGGAGAAATGGTGGACCTTTGATTCTCTCCATGTTTCAATGGAGTCTATCTTGGAGAAATGGTGGAGCTTGCTTCTGTCCATGTTTCAATGGAGCCTAGCTTGAACAGTTGGTGGACCTTTGCTTCTCTCTATGTTTCAATAGAGTTAGCTTAGACACGTGGTGGATCTTCAAAATAAACCAACTACTATCAATGTTGCCTAGCTTGGACAAGTGGTGGAGTGTTTCTCTACTCCATGTTTCAATGGATCTTAGCTTGGACAAGTGTTGGACCTTAAAACAAAAACCCCATGTACAACATAGAATGGATTTTCTAGATTTCAATGGAGTCTAGCTTTAACAAATGGTGGAGCTTGTCTTCATCCATGTTTCAATGAAACTAGCTTGGACAAGTGGTGGACCTTGTAACAAACCCTCCCATGTACAACATATCATTGGTTTTCTAAGTGATGGGAAGGAATACCATTCAAGATATAAACTTATAGCTTGGATAAGTAGTTGACTTTAAAACCAAATTCATCATAATACAATGAAATACAGGTCAGCCAATTCCTAAATCTTGAGACCAAACCTCCCATGCTATTAGAGATAATATATTGGATAAGTGGTGGACCTTCTATTATTTTCCCATGCCTAGTTTAGACAACCGGTACACTTCGCAGCTATAAAGGTTGGACGAGTTGTGGAGCCTTGTTTCTATCCATGTTTTAATGGATCCTAGCTTGGACAAGTGGTGGACCTTGGAAAAAAGCTTCCATGTACAACATATATGAGGTTTTCCATGTTTTAATGGAACCTATCTTGGACAAATGGTGAAGCTTTCTTCTCTCCATGTTGATTTTGGAACTACCTTAGACAAGTGGTGGAGCTTTTCTTTTCTACTCTTCATAATACAATGAAGTATATGTTGGTTACATGGTGAATCTTAAGGCCAAACCTCCCATTTTACTAGAGATGATAGGTTGGACAAGTGGATCAACCTTCTATCATTTCTCCATGACTATATTGGACAATTAGTAGACATAACATCTCTCTATGTTGTCTAGAGATGAGCTTGGACAAGTGATGGACCCTGCTTCTCTCTCCCTTGGTTTACTAGTTTGAAGACTCAGTATATATACTTTCTTAGATCTAGCTTGAACAAGTGGTGGACCTTGCATCCACAATCTTAATTCAGTATAAAAAAGTATATGAAAAAATAACATAGGAATCTTGGTTTGAAGGTCAAGCAATTAGGTTCCAAATGCACATAATAATATTTTTCCACCATATTAAAAGAAAGTTAAATATGCACATAATAATATATTTTCCAAATGCACATAATAATATATTTTCCACCCATATTAAAAGAAAGTTAAATATGTTATTACCAAATTGACAAAGGTAACGTCCAAGAATTATATCTTTCCATCTTGTCAGATCTAAATCTTCATCAAGGCGACATGCATGTATACATCAACTTTCAAGCCATTCAAGAATACATGCACTTAGATTCCATAGTTTTGTTTTCAAAGTCTTTTAGGTTCTAAAACTCTTTCACATAAAGTATGTAATGACAAAATTCTTGAAGCAAACATTTGTGCCCAAGAAAAAGATCCCTCTCACATATTTAAAGTCCATGAATTCTCTGATCCACACTTACAAGTTTTATTTTGACATCAAACATCAATTCTTTCATAGTTCCAAATAAATGCAACCTCGATATGAATTGACAAAAAATGAATTTCTTTTACTATATGACCCAACATAGGCCCCAATCAAATAAAAAATGAGTCCCCAAAAATTTGGGTGCACTCTAGCAATACATCAGAGTCCCCTTACAATAGGATGCACTCCAATAGTACATTGAAGTCCCCTTAGAGTAGGGTGCACTCCATTCAAGTGTTCATAAAATTGACACACCTTTTATAAAAAAAAAAAAGACTATATCAAATTATACAAATGTTGAAAGATACACACTAGAATAAAAAAAGCATCTTATAGCCATATTTATTCAATGCTTTCGTGTTGACAAGTACACACCAAGGACATAATTTGTCTCAGAATCACTATACTGATTTACAATTGTGTTGTATGTATAGACTCTCTTATCTCTTGCATACAACCATCCTACCAACCATGGAATTATGGTTCTCTGCAAGAAGTTTTGAAGTTGCTCGGAAGTTTGCCTCCACATCTTTGGAAATATAAGATATGTCCCTGGCATGTTCCACATCACCCTATATGGAGTGTCATCAAAAATTAAGGTATTGTTTGCATCCAAATCCTCAAATATCTTCCAAATATCACTCAGATTTTTGTGATAAACCCTTGTAAATCCTAACATGATATTTGGATTTTGGCAATTTTTGTTACTCATAAACACCTTGAACTTGGTATACTGCTCAGGAAAACACTTTTGTGTGATGCGTTGCACCCTTGTTAAGTTATAGCAACTCCATATCCATAGCTCAAAGTATTCAGCACAAAAATCCAAAAAACTTTGTGCGTCTGGTCGCACCACATGATAAACTTCATCTTTGTCCTCCACAAGTCGCATGTGTTGAGCCCAAGATGGCATAGAATCTCCATGTTTCATTTCAACTGTCTTGAGAAGTAACCCTCTAGATCCAAGATAAGTACTCTTTTGATGTCCTTGAAAGCAAGTGGTAGGTGATAAGGAGGTGATTCATTCCTTGGACAAGGTCTTGGAGGAGGTTGGATGGGTAATTCAATAGTTTTCTTCAATTTATGCCAGCATATAGCCAATCCATTTTTCTGTAATGGTTCTGAAATTAAAGAACAAGAACACTTAATGCAAACACAACAATAGACATGATTTTTACATTGTCTACCCTAAGGTTTTATTAGATACCAAAATCCATCTATGATCTACTCATTAATAGAAAGAAAGTCAAATTAAAATCCTGACTCTTTTTTATGCTACACTCTCTCTTAGTCTCAATACCATGGAGTTCAACTAGACTTAAGTCAACTAATAACTACTACTTGTTGTTAAAGGTATGCTTGAAGTGTATAAGGCTTAACCAATGCTCTAGTGTAGAATGGGTATTTAGGTCTCAAGGTCTACCACTTATCCAAGCAAAGATCCATTTAGATATGGAAACCCAATTTTTCTTAATATAATGATATAGAGTGGACAAGTGGTGAATCCTGAGACCAAGCCACTCATGCTACTAGGGATAATAGGTTGGACAAGTGGTGGACCTTGAATGTAAACCCCCCATGTACAAAGTATCAGGGGTTTTGGGTATTTCAATGGACTCTAGCATCTTGGAAACATGGTGGAGCTTACTTCTCTCCATGTTTCAATGGAGTCTATCTTGGATAAATGGTGGAGCATCATTCTCTCCATGTTTCAATGGAGCCTACCTTGGACAAGTGGTGCACGTTTGTTTCTCTCTATGTTTGAACAGATTTAGCTTGGACAAGTGGTGGACCTTGGAACAAAATCCCCATGTAAAACATATCATGGACATTACAAGTGGTGAGAAAAAATACCATTCAATATATAACCTTATAGGTTGGAAAAGTGGTGGACCTTAACACCCAATTATTATTAATATAATGACATAGAGTGGACAAGTGGTGAATCTTGCGACCAAACCTACTAGGAAAAGTACGTTGGACAAGTGGTGGACCTTGAATGCAAACCCCCCATGTACAAAATATTACTCATGCTACTAGGAATAATTTGGTATTAAGGTCCATGTTTCAATGGAGCCTAGCTTGGAAAAGTGGTGGACCTTTGTTTCTCTCTATGTTTCAATAGAATTTGCTTGGACAAGTGGTGAACCTTGGAACAAAACCCCCATGTAAAGCATGTCATGGGCATTACAAGTGGTGAGAAAAAATACCATTCAAGGTATAACCTTATAGGCTGGACAAGTGGTGGACCTTAGCACCCAATTCCTCTTATTATAATGACATATAGTGGAAAAGTGGTGAATTGTGAGACCAAACCTACTAGGGATAATAGGTTGGAGAAATGGTTGACCTTGAATGTAAATCACCCATGTACAAAATATCATGGGTTTTGCGTATTTCAATGGAGCCTAGCATCTTGGAGACATGGTGGAACTTACTTCTCTCCATGTTTTAATGGAGCCTATCTAGGAGAAATGGTGGAGGTTCCTTCTCTCCATGTTTCAATGGAGCCTAGCTTGGACAAGTCGTGGACCTTTGTTTCTCTCTATGTTTGAATATGGTTAGCTTGGACAAGTGGTGGATCTTGGAATGAAACTCCCATGTAAAACATATCATGGGCATTTCAAGTGGCGAGAAAGGATACCATTTAAGATATAACCTTATAGGTTGGACAAGTGGTGGACCTTAACACAATATAATGACATAGAGTGTACAAGTGGTGAATCTTGAAACCAAACCACTCATGCTACTAGGGATAATAGGTTAAACAAGTGGTGGGCCTTGAAATAAAACCCCCTAGAGTGTTTCAATGGAGCCTAGCTTGGAAACATGGTAAAGCTTGCTTCTCTCCATGTTTCAATGCAGCCTATCTTGGATAAATGGTGCAGCATCATTCTCTCCATGTTTCAATGGAGCCTAGCTTGGACAAGTGGTGGACCTTTGTTTCTCTCTATGTTTGAATAGAGTTATCTTGGAAAAGTGGTGGACCTTGGAACAAAAACCCCATGTAAAACATATCATGGGCATTACAAGTGGTGAGAAAAAATACCATTCAATATATAACCTTATAGGTTGGACAAGTGGTGGACCTTAACACCCAATTATTCTTAATATAATGACATAGAGTGGATAAGTGGTGAAATTGGGACCAAACCTACTAGGGAAATAGGTTGGACAAGTGGTGGACCTTGAATGTAAACGCCCCATGTACAAAATATCACTCATGCTACTAGAAATAATTTGGTATTAAGGTCCATGTTTCAATGCAGCCTAGCTTGGAAAAGTGGTGGACCTTTGTTTCTCTCTATGTTTCAATAGATTTATCTTGGATAAGTGGTGTACCTTGGAACAAAACCCCCATGTAAATCATGTCATGGGCATTACAAGTGGTGAGAAAAAATACCATTCAAGCTATAACATTATAGGTTGGACAAGTGGTGGACCTTAACACCTAATTCCTCTTAATATAATGACATAGAGTGGACAAGTGGTGAATCATGAAACCAAACCTACTAGGGATAATAGGTTGGACAAGTGGTGAACCTTGAATGTAAACCCCTCATGTACAAAATTATGGGTTTAGGGTATTTCAATGGAGCCTAGCTTGGAGACATGGTGGAGATTGCTTCTCTCAATGTTTCAATGGAACCTATCTTGGAGAAATGGTGGATCATCCTTCTCTCCATGTTTCAATGGAGCCTATCTTGGACAAGTGGTGGACCTTTGCTTCTCTCTATGTTTTAATGGAGTTAGGTTAGACAAGTGGTGGGTCTTGGAACAAAACCCCTTTGTAAAACATAGCATGGACATTACAAGTGATGAGGAAAAATATCATTCAAGATATAACCTTATAGGTTGGAAAAGTGGTGATGGACCTTGACAAGTGGTGAAGGATACCATTTAAGATATACCCTTATAGGTTGGACAAGTGGTGGACCTTAACACCCAGTTATTCTTAATATAATGACATAGAGTGGATAAGTGGTGAATCTTAAGACCAAATCACTCATGCTACTAGGTATAATACGTTAGAGAAGTGGTAGACCTTGAATGTAAACACCCCATGTACAAAATATCATGGTTTTAGGGTGTTTCAATGGAGCCTAGAATCTCGGAGACATGGTAGATCTTGATTCTTTCCATGTTTGAATGGCACCTATCTTGGAAAAATGATGGAGGTTACTTCTCTCCATACTTCAACGGAGCCTAGCTTTGACAAGTGGTGAACCTTTGCTTCTCTCTATGTTTGAATAGAGTTAGCTTGGACAAGTGGTGGACCTTTGCTTCTCTCTATGTTTGAATAGAGTTAGCTTGGACAAGTGGTGGACCTTGGAATGAAACCCCCGTGTAAAACATATCATGGGCATTTCAAGTGGTGAGAAAGGATACCATTTAAGATATAACCTTATAGGTTGGACAAGTGGTGGACCTTAATACATAGTTCTTCTTAATATAATGACATAGAGTGTACAAGTGGTGTATCTTGAGACCAAACCACTCGTGCTACTAGGGATCCTAGCTTGGACAAGTGGTGGACCTTGGAAAAAAGTCCCCCTGTACAACATAGATGAGTTTTTTCATGTTTTAATGGAAGAGAGATTCGACAAATGGTGGAGCTTGCTTATCTCCATGTGGATTTTAGAACTAGCTTGGACAAGTGGTGGAGCTTTGCTTTTTTACTCTTCATAATACAATGATGTATAGGTTGGTTACATGGTGAATCTTAAGGCCAAACCTCCCATCTTACTAGAGATGATAGGTTGGACAAGTGGTCAACCTTCTATCATTTCTCCATGCCTATAATTAGACAATTAGTAGAACTAGCATCTTTCTATGTTGTCTAGAGCTGAGCTTGGACAAGTAGTGGACCTTGCTACTCTCTTCCCTTGGATTATTAGTTTGAAGACTCATTATATATACTTGCTTAGATCTATATAATTACTCATTAGTTAGGTTACAAGTGGGTATGTAATTTGTTAGCCTCAAGGGACTTTGAATATTGAATAGTAAGACAAGTGCTGGTTTGAAGATCTTTTGCTTATCTAAACTAGACTCTAACTCAATAATAAGTTTCATAAGTTCCACGAATTGTCCTATCTAGGCTCCAAAAGAGTCTTAATTGGTTTGTGCTAGATTATAACTTCCTTGATGGGGTAGAATCCTAGAAAAATGAGGCACTATAAGTTTTACCTTAGCTCAAATGGATTTTTCACTTAAACTCGACTGCAATTTGGCTATCTAGTCTTTGTCTCGATGGAGTTTAACACTAGATACATAGTAGTGATATTTAAGCTTCATGTCTCTTCACTTGATCGAGATATGAGACCATACTTTCAAGGTCACCACTTGTCTTACCTAAAGACCAATGTGAGACATGGGAGCAAGAAAGCCATCCGATATTGTTTTAAGGACTATTACATAGGCAATCAATAACTTAAGTAAAGAAAAAAGACTTGGATCTTTCACAATTAATAACTTAAGTAAAGCCAAAAAGACTTGGATCTTTGACAGTTTTTTTCAAACTAAAAAAGCACAATCTCATGCTAACAAAACTATAAATCACAATTGAAAGGTTTGAACAAGAAAAAGATCAACAATCTTAATAAGAAGGATACTTTTCATTTCATTTGATGATTACAAACTAAAATAAAGTCTCTCAAGAAATTGATAAACAAAAAATGTAGGTGACTGCTTCATTATTTTGAGCAAAAATATCAAAATCTCTATTGATTGAGCTCCATCTAGTAGTATCCTTTGTAAGATCCTGCAAGAAGGAATAAAAAGAAAGATTTGTTAGATACCATGCACATGAGTGTTCAAGCATGTGTATCAAGAATATATGACATGTCACTAGTACCTTAGGGTTGCTTTCTATCCAGCCTTAGAAGATTGTTCTCAGCTTTCACCTTATTTATATAAGCCTTTGCTGTGGTTGCCTTCAAAACTCCTTTTGTGTTACAACCCAATTGCCTAGCTAAAGTGGTCAATTGTGACGCCTTCATGCTTTCAATGGGTGTACGCTCCTTTGCCAAGATCTCTTGTATTTGGGCTCTTCTCATTTCATTGCGGTGGCTTGTGTCACTTGCATCTTCAATGATAGTTTCATCTCTGTCACCTTTTGCAGGTGGTATTCTTCTTGTAAAGAACACCTTAGCTGACCAAACATCATTTTTCTGCTTCCAATACTCCATGATTTGTTTGTATTCACTATCATTTGTCACTATAGGTTGTCCATAACGATTAGAAGCAATTAAATCACGCACATCCCTTCTCTCATCAAGCTGAATCAAGTATGGCAGTAGCTCCTCCAAGAGCATATTGTCAACCATCTTCTCAGCATCAAATTGTGGTGGAAAAATGCAATTGTTTGCTGGTGAAATACATCCCTTGTAAGGAGAGTCATCAATAAGCACTGTTCTTTGTGGATCACATTCAAACCCCATGGCAATTTTGGCTAGAGGCTTGAACATTGCCTCAACGTTTGGATTGTCGGGTCTAAACAATTTTTGAGTTTGAGCGGTGTAGCAAACATCTTGCGACCAAATTGCAAAGAAAGGCAATGTATCCTCAGCTAAGTTGTTTAGTGCTGCAAGGATTTGATACACATTATTCCTAGTAGCTGTCGACCAAATTGCAACATTAAACCTTTGTAAAATAGTCTTCAAGAATTGGATGCAACCTGGCCTGAGTATAATATATCTTTTTGAATCCATTTGCACTGAGTTGTGGTGTGAGGATGGTTGAGGGGAACGTTTCAACAATAGACCATTTAAATCCAATATAATTGTAAGCATGGATTTCTCAACATCTACGCTACATGACGTAGTACCAATTGGCAATAGCTCGTGAGTGGACTTTTCAGTCTCTTTTGATGTATGTTGCATTTTTGAAGCATCGATTTCTTGGTTCTCATTATTGGAAGCTTGCTCAAGTTGCACAACACTAGACTCTAGTATAGAAATATCATCCATCTTGGGCACTTTAGAAACCATAGAATCTATGGATTCTATAGTTGTTGACTGAACCATAGGAGCATTATCCATCCCAGTTTGTGAATCTAAGAAAACACACACACAAATGGTATCTCAAAACCACTAGAATTTTATTCACCATATTTATATGTAGAACTCCTAGTAAGAAATTTATTTAAGGTAAAGTCGTTGTTAGAATCCTTGCAACCATTTTCAGCATTCGTACACCAAACACCACTTGTCTAAAATACAATCTACTAACTCAACATTTTCCATCCTACACTTTATTAAAGATGAGTACTTAAAGTGAAAACTAAAAGCCACCCTTGTTGAGGAAACATGGATACAAGGTCCACCAAATGTCCAACCTAGACTACAAGAAAATAATTAGAGATTTGGCTTAGATTTGGATTCAAAGGCCACCACTTATTCAAGTAAGATAACTCCACTTGTTTAAGACAGTAATGTTTGAAGCCCCACCACTTGTCCAACCTAGACATTGATTAAATTTTGGTAAGATTTATCACAAATCTAGAGTAGAATCAAGATTCTATGGCCAAGGTAGTCAAATATGTTAGACAACACACAAAGCATAAGAGCACTCTAGATTCTCGTTGAGCATAAACTAAACAATAATCAAATGTTATATTCACTTGAGATTTCATCCATGAAAAATGAAAATGATGCATGTACTTGAGATTTCCATCCATGTACAATACTTTACAATGTCAAGTAAAGTTATAGTCAGCAAACAACTCTTCTCCTGCTTCAACTTGACAAATAGTCTCAATGCATACATGGCCATATTCTTCTGACTTGATGTGTGAAGAGGTGCATTTATGCCAAGGTGGCAAATTTGGATCAAATGTATAGCGTACGTTGGGACAGACATTTGTACTGTGAGAACTATTTATATAGCCCGACACGTTTCCTTCTTCTACACAACCAATAATGTATGATTGATCTTCCTCTTCTTCTATGTTTGGATCCTCTAGAAGAGAATATTTATAAGCTCTTGGAAATATTTTGCATATCTTTTTCCAGTCTTGAAATCTATACTTATGCCCTCCATAGTTTAGAATAGTCAAACCACTTTCCAGGGTAGTATGCACAAATAGCCCATAACCAGCTCCTTCAATACATGAAAGTCGCACTTCAAAATCCACACCGTTAATATGGAAAATTACATCTTTGGGAATAGGAAAAGTTGGTGTCCCAAAAGGATCTTCATGCCAATCATAGTGTGAAATACATCTAGTTTTTATATCACTTAACTCCTTTGTGTCTGCAAAAAGAAGAAAATATTATGCATAAAATAATGACAATATCAAAGAAAGATATCATTATTTTATAGTCCAATAGGTCCATTGTATGGAAGACTTAGAGTGCCTCTTACATGGTGCCTCCAAGGTTTCCAAAAAATAAAATCATTGGAAAAAAAAGGCCACTGTGTCTCCAATCTATTGCCCATTTGAAGCATAGAGAGAACCAAGGTCCACCACTTGTCCAAGCTAGACATGGAGCATTGACACAAGATCCAACACTTATCCAAGAACCCTATAGTATATGTGGTAACATGGGATGCATTGATGCAACAAAAGTAGTCTAGCCTCCTCATCCATCTCTTTTTTCTTGTAGCCTAGAGGGATTAGTTTCAAGGTCTATCACTAGTCAAAAACTACACATAGAACATTGATACAAGGTTCCACCACATGTGAAACCTATCATCTCTAGTAGCATGGATGGTTTGATATCAAGGTTCATCGCGTGTCCTACCTATACTCTATTGTAGCATATAGATTCTGGTTTGGTGGTACTACACTTGTCCAAACTTGGCTTGTTGTTGATATCTGGAGGTAATCAAGGGTCCTCCACTTGTCCAAGTTAGGCATATAAAACAATTGCAAGGTCCACCATGTGTACAACATATGATTGATTATAGCATGCATGGTCTTATTTCATGGGCAACCATCTTCTCTCCAACATGTGTCCAACCTCGGCTCCATTGAAGCATGGAGAGAAGCAAGGTCCACCACTTATCAAAGCTATTATTTTCTCCCAGTGCTTTCAAAACCCATAATACGTTGTACATGGGGGGGGGGGATTCTTGTTTCAAGGTCCACCCCTTGGCTAAGATTGGATCCATTGAAACATAAAGAGAAGCAAGCTCTACCATTTGTCCAAGCTAGGAGCCATTGAAACATGAAAACCCCATAATATGTTGTATACGAGGGGTGTTTTTCAAGGTCTACCACTTGTCTAAGCTATGGTCCATTGGAACATGGAGAGAAGCAAAGCTCCACCACTTTTCTAAGCTAGGATCCATTGAAACATGGAGAGAAGCAAGCTCCATTGTTTGTCTAAGCTAGGCTCCATTGGAACAAGGAGAAAACAAGCTCCACCACTTGCCTATTATTGCATAGAGATTCTGGTTTGAAGGTCCACCACTTGTCCAACCTTGCCTTCATGTATGGAGATAATCAAGAGTGCAATGCTTCTCTAAGCTAGGGACATAAAAGAGTTTCAAGGTCCACTACATATACGATCTATGATGGGTTGTAGCATGGGAGGTTTCATTTTAAGGTTGACCACTTCTCCAGCTCCGCTTGTCCAACCTCAGATCCATTGAAGAATGGAGAATAAAGGTGTACCAACTCTCCAAAATAGGCAAGACAATCTCTATAAAACCCATGAATTGTTAATATATGCTATGCTGTGGAGTTTTGTTTGAAGTTCCACTCCTTATCCAAGCTACAATCCATTGAAGCATGGAACTAAGTAAGATATATCTCTAGTCCAAGATAGGATCCATTGAAACATAGAGAGAATCAAGGTCCACCACTTGTCCAAGCTATGCATGGGTAATTGATATAAGGACCACTACGTTTTCACCTATACTATGCTCTATCATGGATGGTTTCATATCCCACCAATTTTCCAACCTATTTAGTAGGTTG
Source organism: Adiantum capillus-veneris (assembly GCF_014529385.1). Lineage (NCBI taxonomy): Eukaryota > Viridiplantae > Streptophyta > Polypodiopsida > Polypodiales > Pteridaceae > Adiantum > Adiantum capillus-veneris. Next base: position 8,480,981 of record NC_140946.1, on the reverse strand, counting down.
TATTATGGGGGTTTGGTTTCAAGGTACTTCACTTGTCTAAGGTGGGTTCCATTGAACCATGGAGAGAAACTATGTCTACCACTTGTCCGAAATATGCTCCTTTAAAACATAAAAACAAGGTCCACCACTTGTCCAAGCTAAAGTTTCTCTCCATTGAAGCATGGAGAGAAACAAGGTCTACCACCTGTCCAAAATATGCTCCATTGAAACATAAAAGCAAGGTCCACCACTTGTCCAAGCTAATATAACAAATGGGTGTTGGTTACAAGGTGTACCACACTTGTCTAAACTAGTCTTCATGCAAGGTCTACCACATGTCCAAGCTATATGAGCTTGTTTTGAAGGTCTACCACACCTCTTGAAATTAGGATCCATGTAAGGTCCACCTTTTGTCAAGCTATGCATTTAATGAGTACTAAAACTAAGTAAATTGCAGTACTTAAATACCTTTCCAAGCTCATTAAGATTTTGGTCTCTAAGGCCGGCCACCACCACATGTCTAATCTATGCTCTAATTGATTACTTATGCTATTTCTCAAAGTCCAAACATAAGCTCCCTTCTAGCAAGGTTAGTTTAAATTTAGGCTCCAGCACCTGTCTAAGCTAGGTTCAATTTATGAAGCATCACCATTTAACCATGCTACGATCTAATGTATCATATCAAGGGGGTATTGATAAAAGGTCCAAAACTTATTGAGTTCAAGCTCTTAAGTAATTAAGTCTTTGTGAGTATTAAATGTTTTAGTTTTAGTCTACAGATCCACCATTCAAAAACTCAAGTAATTTACTATTTACATTCAAACCTTGAATGCTTGAGATAAAAAATACAAGCTCAATCAATACTATATAAAGCAAAATCTAACATTAAGAGTATCAAATCAGTAACAAGAAACACTAACATGCACAAGAAACTCAAAACATACGTGTCTCCATTTCCAAAAAGTCCTCCATTGACAGAGGATGGTGTTGTTGTTGTTCTTCTTCTCTTTGTGGAGAGCACTCCTCTGTAACAGGCACAATGTCGCTGATTGCGAAGTGGATTGTTGAAGTCCAGCCCATTTTTCTATATCTTCATGAGACTTAACAAAGTCTAGCAGCATGGTCTCCATGCTTTTTGCCTCCTCCACACTATCAATTAAGCAGATGACTTCTTTTTTCTGTTGTATTCCTTCTTGTGCAACCAAGGAGCCATCACCAAAAACATCAACAAGCTTGCGGTCTTCAAAACAATATGTACGAATGTAGTGCTTGACCAAAGCTCTTTTTTTGGCCTCCAAATATTGCAAATCTGACATATCGTTATCTGCTACTTGAAGAAGAGAACAATCAATTGGCATGGGATGTTCCTCTGATCTTCTTCTCAGGTCTTCAAATGCATTGCCTTGTCCCAAGAAGGCAATAACTGTTAGGAATTGAATTGCTCCTTTGCAAGGAGCTGATGGAAAGTGATGCAATGCACCACAACAATGGTAGCTCAGATTATCTCCCATGGCGTGAAAGGCACATTGCAATTTTGTGAAGTTAGTGAAATCCACAAATGCAAGAAAGACAAATCCAGGATCTGTTGACCCTCCAGCAATAGCCAAGATCCCATCCAAAGCATTGTTAAATGTCTCCTCACTCCACTTCAAATTGCCTCCAACGTTTTTTGTCATATCTAAAACACATAAGCCAATAGGCACTTTATTATTGAAGTGGCGCATCAAGTAGAGATTGCCTTCCATTTGTAGGCTCACCACATAGATTGACCATGGCAAATCTCTAGGCTCAGTTTTCTCCTTTTGAAGGTGAATTGCCCATTGCATGTATTTTATTGCTCCATCTGGAAAAGCCATTTTCTTTGTTCCACGCGTCAAACTAGATCTGATCCATTCCTCGCATAGCATTAAAATTGTTTTATAAACAACATCATTGATGTTATACATTTTGACCACCTCCTCCCAGTCTTTACATGGTGAAGACTCATTCAAATTGTTGAAGCCTTCAAGAAGTGCATCTTGAATCAATTTGTCTTGCTTCAACTGCTTGATTCGATCATACATGTCAGTTGCATCACCATCCTTTGCACTCTTTGACAGTAAAATCTTCTCATCTCTAATCTCTTCTTGAATAGTCTTTACCTCTGATTCCTCAAGGCCACAAAGATATCTAAATACAGTTGTTGGGGGTTTCTTATTCTCCTCTTCTAGATTTTCAATGATTTCTATCCAGCAATCATAAACTAAATCAGAGTAGGTGACCATGTGTGCCTGTTTAGCAATCCAACTTGCTGCTGCACTCATTCTTGCCAATCGAAGAAAAGCCTAAAAAGAAATAGAGAAATAATTAAACTATTGAGCAAGATTTGTTAATTAAACACTATCAAAAAGACAAAGAAAATAACTTACATCCCATCCGGCACGAGATGCATGTCCCTCTGCAATTCCACTTGCTGCCTTTGGTGGTCGTCCTGAGAAGATCCATTGACTCCGTAAATGTCTCAATATTTGGCTGTAAGGTTGCTTGACATACAATGCCTGAGCCTCCTCATTTGCAATGGCAGATATAGCAGTTGCAACAAATGGAGGAGCATTCACAACAATGCGAGCCTTTCTAAATTTATACACGCTAATCAGTCTTTCAAAGATCTCTTTGTTGTTTTGTTCATTGTGAAGCAAAACTTTTGCAGCATAGATTGAATGCTGCCCATCAAGAATCCAATAATGATAATCTTTAATTTTTTGCTCCTCTACCTCTTCTACTGCCAAAGGAGTCCCCTTCTTTGATTTTGCATTTCGAACAGGCATCAAATATGCACATGCTGCAGGCTTGGTCGTACTCCGTGAAAATCCAAATAACACACTTTCAGCGTGTTTTTTATCCATAATACGTGCATTATAGTGATCAGGAGCAAGCCAACAATTTTGAATAGGGATATCAAATTCCCTATATTGGAAAGGAAAATAATTTATGTACTTATTCATTCCACCTGTATCTTTTTCTTGTCCTTTCATGGCCTCAGCTTCTAAAACATCTGGATCCACAATTCTCATCTTTGACATTGAACCCTCTGTTGATGAGGATGCCAAAGATGCCTTGTCTACATCCAAAATGGAGCTAGTTCGCTTAGCTTCTACTTTCTGCACTTTTGCTTGCTTCTTTGTGGATGGTGGTCGTGAAGCTTTCACCTTTTTTCGTTGTAGTGTGGCAATGATGGAGCTTTGAAGTTGATCTGCTGTGATATTTGGATTTGATTCTGCAAACTTCCATCCTCGAGAAAACATTGTCTCTTCTTTGTTTCTAGACATGCGCTCCAATGCATATGCTCCTGGAGATAGTTGAAATTCTAGATTCATTGGAACTAGAATGTCAATGCATTCCACCTCTGGATGACTATCAACTACAGAGACAGATGCTTCCACAACTTGTCCAACATCTTCAAACAAGCTGTCATTCTCCTTTTTGGCAATAAATAGATGCACCTTATGAAATTGTGCACCCTCTATACCATGTATGTCCAAATACCATTTCCTAAGATCATTGCAAGTATAGTCAACTGAGACAGCAACCCTTGCAACCTGTTTTTTTGGAGCCATCTTTCCTGAAACAAAAAAAACCAAATGTTATTTTAACATATACTTTTTTGTAATGGATTAAGTTTGTGTGAATACAAGTTCCACCACTTGTTCAAGCTAGATCTAAGCAAGTATACATAGTGATCATTTAAGCTAGTAAACTAAGGGAAGGGAGAAGTAAGGTCCACCACTTGTCCAAGCTTAGCTCTAGACAACATGGAGAGATTGGAGGTCTACTAATTGTCTAATATAGGCTAACTATATTGAAACATAGAGAGAAGCAAAGGTCCACCACTTGTCCAATCTAGGGTCCATTGAAACATGGAGAGAAGGATGCTCCACCATTTGTCCAAAATAGGCTCCATTGAAACATGAAGAGAAGCAAGATGCACCATGTCTTTGAGATGCTAGGCTCCATTGAAATACCTTAAACCCATGATATTTTGTATATGTGGGGTTTAAATTCAAGGTCCACCACTTGTCCAACCTATTATCCCTAGTAGCATGAGTGGTTTGGTCTCAAGATTCACCACTTTTCCACTCTATGTCATTATATTAAGAAGATCTGGGTGTTAAGGTCCACCACTTGTCCAACCTATAAGGCTATATCTTAAATGGTATTATTTACCACCACTTGGAATGCACATGATGGGTTTTACATAGGGGTACGGTTCCAAGGTCCACCACTTGTCCAAGCTAACTCTATTGAAACATAGAGAGAATCAAAGGTCCACCACTTGTCCAAGCTAGGCTCCATTGAAACATGGAGAGAAGGATGCTCCACCATTTGTCCAAGATAGGCTCCATTGAAACATGAAGAGAAGCAAGCTGCACCATGTCTCCAAAATGCTAGGCTCCATTGAAATATCTTAAACCCATGATATTTCGTACATGGGGGGTTTACATTCAAGGTCCACCACTTGTCCAACCTATTATCACTAGTAGCATGAGTGGTTTGATGTCAAGATTCACCACTTTTCTACTCTATGTCATTATATTAAGAAGATCTGGGTGTTAAGGTCCACCACTTGTCCAACCTATAAGGCTATATCTTAAAGGGTATTCTTTCTCACCACTTGGAATGACCATGATAGGTTTTACATGGGGGTTTGGTTCCAAGTTCCACCACTTGTCCAAGCTAACTCTATTGAAACATAGAGAGAAGCAAAGGTCCACCACTTGTCTAAGCTAGGGTCCATTGAAACATGGAGAGAAGGATGCTCCACCATTTGTCCAAGATAGGCTCCATTGAAACATGAAGAGAAGCAAGCTGCACCATGTCTCCAAGATGCTAAGATCCATTGAAAACCTTAAACCCACGATATTTTGTACATGGGGGTTTACATTCAAGGTCCACCACTTGTCCAACCTATTATCACTAGTAGCATGAGTGGTTTGGTCTCAAGATTCACCATTTTTTCACTCTATGTCATTATATTAAGAATATGGGTGTTAAGGTCCACCACTTGTCCAACCTATAAGGGTATATCTTAAAGGTTATTCTTTCTCACCACTTGGAGTGTCCATGATAGGTTTTACATGGGGGTTTGGTTCCAAGGTCCACCACTTGTCCAAGCTAACTCTATTGAAACATAGAGAGAAGCAAAGGTCCACCACTTGTCCAAGCTAGGCTCCATTGAAACATGGAGAGAAGGATGCTCCACCATTTGTCAAGCTAACTCTATTGAAACATGGGGGTTTACATTCAAGGTCCACCACTTGTCCAACCTATTAGTGCTAGTAGCATGAGTGGTTTTGTTCAAGATTCACCACTTTTTCACTCTATGTCATTATATTAAGAATATTAGGGTGTTAAGGTCCACCACTTGTCCAACCTATAAGGCTATATCTTAAAGGTTATTCTTTCTCACCACTTGGAGTGACCATGATAGGTTTTACATGGGGTTTGGTTCCAAGGTCCACCACTTGTCCAAGCTAACTCTATTGAAAATAGAGAGAAGCAAAGGTCCACCACTTGTCCAAGCTAGGGTCCATTGAAACATGGAGAGAAGGATGCTCCACCATTTGTCCAAGATAGGCTCCATTGAAACATGACGAGAAGCAAGCTGCACCATGTCTCCAAGATGCTAGGCTCCATCGAAATACATTAAACCCACGATATTTCGTAGATGAGGGGTTTACATTCAAGGTCCACCACTTGTCCAAGCTATTATTCTTATAGCATGAGTGGTTTGGTCTCAAGATTCACCACTTTTATTAAGAATATGTGGGTGTTAAGGTCCACCACTTGTCCAACCTATAAGGCTACATCTTAAAGGTTATTCTTTCTTACCACTTGGATTGACCATGATAGGTTTTACATGGGGGTTTGGTTCCAAGGTCCACCACTTGTCCAAGCTAACTCTATTGAAACATAGAGAGAAGCAAAGGTCCACCCTTGTCTAAGCTAGGGTCCATTGAAACATGGAGAGAAGGATGCTCCACCATTTGTCCAAGATAGGCTCCATTGAAACATGAGGAGAAGCAAGGTGCACCATGTCTCCAAGATGCTAGGCTCCATCGAAAAACATTAAACCCACGATATGTCGTAGATGAGGGGTTTACATTCAAGGTCCAACACTTGTCCAAGCTATTAGTGCTAGTAGCATGAGTGGTTTGTCTCAAGATTCACCACTTTTTCACTCTATGTCATTATATTAAGAATATTAGGGTGTTAAGGTCCACCACTTGTCCAACCTATAAGGCTATATCTTAAAGGTTATTTTTTCTCACCACTTGGAGTGACCATGATAGGTTTTACATGGGGTTTGGTTCCAAGGTCCACCACTTGTCCAAGCTAACTCTATTGAAAATAGAGAGAAGCAAAGGTCCACCACTTGTCCAAGCTAGGGTCCATTGAAACATGGAGAGAAGGATGCTCCACCATTTGTCCAAGATAGGCTCCATTGAAACATGACGAGAAGCAAGCTGCACCATGTCTCCAAGATGCTAGGCTCCATCGAAATACATTAAACCCACGATATTTCGTAGATGAGGGGTTTACATTCAAGGTCCACCACTTGTCCAAGCTATTATTGGTTATAGCCTGAGTGGTTTGGTCTCAAGATTCACCACTTTTATTAAGAATATGTGAGTGTTAAGGTCCACCACTTGTCCAACCTATAAGGCTACATCTTAAAGGTTATTCTTTCTTACTACTTGGATTGACCATGATAGGTTTTACATGGGGGTTTGGTTCCAAGGTCCACCACTTGTCCAAGCTAACTCTATTGAAACATAGAGAGAAGCAAAGGTCCACCCTTGTCTAAGCTAGGGTCCATTGAAACATGGAGAGAAGGATGCTCCACCATTTGTCCAAGGTAGGCTCCATTGAAACATGAGGAGAAGCAAGGTGCACCATGTCTCCAAGATGCTAGGCTCCATCGAAAAACATTAAACCCACGATATGTCGTAGATGAGGGATTTACATTCAAGGTCCAACACTTGTCCAAGCTATTAGTGCTAGTAGCATGAATGGTTTTGTCTCAAGATTCACCACTTTTTCACTCTATGTCATTATATTAAGAATATTAAGGTGTTAAGGTCCACCACTTGTCCAACCTATAAGGCTATATCTTAAAGGTTATTCTTTCTCACCACTTGGAGTGACCATGATAGGTTTTACATGGGGTTTGGTTCCAAGGTCCACCACTTGTCCAAGCTAACTCTATTGAAATAGAGAGAAGCAAAGCTCCACCACTTGTCCAAGCTAGGGTCCATTGAAACATGGAGAGAAGGATGCTCCACCATTTGTCCAAGATAGGCTCCATTGAAACATGACGAGAAGCAAGCTGCACCATGTCTCCAAGATGCTAAGCTCCATCGAAATACATTAAACCCACGATATTTCGTAGATGAGGGGTTTACATTCAAGGTCCACCACTTGTCCAAGCTATTATTGCTAGTAGCCTGAGTGGTTTGGTCTCAAGATTCACCACTTTTATTAAGAATATGTGGGTGTTAAGGTCCACCACTTGTCCAACCTATAAGGCTTCATCTTAAAGGTTATTCTTTCTTACTACTTGGAGTGATTATGATAGGTTTTACATGGGGGTTTGGTTCCAAGGTCCACCACTTGTCCAAGCTAACTCTAATGAAAGATAGAGAGAAGCAAAGGTCCACCCCTTGTCTAAGCTAGGGTCCATTGAAACATGGAGAGAAGGATGCTCCACCATTTGTCCAAGGTAGGCTCCATTAAAACATGAGGAGAAGCAAGGTGCACCATGTCTCCAAGATGCTAGGCTCCATCGAAAAACATTAAACCCACGACATGTCGTAGATGAGGGGTTTACATTCAAGGTCCAACACTTGTCCAAGCTATTATCACTGGTAGCATGAGTGGTTTTGTCTCAAGATTCACCATTTTTCCACTCTATGTCATTATATTAAGAATATGCGCGTGTTAAGGTCCACCACTTGTCCAACCTATAAGGCTACATCTTAAAGGTTATTCTTTATTACCACTTGGAGTGACCATGATAGGTTTTACATGGGGCTTTGGTTCCAAGATCCACCACTTGTCCAAGCTAACTCTATTGAATCATAGAGAGAAGCAAAGGTGCACCACTTGTCTAATCTAGGCTCCATTGAAACATGGAGAGAAGGATGCTCCACCATTTGTCAAAGCTAACTCTATTGAAACATGGGGTGTTTGCGTTCAAGGTCCACCACTTGTCCAAGATATTAGTGCTAGTAGCATGAGTGGTTTTGTTTCAAGATTCACCACTTTTTCACTCTATGTCATTATATTAAGAATATTAGGGTGTTAAGGTCCACCACTTGTCCAACCTATAAGGCTATATCTTAAAGGTTATTCTTTCTCACCACTTGGAGTGACCATGATAGGTTTTACATGGCGGTTTGGTTCCAAGGTCCACCACTTGTCCAAGCTAACTCTATTGAATAATAGAGAGAAGCAAAGCTCCACCACTTGTCCAAGCTAGGGTCCATTGAAACATGGAGAGAAGGATGCTCCACCATTTGTCCAAGATAGACTCCATTGAAACATGACGAGAAGCAAGCTGCACCATGTCTCCAAGATGCTAGGCTCCATCGAAATACATTAAACCCACGATATTTCGTAGATGAGGGGTTTACATTCAAGGTCCACCACTTGTCCAAGCTATTATTGGTTATAGCCTGAGTGGTTTGGTCTCAAGATTCACCACTTTTATTAAGAATATGTGAGTGTTAAGGTCCACCACTTGTCCAACCTATAAGGCTACATCCTAAAGGTTATTCTTTCTTACTACTTGGATTGACCATAATAGGTTTTACATGGGGGTTTGGTTCCAAGGTCCACCACTTGTCCAAGCTAACTCTATTGAAACATAGAGAGAAGCAAAGGTCCACCCCTTGTCTAAGCTAGGGTCCATTGAAACATGGAGAGAAGGATGCTCCACCATTTGTCCAAGGTAGGCTCCATTGAAACATGAGGAGAAGCAAGGTGCACCATGTCTCCAAGATGCTAGGCTCCATCGAAAAACATTAAACCCACGATATGTCGTAGATGAGGGGTTTACATTCAAGGTCCAACACTTGTCCAAGCTATTAGTGCTAGTAGCATGAGTGGTTTTGTCTCAAGATTCACCACTTTTTCACTCTATGTCATTATATTAAGAATATTAGGGTGTTAAGGTCCACCACTTGTCCAACCTATAAGGCTATATCTTAAAGGTTATTTTTTCTCACCACTTGGAGTGACCATGATAGGTTTTACATGGCGGTTTGGTTCCATGGTCCACCACTTGTCCAAGCTAACTCTATTGAATAATAGAGAGAAGCAAAGCTCCACCACTTGTCCAAGCTAGGGTCCATTGAAACATGGAGAGAAGGATGCTCCACCATTTGTCCAAGATAGGCTCTATTGAAACATGACGAGAAGCAAGCTGCACCATGTCTCCAAGATGCTAGGCTCCATCGAAATACATTAAACCCACGATATTTCGTAGATGAGGGGTTTACATTCAAGGTCCACCACTTGTCCAAGCTATTATTGGTTATAGCCTGAGTGGTTTGGTCTCAAGATTCACCACTTTTATTAAGAATATGTGAGTGTTAAGGTCCACCACTTGTCCAACCTATAAGGCTACATCTTAAAGGTTATTCTTTCTTACTACTTGGATTGACCATGATAGGTTTTACATGGGGGTTTGGTTCCAAGGTCCACCACTTGTCCAAGCTAACTCTATTGAAACATAGAGAGAAGCAAAGGTCCACCCCTTGTCTAAGCTAGGGTCCGTTGAAACATGGAGAGAAGGATGCTCCACCATTTGTCCAAGGTAGGCTCCATTGAAACATGAGGAGAAGCAAGGTGCACCATGTCTCCAAGATGCTAGGCTCCATCGAAAAACATTAAACCCACGATATGTCGTAGATGAGGGGTTTACATTCAAGGTCCAACACTTGTCCAAGCTATTAGTGCTAGTAGCATGAATGGTTTTGTCTCAAGATTCACCACTTTTTCACTCTATGTCATTATATTAAGAATATTAGGGTGTTAAGGTCCACCACTTGTCCAACCTATAAGGCTATATCTTAAAGGTTATTCTTTCTCACCACTTGGAGTGACCATGATAGGTTTTACATGGGGTTTGGTTCCAAGGTCCACCACTTGTCCAAGCTAACTCTATTGAATAATAGAGAGAAGCAAAGCTCCACCACTTGTCCAAGCTAGGGTCCATTGAAACATGGAGAGAAGGATGCTCCACCATTTGTCCAAGATAGGCTCCATTGAAACATAACGAGAAGCAAGCTGCACCATGTCTCCAAGATGCTAGGCTCCATCGAAATACATTAAACCCACGATATTTCGTAGATGAGGGGTTTACATTCAAGGTCCACCACTTGTCCAAGATATTATTGGTTATAGCCTGAGTGGTTTGGTCTCAAGATTCACCACTTTTATTAAGAATATGTGGGTGCTAAGGTCCACCACTTGTCCCACCTATAAGGCTACATCTTAAAGGTTATTCTTTCTTACTACTTGGATTGACCATGATAGGTTTTACATGGGGGTTTGGTTCCAAGGTCCACCACTTGTCCAAGCTAACTCTATTGAAACATAGAGAGAAGCAAAGGTCCACCCCTTGTCTAAGCTAGGGTCCATTGAAACATGGAGAGAAGGATGCTCCACCATTTGTCCAAGGTAGGCTCCATTGAAACATGAGGAGAAGCAAGGTGCACCATGTCTCCAAGATGCTAGGCTCCATCGAAAAACATTAAACCCACGATATGTCGTAGATGAGGGGTTTACATTCAAGGTCCAACACTTGTCCAAGCTATTAGTGCTAGTAGCATGAATGGTTTTGTCTCAAGATTCACCACTTTTTCACTCTATGTCATTATATTAAGAATATTAGGGTGTTAAGGTCCACCACTTGTCCAACCTATAAGGCTACATCTTAAAGGTTATTCTTTATTACCACTTGGAGTGACCATGATAGGTTTTACATGGGGCTTTGGTTCCAAGATCCACCACTTGTCCAAGCTAACTCTATTGAATCATAGAGAGAAGCAAAGGTCCACCACTTGTCCAAGCTAGGTTCCATTGAAACATGGTGAGAAGGATGCTCCACCATTTGTCGAAGCTAACTCTATTGAAACATGGGGGGTTTACGTTCAAGGTCCACCACTTGTCCAAGCTATTAGTGCTAGTAGCATGAGTGGTTTTGTCTCAAGATTCACCACTTTTTCTCTCTATGTCATTATATTAAGAATATTAGGGTGTTAAGGTCCACCACTTGTCCAACCTATAAGGCTATATCTTAAAGGTTATTCTCTCTCACCACTTGGAGTGACCATGATAGGTTTTACATGGCGGTTTGGTTCCAAGGTCCACCACTTGTCCAAGCTAACTCTATTGAATAATAGAGAGAAGCAAAGGTCCACCACTAGTCGAAGCTAGGGTCCATTGAAACATGGAGAGAAGGATGCTCCACCATTTGTTCAAGATAGGCTCCATTGAAACATGAAGAGAAGCAAGATGCACGATGTCTCCAAGATGATAGGCTCCATCGAAATACCTTAAACCCACTATATTTCGTAGATGGGGGGTTTACTTTCGAGGTCCACCACTTGTCCAAGCTATTATCGCTAGTAGCATGGTTTGGTCATAAGATTCACCAGTTTTCCACTCTATGTCATTATATGAAGAATATCTGGGTGTTAAGGTCCACCACTTGTCCAACCTATAAGGCTATATCTTAAATGATATTGTTTTTGACCACTTGGAATGTGCATGATATGTTTTACATGGGGTTTTGTTCCAAGGTCCACCACTTGTCCAAGCTAGATCTATTACATATATATTATACGTACAATATTCAACTAGATTCCCTACCTATCATGTCCAGTAGCATGGATGCTCTAGCTTGAAGGTCCACCACTTGTCCAACCTATACTCTCTTATGTAAGGGAGATCTCACTATAAATTCAAAACCTTCCCGCCTAATTTTAAAATATTCCTCCCAAATCTTAAATATCCCGCCTAAATTTTAAAATATCCCGCCCAAATTTTAAAATTCAAACTTTTTTATAAAAATTTAAATTTTACTACTTAAATTTAAAATATTCCACGCGAAATTGATTTTAAATTCAAGTTTACCACAAAAAGATATCATTATACCACCTAAATTCAAATATGCAAACCTCAAAACATTATATTGTACATAAATTCAAACAAATTCAAATTAACAAGCCTAAACTGATATTAGTTTGCATAGATATGAATTTATCACACCTAAATTATGTCACCATGTTAGAGAGAGTGGTTAGAGAATTTGAACAAGGTCCACCACTTGTCCAACCTAGATACCAAGAAGGATTGAGTGTACAAGGTATTGTTTGGAGGTCCTTATAGTCCACTGGTCTCAAGGTCCACCACTTGTGGTAAGGGTCACCAAAAAGTGTATATATTCATCCAAAGAAATACACGTATTTTTGGTCTACATGTCCTAGTTTAAACCATTTATGTCCATTAGGTGTATCACTAAACAACACTACTATTTTTGAGAAACAGAAGTTACAATCATATCTACAAATGGATTAGAGGAAAATCAGCTCAGCATACATCCAGAACTCGCTACAAGAATCGACTTTAACAGATCACGCAAGTAAGTCTTCCATTCAATTTTACTAGTATTACAATGTGTTAGTTATTTGTGATATTTATGTATGTATATATACTATGTGTGCATATCGTAATTAAGTGTAATTGTGTATCTGCATTATGTATGAGTATTACAATGAAATAACACAAATATACATACATACACATAGATAACACAGACGCACACATACATGAGCATGTATTTTCAAGAGAGAGATAGCAAGATACAGAGATAGATAGATAGAGAGAGAGAGAGAGATAAATACCTGTTTTTTAGAGAGAGGAGAGAGAAAGATAACAGATTTCACTGTGTTTATGTATGTGGAAGAGAGGAAGACGATGTATGGGAATATGTGCACGTATTTTCAAGAGAGAGACAACAAGATAACAGATTTCATTGTGGTTATGTATGTGGAAGTGAGGAAGACAATGTGTCGGAATATGTGCATGTATTTTCAAGAGAGAGACAGCAAGATAACAGATTTCACTGTGGTTATGTATGTGGAAGAGAGGAAGACGATGTGTGGGAATATGTGTATGTGTGCGGGGATACTTTTAAACTATGTATCTCTGTCTTTTGACGAGAGAGTGTGTGTGCAAGAAGAGTTACAGAGAACCATCTTCTCTATATGGAGAAAGACAGAGAGTGAGAGAGAGAGAAATACCTGTTTTTTCTCTATTCGTGAGGTGTGCAATGTCTCCCGAGAAGACTGCCCGATCCTGCCCTTCTGGAAAGCGTTGTGTACGCTGCTGTTTCTTTATCTTGTGCGCGAACTTTCAATCCTGTGCACTCCACCTGTGTGTTGTGTACGATGCCGAGCTTGCTCCTCTACGCGCGCGTATACTCCAACTGTGTGCGATCCGTGTGCGATTTCTGTGTGTTTGCTGCTCGCCTGCTTTCTCTGTGTGCGTTGCTCGTGCGCTCTCTGTGTGCCTAATCTTGATAGGGTTTATTAGAATGCCACGTATGCTACAAGTCCATGTTTTATCATAGGATTAAAAAAAACAAAAGCAATATAAAAAATTAACCAATTCACACGACCAAAATTAAAGAAATCATGGTTGAAAATATGAAAAACATGCGTAACTCTATACTAGGAATTCACTTTTAAAAAAAAAAATCTTTGGGCGCTGCCCCTAGCCCCTTGACCCCGCCGCCCCTTGACCCCGCCCAGGGCGCTGCCCCGGACCCCGCCCAGAACAATATCCCAAAATCAACCTCCCAAGCCCCGCCATCGAGAGCGCTATATTCCACATCCCCATCAAGAGCGCTACCCCCAAACCTCACGTGAAAGCTGCCTTGTCACCCCATTGTGGCATTGCCCTAAGACCCCGCATCTGGAGTGCTAAATGGGAACATTCTTCATTAGTGAAATTTTGAACATAAATTATATTAGCATATACTTAAATATAATACAAATATTAACATATTAGCTATACTACTAATTTACTGTAGCAGTTCTAGATTATGTCCCATACTATATTTAAGGTGCCAAAGGTTTGGCCTTATGGTCCTAGATTTAGCCAAGTGGTCAACACATATAGGACCAAGTGCACACTGTGCCACAAAACTTGGCCACCACTTCACTTGCCAAAGTTTAGGCCACATGGTCAATCCTAAGTTTCCAATGTTCTTATTATGTCACCTTTTGCCTCGTGGAAAACCTAGGCTTGTTTTCACATACTCAGGCACTTCAAGCCACAATAAATTGTCATTACTCTTCGGCAACCCTTTTGTTCAAGTCTTTGAAAAAACATTGTTTAAGGCCACCCTAAACCATTTTCATTTAGGGGTGTCTAAAACTAGCTTTTTGGCAATTCGAGAAGAAAATGGTCAAAGTTTTATACTTAGTTTTAACCACTTGACCAATTCAAATATTGGAAAGCAAGGTCTTGTAATACTTTTCTTTGGACATCACACATTAAAACTAGGTCCCTCACTTGTCCAAGCTATGCTCTAATACAATAAAGGGCTTTTGGTTTCAAGATGCACCACTTTCCCAACCTTGATTCCATTAAAGAAGCTAGCTCTACTTAGACATTTAATAGCAAGGTCCTGCAGCAGTTCAGATTGAACATTTTCCATGGCAGCTAGGTCCACCACTTATCTAAGCTATGCTCTAATAGAGTAAGGGGGTTTTGGTTTCAAGATCCACCACTTGTCCAAACTTGATTTGGGAAGCAAGGTCCTATAATAGTTTGCTTTGGACATTCACCATTACAACTAAGTCCACCACTTCTCCAAGCTATGTTCTAATACACTAAGGAGGTTTTGGTTTCAAGGAGAACCACTTGTACGACTTTGTTTTTGGAAGTAAGGTCTTTACATAGTTCACCTTGGACCTTGGACATTGGATACTACAACTAAGCCCACCACTTGTCCAAGATATCCTCTATATATAGCCAAAGGGTTTGGGTTTCAAGATTCACCACTTTTCCAACCTTTCTTCCATTAAAGAAAGGAGGGGCATTATAACTAGGCCACCACTTGTCCAAGCTATGCTCTGATATAGAAAGGGGATTTTGGTTTCAAGGTCCACCACGTGTTCAACCTTGCAAGACTCAAGGGATACTTGGACATTGGAAAGCATAGTCCTATAGTAGTTGATAGGTGGCAGTGGGTATTACAACTAGGTCCAACCTATGCTCTCATATAGCAAAGAGGCTTTGCTTTCAAGGTCCACCACTTGTCCAACCTTGCTTCCATTAAAGAAATGAGGGGCTACGTAAACATTGGCAAGCAAGGTAGCAAGGTCCTAAGGTGTTTCACCTTGGATATTGGGCATTATAACTAGGTCCACCACTTGTCCAAGCTATGCTCTGATAAAGAAAGGGGATTTTTGTTTCAAGGTCCACCATGTGTTCAACCTTTCTAATATAGAAAGGGGATTTTCGTTTCAAGGTCCACCACGTGTTCAACCTTGAAAGACTCAAGGGATACTTGGACATTGGAAAGCATAGTCCTATAGTAGTTGATAGGTGGCAGTGGGTATTACAACTAGGTCCAACCTATGCTCTAATATAGCAAAGAGGCTTTGGTTTCAAGGTCCACCACTTGTCCAACCTTACTTCCATTAAAGAAATGAGGGGCTACGTAAATATTGGCAAGCAAGGTAGCAAAGTCCTAAGGTATTTCACCTTGGATATTGGGCATTATAACTAGGTCCACCACTTGTCCAAGCTATGCTCTGATATAGAAAGGGGATTTTTGTTTCAAGGTCCACCACGTGTTCAACCTTGAAAGACTCAAGGGATACTTGGACATTGGAAAGCATAGTCCTATAGTAGTTGATAGGTGGCAGTGGGTATTACAACTAGGTCCACCACTTGTCCAACCTATGCTCTCATATAGCAAAGAGGCTTTGGTTTCAAGGTCCACCACTTGTCCAACCTTGCTTCCATTAATATAGCAAGGAGGATTTGGTCTCAAGGTTCACCACTTGTCCAACCTATGCAAACCTTTTTCATGTTGTAGCATGATTTTTTGTTTGAAGAGTATTTTTCTATAACTATGGATTTAACAATGTAATCTTTTTACTTACAGGATGGACTTCGAATCTGGGGAGAAAGTACATATGATACTTGACAATGAAATCGTTGGTATTGGTTGTGTGTGTAGAACAGATCCAGATTCCACTTGTGGTGGTACAAAGATAGGGCTGGGAAATGTCTCCATACTAGTGGAGGAATGCTTGAAGGATGTGTTCCTACCTTTTCCTACAATGGATACTTCATCTCTCCAAGGCTCATTATGGAGTGCTGTTCGATGGTCAAAGCTTCTTTTGCAACCTTTTGTATTAAATGGGAACTTAATTGATCCACACGAAAGCTACAATGGTGATGAAGAACATGATCATTCTGATCCTCTAGTTACAGATGCAATACCTATGACAAGCCCATAATTTGAAGCAATGATTCGAGAGTCTTGGAGAAATCAGAGGGTCCTTTTAAAAGATGACACAATGATGCAAACCATGAATGAAGGGACCATCTTATATGTATTTCCACATGATTATGTTAACTTTCAGGAACTTGGTCCTGATTGTGTGGGTGTGGGTATTGAAAGAGAAAATGCAAGCATTCATGATGTGGTTGAAGTGGGTAGCATCACTTTGCTAAAGTGGCCCATCAAGCAGACAACAATGTTGAATGGGAGCCCATTACAACGCTTTGTTCCTGTTGATGGCATGCATGCTACATATGAGGATGTATCCAACGATGGCAATGTTGGAAAAAAACTTGATGGGAGTAATGTTGTCCACTTGTCAAGGAAGAGACGATACACTTTCATGAACAGGACTCAAAAATCAAAAGCAGCACCAGCTTCGACTTTTTACCTTTCAAACAAATCAATTCAAAGGGTATCATGCATTGATTGTTGTGCACAAAAATGCTGCCAATTTGCAGATCGTGATATGGTGACAAGGTTACGACAACAATTTTGGGGAGAGTCTCAAAAATCACGCACTAATTATGTTTATGATGTTCTTTCTATATGTTATCAGAAAGATGAGAAGTCACGATACCAATTCAGGCTAAATGGCTCTATTGTTTGTTGTAGAGCATGGTATGAGCTACATGGAATACCAAAGACATCATTTTATCGATACAAGGAGAACTTTGAAAATGGTGTGCGCCAATATGTACATGGGAACACATGTACATTGAGAAGGGGACTTCAACATACTAGTTTAGCAAGAGCACTACTAAACGAGTTTGTGGAAAACAACTCTGAGAAGATGCCACATAGAAGTAGAACACTGCTAGATGGCTCAAGAGAGACTCAATTGGTGATTCCATCAACATACAAACAAGTGGATATTTTATGTGAAATCAACACGACACTTGACCAAATGGGCTATGAGAAGAAGCTATCCCAATCTTCTTTTGGTAGAATTTGGAACAAAGAGTACCCACATGTCACTTTAACAAAGACGAGTGAGTTCTCTAAGTGCAATATTTGTAGCTCAATCAAGGCAAGGTTAGAAGCTAAACCTTCTCTTGAAGAGAGAGCTCTTCTCTTGAGGGAGAGAGAAGTTCACATGGCACAACAAAAGAGTTGTAGAAGCCTATATTATGCATGGCGCACGTATTCAGAAACTCAACCACAAAAATATGTATGCATAATCCATGATAAGATGGATCAAAAGAAGACTGCCATTCCTAGATTACGCATTGTTCCCAAGGGTGTGGATTCAGGATATAATCTGCAGGTGGCATTGATTGGCATGATCACTCATGGACATGGAGAAGGTCATTACGGACACTTTGTCTTGAATGGTTTGTGGCCAGCTGATCCAAATCTTACAATTGGCTCAATTGCTAATTGTTTACATAACCTCGAGAGGATAGATAAGCATCCTCTTGGTGATCTAGTAACAAATGGACTTCCAAGGAGCAATATTTCACTACTACATGCTTTGAACTCAAGGGATGCTTTGGACTACCATAACTTGAGTGATGGAAAAGAGCCCATTGTGCAGTCGTCAGAAATTGCAGAAGAGGAATTGGGGTCAACATTTCGCAGATTGCCAGAGAACTTGTTGCTACAATTGGATAATTGTGCAAGGGAAAACAAAAATCGATACTTATTTGCCTATTTGTCAATGCTTGTTGCAAGGGGTGTTTTCAAAACCATCCAGCTGGGATTTTTAATGGTTGGGCATACACATGAGGACATAGACGCCATGTTTAGTAGTTTTTCAGAGAAGTTGAGAGTTACACAAACCTATACTTTGCCACATTTGATGGATACATTACGAAACAGCTCATCTTCATCTCCAGCTCCATTTTTTCTCACAAAGATCCCCGATTTCAAGCAATATTGTGATGGCTATCTTTGTGATGGACAAGACATACTTGTTGGACATTCCAAACCGCTTCAGTTCAGGTTCTTTATGCAGGATGAGACACCAATGATGCAATATAAGGCACATGTAGGTGTATCAAGTTGGAGTGGAAGTATTCGCCTTTGGAAAACAGACACAGAAGGCAAGCCAATGTTACCACATGGAGATCCACCTCTAGTACAAATGGCGGAGTATGTCAAGGCCCACGAAGAAGTCATTTTGGGGCTAAAGAACTATATAAAATTTTGGAAAAATTTAGGGAATGGTTCAAGTATTCCGCGATATTATAGACCCGTGATAGATTATTGGAGTAAGGTAATTGAAGAGATTGGAAAAGCAATCATATCAGAGGGAGTCTTGTATGAAATGTTTTGGCCAAAAACTCAAGAATATTCTCATCTACAAAGCACTACAATGAATTTGCAACAAGGAGCAGAAAGATTCCTAGGCCTTGAAGAGTTGAACGATCATTTTTGTGGGCCTCAACGAGATAGGCCAAGGGAAGAGTTTGACCCTATGTTTGATGTGCACCAAGGTGACTTTCTTATGCTTGTTCCGAGTGACACAGAAATCTATCCAGTGTGGCTTGCAATGGCTTTATCTGACATTGATAATGAGCCTACATCACCAAACTACAGAAAACTCTTGATTCAATATTGGGCACCTTGCGCGAGAAAAAGTGGGATGACAGATACTCAAGCTTACAGTAATTGTTGGAAGGGTTATTGGGCTGTCAACTATAAGGACCCACAAGTGTGGGAAACTATAGATGCAATTGTTTGGTCCTGGAGACCCAACAAAGAAGGACCATTTTCTAGAATAAAGATTCCAGAAAGACATGCTCTAAAAGCCAAAGAAGGCCTCAATCGTGCACATCAGCCACACTTGGATCAAAGTTCAGATATGGTATCAAATGTGGAGTAGAATTATGTGGAGCTTCTATTGTGACTATACTAGTCAATTTGTAAACAAAATCTTTTTTGTATCTTCCTTTGTTTTATGTAATTTATAGTTATTATTCAAATCCATGTGTTGTACATCCTCTTGACTTTTGGTGTTTATCAACACCACAATCCTATGAGATTTTCACTTTATTTACTAGCCACACACCTCAATTTTTCCCACTTTAAGTGGAAAATTCCCAAATTACATGAATTCGGTCGATTTGGAGATTCCCATAATGTGAGATTTTTACCAAAATACCTAATGTGAGATTACCTGCCTTTTCTATTTGGGGGATGGACACCGGCGATCCAAGTGTACTGAAGCTATGGAATATGATCGGAAGAAGCAAGAACGTGCTATAGGGAAACAGCCTAGTGTGGCTATGGTTCAAATTGAAGGATTGGAGGAGTCTGATCCAGTGGTTTCATTAATCACGCAATCGGGTAAAAATGTGGTTCCAACACCCGATGTAAAGATTCTGGATTGGACGGCTCAAGAAGAAGTGCAGAAAAAGACTGTGTCCTGGTTGCCACACCAGTGAAGTCATCAGGACCATCGACTGTAGGCCTGGAAATAAAGGAAGGAAAAGTTGGAAATAAGGATGATATTAGAAAAGAGGAGGATTGGAATTCATTTTGGAAAGAGGTCCTCACGTTGCCAATACAAGTACCTCTGGGTTCATTGCTGAAATTGATCCCGAATTTTCATAATGCATTGTTGTGACAAACGTCCACAAAGCTGAGGGAAGTCGCCATCAGGAAAGTTGAAAGCGAGGAGGATGATTCAGCCCCGTTGCCGACAAATAGGATCACGGATACCCGCATTCCGAAGCTTTCAGTTAGATACCATGGAACATACATTGACAAGGTACTATTGGATGGAGGAGTGGGAGTAAACATTATTACTCAAGCAGCTTGTGAGCGTTTTGGCCTCAGTGATTGGGAGCCTGCACCCTTTGTAGTCCGCATGGTAGACCAAAGAAGAGTGCAACCAGTTGGGTTACTTCGGGGCATTGTCTTGGATGTAGCGGGCTTATCTTTTGCCGTTTCCTTAGTAGTCTTGAATATTGAGGATCAGAATTAGGATTATCACATTATCTTGGGGAGACCCTGGTTACGACAAGCGAGGGTAAAGCATAATTGGGAAGCAAATATGCTTACAGTAAAGAAGGGTAAAAGGAAAGTGCGGGTGATGTTGGGAACATGCAGACAACCAGTTCAGGCAGCATGGCCGGTGATAGCAGAAACACTAAATATGATGGAAGGATTAGAAGAGGATGAAGAGGAGAAATTTCTGAAAGATAATCCAAATGTGGTCTCTTTATATCTTGCGGATATTTCGCTGGTTTTGAAAGGGAACTCGGTGGGGGATTCAGGAACTCCAGCAGGAATAGGGGAGCAACAATAGGTGCTTCCAAGTCCTGAATCATTGGAGGATGTTATTCAGCAAGAACGTGCGTTTGAGGCACAAATGGAAAAAAATACAAGGGTTAAAGAAGATGAATTAGAGAAGGTCTTTCTTGGGGAGCAAGCGGAGTCGCAGCCCATATACATTAGTAAGCAGCTTGAGGCAAGTTTTAGAGATGATTTGATTAAGTTACTGATAGAATTTAAGGATGTTTTCGCATGGGAATATGCGGATATGCAGGGATTGGATCCTAAGTTTTATTAGCATACAATAAATCTAAAACCGGATGCGGTGCCAGTGAAGCAACACTCATACAGGATGAATCCAAATGTGGCAAAGCAAGTTAAGATGGAAATTGATCATCTTTTGGAAGTGGATTTTATTATCCCTATTGATAATCCGGAGTGGATTTCTCCAATTGTGGTTGTACCAAAGAAAAACAAGCAAATCCGCATTTGTGTGGATTACCAGAAATTGAATGCGGCTACTGTTCCAGATCCTTTTCCTCTTCCATTCTTGTATTCCATTTTGGATGATGTAGCAGGCCATCAGATGTACAATTTTTTGGATGGGTTTAGTGGATATAGACAAATCCGAATGGCATTGCCGGATCAGCCAAAATTAGCTTTTATTACTGCATGGGATGTGTTTGCCTGCACAGTGATGTGGTTCGGATTGCGGAATGCACCTTCAACTTTTCAAAGGGAGATGTTTCAAATTTTTAGTCCTTATTTGACGGATTTTATGAGAATTTTTCTGGATGATCTCGGTGTTTTTGGAGCGCAATTGGAGCACTTGAAGCAATTACGATTATGCTTTATGAAATGCAGAGAGGTAAAATTCAGTTTGAATCCTTTAAAGTGTGCATTTGTTGTTCGCAGTGGCAGGCTATTGGGGCATATAATTTTTGAAGATGGTATTTCCGTGGATCCGGATAAAATAGCCGCAATTATGGAAGCACCCCCATTGTGGAACCAGAAACATTGTCAGATTTTTCTGGGTCAAGCCCGTTGGCATGGGAGGCATTTGCGATTTGTCACGCATTTGGCAATCCCGATTACTCAGGCAACGCATGCTATAGATTTTGAATGGACACAGGAATGTGATTTGGCTTTTCGGAGATTAAAACTTCAGCTATCCAAAGTTTTGATTATGCTTCCTCCGAATCGGGGTCAGGATTTTCATGTGTTTGTGGATGCTTCGGATCGAGCTATTGGCAGTGTGTTGATGCAGGAACAAAGTCAAGGATGGTTCCGACCTGTCTATTATCCTAGTAGATGATTATCATCCGCAGAAAGAAATTATTCAGTAACCGAAAGGGAATGTTTAGGGATGATTTATTCAGTGAAGAAATTCCGGCACTATCTGTTGGGCCGACGTTTTTTCTTCCATGTGGACCATTCGGCTCTTTTATACCTGGTACGGCAACAGACACTACAAGAGGTTGTGTGCTCTTGTGATGCTGTTAGCGACGGAAATACACTGGGTTTTTATAACCCCCGGCGTCGCTAAAACCGTTGCTAATAGCGTCGCTACGAGAGCGTCTCTATATGCGTCGCTATAAGCGTCGCTATATAGAGACGCTCATAGCGACGGTCATAGCGACGGTTATAGCGACGTTTACACAGAAGTCTATAGCGACGTTACAGAGCCATAAATAGCGACGGTTATAGCGACGCCCGAGAGAAATTTTTTTTGGTGACAAGGCATTGAATGCCTTGCCACCCATCAACCATATTGTACTTGATTCACTTTTTAAAAACAGTGCAAGGGTAGATAATAGACCCAAAATAGTCACCCACAAGACGCATTGTTTGCAAAATTGACAAGCGTAAAATTGACAATTGTACACATCATAGGCAAAATGAATTGATTGGCAAATGTAATAATGACAATTGTACAACATCATAGGCATAAAGAATTGATTGGCAAAATGAACTGCGGTGACAAATGTAATAATGTACATGGTTCAAAAAGACGTATAAAATCCGTCTCATGATACATAAGCTATGAGAAACCCTAAACTAATGCTATCTAGCTACGGCTAAACTGACGTCATCTAGTCAGACGTCTCATCGCATCCAAGCGGCGTATCTGTCGGATTCTGCAAAAAAGACAATAAGACAGCTTTCATTAAGTATAAACATATAACGACATTTATAAAACAATACAAAAAATAGAAAAGAGTAAACCCTAATACTAACCATGCCGTCGCGAGAACTGAGAATGTCCATCAGGGCGTTTAAGCCCTTCTTGCCTGCGTACTCGCGCTCGTACGGTGTGGGATCACGTCCTGTCATCGACCACTGTCAAAACATACAAAGAATTCATTATGTTAGAATTAAAAAACTCATAAACCCTAAACTATCGAGCATAAATAGCAATGCAAAAACACTTACAAAATCGGCCTCAAATGATGCCCATCCACCGCTCCCCAAGTGGTGCGAGCTCCCTGCCTCTACTCCCGCTCTGGCTGCATCCTTTTGTTGCTTCCACTTGTCGGGATTCTCGCGCGCTGCTTTCTTCGCATTCTTCCAATCTTCTTTGGCCAGCCAATCTGGCCTGTTCCACCCATGCTTGATTGCTTTTTTCACTTCGGAACGCTTGTGTTTGCAGTATTCGCGCATTCGAATCTTCATTAGGTCTTCATTGAAGCGTTGATCCCGTGTTGGAACGGAAAACTCATCATGAAGTATGCTGATGACTCTATTTTTTAAATCACTTGGTACTTCACTCCATTTGTTTAGTATGTAGTGTCTAAACAGCTGAGAGCAAAGACCATGCATGCGCAAGATCACCTTCTTGCCGTCATCATCCATGATGATGCCGCCGCTGAAGTCGACGGAGTAAGGCAAGCCCTCTGGCCGGTGACGCGTGAACCTGGGTGTCCCGGCAGGGGTCTCTAGCGGCGTGTCGATGGGGGTACGGATGTCACGTGTCTCCACCGGCGTCTGGGCCCCGAAGCGAGGAGTGTCGAGTGGGGTGGCCCCTGGCGGAGTAGGTAGAGGTGTGTAGCTGCTAGGAACAATCAGCCGTGCAAAACCTGGCGTAGATGGCGATGCTGTGGCTTGTGTGGGGGCGGGCAAAGAAGGGGAGGGTAAAGAGCCTCATCGAACACGAGGCGGTGTGGAGGCATCGGTGGCGGAATCCCCACAACAACCGCCACCGCCACCACTAGAGCGCCGGTGTCTAAACGAGTGTGAAGCTCGTCTCGTCGACGCCGAAGCTTCGGAGCGCGCCGAATGCTCCGAAATAGAGGGAGATGCGGATGGAGTAGGAACGCGCGATGATGCGCCAGAGCGATGACACTCCACGTACCACTGTCTCTGCTGCGGTGACAAAGAAGAAAGAAACTCCTCATCATCCATACCTGCATTAAACACACGAATATTTAAACTTAATATTGAATGAATAGAGTAGACAATGACGTAAAGACCATTAAATACAATGACGTAATGACGCATATAAATACAATGACGCAATGAATTGAGTGATAGAAGAGGCAAGTCAAAAACTCAGAATTTTCAATCAAAAGATGTGAGCGCCATGGAAGGTACTTAGAGAGCCAGATCTTTTACAACACGGAGCAAAATTGTTCAAATACAATATTTGTGGCTTTAAGAGATCTCTCTCTCATCCTCGCATAACTCAGCATAACTTCCTATATCTATATAGAGCTCTCCGTTTAAACACATATCCTCTGTTTCATTTTGTAGCTCCTCTGCATGCACCCCATATAGAGTAGTAGCATCTTGATGCTCGTCTGGCACCAGCAGCGGCTTCTGATTGAGCATCTTCTCTGATCTCCTCCATTGATGCCGTTGTGATTGGCACATGGTAGCCTTCATACGTCCTTGCACTACGAGGGGCTACCTCTATGACGTACCACCAGTTTGATGTAGACTTTGTAGGATGAAATACTACCTGCCAGAGCCACATAACTTACATGAGAGCTTTCAAGCACATAACTTGTAAAAGGGGGATGTTAACTATTTACATACTTACTTGTTCACAATGCTCGGGTAGTACAAAAGTGTGTCTTAGTTCAGTCCATTTCTTAGTAGAATCCACCTCAAGAAAACCAGACTCTCCTCTACGCACAGTAGTGTTGCGACCCTCCATGATTATCTTGAACCATTGCACGTCGAACAAGTCGATAAAAAATCCTCTGTAATCGATCCTCAAAATCTCTTGCAGCATGCCAAAGTAAGTGAGTTCCGCCACCACAGGATCTGCATCAGAGGAACGTCGTCGACTAGACTGTTCAAATTTTGCCATGATTCCACAATCTTGAGTAAAACGCTTTTTGTCGATTCGTTCCACCCTAAAATGTCGACCTTTACACCATGCTGCTGTGTATGACTTATACTACAACGAACAAAGATTATGAGTGGCCGTTCAAACGTTTAGAAATAAAGTCACTAGCATGTCGTACATTGCAAACTTACCTTGGTCGTGCAACCCCGAGAGTACTCCCACTCTTCCTCAGTCACTTAGTCACCGCATTGTTGTGCGCTTTTCAATTGGTTGTGCAACCATCTTAAGCTCATGAAGGTTGGTAGGCTCTCCAGAACCGTCGGATAGTGCATCGGTGGTCGTCTTCCCCGTCTCCACTCGATTCGTGCCCTTTGTCGCTCTTGCTTTGCATCCTCATATTGTGAAATCCACTTTTGCATCACTGGATTGTGAAGCATGCAAAATCAGTTGATTTTAGCCTCTAGATCTTCCGTCATCTTCTTCTCAACACGGAGATTGCACATGACAATCCCAGATATGCGCTCATCATCTATGGTTCGCCATAGCGTGTCCCGGGCTTTATCAAATCCGTCTAGCCACTCTCCAATGTACACTATGGACTCTGATACCAACCAACCTCTGATGCCTCTGATCAAAAGCATTCCTTCGTCCTGTGTGTCGGCTCATATCCACCACCTCTATGCCAATCCACAATTGTTGTAGCTCTTCCAATAGTGGACGAAGATACACATCCATATTCCCCACTTTATATCGCCCTGGCACAATCAAGCTTAGCCATAGGTGCCCCTCCTTCGTAGTCAACCACAGGGGAATGTTGTAGTTGACGATGACAACAGGCCATACATTGTAAGATGTTGATCTTTGACCAAATGGATTTACGCCATCCATAGCCAGGCCTAAGCGCAAATTTTGAGCTTCCCTGGCAAAATCCGTCCATGTTCCATCTATATGTTTCCAGGCTGCGCAATCTACAGGAATTCGTAGCACACCATCCGAAGATTTATTCTCCTCATGCCATGATGCTAGGGCGGCCATGGACTTACATTCGAAGAAATGCTTAATGCGAGGAAGCAGAGGAAAATGTCGCAAAACCTTTTGTGGAATTTTTGTCCCGTGGAGATCTACTCGATATCTTTCGGAATCACATTTCGGACACTTCTCCATGTCTATGTATTCCCCTCTGAAAAGAATGCAGTCATTAGGACAAGTGTGGATAGAATTGTAATCCATCCCTAAGTTTCGCAAAATCTTTCTTACTTCATCTCGGGAATCTAGCATCACATTGTCAGCTGGTAGTATGTGCTCTTTAAGCAATCTACACAACATAAAAATACGATACAGTCGTGTAAAAATCTATCAGATCGTTATACATTTAGAGTTTTATTAAAGTAAACTAATTGTAATAGATCACCTGAAAAGCGCTGTGACGCTAGTGTCACTCCATCCAAACTTTGCCTGCATGTTGAGAAGAACTAGGAGTGCTTTCAATCTAGACATACGTGCTCCATTATACAATGGCGTATCGGCTTCACTTTTCATATCATCATAGATAAGCCTTTCTGAATCCATGATCGTCTCGATCATTTCATCAATCTCGGGCTCAAACATTGCCTCGTTGGGAATGTGCTCTGCATGATCATCCCCCGAGCTGTCAGAGGCTACATCTTGTGGCCTCACATATGCTGCTTGACCAAAGCGCCTGCGAACACGTCTATTGGGTTGCAAGATTGCTGCTTGTTGGCCAACGTCAGAGTCCGACGAGTTATAATTGGCAACAACTCGATCTATAATAGATGGATCGAACTCGCCAAATTCGCGAACGTGCTGCAAAGAAACACGTCTTGTCCGTCGCACAGCATGCTTGCATTGATTACAAGGACATAAGACCCTCGTTGAGAGATAGGTGTTTCGGTTGGACGGTCCCACATCCTCGTCACTACTCATAATGAGGATAAAAATCTTATAACCTGGACAACAAATTTAATATTCTATTGGCATTCTTCGTCTTATCTCTCTCTCTCTCTCTCTCTCTCTCTCTCTCTCTCTCTCTCTCTCTCTCTCTCTCTCTCTCTCTCTCTCTCTCTCTCTCTCTCTCTCTCTCTACCTCACATTCTCTAGTCATGTCCAATCCCCGCACACCTCGGTCTAGAGGTGCACGGAGATCAGAACCACCGGGTTATAATCTCGTCTTTATTGGTCAATACCTATATTTGTGGGTACAAGGAATCTACAGACCCACGTCTACATGATACTGCATGTAGTGGACAAAACCCCTTTGCCTCTTCTCTAGCTGTAGCACTTCACAGCATCTTAACATCTTTTCACAGTAGATCTTTTCACTGTTTGTCTAACTCTAAACCCTAAACCGTAAGTAATTCTTGCGTGGACTCGATCTAACGTAAATAAGCGTAAATCTAAATAAATGTAAATCTAACTAAAAATAAACCTAAATCTAATTTAACGTAAGTCTACATCTAACCTAATCTTTAACGTCTTTTGGGATAGTTTCCTACGACGTTAAAACTCTCTTCTTCTTGTGTGTGTGTGTATGTGTGTGTGGGTAAACCTAAATAAACCTAAGTCTAATCTAATATAACATAAATCTAAATCTAACGTAAATTATGTTATATTAAAAACAAAGAACTAAACTAACAGGGATTATAAGAACCTTAAAATTGATTTAACACATAATTTTTCACATAACTCTGCAAGAGTTGGCATTCTCATCACTAAAGATGTGAGAGTTAACTTCCGGCGGTGACACTGCCTCATCTCCATCCACATCTGATGACAACAATTGGCCCTTTAGACCGTTCTTGCTCTTGTTACTAACTTTGAAGTTGCTGTTGAATGACTAGAGGTTGTCTAGATGGTCATTGTGTCGGGGATGTAGTGACTCTTGCCGCCCTGAAGATCCACCTTCTTCCCTATCTTCTGAAGACATTTCACCAATACTTTTGGATCGACGGAGCCCACCATGAGTGAAGGCAGCAATACCCTATATTTCATTGAGGGCTTTCTTCACCCGCTTCATGCAGGCATCGCAGTCTATGTAGACCTAAATCTAATCTAATATAACGTAAATCTAAATCTAGCATAAATAAACGTAAATCTAATTAAAAATAAACCTAAATCTAATCTAATTTAACTTAAATAAACCTAAATCTAATTTAACGTAAGTCTACATCTAACCTAATCTTTAACGTCTTTTAGGATAGTTTCCTACGACGTTATAACTCTCTTCTTCTTGTGTGTGTGCGCGTGTGTGGATGTGTGTGCCAATAAAAAGAGATAAATGGTATAACCTTTCTATCACCCATGCCAAGTATGATAGATTGATTATGCCATTTCCCTCTT
This sequence comes from Adiantum capillus-veneris, assembly GCF_014529385.1. NCBI lineage: Eukaryota > Viridiplantae > Streptophyta > Polypodiopsida > Polypodiales > Pteridaceae > Adiantum > Adiantum capillus-veneris. The sequence goes on along the minus strand of NC_140946.1, from coordinate 8,452,503 downwards.
GAATAATAGGTCTTGAGTTCAACTCCTCGTCGGCTAGATCTTTAGGTCTTTTAATTTTAATTAGTTTCCTACGACATTAAATTAGTTTCTCTCTCTTTCTCTCTCAATGTGTGTGCGTTTTTTTGGATCGTATGCATGTTTTCTCTCTCTTTTCCTCTCTCAATGTGTGCGTTTTTTGTTTATGCATGTTATCTCTCTCTTTTCCTCCCTCAATGCGTGCATTTTATGTTTATGCATGCTCTCTCTCTCTTTTCCTCTCTCAATGTGTGTGTGCATTCTTTGTTTATGTATGTGTGTGTGCGTTTTTGTTTATGTTTGTACTCTCTCTCTCTCTCTCTCTCTCTCTCTCTCTCTCTCTCTCTCTCTCTCTCTCTCTCTCTCTCTCTCTCTCTCTCTCTCAAAAACACTATGTGTGTGTGTGTATGTGTGTGTGTGAGAGAGAGAGAGAGGGAGAGAGAAAGAGGGGAAGGGAACATGAGAGTGAGGAGAGGAAAGGAGCATACCTGGCTCTCCTTCCTCTCCTCGTGTGTGTGTGTGTGTGTGTGTGTGTGTGTGTGTGTGTGTGTGGAGAAGAAAAAGAGAGAGAGAGAGAGAGAGAGAGAGAGAGAGAGGGAGAGCGTTACCTGCTCCTTGCTTGAGGGCGCCAAAAAACTCAGATCTGAGATCTAAGTTTTTGGGCGCGCTCTGTTATTTTTTTAGCCAGTCGGCGTCGCTATGAGCGTCGCAAATTTCTTTGTAAATTTGCGACGCTCATAGCGACGCCGGGATTTTTTTTTTTAGCGTCGCTAATATGAATAGCCTCTTGTAGTGAGAATTTGATGGGAAGATTGGCCAGCTGGGTGCTTTTGCTGCAGGAATTTGACTTTGAGGTCATACATCGTCCAGGGGCTCAGCATGCGATGGCTGACTACCTATCCAGGTTAGATTCCGGTGAGCCGCCGACGAGTGTAGTTGATGAATTTCCGGATGCGTCTCTATTTCTAACAGGTGTAGTTGCAGAGGATACAGTAGTTCCGCAATAGGCAAGGGTTATCCCTAGCATCCCATGGACATGGTATGAAGAGATGTTTCATTTTCTCGACAGTGGCGAAATGCCTTCTTTCTTGTCCAGCCATCAGAGGAAACGTATGGCTATCAGAAGCAGGAATTTTGAGATTATTATGGGGAAGCTCTATTACCGTATGGTGGCGGATGTATTACTCAGATGTGTGCTACCACAGGAGCAGGAAGCAATTCTGGAGGAAGTCCATACCGGTATTGCAGGAGGTCACTTTGCAGCATTAATCATAGCTCGAAAGGTTCTCCAATCAGGATTATGGTGGCCCACATTGTTTCAGGATGCGAGAAATTATGTGCAACAATGTGATGTGTGTCAGCGGTTGGGGCAACCTACCAAACGGTCCAAAATGCCTTTTTAGCCGGTTTTGCCCTTGGAGCCTTTTCAAAAGTGGGGTTTGGATTTTGTTGGACCTTTTAAACCAGTTTTTGCAGCTCACACAGGTAATAAGTACTTTTTTGATAGCCACGGATTACGCTACCAAATGGGTGGAGGCATGGCCTTTGAGAGATAATACTGCAGTTTCTGTGGCCGGATGCTTATATAAGGATATCTTTTCCAGATATGGCTGCCCTATTGAGCTGGTTAGTGACAGGGGAAGTCATTTTTTGAATAAGGTAATGGAGAGAATGCTACGGTTTTACTTTGTATTTCACAGGAAATCTTCTCCATATTATCCTCAGGCGAATGGGCAAGCAGAATAAACTAATAAGCAATTGATTCGAATATTAACAAAGTTAGTGAATATGCATCGAACAGATTGGGATGTGAAACTTCCTTCCGCCTTATGGGCCTATCGGAAAGCTTATAAAGTGGCAACAGGATTGACTCCTTTTAAGTTGGCATTTGGCATGGAGGCAATCACCCCGGTGGAGCATGTGATTCCGAGTTTGCGGATTCTCATTGCGGATCGGCTTCTTTCAGAAGATTCTGTTATTTATCGCTTGGATGTTTTGTAGGAACTAGATGAAGAGAGGTTGCATAGCTTTGCGGTGTTGCAGGGTCTGCAGTCTGGGCGGAAAAAATGGCTGGATCGCCCGAAAGCACGGCAATTTTTTCGGGGACAGCTGGTCCTGGTCTTTAATTCCCGCCTCAGGAAGATGCCTAGGAAGCTTAAATTACAGTGTTCAGGACCATTTTGGATTTTTCAAGCATGCAGGCCCATTTCTTTTTACTTGGCGGATTTGCGGGGGGAGGTTATTTCTGTACCGGTCAATGGTTTCAAACTGCGCCATTATGTTTCACCTACCCTGATTCAGTGCCCCTTTGTTGTGGTACAAGATCCGGAAGCCGCCCTAATAATGATTAGGTATTCTTTTGCATGCAATCTTGGAAAGCGGGAAAGGAGCTATGATGGTTGCGACACGTGGCTCGCCCTATTTTGGGAACTCATTGTGAGAGGGTTAATACATGCAGACGATTATTGTTGTGCTTCTCCTGTTTTGTATATCACGCGTCCTTAGCTCTATATTCTCTACTCCTACATCTCATCGTCGCCATGACGGCTTCTCTCCTGGAATGCATCCCCTTCACTCCCGTACAGCAGCTTGCGCTTCGCCGAGTGGACGCCTGGCTGCAAAATTTGCGGCTACGTGTGTTCGCCAACTTGGATTGGCAAGGGATACCTATTCACCCGCAGGCAGCAGGTTTGATTGAGCAACTAGCTGTTGGAGATATGGTGGAGCTAAATAACCAACAGATTCAGTTGACAACAGAAAGGATCTCCAGGTGTTGCTGTTTGCCCAACGATGGAGTGGTGCATGCGTCTCATGTGATTCCTACTACAGATGTCGAGCAGGAATTTGGCTTGAAAGTGAAAGGTGAATATAAGGCTTTCAGGGTTGTCAGATGTAGCGACCAGGGATGCGTATCGATGGTTTCTCGAGGCAATTCGTCTACAAGCCAAAACCTATACCATCTCAACCAGAGCAAGGAATGTTTTGCATTCGGCCAGCTTTGGGCCTGTGGCTTGGGCAGTAGTTGTCAGAGAAAGACTGCTGGCAGAATGACAAAGAGTGATGGCACAGTTGGGGCGAAATACCCCAACCAATCCAAAAGTTGGCCAACTGCTCACACTGATCTTTCCCTTAAGGGAAGTTTTTCCTCTCGCCCTGCGTCCTCTATGCCACTTTGAAGATGACCGATTGGTGGTCCAAGGGACTGTTGCCCCTCTGACGCAAACACAAAGTTTGGCAGTACCTGCTAGGCGGGAAACACAGCAGCAGAATGTGGGCGCTGAGGAGTTGCCGCGTCCATCGACGACAGTGGTACCCTCTAGAGCCCAAGAGATGGCCACTGTCGGGGACCAGCAACCCGCAAGCGTGGCAGGGAGGAACATCAGTTCTCTACACCACCTCCTGCGACGACTGCATCTTCGGTGCTAGAGGATTCTATGGTGGCACTCTGGCACCACCGAATGCAGGAGAGAGTGGCAAGTGCTACTCCACTGTGGACGGGCTCTCCGGCTGCAGACGTTCCCTCGCAACCGAAAACTTCTGGGACCACCAATGCGACTGCCTCAACGGGAGGTACTCTTCCCGCAGCGCTACCCTGGGAGGCTACGGCAGCAAATCCTACTGACCAAATACAGTCGTGCGGCACTCTTTTGAGCAGACTTGCAAAGTCCATTCATGCGGCTTGGCCAGCCCCCGCAAAACAGAGGGTAGAGTTAATGAGCTGGAAGCGCAGGTAACGGCCTTGCAGACTCATATTGCCGAGTTGACCAATCAAAATGAAGATCTGACTGCAACAGCTCGCCAGCAAGATGCAAAAATACAAATGCTTCGGGGGGCTAATGCTGCGTTTGTGGCTTCTATTCAAGAGGAACTACTTCAATTGAGAACGCAGCATAGCCTTGTCTCATACTTAGCCTCGCACCCTGGTGATGTAATGATCAGTATGAATGATCTGGATGCGTTGGCAGTGGAGATGCAACAGGATCTCTGTGTCTTTTGGACAATCAACTACAGAGCTGGAGCACACGCTTATCTGATGAGGTGAGAGCACAGCCACCAACACAGTAGGTTGTGGTGCAGCAACCTGAGTCATCCAACACTGACAGAGGTAAGAGTGTTGTTCCCGAAGTTTTTGATGTTGCTTATTGGACGCAAGCTACAGAGGATTGTGCTGAAGCCCAGGCTCATGTATCTCGTTTGTAGAAAATGACTCGTCGATTTCGTAAGGAGCGGCGCAGGGTCTGTTTTTGGGTGGAGACCTTGGCTCATTCTTTCTCTCTCAGTCTACCCCCTTGCCCTTCATTTTGGTCTGCTCTTAATAGATACCTTTCTCGCTATTATCCCTTACATACGCCTCTTGCTCCTTTGCCACAGGCGCCGCAATCTATTTCTCTGCCAACACATTTTATTCCTCGGGCTCCTTGGCCAGAACATATTGAGATAGATCCACATCTTTTGGATGAGGTCTATCGGGCACATACTGCAGATTTTAGAGGCTTTGGCTACATTGATATTTCCTCTTCAGTAGAACAGGTCGAAGAGCAGCAACCGGAACCTTCCAATCGGAGGGGCTGAGTGTGGGTTCGCGCAATCCACCGTGCGTGCCAGGTGTTACGGCATTAGTCGCACATGCGGTTCTGCGGTCCTGCGGAGGTCTAGACATTGCGGATCAAGAGTCATGCGGTATACGACAGCCGTGGCGGCAATTCTTCACAGGATATCATGGGATAGGGGGAGTGTGTTCATCGTTCTCGATCTGCGCTAGAGCAGCGGTTGTATATGGGGGCCATACCTGTCTTTTGATGTAACTCACCAATCTCTATGTTATTCATGGCATCTGCTGTTTTAACTCTGTGTCCGGATTATATATAAATGAAGCAAGAGGTGTTCTGTGCCTGTGTACTGTGTACTGTCTTCTATCGTCATTCTATGTGTTGATGTTCACATAATGTAGTTGCGGGTAATCATTCCCGTAATGCCTATTGCTCCTGTGTGGGCAATAGCCATTACATAAAGAACAAGGATATCAATGTTGGTGATAAAGTCCTTATGTATGGAGTGCAAAATGAGAAGAAAAAGTTGAAATATGAGGGAAAAGGACCATATAGAGTATGCAAAATCACCCCACAAGGTACCATTCATGTGGAAACTCTTGATGGAGTTGGAACCATTACATTCCTCAATGTGAGTAAGTTTAAAATATATTATGATCCTTTAAGCCAAGAGGAGCTACGTGCCATCCATCAAAAAAAGGCAGCCAAGGCACAAGCAGAAATGAAGAAGATACAACCTCAAGCTGAGGCTAAGGAGCGACAACAACGCATAAGATGCCAATGAGAGGCCAACCTTGCAGTTACACATGTATTCCACGTTGAAAAAAAGGATGAAACATTGGACTCTGACACACGTTTACAATACCCTATTGAGCTAAATAGCACCTATGGGAAAATGCTATATAACGCCTTATTGGACACAGGTGCTAAATATAATCTGTTGTCATATGGGGTGTGGTGTCAGTTAGGAAAGATATCTCTATCTGAAAGTACTAACCAAGTCAAGGGTTTCAACAAGAAAAAATCTACGGTTTTTGAATTCTGCATACTTCTGTCAATTATGACAACGTGGTTGTAGCTCAAGACTTTTTGGTCATGTCTGTTGGGACTATAGAAGGCAATATAAACCTCGGACGCATGTGGATGATAGAGACCAAATGCACTATTGATTGGGGGCCTGGGAGTGTCACAACGTAGAAACCAACTTTTAGCCCTGCCACTCAAGCCATAGTCCCTAAGATATTACCTATGGAGGAAATAAAACCCAAAACATTGCATGTGCAAGAGGTTGAACCATATGTCCCTATAGCCCAACTCTCTAGAGCTTTAACTTCTGTAGTTGAAACCAAAAATGAGACACACAAGACCCATCGCAATATAACTAAGAAAACATACAAATGGGTCCCTAAAGCTTCTTTAGCGATAGTTTTTTATGCTAAAAAATAGAAGCCTTGTTAGAAACGCCCCACTCGCTCCAAGCAATGTAAGAAAACATTGTGTTGGATCCCTAATTGGAAGCCCAAGGCTACTATCAAGGAAATAATCAAATCTGGGTGCCAAAATGTAAATTGTGTTCTTACCTGTCAACTGCATGTGAGTCAAATCCTGTAACGAGAAAGGCAATTGAAGATCATGGGAAGGAAAAGGTCACAAAACACTATACACTGGATTCGGAGCTAGTATGGGTACCCAAGCAAGAAAGACTTGTTTCGCTCAGCTCAAAAATAGAAAAAAACAAATGAAGCTTCTTGCTCTTCATGTAGTTTATGTACAGAAATAGAAGCTTCGACACAACCTCAACCTACCATTGTACATATTCATACAAACAAAAAAGAATTTGCACCTCCCGTTGTAGGTTCACCACCTACAACAATGTTGCAAATAAAATCATGGGAGAGTACCTTACCACCCTTGAAACTAGATAAAATGCCTAGGGCAGTCAAAAACTATTGGTCAAAGTCTTCACCCATAACAACTTGGAACAATTGGTTTCAAAGGGTGACGACATTGTTCCAAAACACATGATCTACTCAAGGAAGGGGGGACTGTTTGTTGACATCCATCATTCACTTGCTCCCGTCTTAACCTTTCTCCCCGACCTCTTAATCTCCCAATCTTAGGGAATGTATATATATAGCCCTAAAAATTAAATTAAATATTTAAAAGAGCAAGAGCCACCAAACAAAAAGCTGGAAACCTACAAGTTCTAGTACATGATCCAAAATCATAAAAATACATTATGCACAAGAACATGACCTTTTAACATGACCCTTATAATATTTTCACACTAACCATCATCTATCTATGTGTATAGATATGACTAGTACGCTAATCATCCACTCCTACCTTGGGTGAGAGGTACCCTCTTTGCTTTTCACAAGTGTTTCACATAGTCTACCCGGTGATTGCATGTGAATGGGATTTGGTAGATATGCTAGCATGTGGGAGGAATTTTGAGGAATTAGAATGGTTGAAATGTCTCTTGACCATCATTGACCCATACTTAGTAGAGGAGGTCTTATTTTTTCCACGCCAGCCTATACACCATGCATCATCAGCTCACCTACCAAGTCTCATGCAAATTGGACCACATCAAGCCACCATTTAGCCAAAACCTACTAAGTTGGAGTTCTTGGGCAAAATATGGACCTATTTATTGGAAAAATTCTCCAAACTCAGAGAATCTTGACACAAGTCATGCACCTTAGATATGCATCTTATCCCCATGCTCACATGTCAATTTTACAAGAAAAGACATCATACACGTATGATGTCTAAACCTGTCATGGAGAGGTTCTGTCAGCATTTTGAGTATCCAAAATTCATTATGATGTCATATATAGGCTCTATACCAAATTTGGGCATGTTTGGACATGTATTGGTCATTATACACCCCATTTTTCAAATTGCATTTGGGCATGTTTGGACATGTATATTATACCCCCCATTTTTCAAATTGAAGTATCAAAAAGACCTCCTATGGCCTTGGGCACATGAACACTTGTCTAAATTCATATTTTCACACATCAAAGTAATGTACACATAGTAAGCAAGTTGTACATCAAGTTTGAGCCAAAAAAGCCAACCTAGACATCATACGCGTATGATGTCTAGGCATCATATGCATATGATGCCTAGACCCTTTAAATTGACATCTTCCTGACATGTTGATGTGTTTTTGACAACCCCAACACTTCTACCACATCATTATTATCTTGCCAACAAATTTTCATCACAGTTGGATATCATTTGAGACATCATATGCATATGATGTCTCAAAGTGTCAAATTGGCAATTTAATAAGGTTTTGACCTATCCAATGCTCTTATCATGTGCTCATGAGTCCTTATAACAAGCTTCAAGCCATTTGAACCTCAAATACCCAAAATATAGACATATTACCATTTTAGAGTTTGAAAAAAGTTTCTCAGCCAAAATCTTGCTTATAACATGTTCCAACTCAAGTTCAAGGCATATTTGGGTAATATACATACTATAAGCTATGCATATGTCAAATCTCATCTCATTTAGAGTACTTGGACACCATACCAGTATGATGTCTCAAGGTGTTAAACTATTCATCTAAGGAGGTTGTAGCCTACCCAATGCTCTTGTCATATGCTCATGAGCCTATCTACCAATTTTCATCCCATTTGAACCTCACTTGCTTAAAACTAAGCTAGAATCCAAACTCATGGCCTGAAAGGAGTTCTAATGGTCACATCTTGCCCAAATGACATCCAAATTGAAATCCACGCATATATCCATGATGTACATGCTATGAGCTATGCACATATAAAAAATAAGCTCATTCTGAGCACTTGGGCATCATATGTTTATGATGTCTCACAGCATAAATCTGCACCCAAAATGCACTTTTGACCACATGCATAGCACCCTTAGGCCCTTATTATCTTAGGTTTCAACTTTGAAGTCATTTGGATATCTAGAAACAAAGAAAATACCAGATTTTGTAAGCAGTGCTAACTTTTGCACTTTGATTGCAGGCAGGATCAATGGAAGTAGGCAAGTTAGATGTAAAGAGGAAAAGGCCTTCTCTAAAGGATATCATGGCAGTAGCAGAGCCTTTTATATCCCAAATGAAACACTAAAGCCGATTAAATCTTGGATGGACAAAGCCACATTAGAAGCAGAATGCATAAGGCTATGTTAGGGAACATTCAGAGACCCAAAAGGCAATATGATGCACATGCCAATGATTCCAAGAGAGCTAAGTGAGTATGCCAACACAGAGGGCCTTCTCAACCAACTAGAAAGAGTGAAACTGCATGAATTATTCACATCAGAGTCAACTAGTGTTGATCTTGAGATAGTTTATGAGCTGACAACCACCATCAAGAAAGACAGCACGACAACTCTCACCACACTTAAAGGGGAAATCAAAGAAGTTTTCATGAGACCTCAAATCATTGATGATGCCTTGGGACTGCACAACAATGGTAGCTTTGTCTATGAAAGAAGAGACAAAGTGAAAGTTTGTTCTCAAAAGAAAACCAATGCCACCTTTGAAGACCTAGTGGATCCAAGAGCAAATAGGATATGCATGGTTGTGCAAACAAATCTTTCAAGTCTCCAACAAGCGGCTGCAAAAGTACATAACCCCACCACATGCTATTGTCGCCATAATTACTGGGCAGTAGTATACCAAAAGACATGAACTATGCCCATTACATACATGAGCAAGTAGGGGGCTTGAGGACGAACATGCCAAAATACATTGGTGGTGTAGCAATTCTAACAAAAATTGGATACGAAGCAATTGGAGGTAGAGGAAACAGTCAACCCACCCACACAGAACAAGTGGCTACAATTGAAAGAGGATATAGAAGAGAAAACTTCTAACACCATATTAGAGAGTTTGGGACTTTGGAGCCAATTTGGGAATCACCAATGTCTTGAAGATTTGGCCATATTGACAAATCTCAAATTGTTTTTAAAACCTCATAGTACTTGAAAAGGTCTTCCAAGTCATGCTCTCAAAACTTTGGCTAAGATTTTCCATGTGGTCAAATCTTAACCTCATTTCGAAAGTGGGAATTGAAAAATTCCCAGATTCACTAATATGGTGTTCTCTACAATTGGAGCACCACCTGTCTCTACGTAGCTCAGGTGAAAGCTCAAGACTGTGCAAGAAGATACAATGGAGGAGTCACCAAAGAGGAAGGGAAAAGTTGCAATGATCAAGGAGGAAAGACAAAAAGAGACCAATAGTCAAAAAGCAACCCGGGTTGAGAGGCTAATAGAACAATTCAAGGCTCAAATAGCTCTGAAAGGTGACTTTGAGGAGTACTAGGTACCAAACCCAGCAAAGATAGGAGGCAGATCCTCAAGACCATTAGAAGAACAATGTGATCACTATATCAGGGCATATGAAGAGTCTAGAAGAACTATAGAACAAAAAAATCTAGAGTCTTTCACAACTGAAGAAGTACAAAACATAAAGAGAAAGTTGCAAGAACAACCAGAAAAGCAATGAGAGCAAGAAACAGAGTCACAGATGGAAGGCGGCAGCACAACAAACCCACCCTCTTCCCCAAGATACACTCAATAACCTCCAAGCCCGAAACCCCCAATATCTCAACAGAAGGATTTGCCAAAGAAGAAATTAGAGGCCAACCAATGCTGGAGGAAAAAAAAAGGCCAAAAGATGCACCTATCACGATCTCCTCAAAGCTGGATATTCATTTGAGGATGCTTCTAAGGCTGTATATGGCACCTATATCCCACCATGGGCTGTAAGAATGAAGAGAAAGCTGAGGAAAAGCCCAAGGACCAAGATATGCAAATAAGGGAACCAAAAATGAATTCACCACAACCAGTAGTATTAGGGTTAGTGCAGATTCCACCTGTGCCACAATGGAGACCTTGTGCCAGCCCTTGGAGACATCCTAAAGTAGGTGTATTGCTAAGTATGGGACACCGGATTCCACTATCAGGCCCACTCCCTAGACCATCAGCAAGAAACATGAAAGCTGCTAATGAAGAAGGTGTGAGAGACGCTCATCAGATACTAGATAGAATCAAAACGCGATCTCTTACACTAGCAGAGAAAAACAACATGCTCTGAACAAGGGAGGGGAATATACAAGAGGAATATGACCACCTCTTAAGGACTCTCCAGGTAACAAGTCAAATAGCTGAGGTGACGGAGTGGGAGCTTGAGTCTCTCATTAAAACACTAAGGGATGCTGAGAATAAACAAGACACCCTTACATTACATATGGAAGAGGCCTCAATTGTGTGTTAGAAGCAAGCTAACTCGGATAACATTTTTTGGAGCTTTTATTGTAAAAACACTTATTATTTTGATAAATTGGGAATGTTGTAACTCCTACTTTACAAATAAATAGTGTAAATGATGATCCGGGGCTACAAGCTTCCAGATTGTATCAACCTATCTTTAGTTAGAGCTCCCAAATTATTGGTTTTGACCACAAAAACCTTGGCTAAGGTATAATAGCCAATTTTAATAAGTATTTTAAAATATTTTGGATAATAGAAACACGGCGTGAGCTAACGGTACTCACTTATGTCCTTCTCGCGCTTCCTACTCCCTTTCCGGTTGTCACATTGTAGTGTCGTATGTTGCGTTGCAACCAAAGGTAAGAGCTCTATGCATTGATGTAAGCATTTTATGGTAATCTGTAGATTTTGGCATCGCCGACCTGCGGCCTAATTTCATCATAAGTATGAATTTAAGTTTTAAAATCATAAAATAAGTATAGCGGGGTATTGGGACATCATTGCTAAGCATTAGATGCATTCTGGGTCGAAAACAACTAGGTCAAAAATGCACTACTGTTAATAATCGCAATTTTTTCACTTGACCTAAAGTGAGTTTTGAAACCATAAGCATGTGTGCTTAGGTCTTATACACATGTCCTAGAGTTTTTGTAATGTTTGGATGTCATTTGATGCTGTAACAATTGTGATTTGTTTGCCGATGAGAAACTAGCTTTTGGTGATTTTTGTCATTTGAGTGTAGCTTGAGTTAGATGCGAGTTGTTTGTTGTTTTCCAAGAGATTGACAACCTCTTGTAGCCTCTATGCACTAGTTGAGTTAGCTTTGTCCCATGGATTGATAATTATATTCGTGGTTCTTGTTATGTTTGCAATAAGATAGGAGTGAGGTTGGACACCCGTCCCACATTTGGCACCGCTGCCAGGGATCGAAGAGACCTAAACTAGGGAAAAACACAAGTGTGTTGTGAAGTTATCCTTTAACTTCTTCTAGGATCACCTAGAGTCAAAAGTTTCTTTTTAAAATCGCATAGCTTAAGATTATCGTCTATCTGTGTAGAGGTAGCTTGGAAGTAGGTTGTACTTGCTAAGTAACTTTTAGGATTGTAGGATTAGAGGATTAGATTAGGATTTTGAGAATGATTAATGGATGAGACAAGTCTTAAGATCAAGGCTCCAAAAACCATTAAAAAAGGAGAAAATGAGTGTTTGTGGACACTTTCCACAACCCCATCGCAGTAGAATTTAGGAGTAGGGTAAGTATAATCCGAGGTGGATCTCAGATCGTTGCTCACTCCAAAAGAATTAGTTGTGATTTGTTTATGTGAAGTTACAAAATTTCATGTCTACGGCTAGAAATAGCACCAGAAGACTGTCCACCATTGAATCCAACTGGAGATGATGCTTTAAAAGTTGTATGAACCAGTGGGTAAGCTTAAGGATGCATTTGAGGTAATATTTCAAGAGTTTGCAAAAACTCGGACTATTTACTTTTTCTTGACATTTTAGGCCAAATTAAGTTTTGACTTGACTAAGAGGCTTAAATAGATCATAAAGAGACTGTCCACTGAAAAAGGTGAAAAAAGTGCTCATTGTAGGCCAAAAGTAAATAATCACAATTATTTACTTTCAGCTCAAAAGTGGCCAAGGTTCATACCAGAGACTCTATGCAGTGTACAAACATCTTTTGTAAAGGCTCATAGAATTTGGATCACCAAACTGAGCAAAAACTTGGTAAAAACTGAAATCTGTACTGATTGTCAAGAACTTGAGTGTAAATTGGAAAAATTTTATTCAAACTTAGTGAAACTTGACTCATAGGCTTATATTGAAGTGTTAAACAAAGTGTACATGCTCAGATGACCAAAAAGATGCAAAAATTTGCTAGAAGTAAATTATCACGATTATTTACTTTTCTCCCGTTTCTCAACTTTTTAGACCAACTCAGCATACCACTAGTTTTAGCATGTTATACTAAGCCCACAAATCAAATTTGGTAAGATTTGGATGCTGGAAGTGAAAATTGCGGCCAAATTTGTAAAGTCAGTCTGTAGACACAAAATTGTTGACCATTTGAACAGGGATTATCCAAACTTGATGAAACTTGGCTAGGGAGCTTAAGTTGAGCTACTTAACCATTCTATGACAACATTGTGGCAAAAAGTTGCATAAAAATACCAGGAGTAAATAATCGCAATTATTTACATATGGTATAAAATTGGACAGTTTTGCACATTTCAGTATACCACATGGTCAAACATATCAAGTAGACCACACAAATCAAATTTAATAAAATTTGGATCACAAAAGTGAGACTTAAGCCAGATTCTTAAAAACTGAGTCTATGGACACGAAACAGTTGATAACTTGGACAAATTTTGTTCAAACTCAGTGAAACTTATCCAAAGACCCTAACAAGTTGAATACTTGGCAAAACAAGCCAAAATTTGCAAAAATTTGAGAAAAGTAAATAATCAAGTCAATCCAATGGTAAGTACTCTATCCAGGGCTTCATAAGTCTACATGAACCTTAGAACTGGTCGTATACTAGCAAACCAAGGCATATTTGGAGAGACCGCTAGTAGAGTATCCACAAAAGAGAGTGTGAATCAAGGCGATCACTTGGACACATCTTTAAATAAGTCTCAGACACTTTTTCAAAATCAACATCTGAAATGTCTTCCTATTTGACTCATTTATGAACCAGAACGACAGTGCGATATAAGCATATACTCACATTTTATAAGACTAATGACTATGGAGCTCATGTTTACTAGATCCTAATGAAGAGTATGCCATTCGCGTTGATGACCATGACATAGAGTTTGAAGAGAAAATCAGGGCAAACAAGGAAAAATGTATATGGATAAAAACGGAACTCAGTATTTACAAGTTGAAAACCCTAATGTGATAGAAAAATGGGGGTTAGAAGTAAATACCATAATTCTAGATATGGCAGCAAAAGAAGGACCACCAACTTTAGAATTCGAGGGATACGATCAAGTTGATTTCAAGCCTTTGAAACAACTTAGCATGGATAATCCTAGGATCGGAGTTTTTTGTTGGGAGGATAGAAACGTCAAAGATCTTCTATGGACTTCTCATGCCCAATCAGGACAATTAACATCCATGAAGATAAGCTATATCTTCAAAATCAAAGACAAGGGTTCAGCAAATCTACCAACCAACCTATTTAGGGATTGTTATAACAATAAATTTGTTATAATGAGTCCTGAGCAATTGGAACAAACCAAATACCAAGGGTACTCCATTAAAGATTGGATATTGGGCCAAGGACCAGAAACTATTCCAAGAGAGGAACTCCGCAAGAGATATTTTGGGAGCAATGTTAAAAAACCCAAAACTATCTCATCACGAAGAAAATTGGGTGAACCAGTCCAAGGCTACACGAGTCACTATTTCCAACAGACTAGTTTGAAGGACTCGAGACAGGACCAACTGTCAGGAGACTAGGAATTGAGCCAAATAGACATGTCAGACTAGCTGATTTTCAAAAATGGATCAAAAAATACAATGGATCTGGAGATCCATAGGACCAGTTAGAAAGCTTTAAGCAAGTGCTAAGAGCAGAACGCATATTTCATTTCCATACTCAATTCGAGGGATTTGGAATGACATTAGAAGGAAAAGCACTAAAATGGTTCCAAAACATTCCACCAAGGTCAATCATGGACTTAAATACATTAGCTCAAGGATTTTTAGCTACATGTTCCAAAACGGGGATCAAACATAATATTGTAGCTCAAATCTATAGCTTCAAATAGAAACAAGGTGAGTCTGTTAGGGATTGTGCAGCTAGAATGAAACAATACATTGCAAGATGCCCATAGCTAGAAATACCTGCAGAAGAAAGATTAGTATCATTGTTTCTAGAGGGACTGCTAAACATATAACTTCATGCTATATTGTATAGCAAGAAGCATGTGACCCTAGAACAGTGTGTGTCAGATGCTATTGACTTAGGAGACAATTGTGATATTTTCAATGAAGAAGATATCCCAAAATAATCTAAGGGAAAAAACAACATCCACCAAACCAACACAAGTGGGAACTGCTGCTGCAACACCACTTACAACCATGGAAGATATGCTCAAAAGGATGAATGAAATGATGAATAACATGCAAAAAGCACATATGAGGGGACCAAGGCAAGGGATACATCAACAGGGACAACCAATTAGTCTGCAAAAATGGTGTGCGATCAAGGGTAAATGGACCAACCATGAGACCAATGAGTGCTATTATCGACCAAAGTATGCTATTATCGACCAAAGTATGATGGGAATGTTCAATACATGCCTATGAGACCACAAGGACAACCCATGTACAAATATCAGCCTAATATGGCCCCAGCTCAAAGACACCAATGGGTATGGAAAGACATCAACCCGTGTTGGGTCAACAACCTCCATATTGTGGACATAATGCAGTGCCTGTAAAGTACATGCACTCATAGGGAATCATAGATGAACAATCACTTGTGCCTGTTACACCCTATGTTGAACCTAGTCTGTCTACAGTAATGGTAGAAGGAGAGTGGTATAATCCACCTCCACCACCAATGGAAGAAACCGTGACTTATACTACACCAGAGCTTGCACCAATGTCGTATGTAGCTAATCAAGGTGTTAGACTCCAATGGTAAGACCCATGATTAAGCCAAGGAGTGAAAACTGTCATAAATGTGGTGCAGATGATCACTGGAAAAATAAATGCCCAGAGCTTGACAAGAACATTAAGCTAGTTGAAGCTTTTTTTATACAATGTTGCAAAAAGGGAGGACACTTCCTTGAAGATTGTCCAAAAAATTCTTTAAACAAGGGTAAAATAGTAGCGAACATAGTCCAAGTGATACCTAGGAGCTCATCTAAGAGTGAACTTATTGTTCCAATCAAGGTAATCACCAGAGCCCAGGCTAAGAAAAAGAAACACAACTCCTCTAATGATTCGGACAATACTAAAATTTCTTACTAGAAGACCAAGAGAAGCAGAAGCAAAAGGTATGAGATGAGAAAACAAAAACAAAGGGCTGAAATCGAGGAGAAAGCCAAGAAACTATTCCAGGAAAAAGTGAAAGAAACTGAAAGTGAAATCAAGGAAACTACCATGAAAGTTGGAGGATCAATTTTGGTAGACAAAATTTTTGGAAGCAGTTAAGCTTGAAGCTTATCAAAATCTGGTAAGGATTACTCAAGAGATGCTGGAAAAACAAAAACCCAAGCTCGTGAGTATAGCAAACCTGAGGAGCTTGTGGAAGGAACATGTAAAGAGAAATTTGAAGTTGTGGTAGAACCCCACCTTGAAACTAAAGAGCCAAGACTCATAGTGCCTGATAGTGAAGATGCCTTAGATGGAATTCCATTTGTAGAAGAAGACTAGCCAGGACACTTGTGGAAAAAAGCTAGAGAAATTAATGATGGGATCCTAACTCTGAAGTCAGCACCTATAGAGGAAGTTTTGTTAGAAAATCTACCTCCTGATATGGACATGGATGTACAATCCTTGTATGGGGATTACGGCTCTGAAGCTTCAGGAATGTCTAAACCAATGACTCTAAAAACACTACCCTTTTACTTGGGAGATAACGAAGATGAGTTCATAGTGTGTAAAACCACTCAGATAAAAGGAGTGGAACATACCCTAGAGGTAGAAAACATCCATTCAATCATGTCTACAACCATTTAATGCATTCTTACTTTAGGAGAACTATTAAAAATTAGACCATATTTATGGAATGATCTACAGAAAACTCTAGAGAAGGTGGGGATAATAAGGCTAATCGTGAACACTTTGGAAAATTTGAAATAGAAATTGGATAACAAAGAGATTAGATCTATCCCAATGAACAAAGTTGGAGAATACTACGAAGGGGAAGAAGGAAACACGACCCTTCCAGTGAGATATAATGATATAGAAATCGTGGCAATACTGGATAATGGGGCAAGCATAGCCATAGCCATGAAAGCAGTATGAAAATCATGGGGAAAACCAGCCATTAGACAAACTCTAATGAAATTGCAATTGGCAGATGGACACATCGAAAGACCCTTAGGACTCCTTGAAAAAGTGATAGTTAGTTTTTGTGGAATTGATTATCAACACACTTTTGCAATAGTGGGCTTTGGAAAGAAACTCCATTATGAAATCATCTTGGGAAGACCTTTCATGCAACAAGTACAACTTATTCAAGATCAGGAAAACAATTTTCTGTACTTGAAGCAAGTGGGATCAATAACAAGAGTTAATCTAAAAGATCATACTTATAGAGATATCATGAAAACACCCATACAAGAATTTGACTCGGTCTCTTCGGCTGAAACTAAGATTCTATCTTGGTTGAACAAAAACAGACCTATTTGGATGTGCGGAGCCTCAGAAAATGGGAGTTTGAAACGAGAAGAATAGAAAGGGATTGCACAGATGAAGCCTATGTACCTGAACCCTTTCCAGAGAGCATTGAGTGGACTCAAACTTTAGCAACAATGGATGTATGTGTAAATATGTCTATGCCTACTCAATTTTGCAATGAGGATGGCTATGACATAATTCCCATACAAATGATCTCAACCCTTCACAATGAAGACAAAATTCAAGAATCCAAGGACTTGATGAAGGCTCAACAAGTCTTTTCAGACCTCTACTATGATGCAACACATGAGCTAGAAGAACATTCAACTACCCGCAGATGATTCGGGGTCGGGAAAAGAACATGTGAGAGCTAAACTACTCTCATGAAAGGAGGGGAGGAAAAAAATTTTGACTTTCCAAACTAGAAACCGAGAAGACAGAAATGGTATAGAAGAAAAAGAGACACGAGAAACTTGAAAGCTAGACCTATGCCGTCAATCTCCAGTAGAACACAGTTTTTGATGCAAATAGACGCACATGATTGTTTCAAAGACAAAATCACTGGTAGATATCCTTTAAACAAAGAGTAGGAAGTATCAAAAAATTGAGAAAAACGAGAAAGGAAACTCAAACAAAACCTAAATACCAGGACAAGGATTCAACCATGACACGAGTTAAACAAAGAAAGAGGTATCAAGAGCTGAAGAAAGCTCTAAAGGAGATATATACGACTGAAATGGAAACCATTAAGGAGGAAGGTAAAGATGTAATGAGTTTTCCATCCCATTACAAGAAATATACTCTCCAAGACCGAAAGATCATGGTCGAACAACCTCTCTAAGAAAACAGGGTGAGTCCTACGAAGGACCTGAAAATGCAAAAAAGATAGATCTAGCCGAACCAAGAGAAGAGCCTAGACCTGCCTACATTGAAAACTACATAACAAAAGAAGAAGAAGAAGAGCTTTTGTTAAGCTTACTAAAAGAATACCGAGATATCTTTGCTTGGTCTTATAAAGATCTCAAGGGTGTTGATCCAAAAATCTGTCAACATACCATACCTATGAGAGATGATGTGAAACCAAGCATACAGAGGCCATATACTTATAATAAAACATTTTCCAGAAAGATCAAAGAATAGATAGAAAAGCTAAAGGAAGCCGAATTCATTTATGAAATTGAAAACATAGATTGGGTTGGGTGTCTCCAATAGTGGTAGTACCCAAAAAAAAAGAAAAATTACAGGTGTGTGTCAATCTCAAGAAAGTAAATGCAGCTACCATTAAAGACAACTTCCCTCTTCCAATCATTGAGCATGTTTTAGAACGAGTCGCAGGGACAGAAGCTTACAACTTTTTAGATGGATTTTTGGGGTACGATTAAACTTTAGTTGACCCCAAAGATCAACATAAAACTGCCTTTGCAGTTGAATGGGGTATTTTGGCCTATCGGGTTATTCCTTTTGGGTTAACTAATGCTCATGCCACCTTTCAAAGATTGATGATCCATGCTTTAAGGGATACCTTCGGAATTTCTTGGAAGTATATATGGATGATCTATGTGTACATTCATCAATCCGGGCTGATCATTTTGAACGCCTCAAAAGGGTATTCAAAAAATGTAGACTTTTTAAGATTTTCTTAAATGCTAAAAAGTACACATTTATGGGCAAACAAGGAAAAATTCTTGGAGATATAGTGTGTAAAAATGGCATAGCTACTAATATGGATAAAATTCATGTTATTGTTAATTTTTCTAGACTGACAACAGTCAAAGGGGTTCAAGCTTTCATGGGACATTGTGGATATTACAGACATTTCATTTACATGTATGCTATAATTGCAAAACCCATGTACAACTTGATTACACTCTTTAAATGGACTGATGAGAGTGAAGAATCCTTCATGAAGCTTAAGCAAGCTCTCACTTCAGCTCCAATATTGAAATCACTAGATTGGAATAAGATATTCCACATACATATAGATGCTTCCAATTTTGCCATTGGATGTTTACTAGCTCAACCAGGAGACGGAAAATTTGATTTTCTTATTTCTTATGCTAGTAGACAATTGAATATGGCAAAAACTATACAACCACTGAAAGGGAAGGATTACAAATGATCTATGCCGTAAAAAAGTATAGACATTACTTGTTAGCTAACAAATTTGGGTTCTTTGTGGACCACTAAGCATTATTGTACTTGGTCAACAAGCCATGCAACATAGGAAGAATAGTGAGATGATTCATCATTCTTTTGGAACTTGATTTCACTGTAGTTGTAAAAAAGGGCACACTCATCAAAGAGCAGATCATTTGTCAAGGATTATATCAAGAGAACCACCAAAAGGAGTAGACGATTATCTACCAGATGCATATCTATTCTTCGTGGAAATGATACCTCAATGGTGAAACAATATGGTATCGTTGATGACCATAGTTCAAGTGAATCCAATTGGATTAATTGAGCAATCGACTATGTATCAATTTCTAGTTGAAAAGCTATACAAAAGAAATAAAGATGGAATATTGTTGTTGTGCATTAATCTTGAAGAGAAAACCCAATACCTAAGTCAAGCACATATTACCATAGTGGGACTTCACTTTGCGAAAGACCCAACTATGCAACGGATCTTAAGAGTATTTTATCCAACTATGAGGAGTGGAGGAATCCCAATCCTCGAGTGAGTACTTCCAAGCGAACAAGAAACCGAGCGAGCATAAGCAGTGAAAAAGATTAGATCAAGATCTCAATAGTTACTCTATAGAGTATAGTGTAGCAAAGTAACCATGTTGCATCTCAAATAGTCTCAAAGAAAAAATCCATACTCTTCCTTTAATGTGTTCATACACATTAAAATAGTCTGAAACAAAAGCGCCATACTCTTCCTTTAATGTGTTCACACACACATTGATACACAGTCATATCTTTGCTTTTGAACCATCTGTTTGAGCATATTCCAAAACTCTATTTGTGCAAACTTATTCTCCATGGTAAATTCACATGTTGCAATTGTCATAAGTTCATGCACAAATAGATCAAAAGATGGTAACTCAAATGCCACATGTCCATCATAATGTATATGTAGCTCTTGAACTTGAATGATGTCCTTTGCTTGCTTGAGTTCCATGTGTAGGCTGCTTTGTGAAGTCATTGCATGTAGTATACCACCTACTCTGGAGGGACCATCGGGCTATTACTAGTGTGTCCTTCATTCCAATGTCTTGTGTGCTTTCAATAGCAATGTGAACCTTCTAGAATTGACATTGGCCATGATTGAGAAGGAAGATTTTTTCACCACTAGCAAGTTCAGTAGCCTTTATCTTCATCTGCTCTCCCATTAGAGTTAATGGATGAAAATTGAATGCATTAGATATTTCATAATGTTGTATCACAAAAGAGATAGAAAGTGCATAGATGCTATCGTCAAACATAAGAACAATCTTGTGACCACATTGTCATCCATAAATGGTTATGTGCCTAGCCATGGTTGACTGCAGGATGAGGAATTTCAAACTCCAAGAAAATCTTTTCGAGCAATCATAAAAAAGAGCAGGGGGAATTTCAAACTCCGAGCAATCATAAAAACGAGCGAACCCAACAAAATACATATAGAACTTAAATCATATTAGGAAACATTTAGCATCAAATTACATCTTATATTGTCCCAAAACACCTTATGGAAACTTCACTCATCCACCCTTATATTAACTCCTTGGAGGTTATCTTAACTCCCTCCTCCGAAGCACAGCTCGTGGTCATAGAGAGAGTCAAGTCGTGGTAGATGCTTGGGCAAGTGTGTGTGTGTGTGTGTGTGTGTGTGTGTGTGTGCACTCTATTGTTGGGGGGTTTGGGGGGGGGGGGGGGGGGGGGGGGGGGGGGTGTCTCAATACATAATATTATGGAAAGTGCTTGTAGGAAGAAAGCCTTGTTTTTTTAGAAAAAATGAAATGCCTAGTCTAAGGAAGGTATACAAGAAGTAGTTTTTGGCGGATTCTAAGTGGACATACGAAAAGCAATTGTTTCATATATACCCAATATGGAATGTTCGAATGAGATGATGCAAAGTTTTACAATATTGGTTACATTTTTGAGCTCTTTTTGGCTTGTTCTTATTTTAAGTTTTGCATCTTCTACCCTTCTCTCTCTCTCTCTCTATCTCTCGCTCTCTTGCTCTCTCTCTCTCTCTCTCTCTCTCTCTCTCTCTCTCTCTCTCTCTCTCTCTCTCACACACACACACACACACACACACACACACACACTCAATGATGCTTTGATTAATTTAAAAATAAATTACCCTTATGTAAGGTGTCTACTGCATCATTCCATCTACCAATGCACCTGGTTGTCAACGGCCCAACCTGAAGAAATGGAAGAGCACCACATTTAATGTGAATTCCACAGGAAGGTTTTGATCAACTCCAAAAGCGAACTAAGAGGCCCTCCACCAACAATGACACAAACCCAATGTGTGCAATCAATAGGTTCAATGAGTTGGATGCCACAACATCCGCGGTAATTCGATCGACTAATTCACCACCATCGTTAAAATCTCTACATTCTTGACCATAGGATAATATGCCATCTCTAGATGAGACTCTTACAAGATCGTGACCCCAATATAAGCAACAACTTCAATCCGCTCCTCTGGCTTCCTTTAACTTGTATGTTGTCCTCATGATGGAGCGTCTCCGACACCACCTTGTGGACTTGTCCCACCCCTATTAGGCAGTGCTCTGTTTTTCAAATTCTGAACAAATTGAAATCCCATTGCGCACCTACCTGAGCACCCCATAGGGTACCTCTCTCCAAAGGGTAGATGGATTGTTGGCGACTACAACCAACAACTTGACACGACGGTGTTGGCTAGGAAAGGCAAATATGAGGGTCCCTATTAGTGCTAGGGAAAAATGTGCCTAAGCTTTGTCTTAGAACGGTTGAAAACTCAAAACAACAGAGGATTGAAGGGAAGTGAAGAAGGAGAAAATCTACATTAGAAATTTTTAAAAATGCCGATTATTTAGAAAAAAAATCCTCTTTCAATTCATCCTAAAAGGAATTTTGTACATTCGTAAAATTGATTCTAAACATTAGGACTCCCTATTCATAGAAGCCTGCTGGATGTTGGAGGCACACTAGCTAAGGCAAGAAGGTCAACCCTCTTAATCATTTTCACAAAATATAAAGAGAAACCTTTAGAGCATGTCTGCAAGTTGTGGGAGACAGAGCATCGAGTGCATGGAGGAAAGAGAGACAAGTAGCATGTTGGGGAAAGCACAAAGTGCAAGAGGCTGCGGGGTGTATGAGCCGCCTACATAGTGAGAAAAATAACCTTGGACAAGCTACCACATATAAAGAAAAGCGCATCTAGTGTTCGTCGCAAAGCTCTCCAAATGAGGCTACGTTAGCGCATACTCTTTGTGAGAGCTTTTGGAGTTAGTTTTCAGGGTGATCTGCAAAGAGGAAACCCTTCTCAACAAAGGCCTCGAGGGCAAGGGAGGGGGAGGTGATGAAGATCATGGGGGTACTGCACCTGACATGAAAGGTAAAGATGGTGCCAAGCTAATTGCAAAAGCACTGCATGGAAGGAGGGACTCGGCTAGAACAGAGATGAAGTCTCTCTCTCTCTCTCTCTCTCTCTCTCTCTCTCTCTCTCTCTCTCTCTCTCTCTCTCTCTCTCTCTCTCTCTCTCTCTCTCTCTCTCTCTCTCTCTCTCTCTCTCTCTCTCTCTCTCTCTCTCTCTCTCTCTCTCTCTCTCTCTCTCTCTCTCTCTCTCAAAACTGTCAAAAGAGTCTACGCCAGTGTACGCTCTTTCAGAGAGGTTATTTATATATATATATATCTATATATATATATATAGAGAGAGAGAGAGAGAGAGAGAGAGAGAGAGAGGAATGGCTCTGAGACTTCTTTTGAATGAATGGGGAGGCGCTCAAAGTTCAAACCCTGACACTGGGTCGAGGATCATAGGACGAGTTTTTTCGATGGGGGACGAGTACTACCTACTGCCTACCACTTACCCACACGCCTCTTTGTCAATGCAGTCTCTCTATTATCTCTCTTGGCCTGGCATTGTCTGTCATGAGCTCTCTCTCTCTCTCTCTCTCCAAGGCCTCTTTCAGAGAATTTTAAGTCCTCAATATGATTTTCAATTTTCATAGCCCTCAAAGCTCCAGCTCTCTCTCTCTCTCTCTCTCTCTCTCTCTCTCTCTCTCTCTCTCTCTCTCTCTCTCTCTCTCTCTCTCTCTCTCTCTCTCTCTAAAAGTCTCTGAAAAAGTGCGCGCCGACGTACTCTTTCAAAGAGGTTATTTTTAGAGGAGTATTGAGGCAAGAAGAAATGTCCCCCACTTCATATGAAAAGAGGCAAGTGGTATTTATCTTTGGTGTGGGCGTGCATGGACGGGGACCCGGTGTGAAACATTACAGTGATTATTGGAGTAATTGGGCACTTGATGAAGCCGATAGCACCAACGGGGCCGATCGTCTGTTCGAGACGCTTCGATGGATACAAAAATGTACCACGCAAGTCACATAAGTCGTGCACAAAATAAGCTGACGTAGCGTACTTGGCTTAAAACAAGTAGAACAGTAAATGTGTATGGGTACCCTTTTTGTTTTAGTGTATATCAAGTCATTGCCATGTCGGTAGAGAGAGAGTGAGAGGGGGGAGGGAGTCTCCAAAAATAACCTCTCTGAAGAAGCGTGCGCCGAGCTGAGATGAAGTGCAAGGTTGAACATATCACACATCCACTCATGGGTAAAATCTCCCGTCCATTTGATCATCTTGTCACTCTTCGTGTTCTCATGGAGGAAAGTCAGTTGAAAGGCAAGCGATTCTATTGTTGTTTTGTGGACTTTAAGAAAGCCTTTGATATGATTCCACGTAACAAGTTGTGGAGAAGGATGGAAGAACTCCACGTGCCAAGTGATTTTATGCTTGCGGTTTCTCGAATCTATGAGAAGGTGATTTGTCAATTGCGCATGGGAAGAGAAATTTCAGAAATTTTTGTAAGCACTATTGGGGTTAAACAAGGATGTCCATTGGAACAAATGGTACTTGACTTTATGCAAGAAGAAGGCATTGAAGAGGTCACTATTTGCAATGCAGTAATCATGCTTTTGTTGTATGCAGATGATGTAGTGCTTCTAGCACACACTTTAGAAGATGCACAAAAGCTTATGGTTGTCCTTGAGAACTTTTGCTTCCATAGTGGGCTGATTGTAAATGAATCCAAAACAAAGGTTATGCTTGTGAAAACCAACCATAAGGAGAAGCCATGCATTGTGTACAACAACGAGACACTTGAAGTTGTTGAGAGCTTTAAGTACCTTGGCCTTGAGGTTCCATCCAATCACAAGTGGCATGAATGTGCTATGCGTCGTTTGGAAGCGGGAAAGAGAGCATATTATGCATTTGAGAACATGTGTAATGCGAGAAACATCAAGTGTTGGGTTCTCAAGAAGTATCTTTTTGATGCATTGGTGACACCGGTTCTTCTTTATGGATTTGAAGTGTGGGGCGGGAGCATCTCAAAGTCTACTTGGAAAGAGTTCGAGAATGTCCAAAAGCGTTTTCTTACAAACTTTCTCCAAGTTAAGACACAAACACCATATATGCTCCTACTTCTTGAGTCGGGATCTCTTCCAATTGAGTTTATGGGCATGGAAAGGGTTGTGGAGTACATGATAAAGATGTGTCAAAACCCCTCACATCGACTTCCTACAATTGCAGGGGAAGCAAGCAAAAAAGTTCAAAAGACGCATAAAAGCAAGATCTTGAGCACGGGATGGATGCAAGACATAAAGAAGTGGTTTGGGAGATGGGATGCATTACACTTGCTACATGATGCTTCAATTGACTCTCAAGTGAATGAAGCTTTTCTACAACGCCAATGTATTACAGCTTGGGAGAAATCCGGTGGGTCACGCTTCATACATTACACCACCTATATTGCCCCCAACTACAAAACCATGTTCTTCGCTGAGAGAGGAAACCGTACTCACACTTACATGCTTGAGCCTATTCCCTTGTCCGCGATACGCACTATCGCAGCAATTCGGCTTAGCTCCCATTTCCTTCGATGCGAGATAGGGCGTTGGGGCAATGGAGAAGAGTCAAATCGATTGTGCACATTATGCTCACTGCAAGTTCGAGAGTCTGAGTACCACACACTACTAGAGTGCTCAGCTTTTGATCACATCCGAACTTGCTTCTCTCACATTTTCAGCCATAACTTAGACCTACACACTTTCCTCTCCCAGCCAAAGTGTGGGCTCTCCATTGCGACTCTCATCACTACAATTTTGGAGCATCGAGAGTCACTCATCAGCCATACACATACTACATCACATGTAACTTTGGTCCCATAGGTCATATTTGACCTCCGAGGACGATAATAAAATCTATCTATCTCTCTCTCTCTCTCTCTCTCTCTCTCTCTCTCTCTCTCTCTCTCTCTCTCTCTCTCTCTCTCTCTCTCTCTCTCTCTCTCTCTCTCTCTCTCTCTCTCTCTCTCTCTCTCTCTCTCTCTCTCTCTCTCTCTCTCTCTCTCTAGTCTCAGAAAGAGCGGAGAGAGAGAGAGAGAGACTTCATCTCAGCTCGGCGCCGGCATTTAGTGACTTCTTCTCCTTAACAAGCCGGGAGGCAGCTGGCGGGGGTGCTTTCGTGATGGTGAGGGTGCACTATAGGGTGCTTTCATGATGGTGAGGGTGCACTGTAGGGCACGGACGGGGATGCAGACTCAGTGATGGTAGGCGGGGGCATAGAGATGGTCTTCTCCTTCAAATTGGACGATTCGCAAACAGTCTTGAGAGAAAATTAATCCGCTTTTTGGAGTATGGACGCAGTCGAACGTAGCTGGCAGTCGAGCTCTCTTGCATTTGGTGGTACCCCGTAGGCAGGAGCATGCAAGAAGAAGTGGCCAATATTGCACTCAGCCAGCCATGGCGAGGGAGCGATCGTCTGCATTTAGAGGAGGGCAGCTCTGATGGTGGGAGATACCATTCAAACGATGGTCTCTCTCTGTATGTCTCTCTCATGACGAGGAGGTACTGCCCGACTTTATGCGCAGACTATGGTCAAGAAGGGGAGGCACATGACGACGAGCTGGGGGAGCGACATGATGGACAAGCTGAGGAGGCGCTGACAGAGAGGACAAGCACGATGACCGAGAGGAGGGGGTTCCCTTTTCCCTTCGAATTGGCAAGGGAATCTCTGCTTAATTAATGGGGTTTTTGAAAGTGCACCCAGTAGCTCACAAGAAGATTTAGAAATTACTCATGTAGGAAAATGAAGTCTTTTCCAGTGTTTTTCATACAATGCATAACATCATGAGGTTTTGCTCGAGAGGCACCGCATACCTAGCTAGGTACGATTGGGGGCAAGGGAACCCGGTCCCCCCAACCGGGCCGCCGGTCCCCTGTCCCCAATCATACCTAGCTAGGTATGTGGTGCCTCCCTCACAAAAGCTCATGATGTTGAAGTAAGTCATAATGTGGGAATTATTGTGAGAATTTTTCCAAAACTTCTTGTGTAGCAGTACTGGTGATGGATCCTCCCTCGACTTCAACACTCATACTCTCTAATTTTGGCCCCTGCAAGTTTCTCGCTTTGCCTTAGCCCTTGAATGGTCGACAAATACCAGGCCTAGAGAGCGAGCGAGCGAGCAAAGGGGCTTCACAAACTGTTATACCTCTGCCGCTACTCTTCTCTTCTCGTTTCCTAGTTCGTCTGCAGTTTTCAAACGCTCAGGAGGAGCCCTAGAGACTTACTCTTAGAGCAAATGGGAGAAACTATAGCGAGGAGCTGTACAAAGCTCAACCTCTAAGCAACCTCGATGCCTCGTGATCCTCTGTTCACTAGGGTGCTTTGCATAATTTTGATTATGCCTCGAATTGATCCCCATATTGTCCGCGTAAATAAATCTCTCATATGTGCGTGCGTGTCATCTTGTGTCTCTATTTGAGAGAGAGAGAGAGAGAGAGAGAGAGAGAGAGAGAGAGAGAGAGAGAGAGAGAGAGAGAGAGAGAGAGAGAGAGAGAGAGAGGGAGGAGGTTTTTCAACGTCGTAGGATCAATCCCAAGAGACCCACCGAGTGCCGAAATTTGCATAATTTGTTGCAATGGCACTTGCATAATTTGTGATGATGATAATGGCACTTGTCTTCTCCACCTTGCTAGTCAACATGTGTGTAGCTCAATGCAAAAGCTCGCTACTGGCCAGCCCTAAGTGCGACGAGAAACCCAATAATGGTAGCTACATCAATATCTGATTGTGCCAATGTGCCGTTATGCTTGTCGCATTGGTGCGATAAGGTTTCAAGCACCACCGTCATTAAGCATGCAAATTTGCTATGGTGCTAGCTTTTAGTATCTGATTGTGTCAACCAAAGTGCCTTTATGCATCCCGCATTGGTGGGATACGGTAAATCGAGCGCCAAACGAGAGGGCTTCATTCCACAACTCCTCTCATATGTGTTCTTTGCTCATACAATGTTCCAAAGCATGTCACATTGGTGTAGTAAGGTTTTGGGCACCAAATGGAGGATGAGGGGGATGCTCCTCCTATCTTGATCCTCATTAGGAATCCTTTGCGCTCTCATCCCGTACGCTATTATGCATACCGTGTAAACACGGTGTGTGCTTATGCAGTGTGTTTCAATCATAAAACAAGATAGCATCTAGAGATCATATTTAATTGTCTTCTTGTAATTGCATCATTACAATCACTCAATTTGATAACATTGACGTGTGTTTATCTCATGCAAAATAATTGCACAACTTAATTATATATTACATTTTACGTAACAATCTGAATTTATCTACTAACGGCGGTTATTCAAGAAGATGTGGTGAGAATGCATCAAATTCTTTGCCTATGTGGAGTGAGCATGTTAGTTTGATCACACGACGGGTTAGTTTGGTCACAGAGACAGAGATTCGAGATGGAAATGATAGTCAAGATATAGGTTTAGGGTCTCTATATGAGTTAAAATAGGAGGAAACACCAATTAAAGCCTCATTTCAGATAGATCCCTTTGAAACAAGACTAGAAATGTGACCAAGTGTTGTTGATGGGGATGATAGCGCATTACATATGGAGAAAGGGGAGGATATATTGTCCAAAACTAGAGTTTTTAGTTGCCTCGAGTATCACCATGTGCCACTAAGAAGGCTCATTCCACATGCGAGAGTTTGGGGCTTGAGATATGATGTAGTCATTGCTTTAAAGTCTACATTTTCTAGTGAAGGATATATCAAAGGGTAGGGAGCAGTCACTGTTTCTTTGAACACATGTCAAAGGAGAAAGCACAAGTGACAGGTACCCTAAATAGTCTTTTGATATCACTGCTCTCTTTGCTCAATACAATAGTAGATTATTTCTTTTTTTATATTAAAATGCCATTATGGAGGAGTGGGATTTACCATGAGTATCAAGAAGAGCTTGTTGCACACCCTTAGTTGGAGTTCCTTTCTCAAAAGATGTTCATTTGGGAGGGGAATCTTAGAACTATGTCTTGGTAAGTAGTCATCAAAGAAACGTACACCACTAACAAAAATTGATGCTACAAAGGTGTCAGATATTTCTCTGTTAACACGTTGTAGCAAACACACACACACACACACACACACAAAAAATCGCTCAGTTTTTCTATTTGCTCAGTAAAGTTCGCTCAGTGTATGGTAAGACTCTGAGGAGTGATGTTCACTCATTTGTAAAAAAATGTCCTCAATGCCAAAAACACGCACCCATACCTCATGTGACATTGTTCCGAATATCACTCGTTCCTAAGTGGAGTAGCTATCTAGTTGCTTACTTATCAAGCCAAACATTTCCTGAGGATATGAGTAAACACCACTAAAGATCAATTGAAATAGAATCTAGAGACTATGCTCTTATTAAAAACCAGCTATATTAAAGAGGAAAGGATCAACATCTGCGTCTTTGTGCAAATGAAAATGAATTTATTCCCATTATAGAACAAGCACATGCTGGATTAGCTAGAGGTCACTGTTGAAGGTCACTTTTCAAGTGAGACCACCGCAAGAGCAATCTCAATGGCAAGCATATGGTGGCCAACACTTTTTGCAGATTCCAAAGAACATGTTCGAAGGTGTGATGCATATCAACAAGAAAAAATTCCAACCCATTTAGATAGCATCCCTTTAAGACCAATGATGGGGGCTAGAGCTTTTGCAAATTGGGTATAGACTTTGTTGGGCCAATACAGCCGCCTGCTTATAGAACCCAAGCTCAATATATCATTATAGCTACAGACTATTTGACCAAGTGGGTAGAGGCTAGAGCAACCCAAAAGAATGATGCCAGAACCACAACACTCATTTTTGTATGAGAATGTATTCACAAGATATGGACTGCCAATAGAAATTGTCAGTGATAGGGGAACTCATTTTCTCAATGAGGTAATGGTCATCCATAACAAATCAGCTCCCTATCACCCACAAGAAAATGAACAAGCTGAGCATAAGAAATTTTTAGTGATAGGGGAACGCATTTCCTCAATGAGGTAATTGAGTATCTGCTTAATGAGTTTATGGTCATCTATAACAAATCGGCTCCCTATCACCCACAAGCAAATGGACAAGCTGAGCATACAAATAAAATTCTTAGCTCACTATTGACTAAAGTGGTTAGTTTAGGATGGATAGATTGGGAAATGAATCTCCATGCTGCTCTATGGACTTATAGAGTTTCATTCAAGACAGCTTTAAATGCTACACCCTTTAACCTTGTTTATTGTCTTGATGCCATACTACCGATAGAATTTCTATTGCTGGCACTAAGGGTAGCTAAGGATCTTGGGTGGACTGGACATGAATTATCAAAGAGGCTTGAAGATTTAGAAAAGCTTGATGAGCAAAGGCTAACAGTTGTAGCTCACATCTATGCACAAAAGCGGAAACAAAAACAGTTTTTTGATTCCCATCTAGTTACAAAAATATTCAAAAAAGGGGACTTAGTTTTAATCTACTTCCTTAAGAAACATATTCCCAAGTTTAAGAAAAAGGAAAATGGACCGTTTATCATTGAAGATGTATCTCCAAGTGGGGCAGTTAAGTTGTCCACCCTAGATGGTGAACCAATGGCTAATTGGATTAGTGGTTGTCATTTAAAGAAGTACAATTTTCCACTAACCAATGAATTGCTAGAAAAGATACATGCAGCAAAGCAAAGAAAGATAAAACGACAGCAGTTCATTGATGAAGCCCAAGAGGAAGCTCGGCTTCGAGTACTCAAAAGGAAAGCTACTCTCAAAAATCAACAAATACCTTTTCCCATCAACACTCTAGAACTAGATGACTGACTATGGGAATTACAAAGGATGAAGTGTCAACACATGATGAATGCTTACATGGAATGGACCTTCGCATCAAAGTATAGCTGAACAATCATAGCACAAATGTGTTGGTCGATACAGGAGCTCAAGTAAATGCAGTCAGTTATTCCACGTACAAGAAAGCAACAAATTAAGTCTTTGACAAAAGGAATATCGACTATTAAAGGATGCAACAAGAACCCAACACCGACAATGGGAGTAGTCAACTTAAATGTGATAGTACATGGATGTTCATTCCCTCATCAGTTTGTATGCTTACCATTTAAATGAACACATGAATGAAATGATGATTCTTGGAATCTCATGGATGCGTGCATACAAAGCAATACCAGATTGGGGCACCAATCAACTCAAGCTATCACCTAAAGGCGGAGAACTCATTGTTCCAATTGCACCAAGCAAAGAAGAATGGAAAAGAGATTACCAGCAGAACAAACCACGAGGCAAATCAATCTTCTCCATCCTATAGACAAGCAAAGGCTACAAGTAGCATGCAAGGACTCAAGAAGATCTAGGTACCAAAAGCACAACTTAAGGACAATCCGTTTCAAATTTGGATGCCCAAAACATCATCGACTGTACCAAAGATGATTTCAAGGTTCAAAACACAAAGAAGAGCATCTTCAAGCAGGGAACCTAAATCAAAATGGATTTGGAGGAAAAAGGAGAACTTATCTTCTTCGCAAACTATAAAACCGATGAAGCAGTGGAGAGTTAAGTCTCAAACACTGAAACACAACATTTCATTGAAGAAAAAACCAAGATACCAATGGCGAGTAAAAGCTCAAAAACCATCATCATTGATACCAACAACTCAGGAAATCAGCAGGCCAACGTATCCTGAGGGTACAATAAAGCAAAGATCACACAAGCTACAAGATTTGCTCTTTGGAAAACTGCAACAAAAAACCTCGAACTCAAAAACCCTTGAGTTAATTACTCAAGACACAACTCTTGCACAAAATAATGGGCGCACAATTTTGGGAGTCCACAGTCGCCCATTTACAGCACTGTCTCACACGAGACATGAGGGGTAAGCTCTAAGCATATCAATGAACAATTCTATATGATCGGATAGAAAGTCTACGCTTAGGAAAAAACCCTAGAAACCCAGCAGTGCACGAAGTCCTACGACCCAAAATTGACCATAGCGGCCTATCAACTCAACCAAATGGGACAAGACATGAATTATAGCATGCCCCTATATAATAGAACACTTCTATATCACCAGATGACCATTTGGTAGGGGTTGAAGGGGCCCAAGTAATAATGTAGGTTTTTTTAAGATGCCAGAATTGGATTCTGACTCCACGAAAAACTTATAGATTGGGTCTATACACAATGTACTTAGATGGTTCATGGAAACAGTCAAGGCAAACTCTCATTGAAAGCTACAAAGCGTCAAATTTGACATATGAAGTCAAATTGGCTCCAAAGGGGCCAAAGCTGGATGGGTGGCATCAAAACTATGTAGCGAACAAGTCCATAGCTTCAAAAGTGACTAACCAACTCCACATGACACCTAGTCACAAAAATTGGTGATTCTAGAGTCGACAAGGGCACGAAAAGTGACTAACCAACTCCACATGACACCTAGTCACAAAAATTGGTGATTCTAGAGTCGACAAGGGTGCGATTATTTACTTTTGTGCTTGTTTGGCTTGAAAATGATCTCTTCACTTCACCTATCACTTGTACACATCTATTACATGCCACATTTCAAGTATGAGCCAAAATGATTAAGACAAACTTGGAAATTGTCAAAAAACGCACCAAAGTCTTTCCTATCCAAATTTTGAGTTATTTGTCATATTTTTTGATCCAAATCACCCCATATCTCATACACACAGTCTACATCATGCCTAGAACCAAGTTGCAACAAAAAATGTACATTTTGATGAAAAATATAATAATCATGATTATTTATTTTCTTGACAAAATGAGTGAAATCTGCAACTTTGACCTTATGGGACCAAAGAACATCATGTCCGAAGTCCACTGATCAAGTTTGATCTCTAAAACTCAAAATCTCTTTATATCTATTATTTCAAGGACTGAAAGCCTAAATCTGGCACCATCTCCACCCAATGCACTCAAATGAGCCTACGCTTCACTCATAGCACCTAAAGGCCATATGTTTCAAGCCTATCATGTCAAAAATGCAAAAAGTTGGAAAAAATCACCAGTTGTAAATAATCCTGATTACTTACTTTTGTTGCAATTTTTGCCTGAACTATATGATTTTGATCTTTACAAGTTTTTATGCATCTTTGCATGCTCCAAAATTAATTTGAAGCAAAAGGGTCATCATTTGTCAGCAATTTGGACTAAGGGCATTTCAGAGCGGAATTTGCAGAATTTTCTAACTTTGGCACTATATTCCCTTAATAGGAGCAATGCAAGCTGCCAAGAAGGAAAAGAAAAGGGTGTCCCAGAAAGAAAAGTTTCAAGAGTTACCACCCTACCAATTAGACCCAAGTTCAGTGAAGAAGGCAAAAGCAACTTACTTGTCTAAGGATCAGCTTGAAGACAACAACACCACGGTTTTCATTGGCAGGTTCAAGAGCAAAGAAGGACACCAAGTAGGACTGCAAATGCTACCAAAAGATATTTATGGTATAGCTGCCAAGCAAGACACCAAAGAAGCCAACAGGAAGGCTAGGCCTAAGGGACGACTTTGGAAAAGAGAAACAAGGATCTCGAGCTAGAGGTGAAGCTAGAGCAATCAAAAAGACAAGACCTTGCATTGATACGGGTCCAAAGAGAAGAGAAATTTCTCAAAGAGATAGCTAAATTAAAGAGATCCAATCAGCTGCTGCTGAGAGAGGGACAACAGAACATCAGGAAGAAGCAGAAACATCTGAACAACCAATAGTTGACATACCCTTAGTCTCATTTGCTGAGATGGAAACACAACCGTCAAAAGGACTGGCAAGAGAATCAGACTTTTAGGTACCACTCACTGAAGCTGAGTAAGTGCCCATGGTCTAGCTTTCTAAAGCTGAGGAAGATGCACTAAAGGAGTAGATTTCCCAAGAAATAGATGTTGATGGAAAGAAGCAATGGATTGGGAGTTGAGAGTTCTCCACTCAGTAAATGTAACTCAACTCACTCCCAAACAAATCAGTGCTCAATGGCATCAGCAATCATTGCCATACCCCTTGATCAAAGTGGAGCTATTACATGCTAAAGAAAGACTATACAAAGATATACAGGCAGAAGGCTTAGAGGATATCCACCCCAAGTGGAGAAAGAGCTAGTTGAACAAGAATTTGAGATATCTAATTTTGTTCACAAGAGCACCTACAGTCCTCCAGAAAGACCCAGCATTATGTCATGTACCAAGGGTAAGGACATGGCAAGCATACAAAGCACTAAAAAAGAAGAGGCCTACATGGTTGAATTACCTACGACTACTAGCTCCAGAGTAGGGACCAACAATGAAGGAGTACATGGTGAAAACCCTAACTGGCACCATGACTTCCTTCAAGAGCCTCCCTGATCTCTCATGTACAATGCTGTACAATATTTTCAGAATGCTGCTCACTTGCATTCAAACTTTTCACGAGCCTGAGCAAGCCGGAGCACCATGGATGTCTTTCCTTGAAGGCAATAAAGGTCTATGTTATGACTTAAGTGGACAGCCTTTAGAAGAAGTCCTTTACAGCATGTATGTTTCTACCATCTAGCAATATGTTGGCATTTGAAGAGGCTTCTATACAGGTTTCTTCACATGGAGAACGAAGATATTTGGGCCAGTGATAGACAATCTTACATCAAGGTTTGTTGGCTATTCAGCCATTGAGCTTAAAAATAGAGTCACCATGCAATTTTTGCAAGTTCCACACAAAGAAAGAAGAATCAAATATGAAAAATCCCTACATGCCCTTAAAGACCGCCTTGTCAACCATCAATCCAAAGACTACTTCAGACCATGAAGCTATGTCAAAGGACGACACAGTCAAGGAGGGGAGAAATGTTAGCAGCAAGCTAACTCGGATAACTTGGATAACATTTTTCGAAGCTTTTATCGTATAACTTATTATTTTGATAAATTGAGAATGTTGTAACTCCTACTTTCCAGATAAACAGTGTAACTGATGAGCCAGGGCTACAAGCTTTCAGATTGTATCAACCTATCTTTAGTTAGAGCTCCCAAATTATTAGTTTTGACCACAAAAATCTTGGCTAAGGTATAAAAGCCAATTTTTGTAAGTATTTTAAAAGTTTTTGGATAATAGAAACACAGTGTGAGCTAATGGCACTCACTTTTCCCCTTCTCGCGCTTCCTACTCCCTTCCCAATTTTCACATTGCAATGTCTTCTGTTCCGTTGCAACTTAGAGCTTTACGCATTGACGTAAGCATTTCATGGTAATCCGTAGATTTTGGCGTCGTGACCCGCGACCTAATTTCATCATAAGTAGGAACTTAAGCTTCTAAATCATAAAATAAGTATAGGTGGGGTATTGGGGCATCATTGCTAAGCATTTAGATGCATTCTGGGTCGAAAACGACTAAGTCAGAAACTCACTGTTGTAAATAATCGTGATTTTTTCACTTGATCTAAAGTGAGATTTGAGACCATAATCATGTGTTCTTAGGTCTTATAAACATGTCCTAGAAGTTTCATAACGTTTGGATGTCATTTGATGCTGTAACGGTTGTGATTTGTTTGTTGAGCGACTAGCTTTTGGTGATTTGTGTCATTTGAGTGTAGCTTGAGTTAGATGCGAGTTGTTTGCTGTTTTCCAAGCGATTGACAACATCTTGTAGCCTCTATGCACTAGTCAAGTCAGCTTCATCCCATGGATTGACAATTATATTTGTGGTTCTCACTATGTCTGCCAATAAGATAGGAGTGAGGTTGGACACCCGTCCCACAGTGAGATAAAGAGTCTACATGAAGAGAAAGACAAGATGGAAGATGAGTTGGAAGTGGCTAAGGATAAGGTGGTGGAGCTAAAGTCTATATTGAGCTCCAATATTTGACCATACAAAGGCTCAAAGCAACCCCAAGGGCTCCAAGAGCAAGTGAATGGCATCAACAATCATTGCCATATCCTTTGATCAAGGTAGAGCTATTATAGGTCAAGGAAAGATTATACAAAGATATGTAGGCAGAAGGCGCAGAGGATGTCCACCCCAAGTGAAGAAAGAGATTGTTGAACAAGAATCAATGATATCTAATTTTGTTCACAAGAGCACCTGTTGCACTTCAGAAAGACCCAACCTTTTGTCCTGTACCACGAGTAAGAGCATGGCAAGCATATGAAGCACTAAGAAAGAAGCGGCCTACATGGTTGAACTATCCACGATTGCCAACTCCAGAGCACGGAACACCGACAGAGAAATACATGGTGAAAACCCTAATGGGTGCCATGACATTCTTCAAGAGCCTTCCTGACCTCTCATGTGCTATCCTATACAAGATTTACCGAATGCTTCTCACATGTATTGAAGCTTTTCATGAGCCAGAGCAAGCAGGGGCACCATGGATGTCGTTCCTCAAAGGCAATAAGTGTCTCTGCTACGACTTAAGTGGCCAGCCTTTTGAAAAACTTCTTTACGGTGTCTACATCCTGTTAAGTATGGAGCCCGATTTACCCTTGTAATTTTCTGTGGTAAAAGCGCACATTTGTAAGGCCTCCATTATGAGGAGAAGCCATTGTGCGTGAAGGAAAATCACTCACCGAAAACCAAAATTTTCACGGACAAGAATCAGGGGCAACTTTAAAGGCCTCGGGGGCGAAGGCCCCCGACTCCGCCCCCAAGACTTTTTTTTCGCCGGAATATTATGGCCGGACGGCGGCCGGAAAGTGGTCGGAAAACAACCGGTCGGTTGGCCGGTGGCCGGTAGTCAATGGCCGGTGGCCGGCGGTCGAAAGTCAATGGCCGGTGGCCGAATTCAAAAGCGGACTTGTCTTCTCAAGGGCGGCCACACATGGGCGGATTGGAGGGTCCGATTTGGACTTATTCGCACAAGGGCGGATACACATGGTTGTCTCTCATAAGAGAGGGCAACCCTTTTGGCCTATAAAAGGAGGCCATTTCTACACACATTTCATAGTGTGAAGTTGATGCAACAAGGTGAGTGTGAGGTGGTGAAAGTGAAGCAAGGCGGGAGCTCCATTAAGGGTATAATCC
The DNA here is from genome assembly GCF_014529385.1 of Adiantum capillus-veneris. Taxonomy (NCBI): domain Eukaryota; kingdom Viridiplantae; phylum Streptophyta; class Polypodiopsida; order Polypodiales; family Pteridaceae; genus Adiantum; species Adiantum capillus-veneris. Next base: position 8,415,807 of record NC_140946.1, on the reverse strand, counting down.
CTTTGTAAACTACTTCTTGTTTTGAAGTACTAAAGCCATTGAGTGGCTGCTTTCCCGTGGACGTAGCCCACATTGGGTGAACCACGTATATCGTGTGTACTCTCTCTCTCTCTCTCTCTCTCTCTCTCTCTCTCTCTCTCTCTCTCTCTCTCTCTCTCTCTCTCTCTCTCTACTCTATAATCTCGTGTATATAAATCTGTCTCTCTTCATTAAGTAATCTACTCAATTATCTATTTAGCTACGTCTTATTTCCTAACACATCCGATGCATGTTTTTGCCCTCAAGTAATATGTTGGCATTTGAGGAAGCATTTTATACAGGGTTCTTCACTTGGCAAAAGAAGATATTTGGGCTAGTGATCAGCAACCTAACCTCCAAATTTGTTGTCTATTCAGCCATTGAGCTTAAAAACAGAGTCACCATGCAGTTCTTGCAGGTTCCTAACAAAGAGAGAAGACTCAGATATGAAAAAGCCTTACACGCACTGAAAGACCGCCTCGCTAGCCACCATCAACCCGAAGACTACTTCAGCCCATGAAGCTGTGTCACAGGACAACACAGTCGAGCAGGGGGGGAATGTTAGCAGCAAGATCACTCGGATATCATTTTTCAAAGCTTTCATTGTAAAAATATTTATTATTTTGATGAATTGGGAATATTGTAACTCCTAATTTCTAGATAAACTTTGTAACTGATGAGTCGGGGCGACAAGCTTCAAGATTGTATCAACCTGTCTTTAGTTAGAGCTCACAGATTATTAGTTTTGACCACCAAAAACCTTGGCTAAGGTATAAAAGCCAATTTTTGTAAGTTTTTAATAAGTTTTGGATAATAGAAACGCAGCATGAGCTAACAACACTCACTTCTCTCCTTCTCGTGCTTCCTACTCCCTTCTCGGTGTCACATTGCGGTCACGTCTGTTGTGTTGCAACCGCGGGTAAGAGCTCTACACATTGACGTAAGCATTTCATGGTAATCCAAAGCTTTTGGCGTTGCCGACCCACGGCCTAATCTCATCATAAGTAGGAATTTAAGCTTTAAAATCAAAAACTAAGTATAGGCGGGGTATTGGGGCATCATTGCTACGCATCTAGATGCATTATGGGCTGAAAACGACTAGGTCAAAAACTCACTCCTATTAATAATCACAATTTTTGCACTTGACCTAAAGTGAGATTTGAGACCGTAAGTATGTGTGCTTAGGTCTTATAAACATGTCCTAAAAGTTTTGTAACATTTGGATGTCGTTTGATGCTATAACATATGTGATTTGTTTGCCGATGAGCGATTATCTTTTGGTGATTTTAATCATTTGAGTGTAGCTTGAGTTAGAGGCGAGTTTTTTGTTGTTTTCCAAGAGATTGACAACCTCTTGTAGCCTCTAAGCACTAGTCGAGTCAGCTTTGTCCCATGGATTGACAATTATATTCGTGGTTCTCGCTATGTCTGCAATAAGATAGGACTGAGGTTAGACACCCGTCCCATAGGTACCAAGGCCTGCTTATCAACAAAGGGCTGCTCAAGGAGCACTGCAACAACCCAAGGGACCCTCTTATAAGTGTGGTGGAGACCACTTGATAAGAGAGTGTCATCATGATGAAATCATTCGGGTGAATGCTTATTTCCCAAAGTGTGGAATCGCTCATTTGATCCCCAATCGCCCAAAGAACCCTAACAAAGGAGAAAAAGTAATGTTGAATATATTAGAGGTAATACCTTTCAGTAGTGGGTTAGAAAATGAAATGGTGCTACCAATCTAGGTGATCACAAGAGCCCGAGGCCCAAAAAGCGATAGATAAACAAGAACCAAAAACCGATGCACCTAGCATTGAAAGGAAACGTCGGTGAAACTCGTGGAAATCTAGGAAACCTCTGATGAAAGCTAGGAAGGAACATGAACAAACTTCCTTCGCTGACAAGTTGAAACAACAAAGGAGAAATTGTGGAAAGTAGAAGGAGAAACGAATGAGGAAAAGGGAACTCATGAGGATACAAGCATATTTTAAAAACCCAAGAGCACTAGTTCATGAGGATCCAAATTGGTAGAAAAGGGCAACGAACCATTAGACACCCTCCTTAAAGCCTACAAAGCATGACTCAAAAATAATCAAACCCAAGAATAAAGGTGGATGACATATCCATATGCAAATTTAGAGAAGCAAAGGCTTGAAATGTGCTAGAAAATGATTCAAAAATTCCAAGCTTTACTAGAACCACTAGTGCGAAAACTTAAGGATGTGGTCCTTGTTCCACCATCACCAATAATTCTATTAAAGTAGGAATGAATAGAGCTAGATTCCAGTCAGGATCACCGAGCAAAGCTCAAAGACCTAGCAAAATAAACAAGGATAGTGTTGAATACCATGAATAACTCTTCCAAGGGATTTCACCTAGCTATATCAGAGGAGTGTAGAGAGATAGATGGCCTTGATGAATTGTGGAAACAAGTCAGAGAGACCAACGAAGCTAGCAAACTACGTAAGCGTGTAAACCAAGCCGGTGATGCAAGAGGAGTGTTTCTTACACCAATAGAAGAATTTGAGGCTGGATCTCAAATAAATCTAGAAGTACAATCATATTGGGGAGACCAAGGATCTATACAATCCATAGACAGCCAACTCCATTTGCTAAGAATAGAGAACAAGGCCAAGTCAGATGTTTTTGCCATCCCTTCCTGGAGGCTCTCTTCCTAGAAAGTCATTGAATCTAAGGAAAGATAGACATTTTTTCAACACTTGTGACAAGAGAATAATGTTAGCGGAGCTGCTACAAATACGACCAAACATGTGGATGATGGTAGAAAGCTGTCTGGAAAAGTTTGGTGTAAAGGATCCTTTGTCACAAATTCAAGAGGGAATCCGAGAACTTGAAAAATCTCACCTTACTACCAAGCGAGTGCCGCTAAACAAAGTCAAAGAATATTGTGAAGGAGAAGATGGCAACATGACTCTTCCTGTGGAATTTCAAGGTGTCACCACCATGGAAATTCTTGACAGTGGAGCTGGGGTAGCCATTGTTACACAACAAAAACATGGAAGAAATGGAAAAAACTGGCTTTAACACTAGGTTGGTAATAGGACACTTTTATGTCCTGGGACACTTTTATGTCCTGTTAAGTGACCATTTTCCTTGAATTATGTCAAGAGTTTGAAAATGGATTTTGAGGTGCTATCTATCTAGAAATTTGTCTCATGAGCTGAAAAAAACTCGACATTTTTTTGGAATATCAATTCCATCTTTAACATTGTCCTTGCACAACATTTCACAACCTAAACTGTGTGAAAAAACGGGTCCTGTTTTTGGCTTTTTTCAACTTTTTGCAACTATACCACTCTAGAATTCATGTTTGTGAGGTCTATAATGCTAGAGAACTATCTTTAGTAGTCCTCAACATGCCCTGATGCTTCTAGGGAGAAATAAATATTAAAGTTGTAAGTTATGACCAAATTACAAAAATTGTCAAATGCTGTTTTCTAGCCAATTTTAGCTCTTCTATGATTTTTTTGGTGGATTTCATGATATCCAAATGCATTTTTGATTTTATATGTCACATATTGTAACATAAAGCTAATATTCCTTGAGTTCTGGGGCACCTAATACCCTATTTTGCATAGTACACAACGATGGTTAATTTTTTCAATTATAGAAGAAAACGAAACATTCTAGTATATCAAGTATAGCTTTTTCAATATTGTGAGTTTCTTGTGACAACTACATGCATTTTGTAGGTAGTAACCATATCTAGTCATAAGTATCAAATTTGGTTAGATGTTGAATAGTTTCTATGGGATTCTACAACTCATAATGTTGAACCCATTTTTTTCATGTTTGCTGTATTTAACACTTCATCTTTGTCCCCAAGATTCCCCTTGGTAAGAGATGTATTATTCTTTTGACATGCTCCATGGCTCCTTATGAACATAAAGGACAATAGGGAACTAAGAAAACATGCATATATTATTTGTATTGAGCATGGCTATAGAAACTTTGATGATATGTTTGCAGAATGGTAAAAATTCAACTTTTTTGTACCTATTTATTTTGGCAAAACAAACAATAGTGAGTGAGAAGAAATCATATGTTCTGATCACCAACCCATTGAAGTTAACTAGGGAATTTATCTCAAGTCCTACAAAAATCCCTAATCTTATTTTTATGCAACAAAACGTAAGAAATGACTGTTTTGATGAAAATGCACTGGTCCATCAACTTTGGAGGCTTGGTGTGACCAAAAGATGAGACATTTTACAAGTTTCTTATTTTTTCCATGTGTAGTAGGCCTTGAACTATAACCTCATGAAAGGATTTTACAAAATGAGTGGATCTACTATGGTTTTGGAGGTTTTTTTCAAAACCCTGAAAGGACACTTTTATGTCCTGTTACGTTACCAACCTAGTGTTAAGGGCAACATAAATGAAACTACAGCTCGTAGATGGGTATATGGAGAAACCCCTAGGGCTTCTAGAGAAAGTAATTTTCACCTATTTCAAAATTGAATATAAGCATACATTTTCTATTGTCGATTTTGGCAAGAAGAACAAATATGACATCATATTGGGAAGGCCATTCATAAGACAATTAAAAATGGTCCAGGATTGTGGTATGACTATATATACCTGAGAAACATGGAAGCAACAACCAGGATTAACCTAAAAGACCATAGTTACAAGGACATAATAAGAACATAGATTGAGGGGTTTGATTTAGCTACATTACTGTTAAGTATGGAGCCTAATTTACCCCTTGTAATTTTGTGTGGTAAAAACACACATTTGTAAGGCCCCCATTATGAGGAGAAGCCATCATGCGCATGAAGAAAAATCACTCGCCGGAAACCAACATTTTCACGCCCAGTCTCGAGCCCAAGCTTGAGACTAGCTTCGTAGAATATTTCTTTTCCTCAGAATATTATGGCCGACTGACGGCCAAAAAGTGGTCGAGAAACGACCGGTCGGTTGGCCGGTGGTCAAAAGTCAATGGCCAGTGGCCGAATTCAAAAGCGAACTTGTCTTCTCAATGGCGGCCACACATGGGCGCATTCGAGGGTCCGATTGGACTTATCTACACAAAGGCATCTACACATGGTTGCCTCTCATGAGAGAGGGCAGCCCTTTTGGCCTATAAAAGGAGGCCTCTTCTACGCACAAAAATAGAGTGTGAAGCATTGTGGTGCATTGTGAAGTTGGTGTGAGGTGGTGAGAGTGAAGCAAGGTGGAAGCTCTGTTAAGGATATAATCCCTTTGTAATCTACTTTTTGTTTGAAGTACTAAAGCCATTGAGTGGCTGCTTTCCCATGGATGTAGCCCACATTGGGTGAACCATGTATATCGTGCTCTCTCTCTCTCTCTCTCTCTCTCTCTCTCTCTCTCTCTCTCTCTCTCTCTCTCTCTCTCTCTTTTTTCTCTCTACTATATAATCTCTTGTGTGTGAAAATTTTCTCTCTCCCCATTAAGTAAGCTACTCAAATATCTATTTAGTTACATCATATTTCCTAACAATTAGCAAGATAAACCTAAAAGACCATAGTTACAAGGACGTAACATGAACACTGGTTGAGGAGTTTGATTCAACTGCATTAGCAGGATTTGAATTTCCAACATGGTTAGGTAAGTCCAAGAAACTTTGGATGTGTGGAGCTTCAAAGTGTGGAAGCTTAAAGCGAGAAGAATGCATTTTAAAAAGAGTTTTAGAAGACAAACACTACATCCTAGAGGCCTTTCCAAAAGAAGATTTAGAGCCTTTAGGATGGGAATACATTTTGGCAACTTTAGATGTATGTTCCATGGCTGATGGTCCTATGACCAAGTTTTTGACAAGGATGGTTATGACGTGATCCCATACTACATGTCAATGTAGTTGCGAAAGAGGGTGAGGGTCAAACCTCAAATAAACCCAAAGTAGGAAAACAAGATGAGGATGGAGAGGAAGAGTCTTTTATGACTCTTTGGAGCATTTTAAGCATGAAAATGATGCAGATGGTGAATGCTCTGACAACCTAAGGGATCAAGAGGAGACCATAACAGATCTCAGGTTTTATGATTTTCCAAATCAAAAACCTAGATGACAACAACGCTACACAAAGAAAAGAACCTTGAACATGGCCAAAGGAAATTTGATGCCGAAAGTAAAAGGTAAAACACAATTTCTGATGCTTCTAAAATCAAAAGATTGCATAAAAGACAAAATATTGGGTCAGTTCATAAAAACACAAGACACAAAAACAAAAGAGCAGGCTTGAGGAAGCAAGCTCAAAAGACTAAAAAGGAAACAAAACAAAATAAACCAAAAGAACCAGGGATAGATGAGTTCGGAGAACCAAAATGGACAAAGGGTGAGCCTCGCGGGATCCACCTTACAAAATACCTATAGCACGTGCATTCAAGAGGTATTTTTAAAACCCCTCTACACACACACTTCCTCATGAATTACAAGACCCCTCTTTCTCCATGACCTTTAAATTTTCAATTTTTTCTTTTAAAAACCCTCTTGTACATGTAATTCTGTAACTTTTTAGTATATAAAAAACCCATTTGGATGAACTCATGTGCTACACTTACATATTTTGAAGTGGAACCCCCGAGGGTTGATCGTAAGAAGAAGTACAAGAACTGAAGAGATGCCTGAAGGAAGTATGGACATCAGAGATAGAAAGCAAAGAAGGAGAGAGCACTGAAATAAAAAATATGGATGTCCCATCTCACTATCGAAAATTCACTATCTAGGATAGGAAAATAGTGATGACTCAACCAATCAAGGAGGAAAGAGGAAATAGATCCTACGATGGCCCTGAAAACACAAAACAAATAGACCTAGCAAAACCTGGAGAGGCTGCAAGACTAGTCTACATAGCAATGGATTTGAGCACAGAAGAAGAGGAGTAGCTCATACAACTCCTCAACGAGTATAGAGATGTTTTTGCGTGGTCATACAAAGACCTCAAGGTGGTGACTCCATTGATATTTCAACACACAATTCCCTTCAATCTCGATGCTAAACCTCCCTATACCTATAATGACAGTCTTCTATGCTAGTCTATAGCTGACCAGTGTAGAAAAGAATTATGTGAGATCCCCAACCCACCAGTACCAAAATTGGGATGGGGTCCTTCATTGGTCTCTAGGCCTATTAAAATTCAGAGTCTCTAAGTAAGAAGGGTCCAAGGAATAGATCTTTACCATTGACAATGGCTTGAGTCTATAGCTCTACAAGAAGACCTAGTCCTGTCTCACAGCGGAAACGAGACAACATCTTAAAAATCTAAGACTATTTTAGCCCTATAACTTCCACAATTTGCACTAAGATATTCTCAACTAACACTTTCTTCCCCCTAACAGATGTGAGGGCACAGCCCACTGGTGAACTCCTCTTCCAATTGGAGAAGTTTTTTAAATGTTTTTAGTGCACAGGGATGGATAGTTACGTGACTTCTATCTTTATAAAAAAAGGATAAATCATCCAAAAACTTGACTCAGTCTTTGTATTCAATCTAATTCCTCTTTTTATCCCAACTAAGGTTAAATTTGTAGTCCTAGATGGTTTCTTGACCTAGTAATTTCTTATTTGCTTATATAGGTAAGATTATTTTATCACAGCTTCCTTAAGGGTTTTCTAAGCTCCCTTAATTTTCTTATAAGTTCTTGCATCTTTTTTCTGATTTCCCTATCTTTATTAAGATTGAAATCTGCTTATTTTTTGCTTAATATTTATTAGATTCATTATCTCCTAAAGGTTGAATTTCCTCAGCTTCTTAACAATGGTTTATACTTCTAGTAATTTTACTAGAAACTTTTAATAGTAATTTTTATTTATCTCAATAAATTTTTAGCTTAAAACAAGATCTTTGATCTATTATAATTCTTAAATCAATTAAATAATTATGTTATAATTATCACAATTAGATGATAATATTTCCTAACTTTGGTAATTACCTTGTAACTATCCAAGTTAGCTATCTTATTTTTCCACTTAATTTTTAGCTGAAATTAGTCTTTTTTTACTTAATTAAATAACTAGATTAGTTTTTGACCATAAGTTAATTATCACAATTTAACTATGATATTTAATAACTTTGATAATTATTTTTATAATTATCTAACTTGATTAGCTAATTTTTTCCGTTTATTTTTAGCTAAAATCAATCTATTTTGTCTCAATAAAATAAGTACATTAACTTTCTTACCATAAGCTAATTATCACAATTTACTCATAACGTTGACTAACTCTAAAATTTATCTTATAATTATCTAACTTGATTAGTTATTTTTTCTCTTTTTATTTTCAACTAAAATAAGTCTATTTTTGACTTAGATAAATAGTTAGATTATATTTTTGACCATAAGCTAATTATCATAGCTTATTTATGATGTTTACTAACTTTTAGTCATCTTATAATTAATTAACTTGATTAAGTAATTTCTCCCTTTTATTTTCACTTAAAATTAATCTAATTTGACTTAAATAAATAGCTATATTAACTTTTTGATCATAAAATAATTATCACAACTTATTTATCATTTTTATTAACTTTGGTAATTATCTTATAATTATCTAACTTAATAAGCTAATTTTTCTCTTTTATTTTTAATTAAAATTTAAAAAAAATACTTAAATTAAATAGCTAGATTAACTTTTTGATCATAAGCTAATTATCTAACTTAATTAGCTAATTTTCTCTTTTTTTATTTTAAATCAATTTTTTTTAATTTAATTAAATATCTAGATTATTTTTTTGTCATAAATTAATTATCACGGCCGACTTATCATGTTTACTAACTTTCGTAATTATCTAACTTGATTAGCTAGTTTTTCTCTTTTATTTTTAATTTAAATCAGTCTATTTTATCTTAATTAAACAACTAGATTAACTTTCTTACCATAAGCTAATTATCACTGTTTACTTATAATATTTACTAGCTTTGATAATTTCTTATAATTATCTAACTTCATTAGCTAATTTTCTCCTTCTACTTTTAGCTAAAATAAGTCTATTACGGCTTAATTAAATAGCTAGATTAACTTTTTGATCATAAACTAATTATCATGGCTTACTTATCATGTTTACTATCTTTGGTAATCATTTTATGATTATCTAGCTTAATTCGCTGATTTTCTCCTTTTATTTTTAGCTAAAATCAATCTATTTTGGCTTAATTAGATAGCTAGATTATTTTTTTGATCATAAGCTAATTATCATGGCTTAATTATAATATTTTCTAACTCTAACAATTATCTTATAATTATCTCACTCGATTAGCTAATTTCTCTCATTTATTTAAAGCTAAAATCAATCTATTTTGGCTTGATTAAATACCTACATTATTTTTTTGTTAATGAGATAACTACCTAGTGTTCTTAACAATTTTCTCTAACTTTGATAATTATCTTGTGATTTGTTAAGTTGTTTTACTTAATTTTTCATTAGTCTTATAGCTAAAAACAGCTAATTTTTATCTAAATAATTACAAAAATGAATCAAAAAATCATGATAAATTTTCCTAGCTTATAAATTGTATGATTAAGCTTTTATAATTCTCTTAGAACAAATTAATATTTTTTATATAATTCCATTAATTAAGGTCAAAATTAATCAATTTAAGTCCTAATTAGGGCTAGTAATTAATTAGATTATTAATCTTCATTAAAAGTAAGTAATCAGCAAATAAATAATTTACAATATAATGTTTAGTAATAGAGAATAATCTGATCTTATTTAATTAATAGATTAATTAAGAAAAATTAGATCTAAATCACTAATTAACTGGGATTAGCATAATTACCTGGCTTAATCACTTAGATTTTGCTCTCTTAGTGATTTTTGTGGAGTATCTCTCTCGCACGAGATATTTCTTGCTAGGACTCTGAGTCTAAGTGAAAATGAGAAGCATAGGGTCCTCTTTATAGTTTTTCTAGCACTCCCAAGCTCTCCAGAGCTGAATCTAGCAATAACTTGCAGCTTAAGCAGTCCCCATCCTCAAGAAGTTTCCCTTTGTTGCTTCCCAAGTGGCATATTTAGTGGGATAATCTTTCCACTTTACCAAATGTTCCCTAATTGCTCTATTTCTAAAAGTTATTTGTCCAGTCTCCAGGATACAATCTTGCTCAAGTTCAAGCACTCCTTGTTGTTGCATTACAATCTGTTCATCCTCCAATGTATGATTGGGATTTGGGATGTAGGGTTTTAGTAGGCTGACGTGAAATGTAATGGAAATGGCCTATGAACTTTGAGAATAGCGGAATCAAGAGAATTAGAGTGAGCATTGTTATGAGATTACTTTGAGAACATAGAGGGTGAACTTAATTGATGGTAGCAATACAAACATATACTTAATTAATTTGGCATGAACAATACTTTTGCAAGAGAGAGTATTAGAGAACATGACAATACTTGAGGACCAGATTTAATTGGAGTCGGTCCCCCCTCCAAAAGGCGTTTGTATTATAGAATCTCCCATCAAGAGAGACTTGGTACAATACAATCTTTGTGTTCCTTGTGACCTAGGTGATGCAATGAAGATGGAAAGCTTCATGGATCACGAGTATAACATAGACTTTGCAAAAAAAATTAACTATCCCAAGCCTCAATCCCAAGGCCTCAAACACCTTCGAAGGTGCAGAGAGCTAGTGGGGAATGAGGGTAGGGAAGAGGAAGAAGAATCGTTCATAGGAAAAAGAAATAGTTCCTCACTTATCATCACTCTTCTTGCTTAGCATAGCATAATAGCATAGTAATGAAGATGAAGAAGATGGCAAGCTTGAGCATTGAAGCATGGCTCTTGGTTGGATTTGCATTCCATAGCCAAGAGTGTTGGTGTAGGTTCTCAACTTCTCAACAAGCTTGGAGAAGGAGATGGAGCTCTTGCACTTTGTACATGACACAATGAGAGAGAGAGAGAGAGAGAGAGAGAGAGAGAGAGAGAGAGAGAGTGTGTGTGTGTGTGTGTGTGTGTGTGTGTGTGTGTGTGAAAGAGTATACCCCCTCTCATGCTTGGTTTGCATATCTCTCTCCTTCCCTCTCTCTCTCTCTCTCTCTCTCTCTCTCTCTCTCTCTCTCTCTCTCTCTCTCTCTCTCTCTCTGTCTGTATTATTTAATTATATCATTTGGACATGTGTCCTCTTTTTTCTATTTGAGAGAAATAACTTAATTATTTATTTTAATGCATCTAAATTTTCATTGGACCCCTTTAAAGCTTATCCAATAGGATTCAAGCACATCATGAGGGTCCCATGAGGAGGATCTTGACATGTGTCTTTTATGCTTCTTTAAGATATCATGTTTGACTTGAACGCTTCAAGCACCTTAATCATTTAAGCATGAAAATTGTTTATGCCTCTTGAGAAATCATGTTTGAATTGAACACTTCAAGAACCTTAGTCATTTAAGCATGAGAAGCACCTCAAGCTTAGGCAAGGTTCCCACAAACACCTTAAGCACCTCAGTTAGCAGGCACGACAAGCACCTCATGCTTGGGTAGGATTCCCACCTCAAGGTCAACCCTGGATTACCTAAGGTCAAAGTACTTTTTAACACTAACTTTTGGAGGTCTTTAATGAAGCTAACCTTAAGGTCTTTAAGCTCCATTAGGTAGCATTTCTCTTTAACAGACCATCTCTCATTGGACCCCTTTAACCTTGGACCCATATTGAGACAGATCCATAAGCACATGTTTATATTCTAACCCTTGTTCCCATTTATTCTCCCACATTAATGATCAGTTTAATATGAGAAAATCATTTGGGTTGGGATTTTATGACATTGCCTCTCTCTTGAAATCATGGTTGTCTTCAACTATGAGGTAGAAGAGATATATACAGTCTTAGTCATTAGTCTACATTTCTTAGCGGATAGAGGATCCCTTTTCACCCTATGACATAATTCTAGAATGGATGAATAGTCCATTTGGTGCTTGGGAGATGTAGTTGTCGCAAGCATGTCTGCTCTTTAGTCCATATCATACTCCCAAAGTAGAGTGACAAATTCTACTTGGTGTTTGAGTGACGTCGTCATCACAAACATGATTCTACGCATGCATACTATTTAAATTTGTGCACAAAAAAGGATTAGTCTTATAAGACAAAAACATTGTTCATTTAGAAAGTATTTACATTTGCTTACTCTAGTGTAGCATTGTAAGCATTGACAAGGTTCATACTATCCTTAAGCTGTATCCCTTGCATCCATCTAGCATCTTCAAAAGGATATTTTTTGAACTTAATAAGATACCATGGATAATCTTACCATGTCGTAGTACCTTGTCTTCATGCCAAAGGATAGCTTCGGGTTGTAGCACCTCTTCTTGGTCTTTGATTTTTGGAGGGTTTTCAATAATTGGTTCTCTTGGTGGCGCTCCTTTGTAGGTCTTAAGTACGCTCACATGAAAAGAATTGTGTATGAGCCAATGGTTGGGCAACTTGAGTTTATAAGCCATGTCATTGATTGGCTTCCAGATTTGAAAAGGACCAAAGTATCTTTTTTCTAGTTTAGCATAATACTTTTGATGGCCCGTAGGATTTTTACCCATCATTTGCCTCAATCAAACCTTGGGAAACTTAAGTAAGAGCCAATCATTTTCTTTGAATGTTAAGGCCTCTTATGTGCTTGTCAGTAGTAGCATTTTGCCTTTGTTGAGAGATGGATTTAGCCTCCTTAACCTTTTGAAAAGATTCTTGTGGGTCATGGCTATACTCATCAGCAGGAGAAGATCTTCCCATATACTTTAAGTAGCAAGGGACTTTTAGGTCTTCCCTCTATGATCTCAAAAGGTGCTTTTCTTGTGGTAGTATGGACAGTATTATTGTACGCATACTCTACAAGGGGTAAGTACTTCTCCCATTGTGAGCGTTGATCTACTTCTATAACATAATTCTTTAGTAGATTGAGTATCGTAAGATTGGCTACCTCACTTTGGCCATCCATTTGTGGGTGATAGGCCGAAGAGACATTCAATCTTGTACCTAGATTTTCAAAGAGACATTTCCAAAAATTATTGGTCATTCTAGGATATCTATCTGATACGATGGGTGTTGGTAATCCATGGTGTTTGAAAATCTAAGATATGAAGAGGGTTTCCATTTGGTGTACCTTAATAGTCTTTTTGATAGGAATAAAGTGTGCTTGCTTGCTAAACCTGTCAACTATTCTCCATATTTCCGTATTCCCATGGATAGACTTGGGTAATCCAAAGATAAAATGCATGGATATAGTCTCCCATGGTGAATTAGGGATTGGAAATGCCTAGAGTAATCCAAGTTTCTTCCCTCTATCATACTTAGTCTTTTGGAATACCGCACATTTTGAAATATACTCTTGACGGGAGTGGGTAACACATAGCCTATTTACATGGAGAAGATAACCATCTTGCAAGGTGAATGGTTTCTCTTTCTTCCCCAAAGCAAGGGCTGACATTACATCTTTAAAGTCAAGGTCAGTAGCATACGCATCTATCATAGAAGATAGATCATTGTGAGTTGCTATAGACACCACGTTAACTTTTGGTCGTCTTGTGAAAGTGCATTGGCCACTTGATTATTCTTACCAACAATGTGAGAAATATGAAAATAAAATTGCGAAAGAAAATTTTCTCACCTGATTTGTTTGTCGAAAAGCTTGGTTTGCATCATGAAGTACTTGAGACTTTGGTGGTATATTTGTAAAATGAATGGAGTCCCCAATAAATAGTGCTTCCATGTGTCTAGGACATGTAGAACAGCTAAAAGCTCTTTCTCATAAATGCCCAAGACCCGTTCATTTGCATTGAGACTTCGGCTCTCATATGCTATGGCATGCCCTTCTTTAAGCAAGACTGCTCCAAGGCAATCACCACAACCATCACATTGGACCTCAAATGGCTTTGAGAGATCCGGAAGCATGAGGACTGGTTGAGAGGTAAGCTTCTCTTTGAGCTTGTCAAAAGCATTTTTCTCCTTAGAAGTCCATGAATACTTAACATTCTTCTTTTTTAAGTCATGTAATGTTCTTGCTATTTGAGAAAGTTTTGCTAGCATCTATAGTATGCACACATACCAATAAATCTTCTTAGCTCGTGTAGATTCTTTGGATTAGGCCATGCTTTTATTAACTCTAACTTTGATGGATCCATACAGATACCATCTTGAGAGATAATATGACCTAAGTATTGAATCTCTTGAAGAAAAAATTTGCTTTTCTTTTGGTTGAGAAAAAGCTTGTTCTCCCTCAATGCTTGAAAAATCACTTGGAGATGCTGCTTGTGTTCCTCCAAGGACTTGGAGTATAAGATGATATCATCAAAAGAATACTCCAGTGAACTTGCTATAGGGTCTAAATATTTTCTCCATCAAATGATCAAATGTGGATGGTGCATTAGTCAAGCCAAAAGGCATGACTAGATATTCATAAAGACCAAACGTTGTACGAAACACGATCTTTAGGATATCTTCATCCACTATCCTTATTTGATGATAGCCACTTTTAAGGTCAATCCTAATGAAGTAGGTATAGCCTTGTAGCTTATCAAATAGATCTTCTACCCAAGGCATGGGAAATCTATTTTTGATAGTGATATGGTTTAGTGCTCGATAGTCCACACACATACGGTATGTACCATCTTTCTTTTGCACTAAAAGAATTGGAGAACAAAAGGGAGAGGAGCTAGGCCTCACCATCCCTTTGCCTACCAATTCTTGTACTTGACTCATGATCTCCTCTTGTTGAGGTTGGGAAACTCAATAAGAAGGCTTGTTAGGCGGTGAGCTTCCTGGTAGGAGCTTAATTCGATGGTCATCATCCCCTCGTTTTGGAGGTAAGTCCATAGGGATATCATCAATAAAGAAATCTTGGAATCCATTTAGATAAGTAGAAAAGTCTAAATCTTCTTGAATCATATCTTTTTCATTTGATAAATCATTAGTGTCATTAGTGGATTCTTTGACAAATATCATGTATGCAAAAACCGAGCTTTTCATTGACTTATCAAAAGTCGATGAATTTACAAGTGGTATAGTACAACTAGACTCATTAGCATCTATATGCATGCTCTTTCCTCTGTAGGTGAAGTAGATTCTCCTTTTAGGGAACTTCATGTTGGCAGCCATGCGCTTGAACCATGGTGCCCCCAGGATAGCATCCTCATGTTGGAGAGGAGAGATGAAAAAGTCTTCTTTGTTGACATATCTTTGGGCATGAAGCATCAACTTCCCAATCAAGGGAGTAACAGAGGCTTGCTGTCCCTTGAAAGTTGTGTCAGCAATTACAGTATCTTCCAGCTCAAAAGCTTGAATGCCCAACTTGGTGGCCAAATCTATTGATATGAAGTTGTGAGTAGAGCTAGGTTCAAATAAGATGAAGGCATCATGTTCCCTTATCTTTCCCCAAGCATAGGAGAGAGGTGATCCTTTGCAATGAGCATCCTCTTTCGGAGCTTTGATGGTGGAAGCTCTAGGAGTCTAACTGCAGGCATTTCTCTTGGGGCAAGAACGATAGCCATGTCCTTGCTCCCCATACTTAAAACACTTATGGTCCTTGCAAAAAGCTTTAAGATCTTCAGGAGAGATTTTATTTTTACCTTTGTAAACTCCCTTCTCCTTGGACCGATTGTTGTTGTTGTTGTTATTGGAATTGCCTTGGGAAGAATTTTGGGCATTGGTTTTCCCCTTTGCATCACTTTTTTCTTTGTTTTCCATGGGCTTGACATTCCGTCCAGGCCCTTGTTGGAAATTGATGCAGGAAGCAACCATGGTGTGGTGGATTACTTCGGTAATAGAACCACGCCATTGGGAGTTTACATACTCGGCCATTTCTTCAGGTAATCCCGCACAAAATTGTTACTTTTGCTCTGTGAAGTCCGTCTTTTGGAAGACAGTAGCCTTGATATGTAAGTCCCAAAACTTTTCCACATATTTGTGAATAGACTCATGGGAGAGAAGCTTCAAATTGCACCATTCGGTAAGTACTTTGTCATTTACATTGCTTGCAAGGAATTGCAAGCAATGTAAAGGAATTGCTTGCAAGGAATTGCTTCATGATGGAAACTCGTAGAGTTTTCCATGTCTTTGGGTCTTCGTCTCGTTGCCACGAAGGCTAGACCACCATTGACGAGCCGATTTTTGGAAGTGCATAGCTACATGGAGTAGCTTGGAGGACTTCGTGAAGTCCTTGTCTCCAAAGGCTGCATCAAATTGTTGGATGAAGGCCAATACTTTGTTGGTGGCACCAAAGGTGCCATCATAGGTGAGAAAAGAGATGCTATTTTCTCCTCTTTGAACTTCTTGAGCTTTTGTGACCTTTGACATGCAAGGTATGATTTGCGATGTCCACCCCTCTTGTATTCTCTAGGAGAATAGCCATAGCTTTTGTCAGAAGAGGAGGAAGGTGAAGAAGAAGGAGAAGAGGGTGACCTCTTTCTTGACCTTTCTTACTTTGTTTCCTCTCTTCCCTTTCACAGTGATGGGGAGAAGGACTATGTGTTTACCGTTTTCTCTTAGAAGGAGTTGGCAATTGTCTAGACCACCGTCTTTGTTAAGCCACATCTTCAGAGGAACTTAGGGATTCATTACTTTCTTGTTCTTTGGATTCCTCCTCTTGTATGGGAGAGAGTCTTCTTTTGGGGGTCTCATTAAGAGGCCTTCTAAGCTCTCTCTCCTCTTGGAGAGGAAGGGAAATCCCAAAATCATGAAGTTGTTGATGAGTAACTTTGGCTTGCAAAGTAGGGTTGTCCATAGCTTACTGCAACCTAGTAACAAGATAATTACAAACATGGGGGCATCATCATTAGCGTCATCATGTGCAAAATCAAAGTTATCAATATTCATTCTATACTCTTGGTTATTGTCATCCATGCTATTATACTTATGTGTTTACTTAGTGTATTCTTTGGCTATTCAAAACCTTAGCCGTAGCAAGTCTAAAAAGACCCCATTATTAAGACCAAATCTCTTAAGGTGGGCACCATCTCCCACATAGTGAGCTCAACAAAATTGATAATTGATCCCAGTCCCACTTACCCTAGTATAATTAGCAAAATCAACCATTAATAGGCTACTTAAGGACCTCTCTTCTCAAGCAAGAAAAGAGAAACCAAATGCTCTCATACCTATGTAATGGAAATGGCCTATGAACTTTGAGAATAGCGGAATTAAGAGAATTAGAGTGAGAATTTTTGTGAGATTACTTTGAGAACATAGAGGGTGAACTTAATTGATGGTAGCAATACAAACATAGTACTTAATTAATTTGGCATGAACAATACTTTTGCAAGAGAGAGTATTTGAGAACATGACAATACTTGAGGACCAGATTTAATTAGAGCCGGTCCCCCCTCCAAAAGGCGTTTGTATTATAGAATCTCCCATCAAGAGAGACTTGGTACAATACAATCTTTGTGTTCCTTGTGACCTAGGTGATGCAATGAAGATGGAAAGCTTCATGGATCACGAGTATAACATAGACTTTGCAAAAAGAATTAACTATCCCAAGCCTCAGTCCCAAGGCCTCAAACACCTTTGAAGGTGGAGAGAGCTAGCCGGGAATGCGGGTAGGGAGGAGGAAGAAGAATCATTCATAGGAAAAAGAAATAGTTCCTCACTTATCATCACTCTTCTTGCTTAGCATAGCATAGTAATGAAGATGAAGAAGATGGAAAGTTTAATCATTGAAGCATGGCTCTTGGTTGAAACCACATAGTTCCACACCAAGCTAGCTCCTCTTCCTTCTCTCACCTCCATTACACCATGAAACAAGATTCTACTCCTTCTAATTCTATTCACTCACACTACATGGAAACCTCTACTCCCGAAGATGGAAAAAATATGAGCTCACATGACTTGAATACCACAACAATAGGAGGTGTGAATAGTGTGTGGGCTTTGCAAGGGTTGATCTCCAACATAAAGATAAAATGGTAAGAAAAATACCCTTGTAGCTTACATTCAGAGCTTAACGTCATCTCCATCTTTAAGTTTATCATGCTGGAGAGAATAAACCTCTTTATGGCTTTTAATGTTTAGGCTTCATACCTCATAACACTGGGTGGTGCTATTTTGTTGATGGCTTTGGCGCGCCATCTATAGTTGTGTAGCATGTGATTGAGTCTCACAATGCAAGTAAGTTGTGTTATCTATAGAGAGTCATTAAATATTTTTCTTATAATTTATTCTTTGTATAGTTGTCATTAGATTATCATTTTCTACTTTATAACTTTGTGCTCACATAATCTGTTGTTTACTTACAGAGTCAACTTATTTTCAGAGGACATGAGCAAGCAAACATGTGTAGAGATGGAAATCACTCTATTTTTGTTCCATGAGGAACCTTTCACTACGATGTTAAAGGATTTTGATAAAAATAGTAGAATTTTTGTAGAATCTTGAACCAATAGGTACTCTCTAGGAGCTCTTAGAAAATCCATCCATATAGTACTACTATCTTCCCTAGTGTCATAGACACACAAATACTCAAGTGTATATGAATCTCTAGATGAGGAAGAAAAATACTTGTAAAAGAAGCCTAACAACAACATTGTCTCCATTTGTAATTATTTTCATGAGGCTAGATTCTTCTATAAATGCAATATAAATGTGTTTTTTTTCCAACATGTTATTGTTTCCATACTATGCCTATGCCAAGCTTGACTTAGAGAAATGACAACTTGAGATGAAGGTGTTCGATGTATAAGGGTGACTTATTATTGACTCATGTTTCATCGTACATATATTGTAAAGCCTTTGAGTTTCCACCTTTTTGAGTAGTGGTGACAAGTTTTTGGTATCAAATCTTCTTAAATATCCCTATTCATGAGCTACTGGTAGCTATTTCTTTGGTATTGCTAAAGATGATACCAATAGATATTACCTTGTGAACTTAACTGTTAAATTGTGGATTTGATTTTTACTATGTAGCTCATTTGGATAGAGAAAGTGTAACATAAATTATAGATACATGCATTATTAACATAGAAGATATGTATCAATCGAGCCTATGTAAACTGCTAATCAAGAAACCTTTGGTTGGATACTATAACAATAGGGGTCACATGTGGTTTCAAATACCAAGGAAATGGCTTAACCAAAACATTCCCAAGAACACGAGATGGACACAAGTAAAAATTGGCTCCTTGTTTGGTCAATTTCTAGTGTGAATGTTTAGTGCACAGGATTTGTGAGGCCTTTGACCTGGGGAGTTCACTAAAGTATATGTAACATAGCACACGTGTTCAACATAAGGGATTTTGTATTCTTGTAAAGTTACAGAAACATGTGTAGATAAGGTCTATAAGGGGTAATTTTAATCCATTCTGGTGAACGCACATGATATAGGAAAATTTTACATAGTGAATGTTCCAGACCTTTGAACACATAGAAAAAGGGACCGAGGGGGGGGGGTGCTCTGATTACATCAAACGCTACATCTCTATCTCATGGCCATACATTAAAAAAGCTCCTATTTGTCAGTATAAGACCCCAAGGGAGGAGCTCTTGCTCTCTGTACATCTATCTTACATCCTTTTCTCATACTTATAACAATAGTGTTACAAAATTTTCTCATGTAAAGACTCCCAGGGCTCTCAACAAGAGTGGCCACAAGGGCGCGCAAAATGGCTATCCAAAAGTCCCAGATGGCCATTTCGCGCGCCCTTGTGGACACTTTTTTTTTTTTTTAAGTGTTGAACTTGTAGATTTTGATGCAAAAAAAACATACCTTGTTTGGATTCTCTAAAAAACAACGTGCAAGTTGACAATCTCTTAAAAACTAATATAAAGCAGACATTTCTTACTTTTTCCTTAATCTGCGGGCTCCAACGAACATTAAAACCATGGAATCTGAAAATACTCAAAAAACTAATGTTTTTTATTATGTTAAGGATTGTATTTCCTACATACAATACTTTCTCAAAATCTTGCTCTAACACCTTCAAAGGCCCCAGGGGGTGAGCTCTTGCTCTCTGTACATCTAATTTACAGCCTTATCTCATACTTATACACAATAATTTTGTAAATTTTTTCCATGGAAAAGCTTCCAGGGCCCTCAACAAGAGTGGCCACAAGGGCGCGCAAAATGGCCATCCAAAAGTCCCGGATGGCCATTTCGCGTGTCCTTGTGGCCACTTTTTTTTTTTTTTTAAATAGTGTTGAACTTGTAGACTTTGATGCAAAAAAAAACATACCTTGCTCGGATTCTCTAAAAAACAACGTGCAAATTGGCAATCTCTTAAAAACTAATGTAAAACAGACATTTCTTACTTTTTCCTTAATTTGCGGGCTCCAACGAGCATTAAAACCATGGAATCTGAAAATACTCAAAGAACCAATGTTTTTTATTGTGTTAAGGATTGTATCTCCTACATACAAAACTTTCCTGAAGGAAAATAATCAGAATGAACTCCTAAACTCTGTACAAACTTTAAAATAACCAAAATTTCTTTCAAAAAAAGTTATTACTAAAAATTTGAAAATAGACTTCCCTTGAACTTCCCACAACGATAGAAATCAAAGGGTTTAAGGAGAGATGTGGTATCGAGGTTTATTCCGTCAAGATCTCTTCTACTTTATCATGTCTTCTCATGTACAATCTTACCAAACAAAAACAAATTTACACTTTAAATGACTACAAATCTTATTTAACTTATTAAACAATCTAAAATATGGTAGACCTAGAGTGCTCTTTCACATTAACAAACAAAAAAGTCCAAATTTCTTCTCATTAACTTTGATAAACATACATTTGTGAACAACTTCCAAGGAGTAGTGCGGTCATAGTTCTTACATCCATTCCATGATATGGCATGGTATGGGGTGACCTATCACATAAAAATATCTTTGGTAGGAGTGCCCTCATGTTAAAAAAGGGTGTGTTGCTACTGATGAAAAGATGTTGCATTATCCTACTAGGGATCTCTCCATGCTAGCATAATGATTTTTGGTGTAGTGGGAGCCACATTGCCGTTGAGGAGAGCTTTGTGCCACCGTAAAAGCTTCATATTATGCCAGTTCCTTGAGCCATTCTTGCAAACAACACCACTCAACTAGCATATTAAGAGGTCACCTTGTAACAAAAACATGTATGAATTTAACATTTGCAAGCTGTATAATAAAGACACTTGTTAAGTATAAGTTGTACAAATGTGCAAGTATTTCCATCCAACTGGGAATAAACAATCCTAAAATATACATTATGATGAGATTACCCACCTCTAATAATCATGGATTTGAAGCACCTACCTGCAAGATGTAATAAAGAAGACTGTTTTAGAGGAAAAGTGGTGACACTTGGCCTCTCTAACCTGCAGCTTTTCACTATTTGTGAACAAAAGCAACCTTTGTGCCAAGCACTACAAAACAAGTAGAGGCAACACATTATACTTCAAAGTTTATGATAAGAAGAACACAACCAAAAGAAAAAAGTATATTGTTACCTTGCACAAAGGGGTGTTTTATTCAAATATGTGATGGTATTGGCAAGATATTGAAGAATCATCAACATTCATCTCACCGACGATACGACGTTCTTGGGATGACCTCTGCTCACCCTTAAGTGTGGCCTTCGGTGCAAACGCCACGGACAAGAAAACATGTATGCATACAATTTCTAATGTCCGTGAGCACCATGGCAGCTGTTGCGTGAGGAAGCAAAAGATGAAAAGAGAGAGGGGGGAGGGAGAGGAAGGAACAGTCTCTCTCTCTCTCTCTCTCTCTCTCTCTCTCTCTCTCTCTCTCTCTCTCTCTCTCTCTCTCTCTCTCTCTCTCTCTCTCTCTCTCTCTCTCTCTCTCTCTCTCTCTCTCTCCACTGGACGAGGGCAGCCCTGTGGAGGGCGTTAACACACAAGCCACGCCCCCATGCCTAGCCTGACTCTGTTGCGACCTCCTATTGTAACCTTCGGCCTGCTACGACTTTGCGACCTACTACAACACTGCTGCAATTATGCTGCGAACTTCTGCTGCCTACTCATCAACACACCAAGGGCTTTGGTTCTAGAAACTCTCTCTCTCTCTCTCCATCTCTCTCAGCTCGTCAAAAAGATCCCTTCTCCGCTATCCCGCCTACACAAAGCTTGGATTATTGCTTCTATTTCAAAAAATTAAACCCAAATAAGCCCTTGATCTCACGTAGTTGCAACAAAATTCCCCTTTTGTAGCTTGATGTCGTCCTTTGGTATCCCTATTGCATGCAAGAGCTTTCTTGCAGTGTCAGCTGCACCAAGGAAGGAACCCGCCGCCCGCGAGGAAGCATGAATCAAAGCCCTTGAGTCTCATATTCAAGAACTCATCGAGGAGAATGAGAGACTCAAAGAACATTTACGAAAGCTTGAAGATGCGAAGGAAATAGAGAGCGAAGCTCTTCTTGAAAAAGCACACGCAGTCAAAACCTCACTCACGAAAACTGTCATGGCACTGCAGAAAGAATCACATGAAGCAACACATGAGAAGTTTGACACCAAGATACAGGTGGCCCTACAAGAATGCCGGCTACAAGAATCTCTTGGCCTCAAGGTCAAGATTGGGGGGCTACACTCACCGTGGTGTACCATGGAGGACACCCTTGAGGAAGCAATCACCAAGCTCAATGACATTCTTCAACCTGTCTACATCAAGCCCAAAACTGTTGCTTGGATCAACAATACACGTAAACATGTGCCACTTGAGCATTGATACTCACTATCAAGGACAAAGATGAGCGTATGAAGCTGCTATGTCAATCGCGACTTCTCAAGGGAAAAAATATTTGGATTGCTGAAGAATTGACTATGAATCAACTCAAGAGTAAAGAGAACGAGCTCATTAACGGATAATCTATCATCTGGACCCCTTTAACCTTGGCCCCCTGTTGAGACAGATCCGTAAGCACATGTCTATATTCTGACCCTTGTTCCCGTTTATTCTCCCACATTACATGATCAATTTAATATGAGAAAATCATTTGGGTTGGTTAGATATTAGATTTTATGACATGAAATACATCATGAACTTTGATATGTTTGGGGAGATTTAATTTGTAGGCTTGATCACTGAGGACCTTGATTATTTCATAAGGACCTCATTATCGGGAACTAAGCTTTTGGAATTGTCCCAGAGATAAATTTCTTCTTTTCTTATGCACTAAAAGAAAGACCTTGTCTCCTTGTTTGAAGATTTGATCGGATCTTTTTTGGCCTGCATAATGCTTTTGACGATCCTTAGCCGCCTGAATATCTTATCGTATGGTTTTGGTCTGGACTTTCATTTCCTCTGGCATTTTCTCTGAGGCTTCTATCTGTATAGTAGGGTCAGAAAAATTCAATGGTGATATGCATTCATGCCCATATAGAGCATTTAAAGGTGCCATCCCAATGCTTTTATGGAAAGAGGAGTTATAGGCAAATTCTACCAAGGGAAGCAATTGAATCCACTTGCAGGGTTCTCTATTGCAATAAGCTCGAAGGATATCTTCAATTACTTGGTTTATCCGTTCTATCTGTTTGTCTATCTGAGGATGATATGCCGAGCTAAAGCATAGTTGTGTTCCTAAAGCTTCAAATAGAGCCTTCCAAAACTTGGAAGTGAACTTTGCTTCCCTGTCACTTATAGTTCTCTTTGGAAGCCCATGTAGTCTAGAGAGCTCTTTAACAAAGATCCATCTTATATCTGATGCGGCGTAAGTGGTTTTTACTTTAGATGAGATGCTTTAGTAAGCATATCCACAACTACCATTAGGGAGTCATACCCTCCCTAAACCGTGGGAAGACCTGTGACAAAATCCATGCCAATGAATTCCCACTTCATTTGATGTATGTCTAAGGGTTGCAGCTTTCCTGGCATCATCACTCTTTTATCCTTGTTTCTCGGACAAGAGAGGCATTGTCTGATGTATCAAAGTACATCCCTCTTCATTCTGGTCTAGAAGTAGCTTTTCTTCAAGGTATTAAGAGTTTTTGCATATCCCAAGTGTCCTGATACTTGGATATCATGAACTTCATGAAGAATTAACTGCTTTAGGAAGGTATCCTTAGGAATGTAAAGTCGACATATGTAGTAAAGAAGTCCATCCTCCATAGAATGATCCTTAACTAGGGATTTTTCTTTTTCTGTTGCATCTTCTTTGTTAAGTATGGAGCCTGATTTACCCTTGTAATTTTCTGTGGTAAAAGCGCATCCTCCATGGGAAGTACTAAAGCCATTGAGTGGCTGCTTTCCCATGGACGTAGCCCACATTGGGTGAACCACGTATATCGTGTGTACTCTCTCTCTCTCTCTCTCTCTCTCTCTCTCTACTCTATAATCTCGTGTATATAAATCTGTCTCTCTCCATTAAGTAATCTACTCAATTATCTATTTAGCTACATCTTATTTCCTAACAACTGGTATCAGAGCAAGGTTTGCTCGTAGCTAAATTATCTCAAGGAAAGGATTCCTTGAATTGAGTGGGAGTTATGGCGGAGGAAGGGAAGCTCAGGATTGAGAAGTTCAACGGCAAAAACTACCAACATTGGAAGATGCAGATTGAAGACTATCTCTACGAGAAGGACCTCTATTTGCCACTAGGCGGTCTTGCGAAGAAGCCCGCAACAATGGCAGATGAAGCATGGATTGTCCTTGATCGAAAGGCACTGGGAACAATCCGGTTAAGCTTGGCGTCAACGGTGGCCTTCAATGTTTCGGAGATGAAGACCACAGAGGACTTGATGAAGTCACTTGACGACTTCTACGAGAAACCATCGGCATCCAATAAGGTATTTCTTATGAAGCGCTTGTTCAATCTAAAGATGGCAGAGAATGGTTCAGTTGCAGAACACCTAAATGACTTTAACACAAACATAAGTCAACTTTGATCAGTGAAAATCAATTTTGATGACGAAGTGCGAGCTCTCCTTATACTATCATCTCTACCGGATAGTTGGGACAGCCTTGTGATGGCTGTAAGTAATTCTATCTCTGGCACAAATACTCTTAAGTTTGATGATGTTGTGGGTGTTCTCCTAAGCGAGGAAATGCGAAGGAGAAGCACAGGAGAATCATCAAGTGCTTCACTATCAGTGGAAACAAGACGAAGGCTTAAGGAGAGGTTCAAAAACCAAAAGGGTCGTGATCGCTCAAGGTGGAGCAAGTCACGCACAAAGTCAGTTCTTGAATGTTGGAATTGCGGCAAGAAGGGCCACGTCAAGAAGGATTGCTGGTCCAAGAAGAAGAAGGAGACAGAGTCTCAAGACAACAAGCCAACATCGGAGGCCAATGTCACAGGTAAAGTAGAGCAAGATGCTCTAATTCTCTCATTAGACAATGTGTCTAATTCCTGGATAGTAGATTCCGGGGCTTCATTCCATGCGACACCACACAAGCAACATTTCCAAGACTACACCAAAGGTAATTTTGGGTAAGTATACTTGGGAGATGATGAAGCTTGTGAGATTGTCGGCAAAGGTACAGTTTCTGTCAAAACTTCTAACGGAAATGAATGGAATCTTAAAGATGTTAGGCATGTTCCTTCTCTTCGCAAAAATTTGATCTCTGCAGGACAATTGGACAATGAAGGTCACAACATTGCATTCGGAAACAAACGGTGGAAGATCTCAAAGGGATCTTTGGTGGTTGCCAAGGGTGAAAAAGTCGGTACACTTTACTTGTGTACTGTTAGCACGCAACCTTCAGCTTGTGCAGCAACTACAGAAGTTGACAGTGCGGTGTGGCACTACCGACTTGGGCATATGAGTGCCAAAGGAATGCAAATCCTTCAAACAAAGAAGCTTCTACCATGTTTGAAAGAAGTGGACTTAGAGTTCTGTGAAGATTGTGTTTATGGTAAACAAAAGAGGGTAAATTTTCAAAAATCAGGAAATGAAAGAAAAAATAAAAAACTTGAGTTGGTTCATTCTGATGTTTGGGGTCCTGCAAGTACACCATCACTTGGTGGCTCATTGTACTATGTAACATTCATAGACGATGCGACTAGAAAAACATGGGTTTATGTCATGAAGAATAAATCCGATGTATTTTCCATATTTCAAAGGTGGAAAGCCTTTGTGGAGAATGAAACAGGTACCAAGGTTAAATGCCTCAGATTCGACAATGGAGGCGAATATTGCAGCCAAGCTTTTGAAAGCTTTTGTGCTAGCAATGGCATTCGGAGGCAAAGGACAACCCCAAGGACACCTCAACAAAATGGGATTTCGGAAAGGATGAACAGGACAATCATGGAACGAGCATGAAGCATGCGGCTACATGCAGGCCTACCGCTTGAGCTTTGGGCGGAAGCTGTAAGTACGTCTGTGTACTTAATCAATCGGTCACCCTCAACAGCATTGGATGGGGGAGTTCCAGAAGAGGCATGGACAGGTAAACCGGTGAATTATGCATTTCTCAAAGTGTTTGGGTGTGAGGCTTTCATGCACATAGATAGAAGCCTAAGATCAAAGTTAGATGCAAAGTCCAAAAAGTGTTTCTTCATTGGCTATGGAGAAGGAGACTTTGGGTATCGCCCATGGAATCCTGAAGATGGTAAAATCTTAAGGAGTAGGGATGTAATTTTTAACGAACAAAATATGTACAAAGATTACTTGGAAAGAAAACAAACAAAAGAAACAGGTGATGAGAACATGGAGCTTGAGGACGGTGAAGACTCAAGGACTGCAAACGGTGACAACGTGCAACAACGTCAACCAAATGAGGAGCTTCAACCTATTCCCCGAAGATCTACAAGAGCAAGTAGACCTCCAGAAAGGTTTGTTCCTTCCTTCAACCATCTCTTGATCTCAGATTCTGGAGAGCCGGAATCATATGAAGAAGCTATGCAACATGAATCCAAAGAAGAATGGACGAAGAGCATGCAAGTGGAGATGGACTGACTACATCGCAACCAAACATGGGAGTTGGTTGAGTTGCCTAAAGGTAAGCGGGCACTTCAAAACAAATGGGTGTACAAGCTAAAGGAAGAAGAAGGTGGGAAGAAAAGGTACAAGTCTAGGCTTGTGGTAAAAGGTTTTTCTCAAAAGAAAGGTATTGACTTCAATGAAATATTTTCTCCTGTTGTAAAAATGAACTCAATTAGGCTTGTCTTAAGCCTTGTGGCTGCTCATGATCTAAATCTCCAGCAAATGGATGTAAATACGGCATTCCCTCACGGTGACTTAGAGGAGGAAATCTACATGCTTCAACCAAATGGGTATGAAGTAAAAGGTAAGGAGAAAATGGTTTGCAGATTAAAGAAGAGCTTGTATGGTTTAAAGCAAGCATCAAGACAATGGTACTTGAAGTTTGATCGATGGATGTTGGATCATGGATTCACAAGATGCAACTCGGATCACTGCGTCTACACGGAGAATTTGGGAGATGGGAAATTCATCATCCTAATGTTGTATGTTGATGACATGTTGATTGCAAGTGCTAACATGCAGGCCATCAAAGACCTAAAAGAGGAGCTGTCCAAATCTTTTTCAATGAAAGATTTAGGTGCTGCAAAGAGGATACTTGGTATGAAAATATCAAGGGACAGGACGAAGAAGACAATAAAGCTATCTCAAGAAGATTACATCAAGAAGGTACTAGAAAGGTTTGCAATGCAAAATGCAAAACCAGTTTCTACACCTTTGGCTGGTCATTTTAAACTAACGAAGGATATGGGTCCAAAGACACAAGAGGAGATAGCCTATATGTCTAAAGTTCCATATGCTGCAGCGATAGGTTCTCTAATGTATGCTATGGTCTGAACAAGGCCAGAGATTGCACATGCAGTGGGAGTTGTGAGTAGGTTCATGGACAACCCAGGTAAAGAGCATTGGCAAGCTGTGAAGTGGATACTTAGGTATCTAAAAGGGACAACAACAAATGCTTTGTATTTTGGAGGAACTGATATTTTTCTAGAAGGGTATGCTGATGCAGATATGGTAGGTGACAAAGATACTCGAAGGAGCACTATTGGCTATGTGTTCACAGTTGGAGGCACAGCAGTAAGCTGGGCTTCAAAGCTGCAGAAAGTGGTTTCACTTTCTACCACAGAAGCAGAGTATGTAGCAATGACGGAGGCAAGCAAAGAAATTATGTGGCTTCACAGATTCTTAGAAGAGCTTGGATTCAAACAAGACAATTGTGTCTTGTACAGTGATAGCCAAAGCGCTATCCATCTTGTGAAGAACTCAGCCTTTCATTCAAGGACAAAGCACATTGAGGTGAGATATCACTTCATACGCACTCTTTTGGAAGAGGGACAACTAAAGCTAGGAAAGGTGCATACAAGTGAAAATCCTGCAGACATGTTTACAAAGGTGGTCAACAAAGAGAAGTTGAGCTTTTGCTCATCTTCAATCGGCATTCAAGGATAAGAATTCAGAATGGAAAGCAGTCACAGGTTTGGTTTGGAGATCAGTCTCCAAGTGGGAGATTGTTAAGTATGGAGCCTGATTTACCCTTGTAATTTTCTGTGGTAAAAGCGCACATTTCTAAGGCCCCCATTATAAGGAGAAGCCATCGTGCGTGAAGGAAAATCACTCACCGGAAACCAAAATTTTCACAGACAAGAATCAGGGGCAACTTTAAAGGCCTCGGGGACGAAGGCCCCCGAGACTTTTTTTTTTCGTCGGAATATTATGGCCGGACGGCGGCCGGAAAGTGGTCGGAAAACAACCGGTCGGTTGGCCGGTGGCCGGTAGTCAATGGCCGATGGCCGGTGGTCGGAAGTCAATGGCCGGTGGCCGGTGGCCGAATTCAAAAGCGGACTTGTCTTCTCAAGGGCGGCCACACATGGGCGGATTGGAGGGTCCGATTTGGACTTATTCGCACAAGGGTGGCTACACATGGCTGTCTCTCATACGAGAGGGCAGCCCTTTTGGCCTTTAAAAGGAGGCCGTTTCTGCACACATTTCATAGTGTGAAGTTGATGCAACAAGGTGAGTGTGAGGTGGTGAGAGTGAAGCAAGGCGGGAGCTCCATTAAGGGTATAATCCCTTTGTAAACTACTTCTTGTTTTGAAGTACTAAAGCCATTGAGTGGCTGCTTTCCCGTGGACGTAGCCCACATTGGGTAAACCACGTATATCGTGTGTACTCTCCCTCTCTCTCTCTCTACTCTATAATCTCGTGTATATAAATCTGTCTCTCTCCATTAAGTAATCTACTCAATTATCTATTTAGCTACGTCTTATTTCCTAACATTCTTGGCTGGGAATTTGAATGATTTGAAGATAGGCTTCATCTTTCTATGAGCGAATTTTCCTCACCTTATCCAATATTGGATTGTTGGCCATGGAGATGGATGGCTCCAAGGAAGGATTTTTTGATAAGGGCATCGACAACCACATTTTCCTTGTCAAGTCTGTATTTTATTTGGAAATCGTATTCTTGAAGAATTTATATCGAGCGTCTTTGTCTCATGTTAAGGGGTTTTTGGGAAAAAACCATTTTAGACTCTCCTAATCAGTGATCATCTGAAATTGGCATC
The DNA here is from genome assembly GCF_014529385.1 of Adiantum capillus-veneris. Taxonomy (NCBI): domain Eukaryota; kingdom Viridiplantae; phylum Streptophyta; class Polypodiopsida; order Polypodiales; family Pteridaceae; genus Adiantum; species Adiantum capillus-veneris. The sequence continues at coordinate 8,386,436 of NC_140946.1, read as the reverse complement.
CCAATAGATAATGTCTCCATAACTTGAGGGCATGAATAACAGCTAATAATTCCAGATCATGAGTTGGATATTTCAACTCATGAAGCCTTAATTTTTTGTAAGTGTAGGCAACTGGTCGGCCTTCCTGTGTTAAGACTCCTCCTACAGCGAGTCCACTTGCATATGTTACCACCTCAAAATCTTGAGTAAAATTGGGTAGCTTGAGTACAGGAGCAGAGGTGAGATATTGTTTCAGTTGTTGTCTTCTCGTTCTCTCTCCCATGTAAGCTTGGAGGATTCCTTGAGTAACTGAATGAAGGGTGCAGCAATGAGTGCATAATGTCTGACGAATATTCTACACCATCGTGTATACCTAGAAACCCTTTAACTTCACTGATAGTTTTGGGTTGCGGCCATTCTATTATGTCCTTAACCTTTGTAAAATCCACTGAGATCCCCTTAGAAGATATGATAAATCCAAGATAGCTAACTTTAGGAGTGCAAAAGACACATTTGCTCATCTTGGCATATAATTGATGTTGTTGAAAAATACTCAAGACTTTGCATACATGTTCCTCATGCTCCTTAGCATCTTTAGAATATACCAATATATCATCGAGGAATACCAGAACAAAATCATCCAAGTATTCTTGAAATATATCCTGAATGAGCCGATTAAAAGTTGTTGGTGCATTTGTAAGGCCAAAGGACATGACTATGAACTCATAGTGCCCATATCAAGTGTTGAATGCAATCTTGTATATGTCTGCTTCTTTGATCCGGATTTGATGATATCCTAACCTGAGATCATTTTTTGTGAACATTTCGGCCCTATGCAATTTGTCCAGAAGTTCGTCTATGCAAGGGATAGGATACTTGTTCTTTATCGATATCTGATTAAGGCCTCGGTAATTTATGCAGAGGCATAAGGATCCATCCTTATTTTTCTAAAACAAAACAGGTGCTCCCTAGGAAGAAATACTTGGTCGGATGAACCCTTGCTCGATTAGTTGTCAAAGCTGTTCTTTGAGTTCTATGGCTCCGGGTAGAGACATCTTGTTAGGTCTTTTGGAAATAGGTTTACTACCTGGAAACTCTTTTACAACATGATCTATGTCCCTTGATGGAGGTAAATTTGAGAGGTCCTCTGGAAACACAATTGAAACTTTCTTAAGCCACTCCAAAAGTTGGTTGGCCTCTGAATCTTTGGCTTTTTTTACTTTGACCATGAAGATTTTTTGTCCCTTACGTAGACCTTTAAGAAGTCTAATAGCCTTAGCTAGAGTGGGCTTTTGGTTTCCCATTACGTCCCTGAACTAAAATTTCCTCCCCTAACTCATTCCTAAAGGATAAACTATCCATGCACAGTGAATGTGTGCTTCATTTTTTATTAGCCAATCCATTCCCAATCACCATTGTAGATTCCAATAGATAGGGTGCGAAAGTAAGATGAGGTGGAAACTCCTCCTAATTCAAATTCTACTTTTTTGGTTGAATATTGAGAAAAGACTTATTTTTCGTTTTCTAATTCCACTACCATTCTTTTGACTAGGTACTGATAAAACTTAAGTTTTCTTTAACATTTTGGAGAAAAAAAAGAATGGATGCTACCACAATCTATAAGTAATTCAAACTTTTCACCTTGTCGGTTTGCAGTAGTTTGAATGATTGCCTATTGCTGACGTGCTCCGGGATTGTCAATTGCGGCAAAGAGGGTTGCTCTTTTATCTTCCTCGTTCATTAGAGTAGGCTATCCTACTGCTTCATAAGCTTGAGGTCCTCTTCCTCTTCCCCTACCACGTCCTCCATTTCTTCCTCCTCTTTTTGTAAGTTACCCTGGTTGACTTGAGGTTGGCCGATAATCCTATTCATAGCTCTAGGGTCTAACTCTTGGGGACAGTTGCACTTGTAGTGTCCCATCTGATTGCATCCATAACATCTTACATCAGGGAAGGTTTGATTCAAAGTCGCTGCAGCAGTTATTGTATGTCATTGACTTCCTTGGTTAAACTTTCCTCTAGCTCTTCCTCTATAATTGTTATAGTTATGATAGTTTCTGGCGGGGTTGTTTCCTTCAGCTGCAAGAGGCTTGGGCCTAAGAAGGGCATCCGAAATTGATATAGGTCTCTTGGCTTCGAGACGTGTACTCAGGGGCTTGTTGAGACCTTGACAAAATCAGACAATTTGTTGTTCCATGGTCATCTAAAGACCAAATAATTCATTCATCCTAATATCTTGGTGAGCAGGAGGAAGATAACGTTCTATAATGGCCTACTTCATCTTCTCCCAATGTGGTCTATTAGTAGGATTATCTCTGCAGTGTTGTTTCCACCACAGCTTGGCATATCCACTGAGATGGAACATACCCAACATTGTTTGGTTTTCTTGAGCAGTTCATGTGGCTATGAAATAAACATTCATAGCCTCTAACCATGCTTCTGCATCCCACCCTTGTCCCTTGAAGACAGGGAGTTGGACCTACTTTAATAGTAATTTCTTTTGTTGTGTAATAGTGTAGAGGCTATATATACAAGGGTTACCATGGGATTAACTTAGGGAGTTTAGTGTTAATTAAATTTTTCTATATTTTATTTATTCAAAACATTTAGCACTTCATTCACATTGCAATGATCAAATAGTAAATCCACTAACCTTTATTCCAATAAACATGACATACAGTATTCCAGGAAAACTCATGGTATATACAATGACTGATACAAGAAAACTAAAATGTACAAGGACATCAACACTCCTATAGAAAAAGCCTATGCACCATGGGTGGGTCGAATACGGGATCACAATATACAACATCCCTTGGCCTCTAAAGCTAGGGCTCACACCCATATGCCTAATTTTTCTTGGGAAGACTATGGTAATTACTTGATCAAATACCCATTGGTTTTGTGGCACTAAAATACCAGCATCTATTGCCAAAGTTTCATTTGGATCCTCCATTCCTACAAAAAAGTATACTTCAATTACTCAAAGCTCCTCGGCCCACTTGAGTCTTTTGAGATTTAAAGCAAGCCCTTCTAGCTCTCCCGCATCTATGAGAAAGACCCCACCAGACCTTCCCTAGCTAATTCCCCAAATGGGTGGGGAAAACATGTAATCCAATAGCTTCATTACACTATTCCGAACTGTGTATCGTCGGGATGTGCATGCTCCCATAAACATGATGTTGAAGAACAAAAACTTGCGAAAGGCCTGATGGAATTCTTCCTACACATATAGGGATAATATTTCTCTTTTCTCTTTCTCTCTCATATTTCAATTACACACATTTTTAATTTCTTTCTGTCAAAACTCAATTTTCCTTGATACCTTAATGTTTTTCCTCTAGGTCTAAGAACTTAATTAACCTTGCTTTGATACCAATTGTGAGATCCCCAACCCACAAATACCAAAATTGGGATGGGATCCTTGAGAGGTCTCTAGGCCTATTAAAATTTAGAGTATCTAACTAAGAAGGGTCCAGGGAATAGATCTTTACCATTGACAATGGCTTGGGTTTGTAGCCCTAGAAGAAGACCTAGTCCTCTCTCACAGCGGAAACGGGACAACATCTTGAAAATCTAAGACTATTTCAGCCCTATAACTTCCACAATTTGCACTAAGATATTCTCAACTAACACTTTCTTCCCCCTAACAAATGTGAGGGCATAGCCGCTAGTGAACTCCTCTTCCAATTGAAGAAGTTTTCTAAAAAATTTTAGTGCGCAAGGATGAATAGTTACCTGACTAATCAGGTCCACCCGTCCATGATTGACAACCTTAGTCAATCCCCACTTACCACCGCGCACTCACACATGATTCTTTTGTTTCCAAATTACTACCACATGTGTATTAATATTTAAAATAATGGATTTAGTTTTAACTTTCCCTCACAGTAATTCATTAAGACAAGTCATGGAAATCAGCATTCAAAATAGTCTTTTATTAGAAGACAAACATCTTTAGACTTAAGACAACGACGGTCACTTATAACATATCTTGAAAACACTGACACGTACTCCACTTGTATCAAGAACACCTATACATGGGTGAAACAAACAACACCCTTCTTTATTCATAATCGGGGTGGAAACCCATCACCCAAAGTTTGGGGCACCCATACATCAAACCAGTTTCCCATACAATCGGACAGTTCCCCTAGGATAAAATAGATATCCTAACAAGTATCCACAAACATACGCATGTAGGAGGTACAGACTCCACGTACATGGGGGAAACCGACTCATCCATGGCTGACAAGCCATCATTACTCATCACCTGAAGTGAAAATATTCCAACGAATCAGAGGTGTCTTGAGACAAGCTGTCTTAAGGATGACCAATCATTGTTTTCTAGGTCAACCAGCCTTAACCCAAAAATTCCTTCTTAATTTACAAACAAGTGCATGTTGGTTTCTTAAAGATGTCTTTTGTTTTTAGCTAGTTTTACTTTTTCTAATTCCTTACTCCCTCTTTTATGTATGCAATGTTAGTATTTAAAGAAAAACTTGAATTATTTAAACTTAATTACAATGAAGACCCACTTAGGACTGGTCAGACATTTGTTGTAGTGTTGGGGTCTGAATGCTCTCATTAGTAGGCCTACTATTAGGCCCGGCCTCGTCGTCATGCGAGGCTCTAGCTCTCTTGGGAATACTACCCATCATTATCAGATTGAGGATTGGCTCGGGTCCTTTTTGGTGCCATGACTTCTATCCTTATAAAACAGAACATCTATTTATTAGGTAAATCATCCAAAAGCTTGACTTAACCTTCGTATTCAATCTAATTCCTCTTTTTATCCCAACTAAGGTTAAATTTGTAGTCCTATATGGTCATTAGTAATTTCTTATTTGCTTATATAGGTAAGATAACTTTATCACAGCTTCTTTAAGGGTTTTCCAGCCTCCACTTAATTTTCTTATAAATTTTTGCATCTTTTTCCTAATTTCCCTATCTTTATTAATCTTAAAATCTTCTTATTTTTTTCTTAATATTTATTAGATTCATTATCTTCAAAAGGTTGAATTTCATCAGCTTTATATCAATGGTTTATACTTCTAGTAATTTTTCTACAAACTTTTAATAGTAATTTCTATTTATCCCAATGAACTTTTAGCTTAAACTATGATTTTTTATCTATTATACTTACTTAAATTAATTAAATAATTATGATGTAATTATCACAATTAGATGATGTTATTTTTTAACTCTGGTAAGTGCCTTGTAATTATCCAAGTTTGCTATCTAATTTTTCCTTTTAATTTTTAGCTAAAATTAGTTTGTTTTGGCTTAATTAAATATTTAGATTAACTTTTTGACCATAATCTAATTATCACTGCTTACTTATGATGTTTACTAACTTTAATAATTATCTTATAGTTATCTAACTTGATTAGTTAATTTTCAACTTTTATTTTTAGCTAAAATAAGTTTATTTTGGCTTAATTAAATAGATTTTTTTATTATCATAAGCTAATTATCACAATTTATTTATAATGTTTGCTAACTCTAAAAAAATTCTTATAATTATCTAACTTGATTAGCTAATTTTTCCTTTTTATTTTTAGATAAAGTAAGATTGTTTTGAGTCAATTAAATAGCTAAGTTAATTTTTTGACCATAAACTAGTTATCATGGTTTACTTATAATGTTTACTAACTCTAATAATTATCTTATAGTTATCTAACTTGATTATCTAATTTTCCCCTTTTATTTTCAATTAAAATTAGTCTATTTTGCCTTTATTAAATATCTACATTAACTTGATCTGATCATGAACTAATTATCACACCTTACTTATCATGTTTAATAACTCTAGTAATTATCTTATAGTTATCTAACTTAATTCTTGCTTTTATTTTGAGCTAAAATCAGTCTATTTTGGCTTAATTAAAGAGATAGATTATAATTCTGATCATAATTTAATTATCATAGCTTACTTATAATTTTTTCTAACTCTTATAATTATCTTTTAATCATCTAACTCAATTTGCTAATTTCCCCCGTTTATTTTTAGCTAAAATCAATTTTTTTTGTTTAATTCAATAGCTAGATTACCTTTCTATTAATGAGATAATTACCCCATGCTTTTAACAATTTTCTCTAGCTCTAATAATTATCTTGTGATTTGTTAAGTTGTTTTTCTAAATTTCTTATTAGTTTTATATCTAAAAAGAGTTAATTTTTGTCTAAATAATCACAAAAATTAATCAAAAAATTATGATATAATTTTCCTAGCTTTTTAATAGTATGATTAAGCTCTATAATTATTTTAGATCTAACTAAGCTTGTTTAATATAATTCTCATTAATTAAGGTCAAAATTAATCAATTTAAGTCCTAATTAGGGTTAGTAAATAAGTAGATTATTTATTGTCATTAAAATTAAGTAATCAACAAATAAATAATGTATAGTAGATTGTTTAATAGTAGAGAATAATCTAATCTTCTTTACTCTAAAGATTAATTTTTTTAAAATAGATTTAAATTGCTAATTAACTAGGATTAGCATATGTACCTCGCTTAATCACTTAGATTTTGCTCTCTTAGTGATTTCTTTGAACTATCTCTCTCACATGAGAAATTTCTTGCAAGGACTCTGAGACTAAGTGAAAATGAGAGGCTTAGGGTCCCATTCATAGTTTTTCTGGCACTCACAGGCTCTCCCGGGCTGAATCTGAAAGTAACTTGTAGCTCAAGCATCCCCCAGCCTCAAGAAGGCATCCCTTGCTACTAAAACAGTCCCTGACACGTCCAGATACCCTCTCCTAGTACCTGCTTGCTCTAAAAATCAAGCCTGCTAAGTTTTGGTGTTATTTTCTGCTATTTTACTAAATATGTGGGAAAATATCTAAGGGTTATAATTAGATTCCTAAGCTTTAATGATTATTAAAAACCGTCCAATTATTTTTGCAAATTAAAGTGACAGTGAATCTTTTAGAAAGGATAGCGGTGTCAGTTTTTATATGAATTCAGTTCTGATAGTTCCTGGCTATATGTTTGTTGTGCTTAAGAATTTAAAAATACCAATTTTAACCACTTTGGAGGTAATGTTTTACGTGTTTGTGCATCCAATGCTTTCTCCTACAGCTTTGAGTTCATTTCCTTGCAGCAGCTAGAAAGGTGGAAACCTCACAAATTACACAACCATGGAACAAGAGGGGTTGGGAATGATATATACCGTAAAGAAATTTAGGCATTATCTCTTGGTGAACAAATTTGTCTTCTTCACAGATCAGCAAGGCCTCGTGTATCTAGTAAACAAACCTTGCAATATAGGAAGAATTGTTTGTTGGTTCATCATATTGCTTGAGTTTGATTTATGGTCATGGTTAAAAAAAGGGGAAAACACACCTTAGAGCAAACCATCTATCTAGGTTACCCACCCAATGGCAAAGCACCTAAAGGAGTAGATGATGGTATACCTGACTCTTAGCAGTCAAGCCAAACGAGCACCCTTCAAGTCGACCCCTTCTTCCTTGAGCCTAAAATTTTGATGTACTCCCATTCTTTTTCCAAAAGCCTTGTAAGTATTTAGATCATCTCTAATTAAAGATGGACAAACTCTGAGAAACTGAGATATAGAGTCTGTAATGAATTTGAGTCTTGTATGGTCGGCCACTGGCCAAGAGAACCCTAGGTATAAAGCATAAGTTGTAAAGTGGGAAAGGGCCCATTATCATCATCATGTTTTAAAGTTTTGGAGCTTACGGCTAAGAATGACTTCTTTCCTACAAGTTGTAATCCTCATATCTTGAGCTTTGGTAATGATATTTCAATTTTGAAACTTGCAATGTGTTCCTTGTTCAATGCTCTTTCATTCAAGCATGCTCATTGTTGATTTTGCAGTGACTTTTGACTACACATTAGTAGGCTAAATCTGCTGATTTGAGTGCATTAATGAGTGTTTTTTGACATTCTGACTATAGGAGAGTGTTCCTAGACTCTAGGGTGACCATTTTGATATATTTTGTTGTAGTTTTTGAGACCTAAATTATGATGGATTATGATTCTGGTACCTCTTTGAAATGCAACCGAACTTGGTAGGTTAATACCCCTAAGTGTCCTAGACCTCCTCCTAGAGTTTTGTAGCTTTTGGACTTTGTTTGAGTGTTGAAACGGGTTGGTGACTGAGTGTGGTGACGTGGAACAAAGCTACATTGCCAAGACTAAGAGCAAGAGATTTGTATGTGATAGTGATAGAGTGATTCCGTTGTCTCCCTTCTTGAGATTGACAACCTCAAAGAGTCTTCGTGCCCCATCCGAGTTGCTTCCCCGAGTATTGACATAATGTTAGTGTCGGAAAGCTATGCTATAGACGTCTGTTGCAGCGACCCACTAACATTGGCATCGTTGTTGGGGATAGTGACCCTTAGGTGGTGAGTGATTGAGTTGTAACTTTTACTTGGAAACTTTGATTTTGATTCCCATTACATTTTCACTTTAGCAGTCAGGCAGCTACACACGAGGTTTATTGCTCGATAGAGTCTAGGAGTCAAGGACTTGCTAGATCTATTCTCAAGAGGTAAGAGGGTTGTGAGTGAGAGATAGCCAATAACATTTCATTCTCCGATTTTCTCATTACTTTCAGAGTGATGCACCGTTTTTTATTTTCACTTCAATTTGTATTGTTTTGTCAGTTTTTCTTTTAGTGTTTCAATTTTGTACTTAGGAGTAGGGTAAGTAGAAACTATCACCATCAAATTTGGGCTGAAATATCAAGGCAAAAACTATCAAAAACCATATTCTGGTCGAAACGACCATAAACTGTGAAATACTAAAAATTTGATGGTTAGAACTCCAAAGCTGATCAAACCTCAAAAAGAAGTGTAAAAAAGGCATAACCAAACCACAAAGAGTAAATCTGGAAAGTTCCATGTTGATTGGTGTAGGAACATGGATTGCGATCCATGACCCCTTTAACAATTTTGGCAAAAACTAATAGTACTTGGTCTAGAGTGATTCCAAAGCTCCAGCTATATACTTTTGGTGGAAAAATTGACACAAAAACACAACCAAATCTAGAAAGTTGGGCACAAAACACAAAGAACCTTGAAAAAGACTAAAATTGTGGATTTTTGACTTTTTGATATCCAATTTCAAAAACAAGTGAAAATATGACCTATACATGGTCTGGATATACAACTGACAAAATTTCATGTCCACATGTTGTGGAACATGGATCCCGATTCATGAACCCCTGAAAGTTTTGGGACTGTGACTTAACAGATTTGTAGCAGTGGTCAAAACAAAACAAAAATCCCAAAACAGGGTAGCAAAAGACACTCAAAGGAGGATCAAAACTAGCCAAAGACAATCAAGACCAAAATCAACAAAACAGACTGACCAGGGGATTTTTGGGAGAGCTAAAGGTCACCAAATTATCTAGAGTTTACCTAGCAACCAAGTTTCAAGCAAACCTGTCTTGGGGTACATGAATCGTGATCCATAACCCCCCTAACACAGAAACTATCTAGACTAATATCACAGCTAGCTCTAGTCTTGCTGAGCACAGTGATCTTTTCAAAACTCAATTTGGAGTTGTATTGTGCAAATCACAAGAAAATAGGAATTGTGTCAAAAGCACGACAAAGTTTTGATTTTTGCAGATTTTGACTAACCCAACGGCTGTAAAGCTATAGCCACCAAGTGAATTTTGTACAGGATAAGTGGATGAGAGTTGTGTGGACTTTTCTTTGATCGAAGGACTAAATGCACTATAAAAGGTAAGAGGTCAGGTTTTTGTAAGCTTCGTTTTCTTTATGTATTTTTTATTAGGAAAATTGTATCAAAATAGAAGTCCTAACAATAGAGACCACGCAAACCATATTTGCACCAAGGGTAGTGTCAACCAAGGGACCATAGCCACCATGTGAATTTTGTACAGGATAAGTGGATGAGAGTTGTGTGGACTTTTCTTTGATCGAAGGACTAAATGCACCATAAAAGGTAAGAGGTCAGGTTTTTGTAAGCTTCATTTTCTTGATGTATTTTTTATTAGGAAAATTGTATCAAAATAGAAGTCCTAACAATAGAGACCAACCAAACCATATTTCCACCAAGGGTAGTGTCAACCAAGGGACCATACCCATCTTAGAGCCAATCTTGAAAGATATTCTTTCAAACGCTTCATCAGAAAGTTCATATCACCATATGGCTAAGGGATCCAAAAATGTGAGCTTCAAGGAAGAAACCAAAATGGGAGCGGGACCGTCTCATCCTGCACCAACCCAGAAACTGTTGCACTTACAATATCAGTTCAAGAATGAGCAAGAATTTCATATATATAGAGATGATATGGATCAATACTGTGTGAAAATTATTGAGCTTAAGTTCATAGTGCTATTAGATTACACTGGCGATTGATACTTTGATGAAGAGGGAAACTTTTATATAGTCATGCTAAATACTTTCATTGTGGACAAATGGGGATTGTCAGGCACCAAAGAGAAAGTTGATGCAAAACCTGAAGAAAAACCACGAGCTTTACAAAATTTGAGTGCCAAGCTGAGGTGAGTAAATTGTGGCTACACGTGTCAACACTGATAACACACATGTGGGCTTATACAAGTATGACAACGGAGAGCAAATTCTCTACTATATATGTGAAGTGCCCAATGTTAGGGAGTTAGCAGAGCAGAAATGCTTATACGTGTTTACATTGGAAATTGAGAGACACGTATGTTATGATGTTGGACAAGTATGGTCAAAATTATTCTTCAGTAAGTCTCAATGAGCTAGAGGGCTATACATACTTTGGGGCCCACTCCATCACTACTATTTCACTCCTAGCTTGCATAGACCTATCGTTTTAGAGACAGTAGAACCAAAAACTACTAGAGCGAGTCCCTTGAAATCTCATGTGGAGGACTCATTTAGTCGACCTCATCTGTCTGCACCTAAACCAATGGGATTCCTGGATTCTCGGGTTTCTATGTCAACACATCACAGACACTATCTTTAGTACAGAATGCTAGATATCATAGTGGAAGGTCGGACATAAGACCTGAGGGAAGGGAAACCAAACAAATCCCTTCTAGAGCACTTGTCAGTGGTTATGAAATGAGAGATGCTATGGGTGTAGAACCTAGAGTGATGAGGATGGTTGCAGAAAATTGAAGAATGCGACCTTCCCAAGTGGCTAAATGCGTACCAAAGAAGTGCAATGGATCAAGAGATCCTTACATGCATTTTTTCATCTTTAAGAAAGTCTTAAGAGTGGAAAAAGTGATGGATTTTGATACACAGTACGAGGGATTTGGGTTAACACTAGAAGGAGCTGCACTAACTTGGTCAGCCAGTCAACAATGGGTATTTCTTGAACATTGATTCAACTCTTACAAGAGTTAATATCAAAGACAATTCTTAGAAATTTATATGGACGGCCTGTGTGTACATTCTCTTTGAAAAAAACATGTAGATCACTTAAAGACGGTCTTTGAGAAATGTAGAACATATTGTATCTTTCTGAACCCTGAAAAGTTTGTTTTCATGGTAAGTCAAGGCAATATTCTAGGACATATTGTGTCCAAAAATGGCATTTCTATAGATCTTGAAAATTTACAGGTGATTTTTGCTCTTCCATGACCAACAAACGTTAGAGCGGTACAAGCATTCATGGGTCATTGTGGGTATTATCGCAAAATCGTTTACATATATGCGATTATCACGATTATCACTAAGTTTGAGTGGAACAAGGAATGCAAGAAATCATTTCAACAATTGAAGCAGAGACTTATTTCTTGTCCAATCTTGAAATTTCTTGACTGGAACAACATCTTTTATGTCCACATAGATGCATTGCCTTACACTATTGGTTGTATCTTGGCTCAACCTGGAAAAAACAATATGGATTTTTTGATCTGTTACTCTAGTAGATAGCTAAAGAACACGGAACGCAATTACACCACCATGGAGAGAGATGGCTTGGGGATGATCTAATCTTTAAAAAAGTTTAGACATTACCTCCTCACAAACACATTTGTGTTCTTTGTGGACCATCAGTCATTGTTATACCTACTAGTAAACAAATCTTGCAACACTGGTCGCATCGTTTGATGGTTCCTAATATTACTTGAGTTTGATTTCACAGTGGTGGTCAAAAAGAGAACCACACATCAGAGAGCATACCATTTTTCATGAATGTTACTTGGGTAAGCTCCTATAGGGGTTGACAATGATTTTCCACACTCTTACCTCTTCAACATCCAGATGGTACCAAGGTGGAGCAAACAGATCATACCCTTGCTCACCATAGGTTCATTGCAGATAGAGAGATAATCCTAAATAATTGAGCAATCTCATGATCTAGTGTTGATTGCAAGTTGGTTGTATAAACAAGGATGAGATGGTATACTAAGGTTATGCATCGAGCCATGCAAAAAAGAGTTGTATCTACAACAAGCTCATGTGCAAATCACGGGCATACATAACACCAAAACACAAACATATTAGAGATTGATGTTACTTGGGGCATATTGGCCAAACATGCATAAAAGCGTGCATAGCTATGTTCGCTCATGTAATGACTGCACAATCAAAAAACCAATCGAGCATGCTACATTGTTAAGGGTAGCCGTGGTACCCAAATGCATAGATTACGTGTTAGACTACTTAGAACAAGGAGTTCTACCAAAGAACTTAAGCAGAGCCAGAGTACGCTCAATACAACACAAATTCAAAAAATATGCTATAATTGAAAACCAACTCTATCAAAGAGAGATGGATGACAACTTATAAATTTTTGCTACAAAAAGTGAATACCTATCCATACTTGAGCAAGCTCACGTTGGTCCAATAGGAGGACACCTTGTGGACAAAACCATGAAAACTACACTACTAGCAGGGATTAAGTGGCCTACTCTATTTAACGATGCGAAACATTATGTGAAATATTGTGACGTTTGCCAACGTACTAAAGTACCGATGTGATGAGATGACATGTTGCTAAGACCAATGATGGGAGCATGCACTTTTGCCAAGTGGGGATTATACTTTGTCGGGCCTATCTCTCCACAACCTGAGAATGCATGCTCAATGCATTATAGTGGAAATGGACTATCTAACGAAGTGGGTTGAAGCTAAGGCCACCTAAAGAAATGATGCTCACACCACAATACAATTCTCATATGAGAACATTTTCACAAGTTATGGTCTTCCTATTGAATTGTGAGTGATCAAGGGACGCATTTCGTCAATGACATGATTGAATTCTTGTTGCATGAATTCATGATTATTCATTCTAAATGAGCACCAGATCACCCTCAAGACAATGGATAGGCTGAGAGAACCAACAAATTTTTGTGCACAGTTATAACAAAAATTGTCAATGAATATGGATTGGGAATTGACACTACATTCAGCCATTTGGGCATATCAGGTACCATTTAAAACACCACAAAATACAACTCCTTTCAACTTAGCGTTTGGAATAAATGCTATGCTGCCAACAGAATTCAATCAGATAAGACAAGACTTCAAGTAGTTGTAGCTATGTATGTGCACAAACGATAGTTGAAACAGTTCCATGACCAACATGTGAAAAACAAGGAATTTCAGAAGGGTGACTACGTATTAGTCTATACCCTTAAAATAGCATTCCGAGAAAACTTAAAAAGCGCGTAACGCTCCCTTTGTAATCAACAAAATATCACCAAGTGGAGTTTTATTGATTTCGAGCGAGTTTTTCCGAGCAAAGCAAAAGTCGAGCAAATCCCATGAAAAGAAATAATGAAAACCAAATAGATTACATGAAAGATTTCAAATAAATAGCTCAAAATCTATTTTCAACATAGGATGGCCTTCATGAAATTGCTAACTACTTAAGCATAATTTAACTCAAACAAACATTTCACTAAGTTGAAGCAATTTTTTGTAAATTACTTTCACTTGTCTATGAATCTTCTAAAGTGTTTGAACTCTTTTTAAAATACACATGTATATGCAAGGCATGTCACTTAGAGTATGTCGGCTAGCAAGTTAGTTTTAGCTCGATGCGAAAAGGCATTGTGTAATCCATCTTACTTGTTCATTATAAGTGAGTGAAGGTTTAAAATTGTTTAACTCTAGGATCTATCATCACATTCCCAAAATGCAAGATGTGAAACCAAAAATTTGGTTGCTAACAATGTCAAATAGGGTGGGGGAATTGATTTTGAAATATGTAGATTTAGATCAATGCCAAAATAGGTGTAAAAATAAATGCATATATGAAACCTATAGAAAGTCAAAGAGATGCAACATCACCAATCCTTACAAGGGTTTCTCTTGATGATCATTCCTCGATCACACCACTGTATGCTATAGGTTGATGCTTAGGCCAGGTTTAGATGGCTCAACAGCAAAGAAGCACAAAGGGGCATGCATCCCTTGTCGCGCATGCTAATCGAACCAAAATGATTTGCAAATTTTTGGACCACCAAACTTTGGGCAAAACGCCTCGAAGAAAACTCTTCCATACAATTATTCAGCGTAATTTGCGAGAGTTAGAGTTTGAATCCCAGATCACAAGGAGAGAACAAAGTGTCAAACAATGAGCACCATTCCAATTGGATATTGAAGAGACCCACCTTTTTTATTGAAGACACCGTCCTGTTTGAACACAATAGTTGGTGGAACACTCTGTCTCATCCGAACACAGTAGTTGGCGCCATAAACAAAAGGTGAAACTTCTCTCGTGTGAACTCACCCTCATTAAAAATATCTCAATAGATTACATCAAGGTGCCATGTTTTAAAATAAATAGGGCACCCACAATCATCTCTCTCTCTCTCTCTCTCTCTCTCTCTCTCTCTCTCTCTCTCTCTCTCTCTCTCTCTCTCTCTCTCTCTCTCTCTCTCTCTCTCTCTCTCTCTCTCTCTCTCTCTCTCTCTCTCTCTCTCTCTCTCTCTCTCTCTCTCTCTCTCTCTCTCTCTCTGTGATCACGGGATGGGAGGGGATCAAGAAATGACGCTGCTCTATTTTTCTCACATGTGCAACGCATCACTCCTCTTGCCCTAAAATTCCTCAATAATTTCAAGCAAGTATAGCCTTGTGGTTGAGATGATCTAGGGAAACCATGCCAATGTCATTCCCTTAAGATTTTACGTCTAAAATATATCATTGTCTTGCCAGAAAAGTTTGCAAACTACCACATCGCCGTTGGCCAATACAACCCAATTATATGTTTTGACACCTTGCGACTGGGGCAACACCCGTTTGCTCTAGATCTGAAACCCATCAAAATCAGGGTGCGATGCCACAAACTCATTTGGGCCCTTCAAAAGTAAAATTTCATGATGAGTGATGAGTCAACACCAATTTTCTCTAAAGCTGAAACCCCTTGAAATCAGGGCGTGGGGCCGTGGACTGATTTGGGGTCCTTCAGAAGTTCAAGCCTCATGCATGACACACACACACACACACAAATGGAGGGCAACTCGAGTGAGTCCCTGGGCATGTCAACCTTGCAGTCACGTCTTGGGCATGTCAATTGCATGTCTCCTGCTCAAGGTTCTCACCAATGGCATGACCACATCTACCGTACGCCTTGTCAGTTGGAGAGCTAGTATGGGGTGCTCTTGTCCTTGAGATCATGCTCACATTTTTGCCTTGTATACATAGTCTATTCCACAACTGTTGATCCAATGTCACCGGGAAATGTGGGTATCATAGCTCCCTTGGTCATTGGTCTCAATGTGGTTGCCAACATTTTGTTTGTCGGTGCCTTTGACGGTGGCTCTATGAACCCTTCTCAATCTTTTGGCCCTACCCTTGTTGCTTTGGATTTCACTGACCACTAGGTCTACTGGGTGGTTCCCCTTGTCAGTGACCTCCTTGACAATGCCATCTATGAGACCCTCATGTTGCCATTTGAGGAGCAAAATGAGCCCATTCCAAGTGAGTACTAGATCCTTTTGATGAACACCCTCTAATAACGTGCATCACCCTTCCAATTGCAAATAATATCCCCCTCATCATTGTCACTCATACATTCCATTTTGATTGAGTCTTCTATTCACTAGACTTTTCTTTCTCACTTGCTCCTCTCTACTGTTGGCCATTCATTTTCTCCTTTTTTCGTCCATCTGGAGCCTTAGGGGATTTTGCTTCATGAGTCGCCCACCTCTTCAAGCCAAGGAAATGTCCATTGAAGCCAAGGTTTGTGTGTTTTAGAGGGACTGCTATTCACTTGTATAGCTTGGCTATTTTCTTGAACTTGTGCTCAAAGAACTCTTGTTCATGTTTTGTTTGGTGCTCTTTGCAAAGATGCACTTGTAATTGTTACCAAACTCATGGTTCATTGTGTAATAAGCATCTTCATTTTTTTGTTCTACCTTTTGATTTTTGATAGACTTTCATCAAGGTCTTATGCATATGTTATTTCCCCACACACACACACACAGCAACATTTAATGGTCTAGTAACTTGTGTGTAGTGGAAAATAGCATAGACATAGTGAGCATTTTATTAGAATAGATTCCTAATGAGCATAGCAAGAGTGCATGGATGGAGAGAGCAACAAAAGCATAACACCTAGCTAGATAGGCATGAACAATACTTCAAAAGAGAGAGAAATTAAACTATTGACAACAGTTGAGGACCGAATTTACATGGAGCCGGTCCCCCCTCCAGAAGGCTTTGTATTATAGGTTTCCCCCATCAAGGAAGACATTTTACAATACAATACTTTGTGCTCCTTCAATAACTTGCTGGTGCAATGAAGATGGAAGCTTCAAGCACCATGCTCACACTTATAAAACACAACATCAATTCCCTCATGGTCTCAAACCCAAGACCTCACAAACCTTCGAAGATGGTGAGAGCTAGCGGGATATGAGAGTAGATTAAGAGGAAGAAGGAGTATTCTTCCGAGAAATAAGTATATCTCCTCACATAATCACTCATAAAGGCTTAACATAGCTTAGTAATTAGCATGGTAGAGGAGATGACCATGCATTGGAGCTTGGCTCTTGGTTGGATTTGCATCACAAAGGCAAGAGTTGTTGGCATAGGCCTCCCTTCTCACAAGCTTGGAGTAGATGATGATCTTTCCATTAAAGCTTGAGAAGGAAAGAGAGTCTTCTTTGCTTCACACATGAGATTGTGTGAGTGTGTGTGTGATAATTCCTTGCCAAAATCATCCCCCTCTCTCTCTTGGTCGACCCCTCTTGCATTTTACTCATGATGGCATCCCATTGGACCCTGCAAAGCTTAGCCAATGATAATTAAGAAGCATACATGATAGCCTTGTGACATGTGTCCCCCTTTCCCCTTTTGTGAGAGCTTTAGGTATTTAAATAATGCAATTAAACTCTCATTGGACCCCTTAGTCTTCTGACCAATAGGAATCAGGCAAGCCATTGGGCTGTTGAATGCTCATTGGACCCCTTGGGAGACTATCCAATAGTCTTCTAGAGAGCTTAATTTCTATTGGTTCTTTTATCAAGTGTTTTTAAATTAATTAAACTAGATGTACTCTATCCTAATTCTCATTGGTCCACCTCTATGGCCATCCAATAGGATTTGAATGCACCTTGGGGGCAACTGGGCTAGGGAGCTAACATGTGTCCCCTATTCCCTTTGTGTAAAGGGAGTCTGCTAGAGAGAGAGAGAGTGTGTGTGTGTGTGTGTGTGTGTGTGTTTCTCTCTCATCCCCTACTAAAAGGGCTCGCCCCTCCTATCTAGGGATATGTGAATACTTTTTTGTCTTCACATAAGCATTCAATATTACCTAGAGCTTGACATTGGATCTAGCCTTTGAATTTTGGAACCTTAACAATTTGGAAGTCTTAATGGGCTGAGGCTGAACCTTAGGGTCTTTGAAGCCCATTGTTGCACATTGCTTTTTTGCAGATGGCCCCCCCTTTGGATCCCTATTTTCCCTCCTTTGGATCCCTAATGTGGCCAGTCTGCCAGCTTAACCAATATTCTAGCTTTTTCTCCCCTGGTACTTCCCCATATTAAATGATCAGTTTAACATGAGAAAATCATCTAGGAGAATTAGATATTAGTTATTATGACATTAACTCTCTCTTGAAATCATAGTCATCCTCGACTATGGGGTAGAGAAGATAAAGCCTGATCATTAATCCCTTTTCTAGCGGGTAGAGGATCCTATAGCCATCCTCGACTATAGTCATCCTTTTCTACCCCATAGTCATCCTCGACTATGGGGTAGAGAAGATAAAGCCTATTCATTAATCCCTTTTCTAGCGGGTAGAGGATCCCTATCTTACCCTACGACATTGTTCCAGAATGGATGACTATTCCATTTGGTGCTTGAGAGCCTAAGCTGTCGCAAGCATGTCTGCGCATTAGTCCTATCAATCTTCCATAGTAGAGTGACAAGCTCTACTTGGTGTTTGGAAGACGTTGTCTCCGCAAACTTGATCTTAAGCATGCATACTTCTTAACATTTGTGCACAATAAAAACAAAGAGAGTCTTATAAGACAAAATCTTTGTTCATTTAAACATTTTTACATTTGCTTACTCTAGGGAAGCATTGTAAGCATTGACAAGGTTTAGGTTATCCTTTAATTGTATGCCTTGCATCCATCTAGCATCTTCACAAGGATAGTTCTTAAACTTACTAAGATACCGTCGGATAATCTTACCGCCTCTCAATACCTTGTCTTCATGTCGGAGAATAGACTAGGGCTGCAGCACCTCTTCTTGGTCCTCGATCTCCGGTGGGTCTTCAATAGTTGGTTCTTGAGGTGGCTCTCCTTTGTAAGGCTTTAATAGGCTCACATGGAAAGCATTGTGTATGAGCCAATGACTAGGCAAATTGAGTTGATATGCCATGTCATTGATTGGTCCTAGAATCTGGAAGGGACCATAGTACCTTTTTGTTGACTTAGCATAGTACTTTTGGTGTCCCGTAGGATTCTTGCCCGTCATGTGCCTAATTGAGCCTTGGGAAATTTAAGCAAGACTCAATCATTTTCTTTTAAGGCTTGGGCTCTTCTGTGCTTATCAGCAGCAGCCTTTTGCCTTTGTTGTGCGACAGAGATAGCATCCTTAATCTTTTGGAAAGATTCTTGTAGGTCTCGGCTATACTCATCTGCAGTGAAGATCTTCCTGTGTACCTTAAGTAGCACAGAACTTTTTTATCTTCCCTCTATTACCTCAAAAGGTGCTTTTCTCATGGAGGTATGTACAGTATTATTGTAGGCATACTCCACCAAGGGTAAGTACTTCTCCCATCGGGACCTTTTATCTACTTCCATTACATAGGCTTTTAGTAGATCAAGAATTGTTAGGTTAGCTATTTCACTTTGGCCATCCGTTTGCGGGTGATAGGCCGAAGAGAAGTTAGCCTTGTCCTTAAATTCTCGAAGAGACCCTTCCAAAAATTATTGGTCATTCTAGGATCTCTATCTGACACTATGGACATTGGCAAGCCATGGTACTTGAAGATTTGTGATATGAATAGGGTTGCCATTTGATGGGCTTTGATAGTCTTTTTGACAGGTATAAAATGAGCTTGTTTGCTGAACCTGTCTACTATCGTCCATATTCCCGTATTCCCATGGATAGACTTAGGCAATCCAAAGATAAAATCCATGGATATGCTCTCCCATGGTGAATTAGGGATTGGCAAAGGTTGAAGCAATCCAGGTTTCTTCCTCTATCAAACTTTGTCTTTTGGCATACCACACATTTAGAAACATACTCTTGTATGTTTGCTTTCATGGTAGGCCAATAGAATTATGTTTCAATCCCTTTTAGGGTAGACTGAATCCCTCTATGCTCTGCATAAGGAGGAGCATGAGATTCATACATTACCTTCTCACGTAGTGAGTTAGTAATGCATAGTCTATTTCCATATAGAAGATAACCATCTTGTAAAGTAAATGGTTCCTCTTTCTTCCCTAGTGCAAGGGCTGAAATCACATCTCTAAAATCGGGATCAATAGCGTACTCATCTATCATAGAAGATAGATCATTGTGAGTTGTTACGGAAACCACATTTACTCTCGGCCATCTTGAGAGTGCATCGGCTATTTTATTATGTTTGCCAGCAACGTGAGCAATATGAAAATGAAATCGAGAAAGGAAATTTGTCCACCTCATTTTTTTGTCGAAGAGCTTGGTCTCCATCATGAAGTACTTAAGGCTTTGGTGATCCGTCCGTAGATGAAAGCAGTTCCCAATATATAGTGCTTCCATGAGTCTAAGGCATGTAGATTTGCGAGGAGTTCCTTTTCATATATGCCTAAAGCTTTCTCAACAGGGTCGAGCCTTCAACTTTCATAGGCTATGGCATCCCCTTCTTGGAGCAAAACAGCTCCAAGGCAATCACCACAAGCGTCACATTGGACCTCAAATGGCTTTGAGAGATCCGGTAGTGTAAGCACAAATTGAGAGATAAGCTTTTCAAAAGCATTCTTCTCCTTGGCAGACCATGTATACCTAACGTTTTTCTTTGTTAGGTCATGTGATGGTCCCACAATTTGTGAGAACTTTTCTATGAAGCATCTATAGTATGCACACATATCTATAAAGCTTCTTAGTTCATGAAGATTCCTTGGATTAGGCCATCCTTTTATTACCTCTAGCTTTGATGGATCCATTTGCATGCCATCTTGAGAGATAATGTGACCTAACTATTGAATTTGTTGTACGAAAAATTCACTTTTCTTTCAATTAATATAAAGTTTATTCTCTCGTAAGACTTGAAATATTACTTGGAGGTGTTGCTTGTGTTTGTCTAGTGAATTAGAGTAGATGATGATATCATCAAAGAAGCATGAATAGCTTCTCCATCAAGCGGTTAAATGTGGTTGGTGCATTGGTCAAGCCAAAAGGCATGACAATGTATTCGTAGAGACCAAACGTAGTGCAAAATGCGGTCTTTACAATGTCTTGATCAACTATCCTTATTTGATGGTAGCCACTTTTTAGGTCAGTTCTACTGAAGTAGAATTGGTCGACCCTTGTAGCTTATCAAATAGGTCTTCTACCCGTGGAACGGGAAACCTATTCTTGATAGTGATCCTATTTAGTGCTCTATAGTTGACACGCATATGATATGTGTCGTCTTTCTTTTGCACTAATAACACGGGTGAGCAAAATGGAGATGAGCTAGTCCTAACCCTTCTCAACTAACTCATGCACTTGCCGCATAATCTCCTCTTGTTGAGCTTGAGAAACTCTATAAGGAGGTTTATTAGGTGGTGAACTTCCTGGAAGAAGTTCAATTACATGGTCATCATTGCCTCATTTAGGAGGTAGTTCACAAGGGATGTCATCAATAAAAGCATCTTGAAATCCCTTGAGAAAACTGGATAACTCTAATTCCTTGTGATAATTTATATTTTCTTTTGCTAAAGCATTCGGTTCATTTTGAGAATCTTTAATAAAAATCGTACACGGAAATAGAGCTCTTTATTGACTTATTGAAAGCTTGCGTATGTACAATGGGGATGGTGTTACCCAACTCCTTAGCATCTATGTACATATCTTTTTCCCTGAACCTAAAGTAGATTTGCCTTTCAGGGAATTTAACATTGGCAGCCATGCGATCAAACCATGGTGTCCCTAGGATTACATCCTCATGCTTGAGAGGAGAGATAAAGAAGTCCTCTTTGTCCACATATCTTTGGACATGGAGCCTCAATTTCCCAATTAAGGGAGTGACTGGAGCTTCTTGCCCCTTGAAAGCACCATCAGCAGGTAGGGCATCTCCCATCTCATAGGCTTGGATGCCTAGCTTGGTGGCCAACTCTGTGGATATGAAATTGTGAGTAGAACCAGGGTCAAAGAGAATAAAAGAATCATGTTCTCTTACGTTTCCCCAAGCATGGCATAGAGGAGATCCTTTGTGGGGGTGAGCATCCTCTTCTTGGATTTCGACCAAGGTAGCTCTAGGAGGCTCATTTTGTGTATTCTTGTGGGGGCAAGCATGATAAGCATGCCCTTGCTCCCCACACTTGAAACCATGGTTATCTTTACAATAACACTCAAGCTCTTCAGGAGAGAGTTTATTTTTGCCTTTATAAACTCCCTTCTTGTGTTGCCTTTAGGAG
Organism: Adiantum capillus-veneris; assembly: GCF_014529385.1. Taxonomy (NCBI): domain Eukaryota; kingdom Viridiplantae; phylum Streptophyta; class Polypodiopsida; order Polypodiales; family Pteridaceae; genus Adiantum; species Adiantum capillus-veneris. The sequence goes on along the minus strand of NC_140946.1, from coordinate 8,364,451 downwards.
ATTTTTGGACATTGTCCTTCCCCTTAAGCTCATTGTTACAGTCCTTGTTCTCCGTGGGCTTAAGATTTCTATTAGCCCCTTGTTGGAAATTGATTCGTGAAGCCACCATGGTATGGTGTATGACCGTAGATATGGTGCGTGGCCTTTGGGAGTTGACATACTCTGCCATATCTTCAATTAGACCCGCACAAAATTGTTGTTTTTGCTCTCCAAAATCCATCTTTTTGAAGCTAGTGGCTTTGAGATGTAAGCCCCAAAACTTGTCTACATATTTGTGAATGGATTTGTAGGGAGAGAGCTTCAAGTTTCACCATTCGGTGAGTACTTTGTCTTTGGCATCGGTGGCCAAAAACTGCTTCATCTTGGAAGCTCTTAAAGCTTTCCATGTTTGTGGAGCTTCACTATTTTCCCGTAGGCTACACCACCATTGCTTGGCGGACTTTTGAAAATGCATAGCTACATGGTGTAGCTTAGAGGACTCCGTGAAGCCCTCATCTCCAAATGCCACATCGAATTGTTGGATGAAAGCCAAGACTTTGTCTGTAGCACCAAAGGTACCATCATAGGTAAGGAAAGAGATGTTCTTTCCTCCCTCTTTGAACTTCTTGAGCTTGGACGACCTCTTCCATGTGGCATAGGATTTCCTATGGCCTCTTCTTTTTGGTGGTTTGAAAGTTGCACCATCACTTTCTTCAGAGAAGGAAGAATTGGAGGAGGATGGAGAAGAGGGTAACCTCTTTCTTGACTTTTTCTTCCCTTGGTCCTCCTTGTCTACACCATCACGTTCTTCATAACAGGAAGAGGATGAAGAATATGGAGAAGAGGGTGACCTCTTTCTCTCCTTTTTCTTCTCTTGTTTTCTGTCATCCCTCTTTGAATTATGGTGTGGAGAAGTGTGCGATGTTCTTCTCCATTTAGGGGGTGATGGAGAGTGGTTTGCCCGTCGTCTTTATGGAGCCACCTTCGCTGAGGTGGCAGGAAACTGACTTCTTTCTCGTTATTTTGGTGGGGGCTCTTGAGTTCTCCTTTCGGAAGGAGATGCGTCGTCAAGTTGATTTTTAAGCCCTTCGTACGGGTCCTCTTCTTCTTCCTGAATTGGAGAGAAGCCTCTTTTGGAAGTCTCACAAGGAGGCTTCCTAGGTACTCTCTCTTCTTGGTGGGGAGTTTGGAGAATCCCATGAGCATAAAGCTACCGTTGCACTTCCTTTGGAGGGATGGATTGCCATGGCTTGTTGAAGCCTAGAAACAAGGTAGTTAACAAGCATAGGGTTATCATTAGTAGCCTGCTCATTAGCAAAATCAAAGCTATCAACATTACTTTTACTCTCTTTACTATTGTCAGCCATTTTAACAACTTTTAGGTGTAAACTTTTTCTTTTTTAGGTGTATTTTGGCACTTCAAGCCGTAGTTGCTACTCCTCTTTACCCCTTTAGAAAAGCACTCAAGCTCCTATACCCATGGCTCAAATATCATTAATTGCAAGGAATAGAAGAGAGGGTCTTTCAACACCAAAATAGTATCGGCTCCTATCAAGCTTCTAATAGCTCAGTAGTGGTCCTCGTAGGACTCCACAATTAAGACCGTAGCTCTCGACGGTGATGCCTCGTTATCTACAGGAAGCAAGCACACTACAAGGCTGAAAATTCCCTATTCTACTTACTCAATTGCAATTAATAATACCAACCATTTATAGTAATAACCATTTATACCAACCATTTCTAGTTAGCTTGAGGACCTCCCTTCTTGAGCAAGAAAAGATAAACCTTGTGCTCTGATACCAATGTAGCATTTAATAATCTAGTAACTTGTGTGTAGTGGAAATAGCATAGACATAGTGAGCATTTTATTAGAATAGATTCCTAATGAGCATAGCAAGAGTTCTTGGATGAATAGAGCAACAAAAATCATAACACCTAGTTAGATAGGCATGAGCAATACTTCAAAAAAAAATTAAGCTATTGACAACAGTTGAGGATCGGATTCACATGGAGCAGGTCCCCCCTCCAAAAGGCTTTGTATTATAGGTTTCCCCATCAAGGAAGACATTTTACAATACAATACTTTGTGTTCCTTCAATAACTTGTTGGTGCAATGAAGATGGAAGCTTCAAGCACCATGCTCACACTTATAAAACACAACATCAATTCCCTCATGGTCTCAGACCCAAGACCTCACAAACCTTCGAAGATGGTGAGAGCTAGCGGGATATGAGAGTAGATTAAGAGGAAGAAGGAGTATTCTTCCGAGAAATAAGTATATCTCCTCACATAATCACTCATAAAGGCTTAACATAGCTTAGTAATTAGCATGGTAGAGGAGATGACCATGCATTGGAGCTTGGCTCTTGGTTGGATTTGCATCACAAAGGCAAGAGTTGTTGGCATAGGCCTCCCTTCTCACAAGCTTGGAGTAGATGATGATCTTTCCATTAAAGCTTGAGAAGGAAAGAGAGTCTTCTTTGCTTCACACATGAGATTGTGTGAGTGTGTGTGTGATAATTCCTTGCCAAAATCATCCCCCTCTCTCTCTTGGTCGACCCCTCTTGCATTTTACTCATGATGGCATCCCATTGGACCCTGCAAAGCTTAGCCAATGATAATTAAGAAGCATACATGATAGCCTTGTGACATGTGTCCCCCTTTCCCCTTTTGTGAGAGCTTTAGGTATTTAAATAATGCAATTAAACTCTCATTGGACCCCTTAGTCTTCTGACCAATAGGAATCAGGCAAGCCATTGGGCTGTTGAATGCTCATTGGACCCCTTGGGAGACTATCCAATAGTCTCTAGGGAGCTTAATTTCTATCGGTTCTTTTATCAAGTGTTTATAAATGAATTAAACTAGATGTACTCTAGCCTGATTCTCATTGGTCCACCTCTATGGCCATCCAATAGGATTTGAATGCACCTTGGGGCAACTGGACTAGGGAGCTGACATGTGTCCCCTATTCCCTTTGTGTAAAGGGAGCCTGCTAGTGTGTGTGTGTGTGTGTGTGTGTGTGTGTGTGTGTGTGTGTGTGTGTGTGTGTGTGTGTGTGTGTGTGTGTGTGTGTGTGTGTGTGTTTCTCTCTCATCCCCTACTAAAAGGGCTCGCCCCCTCCTATCTACGGATATGTGATGACTTTTTGGTCTTCACACAAGCATTCAATATTATCGAGAGTTTGACCATTGGATCTAGCCTTTGAATTTTGGAACCTTAGCATTTTGGAAGTCTTAATAGGCTGAACCTTAGGGTCTTTGAAGCCCAGTGTTGCACATTGCTCTTTTGCAGATGGCCCCCCCTTTGGGTCCTTATTTTCCCTCCTTTGGATCGCTACTATGGCCGGTTTGCCAGCTTAACCAATATTCTAGCTTTTTCTCCCCTGGTACTTCCCCATATTAAATGATCATTTTAACATGAGAAAATCATTTAGGAGAATTAGATATTAGTTATTATGAGAGAGAGAGAGAGAGAGAGAGAGAGAGAGAGAGAGAAAGTGTAATGTGTTTGCAAGGCCTAGAAAACATCTAGAAGCGATGGCCATGCACAACCTCTTGGAAGAATTTGACAAAGCTAAGCTGATATGACATCCGATGGAGATGCACAAGACGGTGAAAGTATCCACCAAAGCTCAGAAGATAATATAGTAGACTATGATATAGGAGGAAGCACCATGGAAGCAATTAAGAGGTGTGGCTCACCCACGTCCTTGTTCTATTGAGGGCATATTGTAGAAGGTCATGTTTTGCAACCAAATGATTCCATAAGTCGTAGATACACCTAGTTACACTCCATCTCTTGATCACTCGAGCCCACCACCACCACCTCCTTAACCTCCTCCTCATCATCCATCAATTGAAATCAATCTCTCTGACTTCCTATCTTTAGGTGCCCTGCCTATTCCCTTACCCTCAACCACCTTCCCTTACTTCTACAAGCTTCCCTCTCGAGGGCTTGCAGCATTTCAATCATGAACAACAAACTCCTCAGACTCGCTCCTACTTGATCATGACTTGGGACCTGGCTTTGCATTTGCGGCTCATATATGCTTTGCATTTGTTTACAAGAGAGATTTTCAGTGGCTCTCTTGAATAAGCACTACATTTTATATCGATAAGAATAATAAGAGGAGGAAAATTAGATTTAACATCGAAGGAATAATCCCAAGAGAGCGCAAAGATTTATCCGGAGAGAGAGAGAGAGAGAGAGAGAGAGAGAGAGAGAGAGAGAGAGAGAGAGAACCACCACTTTGAAATTGAAGCTCTAAGGCTGGATTTATTCAAGGGTGGCATCAGATTATGTGAGTGATGCGTGTTTCCACCCTCTTAGTTCATATGAAATGGAAGCACTTACCCACTGTTCAATGATAATTGTGCTCTCATTGGTCAAGAGTCAGTTTGCACAAGCTACCTCTACAATTCACATTGTATAGCACATGGAAGAAAGGCCTTTTTGTGTGTTTACTCATTTCGAGATGGATTGGGAAGCAAATGTTGTGCTATTTGGAAAATTAGCTTCTTCCAAGTTCAAGTCGTGTCTTTTCTCCTATCTGTGCCACTACCTCACCTAAACCCAATCTAAATAGAATTTCCACATTGACGCCTTGTGCATGTCATGCAATAGCTCTCCTTTTCTAGGATAGACTAGTCTTTTCTCTACTGCATCATCAGTTCACTATTCAATTGAAATATATCACATTCAAGTAAATGTAAGTGGATGTGACCCTAAAAAAACACTTTAAATAATATAAAAATCTTACTATCACGGCCATGTGCATCCATTACCATGATCTACCACTATCCTCAACCTTTTTAGAGTTTGGAAATGTCTATGATATAGTAAATAAAGATGCACTCTTATTTATTGGTTTCCTTAAGTATGCCAATTCAAACTATGCCAATTAGATATAGTAAATAAAGATGCACTCTTATTGATTGGTTTCCTTAAGTATGCCAATTCAACTATGATGTAAGGGCGAATGTTCAAAGTGGTTGTGTGTGTGTGTGTGTGTGTGTGTGTGTGTGTGTGTGTGTGTGTGTGTGTGTGTGTGTGTGTGTGTGTGTGTGTGTGTGTGTGTGTGTGTGTGTGTGTACTCTATATATATGTATGTATGTATATATATATATATATATATATATATATATATATATATATATATATATATATATATATATATATATATATATATATATATATATATATAGATAGATAGATAGATAGATAGATAGATAGATAGATAGAGAGAGAGAGAGAATCATCAATGTGCAAAGGTACAAGAAAAAACAATTTTTACATATAAATGGAGATGTCTCTAGAATTGGACAAACATTTAAATGAAAAATTCAAAAGTATTTGCTACCTTTAGAAATTCTCTTGTGGCAGCAATAAGTGTCACCAAAATGTGTACAAAGGTGCTAATGGTACGTAATTTGTTTTCTTTGAAAGGTTGGTTTTGCTCGCTTTATGGTTTGCTCAAGAAATCTTGCTCGGTCTTTGGGATTCCTTGCCAAGTGGAGCTATCCAACGTGCAACATTAGAGGGAGAGGTAATGTCTAACTTGATAAATGGTTGCAGATTGAAAAAATATCACCAGCCTCTCACAGAGGACATGCTAAAAAGGATACATTTAGCTAAGGAGCGACAAAAGAAAGCTCAAAAAGTCAAATACCAAGCACACAAGGAAGCAAAATTATGAATTTTGAAGATGAAAAATAAACAGTCCCCACCACCTCCTATCAATGCAGTTCAAGTTGAACAAACTTGGCTCGGTGAAATGGATGTTTGGATCAACGTACGATTAGAGGATGGCACAACAAAAAGAGCATTGGTGGATATCGAAGCACGTGTACATGCTATGCAATGTTCAACATACCTCATACTATCGGATTCAATGATTGAGACAACCAAGATTGAACTCAAAGCAGCCAACAAGGAAACCATGGTTAGTTTGGAACAAGCCAATGTCTTGATCAACATCGATGGAAACCATTGCCCACATAAGTTTCATATCATGGCTGATATAGATATGAACGAGCACATCATCTTGGGAGTTTTGGTGGACGAGCACTTACAAAGATGTTCCAGTTTGGAAGGATGACACACTTCATTATTATCTTGATGATCAGTCTTATGTTATGTCATTCGTGCAAACGGACCACATATGGGATGCACAAAAGGAATTAAGTGACTCTAAAAAAGCAACGGAACTGCTTGATTCCACAACCACACTATATGTCAGTAAACGCCAAAGAAGGATACAAAAGGCTTGGATCAGGAAATGAGTGATGGAAGCAAAACCAAGACAAATTTGGATTCCAAAACAATGCTGGCTAAACAATCTTTCAACTCAACACACAACACATTCCACACTGATAGAACAAGTAAAGCTTCAAATTACCAACTAGAGCACTTCAATGAATTGAAAGCTTACAAATGGATTCCAAAAGACAGCACCCATAAACTGAACCAGCCAAATAATGTCACATGGGTATGGAGACCAAAACATCCTAAGAAACAAACATGTCGCAAACTCCAAACCATAAACTCATGTGGATTCAAAAAGTCCGATCTAATAAAATAATGATGAGCAAACCCATTCAAACACAACCAAACCGACTAACTATTTTGGAAGGGGTGTCTTATTTTCAATTTCTATTGCTCAAATGTCGTACAAAGCAAGAACCCTCAACAACAACAGCCACAGTGAACAATTGGTTAAGAACCCAAATCTTGCACAGCACGGTTGTACCCAATGCATCTCTTCTTTAAGCATCATAGGGCCAAGTTACATGGCCATGCATAGACACGATATTTTTGCCCATGCACATCGCACAAACCTTCATCAGGGATGACTCAGAATGGGAAGGGGGGAGTGACAACAATACTTACAACAGCCGATGCAACAAATTACAAGATAATAGGCTACAAGATGATGAGACACCATGTGTACAGTACATAAAGTGTGTTTGTTAATTTAATTTATTTTTTAAAGTAGTTTTTAGCAGAATTCTACTCTTATTTGGCAAAGTGTTGAGCCATATCGACAAATTTTGATAGGCCAGATACATAAAATAAAAAAATATACATATGAGGAGGGTGAGGAATAATTTTGCCAAAATTTTGGTCAAATATTAATATTTTTTTCTAATTTTCCTTGCTTTTTAACCTAATAATGATCAAAACTTAATAAACAGATCCAAGAAATTTGGACTCAAGTTTTGAAAGCAAATGCCGAACCTACAAAACAAGAGCTTCGAGCATGAGGAATACAAAGTGATTTGACACAAATCAAATTTTGGGCTAACTTCGAATCGGCCAGAATTGCAAAATCAAGGGTAAATGATGACCATAAGTCCAAACAATGAGCCATTTGATTCATAGGTGGCATGGCATGGAAAACATGGCCAACTAAGATAAGTATGCAAATTGCATTCGGGGTAATTTGGACACATGTCGGCAAAATGGGCAAATTTGAGCTCATTACAGTTTGAGACTTTGAGAGAGAGAGAGAGAGAGAGAGAGAGAGAGAGAGAGAGAGAGAGAGAGAGAGAGAGAGAGAGAGAGAGAGAGAGAGAGAGAGAGCTATTGTGACCTAGAGCTTTCTCCTACATTTTTTCCTACTACAGTCTCCTCAAACTCCAGGCCACACCAGATTTCACAGGTATGATCAATGCATGAGAAAGCTTGTAGGATCAAAAATTTACAAAAAGGCCACAAAAAATAGTATAACTCAAATCCAAAGAGAGATTTCTACAAACTATCAGAGGTCTTTTGGGGGGTCTAACCAAATCCAAATCCAAAAAGAAGTACATCACAGTGATCCTCCCACTATGCAGAATCAAGCAAGGTAACCACAGTATGAAAAGTGGGTGGAACATGGATCACGGTCCATGGCCCCCAAACCCCATTTGCAAAAAGAAGTTGGGCAAAAGATTGCTTATAAAATTGCAAGTGCACTCCTGCAATCGCAGATCTATGGATCACGATCCATGACCCCCCAGCATGGCCAAACTAGGATTTATCAACACATAAAGTTTTAAGCTGCATTTGGAAATGTATCATTCAAGTTTGGCCTAAAATGCACAATGCAATCAGCAAAAACCAAGGGGAATAGGGATTGCAGTCTGCAAATTGTCCTTTTCACCCAGGATAGGAAAACTTTGATCCAAATCCCAATTAAAGATGCACCAATAGCTTGGGGAAGTTTCCTGAAAGTAAACCTGCAAGTTTATTCCAAATTGGTGTCAAAACATGGATCGCGATCCATGACTCCCTCGAACAATTTGGCCAAAAATCCAATGCAGAAGGGTTAAAGTATCAAAATATGTTCAATTTTGTGTTGTTTTCTCAGTTTAAAGGGCTTCATGGGTCAAGGAGAGTAAAATCAGTGGGCAGAGTACAAAGTCGGTGATTTTGAACAAGTACAACACTAAGTTAGAGTTTAGTAACATGTTTGATCAAAGAAATGCTAAAAAATTTCTTAAGAATGGGCTCTAACTTTCCAAAGTGTCTAGACTAGATACAACTCATCAATTAGTTGAGATTGGGGTACAAAATCAACTCCAAGTCCTCACAAAGTCAAATGTCAGACAATTGACCATAATCAGAGATCTAAAACACTTATGGCAAAGTCAGACCAAATCAGACCATAAGTTGGGAAACTCGGGAAACAAGAGAAAAACTTGTTCAAATTTGAAAAGAACTTCACCAATGTGTCAGGATAGACTAGAGGAACAAGTACCCAAAGTTTCATCCAAAAAGGTTGTCCAACATGGACTGCGATCCATGACCCCTTGAAGGCTGACCAAGAAAAAACCCTCGAGGGATGCACTATGTAATCATGTTAGTGTATAATGTGAGTTCAAAAGCAGGGGTTTTTTAATACAAAAACTTTAATAAGGGGTCATTTTATTCATTCAGACATGTTAAAAAAGGGGTTTTTTTTAATACCCCACGAAGGCACGTTATATGGGGGGTATTGAACGGTGAACCCCCTGAGAAAAAACCACATCACCTGATCCCCTACATCAATTTTAACCTAACCATAGAATTTCAAGTCATTTGGAATTCAAAATTGTGGCCAAAATGCCAAAAATCTCTAAGTTTGAGAAAAATTCCAAAATCTGACATAAATTCCCAACCAATGACCTAAATCCTAAAAGAAGTGAACCATAGCATCCCTAACATATGCTCAATCAGATGATATCACCGGAAGTCCAAAATGTTACTAAACATGGATCGCGATCCATGACCCCCTGAGCCAGATCTGACCTATAGCAGCTTGTTCTAGTGCCTATAGCTAGCCTATATGCACTGTTGAATTTTGGATTAATTTGGGCTTGCTTTGATCAAGGTATACTCATTTTCAGCTTATGGTCAAAATTTGCATTTTTTGACTTTCATCGACAACTTATTGGCCAACTTCATGAACTAATTTTTGGAATGTTTCATCACAAAATGCCTTGCAGATGACCCAAGAAGTAGCAGGAAGCCCCACCCTACCAGGTCATAGAGATAGCATCAAGTGAGAAAGCACATGTGTCCGATGAGGAGCTGGCACAAATCCCAACAAATATTTTCATCGGAAGGTTTGAAGCAAAAGATGGCACTAAGGTAAAGACCACCATATTTCCAAAGGAACTTTGGAATTTTCATTGACAACATGAAGTGATTGAAGGATCAAGGTACCTTCAGATGGATGCATTCTTTAAACCACAGCCATGGGGGATGGACTTCCAATGGGCCCATGAGCTGATGTCCTCCATCCAACATAATGGAGAAGAAATCTTAACAGATAAAGATGGAGCAAAGGTCAAAGTCAAAATCACTTTGGACATGATCAATCAAGCATTGCACTTACCACCTAGAAACCATAATTTGTTTCTAAAGACAAAGGCCGCTCATAATGATAAAGCATTTGTGAAGCAACAAGGTCACAAATTCACCTTACAAAGGCCTAGTATACTTAGAGACTGAACTACCCTCCGAATGATCGCCCAACACCTAAAGGTTCAAAAGCCATCAAGATACACAAAACCAAACCTTCACATTGCAGTGGTGATGGCATTAAAAAACAATGACTGCAACAAAAAATACATGAATGGTGGAACAGTGTTGACAAGGATAGCCTACCAAGCAGTGGGAATGATAGACGAGCTACCACCTACAAAGACACAACTAGAGTTGATCCACAAATCCCAACATGCAGCCAAATCAGTGGCAGGACCCTCTGCAGTACAACCTCCAAAAAAGAAAGTGGTAGGGTAGAGCTCAAGAAGAAAGAAGTCTAACAGTGAGGAGATGGAGTCGGATGTAAAGTTGAGTGAGGATACCCAGTCTGAATACAAATTCTCAGATGACAAGGAAAAAGAGAAGGAAGAGGAAGAGGAAGAAGAAGAAGAATATACCCTCCACTAAGGCAGCTTAAGGAGACGATCAGGTCAACATAGAGACTAGATCCCTATCTCTCAAGCATGCAGATCAATGGAAAAATCCCAACAACTAAGAGAGGAGCTCCGCAGAAAGAGAACGTAAGAAAAGAAAGACTTGGGAGATGATGCTAATGATAAAGGAGAAAGCAACCCAAATAAGTCAATAGAACAAAGAAAAGCAGAGCAACTTGAGCAAATTTAGCAATACAAGAGACGCACGGCTAAAGCGTATTTAGAAGCTGCAGATGAAATGCGGCAAAGGATCAAAGAAAAGCTCAAGCGTAAGGCTAAACAGAGGGAACAACAAGAGTCCAAGCAACAACGCGTCACGATCATCCCAAATCATCTAACAAATCCACAGGACTCGGTCCAGGAAGAAAGAGACGATAGAGGAGGGTGTCGTGGATCCTTTGATAATCCATACTAAAAATATACCTTCAACAACAAATTGACCAATCACTCCTCCTTCTCCTCAAAAATACGATGATTAGAAAACGGAAAGAGACATATTTGAGAAGACTATAGAGATGCCAAAGCCAATAGCAAGGCAAGTTTTGCCAACACCACCAACAAGTCAAGAGGCTGACAAAGTAAAAAGCAAGGAAAAAGAGAAAGTTCCACCAACATCACAAATACAAGGGGATAATGAAAGGAAAGAGATGGCCAAAGAAAAACAAGAAGCGGGCACCTCCAACCAACCCCAATCAAAGCCAAGGTCGCCTCAATCATAGGCCATTGTCAAAGAAAAAAGACGATTGATAGACTCTTTTGACATTGATGACCATCTAGAATAAATCAAACTACACTTTCAATGCCAAAGAGCCCTCCACAACCTGCGAGGAGTAAAGTTGGAGGACACCAAAGAAGAGGTAACTAAAGCAGATAAACTCAACCAAGAGCTACAACAAAAGATTATAGACTTGCAAGGTGCCCAAAGAGAGCTCCAAGCTAAGCTACAAAGGGAGCAAACGAATGCTGAACATTTCTACCAAGACTCTCAAGCTTTTAATGAAGCTAAGACAAAATTACAAGTGGAGCAGCAACGCCTAGAGGAAGAGCTAGAAAAGGAAAGGCAAAGAAATCAAAGCTCGAGGAATCTTATGAGGTGGTCAGCAAAATACTTACATAGCTTCTAGCATTGCAAGACACCCCAATGCCTACTTTTACTTCAGCAACACCAGACGCAACCATCCAAGAACTAAAATATCTCAAGGCAGCCCTAGCTCAAGAATAGTATGATAGGTAATTCATGATAGTCGGTCATAAATCCAACCAAAAACAAAAAGAGGATGTAATTGCAGAGCTACATAAATAGGTAGCCAAAGAAAAAGAAGATTCGACTGCTCAAAACATAGCTCATGACCTCGCTTTGCAACAAAAAGATTTGGAATTAAGTGTCAGAAGGACTCAGCAAACTATAGTGAAGAGTCATCAGACAACAGGTAAGGAGCAAAAAGGTATGGATCTTCCCCCTGTAGAGTTGCCAAGCACATCTATAGAGGCAGCATTACATGATGAAGAAGACAAAGAAGATCATATAGATGCCCGGGAAGAAATTCAAAGGTGGATCTCAGAAGTGCATGATCTTTCTCACTAAGAGTACATGCAATACGAACTCAAAGTTCTCGAGTCAGTTGCACTTCTGATGATCACACCGAACAAGGTGGTCAAGAACCATGGGCACGATATGATTGCACTACCATTAATGAGACAAGAGGATCTTTTATGGAAAAGGAAAATGTGCCTAGTCTCGAGTCCAACAGCAAGGTGGATTATAGGATGTCCGTGTAACTGCAACTTAAATCCAGACAATAATCAACAACCAACCCCTGTGGAGAAAGAAGTGGTTTGAGAAACGAACAATCAATGAAACCTACTACAAAAATGCACCACAACATCTGAGGATCGATCAAACTTATTGCCCAATCAATACAATGCGATCCTAGGATAGCTTCTACGATTGGCAAGGGAAAAGATCGGTAGTATTATTGAACTACCCATCCCTCACAAAGCCGATAAGAAACTTCCACCCAATTGAAAAGTATATGGTCCATAATCTAAGAGTCATAATCAATCACATGAAGGATGTTCTGAACTTGGCTTGCCAAATGCGAGTGGAAATTTTGAAATGATCATCACATGTATCACAACATTTGAAAGAAGCAGTGAAACATCCTTGGAAAGTGTTCCTGGAAGGAAGCAGAGGGCTATGCTGGAGTCTAGAAGTAGATATTCACAATAGGAACATCATCATGGGATTTTGATAAAAGCAGCAATTTTGATACCATATTGGGCAGACCATTCATGCAATAGCTCAAAATGGTACAAGAATGGGGCTATGACTATATCTACTTAAGACACAAGGATATCACTACAAAGATCAGTGTCAAAGATCATAGTTATAGAGATGTCGAGCCAACCCTGGGGAAGAGTTAAACTCCACAACTTAGCAGGAAGAGGAGATACCTGCTTGGCTACAAAGCAAAGCACATATTTGGATGTGTGGAGCTTCAAAGTGTGGAAGTCAAAAAAAAGAAGAATGTACTCACAACCGACCAGTACGGAATGAGGCGTATGTACCAGAGCCTTTTCCAAAAGAGATGTTGAAACCATTTGGATGGAAGTAGATACTTGCCACCCTTCATGTGTGTGTGAATGAGGTGACACTAACCAAATTTAATGATGAGGAAGGATATGATATAATTCCATTCCAAATGACGAGCATCATCTTGAATGCAAAATCAGAATCAGAAGAACCTGATATGGAAGGAGTTACAGATTGCAGACACATAGTGCATGAGATCTCCATAAGAGACAAAACTAATGAGGAAGCATTCCAAGACTCCAGGGACAAACCTTTAGAGGACACCGCAGAGGACGAGTGCTCTAGTAGCCTCGATAAGGACATCGAAATAAGGGATTGACAAGCGGTTTTTTACAATTTTCCCAACCAAAAACCATAAAGACAATGGAGATACCTGAAAAGATGCATGAGCAAACAAAATCAAAGAAAAGAAAAACCTATACCTCTCTTAAAAGACAAAATGAACTATTTGAAGCTGGTTGAAGCAACTGATTGCCTTAAAGACAAGATATCAAAGAGGTTCATGAAACCCATCTCAACAGAAAAAGGAAATCCAAAACGAAAAGCAAACCAAAATCACAGACCAAAAATATCTTTTAAAAATCAACCAAATTATCAAAAACAAAGCACAAACAAAGATACAACAAATTGAAGCAAACTTTGAGAGAAGTTTGGACAACAGAGTTGGAGATTGAGGATGAATTTGACAATGATAGGTCTGATGCACCTTCCCACTACAAAAGGCACACTATCCAAGACAAAAAAATTGTAGTTCAAAAGCCAAAACAAGACCCAAAGGAACCAAGAACCTCATACGATAGGCCAGAAAAATCCAAGTGTATAGACCTAATGGAACCAGGAGAGGAACCTAAGCCAGCATATATTGCCAGGACCTCACGGGAGAAGAAGACCGGCTATCGATAGCAACACTCCAACAATATAAAGATGTGTTTTCATGGTCGTATAAGGATCTAAAGAGAATAGATCTAGAAATTTTTCAACACATGATACCCCTTAAGAGTGATGCCAAACCGCACAGACAACGTCCTTATACGTACAATGAGACATTTGCCAAAAAGTCAAGGAGGAGATATACAAACTCAAGGATGTTGAGTTTATCTGAGATTGAACACACTGATTGGGTATCCCCGATTGTGGTAGTGCCCAAAAAGAATGAAAAGTTACGGGTCTGTGTGAACCTCAGACAGGTAAATGTTGCTGCCATCAAAGACAATTATCCCCTACCGATAAAAGATCATGTGATCAAGAGAGTTGAAAGGAAAGAAGCTTATAGTTTCTTAGACGGGTTCTCAGGCTACAACCAGTTGACCATAAAACCAGAAGATCAACATAAGATGGCTTTTGCAATAGAGTGGGTCATATTTGTATATAGGGTGATGCCTTTTGTTTTGACCAATGCACCTGCCACCTTTCAGAGACTAATGAATCATGCATTTAAGGAGTATCTCATGAAATTTTTGAAAATATACATGGATGACGTATGCGTGCATTCTCAATTGAGGAGTGAGCACATAACACACTTGGAGAAAGTATTTGAGAAGTGCAGATCTTATTGTATTTGCTTAAACCCTGAAAAATGTGTCTTCATGGTAAGGCAAGGTAAAATCTTGGGGCACATTGTGTCCAAAAATGGGATTTCCACAGATCAAGATAAGATATAGGTGATTGTTGCACTTCCAAGGCCAACCAAAGTAAAACAAGTACATGCATCTATGGTCCATTGTGGGTATTATAGGCGCTTCATATACATGTATGTTGTAATAGCTAAGCCTCTGTATGCTCTTATTGCCAAGTTTGAGTGGACAAAAAAATGTGAGAAGACTTTTCACAATTTGAAGCAAGGATTAATTTTTGATCCAATTTTGCAAGCCCCTGATTGGAACAAGATCTTTCATGTCCATGTGGATGCATTAGCCTATGCTATAGGATGCATATTAGCTCAACTTGGAGAAAAAAAATGGATTTTCCCATTTGTTACTCTAGCAGGCAGCTAAACAGTGCAGAGAAGAATTATACCATTATGAAAACAGAAGGCCTAGGAATGATATATGGTGTCAAAAAGTTTAGACACTAACTTCTTGCAAACAAGTTTGTTTTCTTCATAGACCACCAAGCATTGTTGTACCTGGTAAACAAACCTTGCAATACCGGAAGGATTGTTTGATGGTTTATAATATTGCTTGAGTTTGATTTCATAGTGGTCGTCAAGAAAGGAAGAGCACACAAAAGAGCATACCATCTTTTGAGATTTTTCCATGGAGAAGCACTCGAAGGTATTGATGATGACCTTCCATATTCTTATTTGTTCAACGTTGAAATGGTTCCAAGGTGGAGTGAAGAGGCCATTCCTCTACTCACCATAGGATCATTACATGTAGAAAAACAACCATCATTAATCAAACCAGAAATCTCCATCTTTTAGTTAAACCACTATACAAGAAAGGTAATGACAAGATCTTGAGACTATGTGTACAATCAAACAATAATTAATACTACCTGAGACTTGCTCATATACAACACACGAGGTTTCATAATGGGAAAACACAAACATTCCAAAGACTTATTAGACTTGGTGTCTAATGGCTAAACATGGAAAAAAGTGTCCATGTTTACATAAAATCATGTGAAGCGTGTAAAAGACAACCACCATTGGAACACGCCATGCTCTTTAGAGTAATTAGAGCACCCAAATGGAGTACTTACATTATTGAGTACTTCAATGCCCGGAGGGACTGAGTAAGGCGGTGCGAATGTAAACTATAGAGGAGGAAGCAAATCACTATGTGCTGATTTTGAACCAATTGTACCGGTGGGGGAAAGACAACCAATTGAAATTGTGTGCTATTGAAACTAAATATTTGCCATCCTAGAGCAAGCACATGCAAGCGAGCCAGGTGGACATTTTCCTGCTGACAAAACAACAAAGTTGATACTTCTTGCAGGATTATAGTGGCCAACCCTGTTCACAGACATGGAGACATATGTAAAACGGTGTGATGAATGCCAACGCACTATAGCACCTCTGTAGAGAGATGAAATGCCCTTACAATCAATAGTAGGAGTTTGAGTATTTGTCAAGTGGGGCATAGATTTTGTAGACCCCATCATACACCCTGCTTACTGCACACACGCTCAATATGTTATAATAGCAACATATTATTTGACCAAATGGGTGGAAGCAAAGGCAACACAGAAAAATGATGCAAGAACTATGGCACAGTTCCTATTTGAAAACGTCTTTACCAGATACGGCCTACCCATTGAGGTTGTGAACGATCGAGTAACCCACTTTGTGAACAACTTCATTGAAAGTTTACTCGATGAATTCATGGTGGTTCATCGTAAATTATCCCGCTACCACCCCCAAGCTAGCGGGCAAGCAAAGAGTACCAATAAAATCTTATGCACGGTGCTAACCAAAATAGTGAGTGACTCAAGAACTGATTGGGAACTAAAGCTACACTCAGCGTTATGGGATTACAAGGTAGCATTTAAACTTTCATTGGAACCTCTCCATTTACCTAGTGTTTGGAATAAATGCTATTCTACACATGGAATTCTTGATTCCCACACTTTGAGTTGCAACACAGCTAGGTTGGATGGGACACAAACTCTCTGAAAGACTAGACATCTTGGAACAACTAGATGAAACTAAATTGTAGGCGGTAGCAGGGATATATACCCAGAAATGACAAATGAAGGCATTCCATGACCAACACATATTAAGCAAGGAGTTTCAGAAAAGGGATTACCTATTGGTGTACACCCTAAAGCAGCACTCCAAAAAACTCAAAAAGCGAGGGACGGGGCCTTTTGCGATCCACGACATATCGCAAAGTGGCGCCATCAAACTTGCAACATTGGCAGGTGAGGAGATGCCTAATTGGATAAGTGGATGCAGGTTAAAAAAGTATCTTCTCCCATTGACACAAGAAGAGATAGAAACAATTCATGTGGCAGTAGAGCGGAAGAATCGAGCCCATGCTACTCACGCACATGCTAAGGAGGAAACCAGACTCAGAATATTAAAGCACAAGGAACAAGTCAACCATAGGGAAAATTGGTAGCAATATAAAGGCCTCAATCCTCCTCCATTAGCATCAATTCAGACGGAACCTACATGGCTTGGTGATATGGCTGTCAGAATTATCCTTCAACTTCCTGATGGTTCCACCAAATGAGCACTAGTAGACACCGGAGCACGAGCCAATCTCATCAAATACTCGATGTTCTTGAAAATGGCCACGGAACCTCTAACACCAAACCAAATTGAGCTCAAGGCAGCCAATCAAGGGAAAATGTTGAGCATGGATCAAGCCATTTTATCAATCAATGTCGATGGTGGTAAAAGCTTCCCTCACCAATTTAATGTAATGGAAGATACGGATCTTAATGAAGCAGTCATTCTTGGAGTACCTTGGATGCGCACATACAAGGCAATACCAAACTGGCAGGAGGACACATTACAACTCAAGTTCAATGACACATCCTTCAGTACTCCATTGGCGCAAACAGATCACTTTTGGGAAATTTAGCCTCTTTTAGGAAAACCTAAATCTACACCTTCTCATTCAACCAAGGCAGTTATAAGAAAGGTTTGGGTAAAGGAGACCGTGATGCAGTCAAATCCTAAACAATTATGGATTCCCAAAAGCAATTTTACCCACTTTCAAACACAGCTAATTGGATCTACTTCTTCAAACACAAACCCTACACATTCCAAAAAACACAGGCTTACAAGGCCCAATCGTTCACTTCTCCTTGGATATCAAAGCAAATCCGACAAAACAAAAAGCTACCATCACCAACAACATGGCAATGGAGACCAAAACAACATCAGCAACAACATCAACCACAGTCTTCACGTACCAATCAAAGCAACTCAAATGGATTCCAAAAGAAACCAACCAGGTAAACAAGATATCCTATCAAGGTTACCAGGTTCTACCATCAAAGAACCTGCCCGTCTCATCCAAATTCTTTTATTTGGGCCTAGTAGCTTCAAAGAAACCTTTCCAACAAAATCCCTGAACTGATAGTTCAGGACCCCTATCTTGCACTGCATGTCGTTACCCCATGCATCTCTTCAAATTGCACGATAGGGCCACATTACATGGCCTTGCATAGACACATAGTTCGCGCTCATGCACCACATAATATCTTCATCAAGAATGACTCAAAATGAGAAGGGGGGAGTAACATGAACTAGAAGCAAGATGATCATAACTTTGTATATAATGTTTTCTTGATAATTGTTTGCCTTTTCATGAGCTCTTTTAGGCATATTACTGCGCCATATTGCAAAATTCATGAGAAGTAAGATGCTACACTGAGATGATGTATATATGACTAAGCATAATAATTTTGGCAAATTTTTTTCCAAATAATAAAAATTATTGGTAATTTCCTTTTAATTTCAAGCTAAAAAGACTAAAACAACAAAAAATAATAGTAAGTTGAGCCAGGACAGCCGAAATTGAGTTTTGAAAGCAAACGTCGAATCCACAAAGCAAGGGCTTCACACATGGAAACTATGGCACCTGTCAAATTTTGGGCCAACATGTGAGGGATCAAAACTGCAGATTGAAAGCCATTTGGCGATCGATCCAAATGATGAAACGTTTGAACCGCAAGTGGTTTGACAAAACAATATGAGTCGTCAAGGTAAGTATTCATAAAGCCTTCTGGGTAGGTCGGGAACATATAGTCATAATGGGGCATATCAAGCTCATTTGCATTTCAGAGAGAGAGAGAGAGAGAGAGAGAGAGAGAGAGAGAGAGAGAGAGAGAGAGAGAGAGCAAGCTCTTGACACTTGGCAAAATCAGTCCAACTAATCATAGTGGCAAAAGAATGAGGAACATGGATGGTGATCCATGTTCCCAGAACCCTAATCTCAAAGAAAATTGGGCAATACACTCTCCACATACCCAAAGACACACTATGCTACCTGGATTTACAAACCATGCTCTAACATGGATCGTGATCCATGTACCCTAATGACAGATTCAACAAAAAGCTCAACCTATGGTTAGAGGTAGCAAAGAGTAGCATGTCATGCAAATTGGGCACAAAATGGGTCACTAAATCACTAAGAACCAAGGGTTCTAGCAGTTTTAGTCTGCAAATGGTCATTTTAGGTCTAACATGTGATAAAATGATCATAAATCCAAAATTCTATGTCGAATGGCTTAGAATATGTGTAAAAAACAAACCCACCAAGTCGGGTAGCATTATACCTCAGAACATGGATCGCAATCCATGTACCTATCAGTAAAATTATGATAGAGTTCAAATTTACAAACCATTGGTTCTTTACAAGAGAAATACAGGGAAATTGATGATAGGAAAGTGCATAAATGTTGATTTTGAAGTTCAAAGCAGATGTGTGGGAAACCAAAGTGCCAACGAGAAACATTCAAATTTTAAAGTTTATGAAATCTAGCTAAAAGTGCTTTCAAAATACTTGAATTTGCTCAGTTGGATCTCCAACCTCAAATAAAATCAAAGAGTATTGAAAATTGATAAGCAAATGGACAGCAAGGTGATCCTCAGATACAAATCACCAGAAGTCAAGGATACATCAGAGACCAACAAAGGGAATTGATCAAAAAGGGGGTCCAAAAAATAGATATGATCAAAGTCAAAAAAATATGGCCATAAATTGAGAAATGAAGTAAACTTAGGAAAAACACGTCCAAACTCGAAAAATTTTCACCAATGTGCTAGGATGGACTATAGGAACATGTGTGTCAAATGGCATTTCAAAACCCTGTCCAACATGGATTGCGATCCACATACCTTTTTCACTTAGCCAAGGATGAACATCACCATCTGGTCCTAAATACTCTACAAAGTCTAACCCTGAAGTACAAAGTCATTTGGATCTTAAAATCCCAACCAAAGACCTCAAATTCTCTAAGTTTGTCAAATTTTCCAAAATTTGACCTAAAATTTTAATCAATGATCCAAACCCCAAAAATTGTGGACCAAAGCATCACCTAGAGGTGCCCAACCAGGTGGTATGATCAAATCATCAAAATGTGCTCCAACATGGACCGTGATCCATGTACCTTAGACTCAGGCTTTATAAGTGATCTCTTGCCCTTGTGATTATAGTTGTCATAGATGCACTGATGAAGTTTGGTCAAATTTGGAGTGGTTTTCATAGAGTTATGCTCATTTCTCAATTTATGGTCAAAGTTTGCATTTTCTTGTTTCCAGAAAACCTTTTGATCATTTCCTAACTCTAAAATCAGCTTGAAACTGGTCCCAAGATGCCCCGCAGGAAAGCACAGAAGGAGTGGGGGCGGCACCTTATGAGATCAGCGATATCTCATCAAATGTAATGGGAATGGCCTATAAACTTTGAGGATAGTGGAGTTAAGAGAATTAGAGTGAGCATTTTTGTTAGATCACTTTGAGAACATAGAGGGTGAACTTAATTGATGGTAGCAACATAAACATAGTACTTAATTAACTTGGCATGAACAATACTTTTTTAAGAGAGAAAGTATTAGAGAACATGACAATAGTTGAGGACCAAATTTACTTGGAGCCGGTCCCCCCTCCAAAAGGCGTTTGTATTATAGATTCTCCCATCAAGAGAGACTTGGTACAATACAATCTTTGCGTTCCTTGTGACCTTGGTGATGCTATGAAGATGGAAAGCTTCATGCATCACGAGTGTAACATAAACTTTGCAAAAAGCATTAACTATCCCAAGCCTCAGTCCCAAGGCCTCAAACACCTTCAAAGGGGTGGAGAGACCTAGCGGGGAATGAGGGTAGGGAAGATAAAGAAGAATCATTCATAGGAGAAAGAAATAGTTCCTTACTTATCATCACTCTTCTTGCTTAGCATAGCATAATAGCATAGTAATGAAGATGAAGAAGATGGCAAGCTTAAGCATTGAAGCATGGATCTTGGTTGGATTTGCATTCCATAGCCAAGAGTGTTGGTGTAGGCTCTCAACTTCTCAACAAGCTTGGAGAAGGAGATGGAGCTCTTGCACTTTGCACTTCACACAATGAGAGAATGTGTGTGTGTGTGTATGTGTGTGTGTGTGTGTGTGTGTGGGAGAGTATACCTCTCAAGGTGCACCTCTCTCTCTCTCTCTCTCTCTCTCTCTCTCTCTCTCTCTCTCTCTCTCTCTCTCTCTCTCTCACGTATTATGTAATTATATCATTTGGACATGTGTCCTCTTTTTCCTCTTTGAGAGAAAGACCTTAATTATGTATTTTTATGTATCTAAATTCTCATTGAACCCCTTTAAAGCCTATCCAATAGGATTCAAGCACATCACGAGGGCCACATGTGGAGGATATCTTAACATGTGTCTTTTATGCTTCTTAGTTCACTTTGTTTGAATTGAACACTTCAAGCACCTAGTCTATCAAGCATGGAAACCGTTTATGCCTCTTGAGAGTTTATCTTTGAATTGAACACTTCAAGAACCTTAGTCATTTAAGCATAAAAATCACCTCAAGCTTTGGGCAAGGTTCACACAAACACTTTAAGCACTTTAGTTAGCAAGTCGATAAGCACCTCATACTTGGGTAGGATTCCCACCTCAAGGTCATCCTTAGCTTGCCTAAGGTCAAAGGATTTTTTAACACTAACTTTTGGAGGTCTTTAATGAAGCTAACCCTAAGGTCTTTTAAGCTCCATTAGATGCACGTTGCTCTTTGATAGACTACCTCCGTTTGGACCCCTATTGAGATGTAACCATCTCTCCTCTTGGTCCCTTGCTGAGGTAAATCTAGAAGAACTTATTGCACATTGCTCTTTGGTAGACCATCTCCTTTTGGACCCCTATTGAGATGCAACCATTTCTCCTTTTGGTCCCCTATTGAGATAGGTCTAGAAGCACATATCTATATCCTAACTCTTGTTCCCCTTTTATCTTCCCATATTAAGTGATCAGTTTAATATGAGAAAATCATTTGGTTAAGTTAGATATTATATTTTATGACATTACCTCTCTCTTGGAATCATAGTCGTCCTCAACTATGAGGTAGAGAAGATAAAGCCTAGTCATTAGTCCATGTTTCTTAGCGGGTAGAGGATCCCTCTTTACCCTACAAAATCCTTCAGAATGGATGACTAATCCATTTGGTGCTCAGGAGACTTAGTTGCCGCAAGCATGTCTGCTCTTTAGTCCATATCATACTTCCAAAGTAGAATGACAAGTTCTACTTGGTGTTTGGGAGACGTCGTCACCACAAACATGATCCTAAGCATGCATACTTCTTAAATTTTGAGCACAATAAAAGAAAGAGAATGAGTCTTATAAGACAAAAACATTGTTCTTTTAAAATGCATTTTCATTTGCTTACTCTAGTGTAGCATTGTAAGCATTGACAAGGTTCATATTATCCTTAAGGTAGGTTCCTTGCATCCATCTAGCATCTTTAAAAGGATAATTCTTAAACTTAAGAAGATATCATTGGATAAAACTGTCGTTTCTTAGTACCTTGTCTTCGTGTCAAAGAATAGATTCATGCTGCAACACCTCTTCTTGATCTTCAATCTCTGGCAAGCAGATGAACAAAGTGACGGAGTGCCAAACCGTTCATCAAACACACATAAACAATGGGATCGAATCTTGACTTTCTGATCTAAATCACTCAATCGTGGAAAAACACAATGGAAATGCCGATGCTTGATGCTCAATCTTTCAACTTTAACTAATAAGCCATCTCATTGATTGGCTTAAGAACTTTTAAAAGAAAGGACCATAGTATCTTTTTGCTAGTTTAGCATAATACTCTTGGTGGCTCGTAGGATTCTTGCCATTAATATTCCTTAGATGGGCCTTGAGAAAATTTAGCAAGACCCAATCATTTTCCTTAAAGACCTAGGCTCTCCTGTGCTTATTAGCAGCAACCCTTATTGCCTTTTCTTTGAGATAGATATAACCTCTTTAATCTTTAGAAAAGATTCATGTGAGTCTTGGCTATATTCATCAGCAGATCTTCCCATGTACTTTAAGTAGTAAGGGACTTTTGGATCTTCCCTCTTTAACCTCGAAAGGTGCTTTCCCCAGAAGTATATACAATGTCATTGTATGCATACTCTATAAGAGGTAGGTACTTCTCTCATTGAGAACGTTGATCTACTTCCATGACATAGGCTTTTAGTAGATTCAAGAACCCTTAGATTAGTTATTTCACTTCGGTCATCCGTTTGTGGATGATAGGCCAAAAGAGAAATTTAATCTACTTCCTAGATTCTCAAGGAGACCCTTCTAGAAATTATTGGTCATTCTGATCTTTGTCCGACACTATGGATGTTGGCAAGCCATGACACTTGAAAATTTGAGATCTGAAGAGGATTGCAGTTTGATGTGCCTTAATAGTCTTTTTGACGGGCATAGAGTGTGTTTTCTTGATAAGCCTGTCGACTGAAACAATCCAAGTTTCTTCCCTCGATCAAATTTTGACTTTTGGCATACCATGCATTATGAAACATACTCTTCATGGTATGTTTACGTTTCATGGTAGTCCAATCAAAATACATTTTTACTCCTAGAGTGAGTAACACAAAGCCTATTGCCGTTTTGAAATAACCATCCTCCAAGGTGAATTGTTCTTTTTTTCTTTCCTAATGCAAAGTTTGTAGCTACGTACTCGGACAATAGCACACTCATCTATCATAAAAGATAGATCATTGTGAGTTGCTATAGACACCACATTTACCCTTGGCCGTCGTGAAAGTGCATCAGCCACTTGATTGTGCTTGCCAGCAATGTGATCAATATGAAATTTAAATTGCGACAGAAAATTGCCCACCTCATTTGTTTGTCGAAAAGCTTGGTTTGCGACGTGAAGTTCTTGAGGCTTTGTGATCCATTCATAGGATGAATGGAGCCCCCAAGAGATAGTGTTTCCATGTGTATAGGGCATGTAGAATAGTTGAAAGCTCTTTTTTGTATATGCCCAAGACCCATTCATTGGCACTGAGCCTTCATCTCTCATATGCTATGGCTTGCCCTTCTTGAAGCAAAACTGCTCCAATGCAATGACCACAAGCATCAGATTGGACCTCAAATGGCTTTGAGAGATCCAGAAGCATGAGGACTAGTTGAGAGGTAAGCTTCTCTTTAAGCTTGTCAAAAGCATTTTTCTCTATAGCAGTCCATGAGTATCTAATGTTCTTCTTTGTTAAGTCATACAATGGTCCTGCTATTTGAGAGAATTTGCTATGAAGCATCTATAGTATGCACACATACCAATAAATCTTCTTAGCTCATGTAGATTCCTTGGATTAGGCCATGCTTTTATTACCTCCATCTTTGATGGATTTATACGAATACCATCTTGAGAGATAATGTGACCTGAATATTGAATCTCTTGTAGGAAAAAAAATCACTTTTCTTTTGATTAATGAAAAGCTTACTCTCTCTCACAACTTGAAAGATTACCTGGAGGCGTCACTTGTACTCCTCAAGAGAATTTGAGTGGCTTGAATATTTTTGTCCATCGTGAGTTTAAATGCGGCTAGAGCATTTGTCAGGCCAAAACTTGTAACTTATCAAATATATCTTCTACCCGCGGCACGGGAAATCTTTTTTTTTTTTAGTGATCCTATTTAGTGCTCTATAGTCGACACATATGTGATATGTGCCATCTTTCTTTTTCATTAAAAGTACTAGTGAACAGAATGGAGAGGAGCTAGGCCTCACCATCCCTTTTTCCACCAATTCATGCACTTGCCTCATCAACTCCTCTTGTTAAGCTTGTGAAACTCAATAAGGAGGTTTATTAGGCGGTGAGCTTCCTAGTAGAAGCTCAATTGCATGGTCATCATCCCCTCATTTTGGAGGTATCTCACTAGGGATGTCATCAATGAAAACATCTTGGAATCCATTCAGGAAATTAGACAACTCTAATTCCTCTTGATTCCCTTTATTGCTACTTGTGAAAACATTAGAATCATTTACAGATTCTCTAACAAAAATTATATACGCAAAAATAGAGCTTTTCATTGACTTATCAAAAGCAAGCATATTTACCAGGGATATAGTGTCCCCCAACTCATTAGCATCTATGTACATGCTCTTTTCCTTGTAGGTGAAGTAGATTCTTCTTTCACGGAACTTCATATTGGCAGCCATGCGGTTGAACCATGTGCCCCTAGGATAACATCCTCATGCTGGAGAGGAGAGATAAAAAAAGTCTTCTTTGTCGACGTAGCTTTGGACATGAAGCCTCAACTTCCCAATCAAGGGAGTGGAGGCTTGCTATCCCTTGAAAGCCCCATTGGCAGTTACAGTATCTCCCATCTCAAAAGTTTGAATGCCCAAATTAATGGTGGCCAATTTTGTTGATATAAAGTTGTGAGTAGAGTTAGGTTCAAACAAGATGAAGGTATCATGCTCCCTTTTCCCCAATCATGAAACACTTGCTCAATCTAATAATGTAAGAGAATGGTTCAATTGAAGAACACCTAAATGACTTTTGCACCAATATAAGTCAACTTTGATCGATGAAAATCAATTTTGACGAAGTGCGAGCTCTCCTTATACTATCATCTCTACCGGATAGTTGGGACAATCTTGTGATGGTTGTAAGTAACTCTATCTCTGGCACAAATACTCTTAAGTTTGATGATGTTGTGGGTATTCTCCTAAGCAAGTAAATGCAAAGGAGAATTTAGGTGAATCATCAAGTGTTGCATTGTTAGTGGAAACAAGAGGAAGGCCTAAGGAGACGTTCAAAAACCAAAAGGGTCGTGATCGCTCAAGGTGGAGCACGTCACGCACAAAGTCGGTTCTTGAATGTTGAACCTACGGTAAGAAGGGCTACATAAAAAAGGATCGTTGGTCGAAGAAGAAGAAGGAGTTGGAATCTCAAGACAACAAGCCAACATTGGAGGCCAATGTGGCAAGTAAAGTAGAGCAAGATGTGTCTAATTCTTGGATAGTAGATTCCGGGGCTTCACTCCATGTGACACCGCACAAACAACATTTTCAAGATTACAACAAAGGTAATTTTGGGTATGTATACTTGGGAGATGTGATGAAGCTTGTGAAATTATCACCAAAGGTATAGTTTGTGTCAAAACTGCTAACGGAAATGAATGGAAGCTTAAAGATGTTAGGCATGTTCCTTCTCTTCGTAGAATTTGATCTCTATAGGACAACTGGAGGATGAAGGTCACAACATTGCATTCAAAAGCACACGTTGGAAGATCTCAAAGGGGTCTTTGGTCGTTGCCAAAGGAGAAAAGGTTGGTACACTTTACTTATGTACTGTCAGCACAAAACCTTCAACTTGTGCAACAACTACAGAAGTCGATAGTGCAGTGTGGCACTATCGGCTTGGGCATAGGAGTGCCAAAGGAATGCAAATCCTTCAATCAAAGAAGATTCTACTAGGTTTGAAAGAAGTGTACTTAGAGTTCTGTGAAGATTTTGTCTATGGTAAACAAAAGAGGGTAAAATTCCTAAAAGCAAGAAATGAAAGGAAAATTAAAAAACTTGAATTGGTTCATTCTGACGTTTGGGGTCCTGCAAGTAAACCATCCCTTGGTGGCTCATTGTACTATGTAACATTCATAGATGATGCAATGAGGAAAACATGGGTTTATGTGATGAAAAATAAATCCAATGTGTTTTCCATATTTCAAAGGTGGAAAGCCTTTGTGGAGAATGAAGCAGGTGCCAAAGTTAAATGCCTCAGATCCGACAAGGAAGGTGAATATTGCAGCCAAGCTTTTGAAAGCTTTTGTGCTAGCAATGGCATTCGGAAGCAAAGGAAAACCCCAAGGACACTTTAACAAAATGACATTTCCAAAAGGATGAACAAAACAATCATGGAGCGAGCAAGAAGCATGCGATTACATGCAGGCATATCGCTTGAGCTTTGAGTAGAAACAGTAAGTACGTCTGTGTACTTGATCAACCGGTCACCCTCAACTACATTGGATGGGGAGTTCCAGAAGAGGCATGGACAGGTAAACCGGTGAATTATGCATTTCTCAAAGTGTTTGGGTGCGAGGCTTTCATGCATATAGATAGAAGCCTAAGGTCAAAGCTAGATGCAAAGTTCAAAAAGTTTTTCTTCATCGGCTATGAAGAAGGTGACTTTGGGTATCGCCTCTGGAATCCTGAAGATGGTAAAATCCTTAGAAGTAGGGATGTAATTTTCCACAAACAAAATATTTACAAAGATTTCTTAGAAAGAAAACAAACAAAAGATACATTTGATGAGTACATGGAGCTTGAGGACGGTGAATACTCAAGGAGTGCAAACGGTGACAATGTGCAACAATGTCAACCAAATGAGGAGCCTCAACCTATTCTCCGAAGATCTACAAGTGCAAGTAGACCTCCAGAAAGGTTCCTTCCTTCCTTCAACCATATCTTGATCTCAGATTCTGGAGATCTGGAATCATACGAAGAAGCTATGCAACACGAATCCAAAGAAGAATGGATGAAGAGCATGCAAGTGGAGATGGACTCATTATATTGCAACCATACATGGGAGTTGGTTGAGTGTAAGTGGGCACTTTAGAACAAATGGGTGTACAAGATGAAAGGAGAAGAAGGTGGGAAGAAAAGGTACAAGTCCAAGCTTGTGGTAAAAGGGTTTTCTCAAAAGAAAGGTACTGACTTCAATGAAATATTTTCTCATGTTGTAAAAATGAACTCAATTAGGCTTGTCTTAAGCCTTGTGGCTGCTCATGATTTAAATCTTGAGCAAATGGATGTAAATATGGCATTCCCTCATGGTGACTTAGAGGAGGAAATTTACATGCTTCAACCAAAGGGGTATGAAGTAAAAGATAAGAAGAAAATGGTTTGCAGATTAAAGAAGAGATTTTATGGTTTAAAGCAAGCATCAAGACAGTGGTACTTGAAGTTTGATTGATAGATGTTGGATCATGGATTCACAAGATGCAACTCAAGTCACTACATTTACACAAAGAATTTGGAAGATGGGAAGTTCATCATCCTAATGTTGTATGTTGATGACATGCTAATTTGCAAGTGCTAACATGCAGGACATCAAAGACCTAAAAGAGGAGCTGTCTAAATATTTTTCAATGAAAAGATTTAGGTGCTGCAAAGAGGATACTTGTTATGAAGATATCAAGGACAGGACGAAGAAGACAATAAAGCTATCTCAAGAGGATTACATCAAGAAGGTACTAGAAAGGTTTGCAATGCAAAATGCAAAAATGGTTTCTACACCTTTGGCTGGTCACTTTTAACTAACCAAGGATATGTGTCCAAAGACACAAGAGGAGATAGCCTATATGTCTAAAGTTCCATATGTTGCAGCGGTAGGTTCTCTTATGTATGCTATGATCTGAACAAGGCCAGATGTTGTACATGCAGTGGGAGTTGTAAGTAGGTTCATGGACAACCCAGGTAAAGAGCACTGGCAAGCTATGAAGTGGATACCTAGGTAATTAAAAGGGATAACAAAAATGCTTTGTATTTTGGAGGAACTGATATTTTTCTGCAAGGGTATGCTGATTTAGATATGGCAAGTGACAAAGATACTCAAAGGAGCACTACTGGCTATGTATTCATAGTTAGAGGCACAACAATACGTTGGGCTTCAAAGCTACAGAAGATGGTCTCACTTTTTACCACAGAAGCAGAGTATGTAGCAATGACAGAGGCAAGCAAAGAAATTTTGTGGCTTCACACATTCTTAGAAGAGCTTGGATTCAAACGTGACAATTGTGTCTTGTATAGTGACAACCAAAGTGCTATTCATCTTGCAAAGAACTCAATCTTTCACTCAAGGAAAAAG
Source organism: Adiantum capillus-veneris (assembly GCF_014529385.1). Classification (NCBI taxonomy): domain Eukaryota; kingdom Viridiplantae; phylum Streptophyta; class Polypodiopsida; order Polypodiales; family Pteridaceae; genus Adiantum; species Adiantum capillus-veneris. Next base: position 8,335,669 of record NC_140946.1, on the reverse strand, counting down.
CACATTGAGGTGAGATACCACTTCATACACACTCTTTTGTAAGAGGGACAACTGAAGCTAGGAAAGGTGCATACAAGTGAAAATCCTGCACACATGTTTACAAAGGTGGTCAACAAGGAGAAGTTGAGCTTTTGCTCATCTTCAATCGGCATTCAAGGATAAGAAGCCAGGATGGAAAGCAGTCACAAATTTGGTTTGGAGATCAGTCTCCAAGTGGGAGATTGTTAAGTATGGAGCCTGATTTACCCCTTGTAATTTCCTATAAGGCCCCAGTTATGAGGAGAAGCCATCGTGCGTGGAAAAAAATCACTCATCGAAAACCAAAATTTTCACGGCCATGCCGGAATATGCCTTTTCATCTGAATATTATGGCCGGACGGCGATCAAAGAGTGGTCAAAAAACAGTCGTTGGTTGCGGTGGTCGGTAGTCAATGGCCGGTGGCCGGTGGGCGAAAGTCTTTGGCGGTGGCCAAATTCAAATTTGACTTGTCTTGTCAAGGGCACCCACACATGGGCACATTGGAGAGTCCAACTCACACTTGGGTCTACACAAGGGCGGCTACACATGGCTGCCTCTCATGAGAGAGGGAAACCCTTTTGGCCTATAAAAGGAGGCCTTTCCTACACACAAAAATGGATTGAAGAGGTGAAGCATTGTGGTGCATTGTGAAGTTGATGCAACAAGGTGTGTGTGAGGTGGTGAGAGTGAAGCAAGGTGGGAGAAAAGGGTATAATTCCTTTGTAACTTACTTTTTGTTTGAAGTACTAAAGCCATTGAGTGGCTGCTTTCCCATGGACATAGCCCACATTGGGTGAACCACATATATCGTGTTTGCTCTCTCTCTCTCTCTCTCTCTCTCTCTCTCTCTCTCTCTCTCTCTCTACTCTATAATCTCTCGTATGTGAAAAGTATCTCTTCATTAAGTAATCTACTCAATTATCTACTTAGCTATGTCTTATTCCTAACAAATGTATGATTCACACACTCAAAGAAGTCATCAACATAATGAAGGAGGTTTCAGATCTCGCATGCCAAATGCTTGTGAAAATTGCCATGCTAATCACATGCATCACAGTGTTTAACGACATTGAGGCAGCAGAGCACCTTGGTAGGTGCTTGTGGAAGAAACAAGAGGCTTATGTTGGAATCTAGAAACTGAAGTTTCCAACAGAAACATCATCATGGGATTGTATGCACGAGTCATGTTTTTGCCCTCACACTACATTCAAACCTTCAAGGAGCCATTCATGACCGGATTCTTTGAAGTTTACTCATCAATATTCAACCCCATGACAAAGAACTACCTGCTTGGTGTGTTGCATACCAGAGCACTCTCAGCAATAACCCATATAGAGAGCTGGCAACAACAAAGGTCATGATCAAAGCACGAGCAGAGAAATTCAGGCGACTCATAGAGACGCTAGAAAAAAGAATGTGGGACTACTAAAGACTCCAGTCGGCACAACAACCCCAAACACACAAACACAGACAAATGCAATTTACACGAGGACGTGCAATGAATAGGAAGGAGAGTGTTTGGAGGATGTAGCGGACCGTCACCTAAAGAGCCGGCTACACGCCACACTTTGCTGTATTCTATCTTTTTTACCAAAAGAGACCTTGTAATTAGCAAGTAATGATTCTTGAAGTGTAATCTAGTCCATTATTCTCTATTTTTTGCTCAGGACCTACAAGCCTTGTAAAGTGGCCAATGGTCGTGGGAAAGGGTCCCAAGTTTTTGGGTCAGAACCCTTAGTTTGAAATATAACATTATCATTATCTCAAAGGTTTTTTCAGACGTCGATTGTGAGTTGCAAGTCTGCTACATATTGTAATCAATCTTTCTCTTTGACTGGTAATCAAAAATTGATTCCAATTAGTGCATTGTGTTCCTTGTCTCTTGCTCTTAAATCTAAGTGTAGTCATTCTCATATTTGTTGTGGTTCTCCGACAACCTGTTTGTGAGCTAAATGCGTGGATTTGAGTGCTAAAATGGTTATATTTTGATGTTTTGACGTTGGAAGAGTGTTTCTATGCTATAGAGCTACCTTTCTAAATAGTTCTATTGCATTTTCGTCCCTTTCCAAATGACCACAGAACTTGGTAGGATTGTGCCATTAGTAGTTGTAATACTCCTCCTTAAGTTTCATTGCAATGCGACATTGTTTGGATGTCAAAAAGGCGTAATGACCTAAAGCAATGAGATTGGACATAGGCAGATTTCTAGACTAGAGAGTGGTAGATTTTTTGAAAGTAGTTAATCGCATAGTTCCGTAGGTTCACTTCTAGAGAATGGCAATCTCAAAGAGTCTTCAATCCCAATCCCGAGTCGCTTTTCTAAGTATTGACATATGTTAGTGCCAGATAGCTACGTTGTAGACATCTGTGGTCGTGGTGACCCGCTTACATGCATCGCAAGTAAAATCTGATGATGTTATGTCCTATACAAAATGCAGTGAGAAAGAAACCACTCTCCTACATGAAAAGTGTCTTAAAATTCTTGTAAGTCTGTACATGAAGCTCCTTTTTGGATTTTTGGATTGTTTATTCTTATAATGTAGTATGAACATGTTTAATTAAAACACAAATTGAAATATTTTTTGGTGTGGGTGACTCCTCGAGCATCAATCTAGAGACTACAATGTTCATAAAAAGTACTAAGAATCTTTAAATTCAATGTCAACGTTAATTGTTCCATTAAAAATTGTCAAAAAGTTTGTAAGTTTCTAACACCCAAAGGAAGTTTTTAGCAAACTCTCATATTACTTGCGAGTGTTGTGACATGCCACAACATGATGAGATCTTGTGTAGGAGGCACCACGTACCTAGCTAGGTGTTATTCATGCAAGGGACCTTGGAATTGATGGTGTTTTGGTGGCCTCTTTGCCTCTAGTGCACATAGCTAGCTAGTAATGGGTTTTCTCCAAAGAAGCTCTTGATGTTGAGCACTATATGAAACAAGGCAAGAAAGTGCCCGCTTTTCTACATGAGAAATGTCTACATTCTCTTGTCAATTTCAAGCATGAAACTTCATTTTGAAATCTGCATTTGTTGCTCTTATTCTCTATACAATATAAAGTGTCCTAGCTATGTCAATCAATGTTTGAGCTTGACTAAAACTCAAGTTTTAACCTTTGAGCTAGTAGACATGAAATATGGTAGAAGATTATTCCGTGGGACCTATAGAGAAAAAATAGTCCCTATTTCTTTTATTGTGGAACATGAAATTGCAAATGTTTTCTCTATCACAAACTAATGCATTCCAAAATTGAGTTGTCAGGACAAAGAATAATGGAGACTAAGCTTTCAAAGACGTGACATTGAGCATTGTAGCCTCCACAGTTAACCATCTAAGCCTCCAAGCTTGTCCAAATTCTAGTTCTACTTCTAGAGCAAGGCAAATCTACATTCAATTTACAATTTAGACATAGAATTTCCGAAGTTCTTTGTAGTCTCTTAATCCCTTTTCCTCACCCATAGGCTTTGGCATGTGCGCACGTGCATGCACATGCACGTGTGTGCAAAAAAAAAAATGAGTATGTGCTTAAACTTCCTACACTTAACAAAAGACCTGTAAATAACTGACAACAACATGGATGTGCACACATGTGTGTATCAAATAGATTTGCAGACAACAAAGATGAGTGCATACTATAAGTTCATTAGTGTTAGCTCAAAAATTGTTGGCAATAACAATGTCCGTCTTCAAATATCATTCCTTTCCCCTCAAGAAATGGAAACAAGAACAATTTTCTCATTTTTATGAATTTTTTCCAAAATTCCTAAATTGGTTTTAGCTCTGAGAGCTCTCTCCAAGAAGGTCAAAGTAGAAATGAGACTAGATTTGGCCTACCTGGCTATACATACATGGGCTTCCCAACTTATTTTGTCTCAAACTCCTTGATTATTCCTACTAAACTATGTAGTGCCCTTTCCTTTCAAAAGTTACGTCATTTGGACTCCAATTGCGCATTTTCTAAGAATTTCACAAAAGAGAGCATTGCGGACCCAATTTAGGCTTTCCATCACTATTGTTGAAATTGAACAAGATTTGAATCGTTCATCAAGATTTGAATCGTTCATCTTACCTTCCTGATAATTAGGGTATCTTCTTTTTCTCCATCTAAGCCTGTTTACTATTTATTTTTTATTTTTGACACTTTTTATCAAAAAAATTAAAAGAAAAATACTATATATAGAGATCCAAAATTTAGAAAACCTATCCAAAAATTACTTAAGCACACATAAACACTAGACTTGGCCATATTTTTGTGGATTTCTCTATTTTGATCACTATTTTGGCCAAAACGTACAAAAAGAGTGAATTGTAATTTTTTTTGGCTTTTTTTATGATATTTACACTATTTACACACACCTAAGGGTTATCATATTATATTATCCACAATCTCTTAACTTAGAAGGGCATCTTGCTTGAATTGCAAAAACTCACACATTAACATACAAACACTTTAAAACATTGCCCTTTTCTTGGTCTATTTTGTTTATGTGGGTTCGCATTTAAAATGCCTCCCTTCCTCCTTGTCCTCCGAGACAACCGACTGTAGTCCGGATACTGTAGTGCATGGGTAGTCAAGTCGTGTTATGCATAGCCATGATTGGCTCTACAATGTATTGATGTCAATGCAATTCAAAACAGTATGCAGTGCAAGAGGAGAGTCTTGAGCAAAAATCTCAAGGGTTGTCAAAGACGAAGCATCCTGTTGGGTAACTCTCTTAAAGAGTAGATTTTGGAGCAATTGTGCTCGTTCTTTAATAGTTCGCGATGAACAACCATCTGTTTTCTTGGAATCATTCTAATGCACACAAAGATCATCCAAGTAAACTTTGAGAAAATTCCGTAGATACTCCTTGAATGCATGGATCATTAGCCTCTGGAATGTTGTTGGAGCATAAGTCAATCGAAAAGCCATGACTATACACAAAAATTCCCCATTCCGTGGCAAAATCTATTTAATGTTGATCTTTTGGATCTATGGTTAACTAGTTATACCCAGAAAATCCATCTAGGAAGCTGTAAGGTTCTTTTCTAGATACCCGCTCTAAAACATGATCCCTAATTGGAATATGATAGCTGCATTTACATTCTTGAGGTTTACACACAAACTAACTTTTCCATTCTTTTTCGGTACTACCACAATTTGCAACACCCAACCTGTGTGTTCAATTTCATAGATGAACTCAACTTCCTTGAGTTTTTCTATTTCTTCCTTGATCTTTTTGGCGAATGTCTCATTGTAAGTGTAGGGTCTTTGCCTACTTGGTTTAGCATCATCTCACAGGGATTATATGCTAAGAGATTTCATGATCCACTCCCTTGAGATCTTTGTAAGACCAAGCAAGACATCCTGTACTCCTTCAAAGTTTTAATGAGGATTTCTTCCTCTTCTTGAGACAAATCCGTAGCTATGTATGTTGGCTCTTAGATTCCTTCCTAGGATCTGCTAGGTCAGTTCGTTTTGCATTTTTAAGTCCCTCATAGGATTTTCTAGGTTTCTTGGGTTGTCTCATTGGCTGCTCCACTATGATCCGTCGATCTTGCAGCGTGTACTTCTTATAATGTGACGGAACACTGATTGCCCTTGGTTTTTCACTCTTAGACTCCATTTCAATGTTCCAAACCTCCTTTAAGCTTAGTTCATTTCAACTCCATTTCAGTGTTCCAAACCTCCTTTAAGGTTCATTTCAACTCTTTATACTTAGTTTTTCATTCTGTTTTTTGTCATAGGAGGTTCCTTTTCTTTGGCTTCATCATGTTTGTTCGATTTTGGTTTGGTTTTGTTTTATTGGTTCGTGCTTCTTCTTTTCTCTGAGATAGGATATCTGCATTTTATCTTGTCCTTCATGTAATCCTTCGCATCGACCCCATCATCAAGAACTAAGTTTTGGCCCCTATTTCTGACTTTGGATGTTTCCTTCTCAGTTGGTTCTCTTGTTTCATACGATATCTCTATTGACGTCTATGATGCTAATTTGAAAATTCAAAAAACTTTTCTTCCTCTTCCCTGAGCAGTAGCTTGGCCTAGACATGTTCCTTTTCGGAGTCAGATTCCTCAGTTTGTCAGTGTTTCCCCTAACAACTTGCCAGTGACGTCATAGTAGTGATCAAAGAAAACTTGTTGTTCCTCGATTAGCTCAATGCATACCATCTTGATAGGAATTATGTCATAACCCTTTTCATCACAGAATTGTGTGGGTGTGGATTTGTTAGAGTATACATCCATAGTGGGTAAAATCTGAGTCCACTCAAATGGTTTGAACAAATATTTTGAAAAGGGTTCTGGTACATTCTTAGCATCATTTACTTATGGGTCTAAGATACAATCCTCTCATCATAAACTAGCACTCTCAGAGGCCACACACATCCAAATTGGCATGTCTTTGTTTCAACCATGATGGCAGTTTAGTTTCAGGTGATGTCTTTGAATCCAATTCTTGGATTGTTGTCTTTACAACATCTTTATATGAATGGTCTTTCAAGTTTACAGTGTAATTGATCGAGCTTGTTTCAAGTAGAGGTAGTCATTTCCCCAATCTTGTATCAAACGTATTTGTCTCATGAAAGGTCACCGTCAAATGATTTCATAGTTTACAACGAGGATATTGGTATGGTTTTGGAGCAATTTCATGAGGAGAGTAGACATCAAGGCAAAGAATAGGTACTTTTTTGTGTTCTTAGAGCTGGTTTTTGGTGGCCTTCCATTGTACAAGATGTGCTCTATTGGTGCAAGACGTGCCATGAGTGTCAAACCATGGGTGAAAGACGACTCTTAGGCGAGTCACAAGGGGCTATCATAGCTCAAGATGCATTTAAGAAGTGGGGTTTGTATGCTATTCATCTATTGCCCAAGTAGGCAAGCGGTAAGAAGTACATAGTAGTGCCCATTGATTATCTGACCAGGTGGGTTGAAGCCAAAGCTGTAAAAGAGGTAAATTCTCACACTATTCCTCAATTTTTTATATTGCATATGTTGCCATTTTGGAGTGCCTTGGGTGCTCATTTTTTATCATGGTCAAGGATTTCGGAGCAAGTTAATGAGTGCACTAGTGGAGAAGTTGGGTATTCAACATAGGTTTTCTTCTCCTTATCATCCACAATGCAATGGTTTGGGCGAGAGTGAAAATGGGAAAATTATCACCAAGTATATGTACAAGCAGATCAAAGAGTGGAAAGCTAATCTTGATAAGTGTTTGTGGGCATACAGGACTTCTTACGAAGTAGCTACCAACTTTACCCCTTATGAGTTGGTCTATGGCAAAGAGGTAGTGTTGTCAGTGCATGTTCAGTTAGGTGCATTGGAAGGTAACAAAGACAAGTGAGTTCTCTAAGTGCAATATTTTTAGCTCAATCAAAGCAAGGTTGGAAGCCAAACCTAACCTTGAATAAAGAGCTCTACTCTTGAGGGAGAGAGAAGTTCACATGGCACAAAAAAAGATTTGAAGAAGCCTATATGATGCATGGTGCACATTTCCAAAAACTCAACTATATAAATATGTATGCATAATTCATGATAAGATGGATCAAAAGAAGACAACAATTTTCAGACTAAGTTGGAAAGGGGGAATGCAAGCACACCCAAAAACACTAACGAATTGCCTCCCTTGTAGCCTAGGATGATCACAACACCTCAATCCACTCAAAATCTCACAAAGAATGACACAACCTACACCACACAATCTCTATACCACCAAATTGACAAGCATGCCCACACCTTGGAGAACCCTGAACTACACAACACCCACATAGCTTCAATCACACACACCTACATCATACAACACCTCTCTCTCACTCACTATTTGCACCACCACACAAACAAAATGGTCCAGGGGGCAACCCACACATACCGACACCAACAACCAAAGGAAAAAAATAGAGAGCAGAAGGGGGATGGGGGGATTGATAGCAAATAGGGGATTATACACTTGATTCATCCAAAAGATGGGTTGCAATGCTCCTCGGAGCACTCTCTTGCCTTTTGAAACCAGTTCTCCTTCCTCAAAAATTCCTCTTGGCACTCCTCGTTGGTCTTATTTGCAAAAAAATCTCCTCTTTGGCTCTGCACAGACTTCTTTCTTGCTGCACAAAAAAAGGCCCCTGCACTACAAAAAGCGTGCCCCTTATAGGGCGAGTTGCTTTTTTATCACTTCTATTCTTGTCAAACACCTATCGGCTACTTGTTTGCATGCAAACCCTCACTTTATTCTTGGCTTATGGCTTAACTTGCACACCAAGCCACGTGGGAGCGCTCTCTATATAACGTAGTGGAGACAGCGCCACTGGCCCCAAATCCCTTGTAGCAAGCCCTCGTATTAAAGGGGGAGGGCCTCGAGGGCCCCCAATGTGTGAACCTCCCCCTTAGGGGCTCAAGGTCAGCAATTGACAATCATCGCCATCTGGCATGACGCAAACGTCAATGTGCCACCATGCCATTCAGAGTGCCCACCAATCGTCCTGGTGCCACCCACTAGTGCCTAATCGCCATAGCTCACCGAGAGGGAGCACCCTCTCTCTCCACTTGCTTGTCCAAATGAGGGTTATAACCCAGCATATATACTCCCCCACTCTCCCATGTAGTTTGGCATATGGGTTTCATGCCCGCCCACGTGGCATCACCTGAAGACCCTCCTCCGTCAACTGTATCCGACTTTGACCTGGAATCTATTGACAATCGTGGCACTGATTGAAAATCCGTCAACTCTCATGTTGGGATCGGAGAGCACACACACAGAGAGCCAACACGAAGAAGGAGATAGACACAGTGTATGGCGGGGCGGTACTCACACTACAATGTGTAGTTATGAGTATAGTTATGATGAATGAGTAAATGAATGGCTGTACATGGGCGGCTGAACAACGGGCAGCCGGGCACACGAGCCTTTAACCCAACAATCTCCCACTTAAAGGCAGTGTGCCTTTAAAGTGGCCAAAGTACAGCAAAAGAAGTCAAGCCATACCCATCAGCGATCTACATTGTGCAAACCGCTGTGAGGGTAACGACTTCGTGAGTAGATCAGCAGGGTTATCGTCAGTGTGTACCTTGACAAGCTCTATGCACTTGTCCTCTAGCACCTCTCGTATGAAGTGATACCTCACCTCAATGTGCTTTGTCTTCGCATGGAAGACAGGATTCCGTGCCAACGCTATGGCACTCTGGCTATCACAATGTAGAATCGGAGCATCAGCAGCCATACCAAGATCTCCCACTAGTCGTGAGAGCCATACGGCCTCCTTGGCAGCCTCAGTGGCAGCCATATATTCAGCCTCTATAGTGCTCAAAGCAATGCATGGCTGTAAACGTGATGCCCACGAAACCGGTCCACCTGCAACTGTGAACACATAGCCGCTAGTAGACTTCCTCGAGTCCACTGACCCTGCATAGTCTGAATCTGTATATCCGCAAACAGACATATCCTTCTCACCATAACATAGGGACAACTCTGAAGTCCCTCTCAAGTATCTGAGAATACCTCTCACTGCATCCCAATGACGCTTGCCCGGGTTAGACATGTACCTGCTAACCACACCAACTGCATGAGCAAGATCTGGACGCGTAGCCACCATGGCATACATCAAGGAACCAACAGCTGACGCATAGGGAATATGAGACATCTCTGTAGTCTCCAAATCTGTCTGAGGGCAGTCATCATGGCTGAGTTTTACATATGGAGACAACGGGGTACTAATGGCCTTCCCCCCTTTCATATGAAAACGCTCAAGCACCCTGTCAATGTACTCTTTCTGACTAAGAAAGAGCATCTTGCGAGAACGATCACGAGTGATCCGCATACCCAAAATATGACTGGCATCCCCAAGATCCTTCATGGAAAAGGTCTCATGTAGCCTATGTTTCAAGGCATCCACATCAGAAATACACTTCCCTGCAATCAGCATGTCATCCACATACAAAACCAAAACAATAAGACTACCATCTGCAGCCTTGCGAGTATAGAGGCATGGGTCCTCATAACTGCGTACATAACCCAATGAACTCATGAATGCATCAAACTTACGATACCATTCACGAGATGATTGCTTCAGCCCATACAAGGTCTTAAGAAGCCGGCATACCATCTTCTTTGAGCCATGAATAACAAACCCACTTGGTTGCTCCATGTACAAATCCTCGTGCAAGTCCGGATGTAAGAAAGCTGTCTTTACATCCATTTGCTTCAACTCCATGTCTTCCGTAGCTACCAAGGCAAACAACATACGCAAAGTAGACATCTTCACCACTGGGGAGAAGATCTCGTCAAAATCAATGCCCTTCTGTTGCTTGAATCCTTTAGCCACAAGCCTTGCTTTGTACCTAGGCTTTGCATCCATTGAACACAATTTTATCTTGTAAACCCACTTGCATGGTATTGCCTTCTTACCCTTTGGCAAAGGAGTAAGCTCCCACGTTTCATTTTGGATCAACGAATCCATCTCTGACTGCATAGCCTGCTCCCACTTGAGCTTGTCAACACTAGACATGGCCTCATCATAACATGATGGCTCCCCGCAATCAGTCAACAATACATAATCCATAGAAGGCACAAAACGTTGAGGCTGTCTTGCACGCCGCTCTGAACGCCTCAAAGACTGTGCAGAAGGTGCATCTGGCTGTCCCACATCTACATGATCTCCCAACAAGGGCTGATCTGGCTGTCCCACATCTACATGATCTCCCAACAAGGGCTGATCTCCCACTTGAGGGTCAATGGGCTGCCCACGAGCAGCCATGGGACCATCATACTGATGACCATCCTCCTCAAATATCACACGCCGAACCTCAACCGTTCGCGGTGATGCTCTATACATAGAGTCCTCATGAAAAACAACATCATGGCTGCGCACAATCTTCCTGTCAATAGGATCCCACAATCGATAACCCATCTCACCAGAGCTACCATAACCCAAGAAGATACATCTCTTGCTCTTTGGATCCAATTTGCTGCATTTTGCCTTAGGTACATGTACATAAGCTTCACAGCCAAAAACACGAAGGTGACCATACGAAGGTGGCAAACCTGTCCATACCTCTTCAGGCACTTTGAAGCCCAAAGGAACACTAGGTGAACGATTTATCAAATGCACAGAAGTGGCAACAGCTTCAGCCCAAAATCCATTTGACAAACCAGCCATAGAAAGCATACTACGGACTTTTTCCTGTATAGTCCTGTTCATGCGCTCTGCCACACCATTTTGAGGAAGTGTATAGGGAGCACTAAGCTCGCGCCGTATACCCTTCTCAACACATAATGTTGTAAAAGCATGAGACATAAATTCACCCCCATTGTCCGTACGTAAGCACTTCAACTTACAACCTGATTGGTTCTCAACAAGAGCCAACCATTGCTTAAATATATCAAACACCATATCCTTCTTACGAATGGGGTATGCCCATACCTTCCTGCTAGCATCATCAATGAACGTAACAAAGTACATAGCACCTCCAAGAGAAGCATTGGGCATCGGCCCACATACATCACTATGCACCAAAGCTAGCTTTTCCAAAGATCTGTGTGGAACACTTTTCTTATGAGAAGACCGAGCATGTCGACCATAAAGGCAATGCTCACAAAACTCAAAACCACCAAAATCTGAAATGGGAATGTAATCCGCACGTGCCAACAACTTCAAACCTTTCAGTGACATATGCCCCAAACGCTGATGCCATAAAGAAGCAGGAGGTTGCTCAGTGATCCCCACAATGTGATCAGCCACACTAGCTACACAAAGGGAATACAACGTATTCCTCTTAGCACCTTTAACCAAAACAAGGCTGCCCTTAGTGATCTTCCAACCTCCATCACCAAAAGATACATTGAAACCAAGTGAATCCAACTGACCCACACTAATCAAGCTTTTTGCAAGAGCCAGCACATGACGCACACGCTGCAAGACAAACGTAGTAGAGTTTGGCATAGCCAAATGAATATCCCCAATGCCATGAATTTGCATAGAACGCCCATCGGCAATCCTGACAGTACCTGTGCTCGAAGCATCATAGTCATGAAACCACGACCTATGAGGCGTAACGTGAAAAGAAGCACCACCGTCAATGACCCAATCCATAGGCATACTACGCTCATGAGTGAGAAGAAAAGCGTCATCAAAATAGGATGCAAGCAACACATCACCAAGCTCTTCACTAGTAGCACTAGTCGGAGCACATACATGGTCATCTTGAGAGCTACACTCTCCCTGTGTTGCATTTAACTCCTCAATCTTGACATTGGACTTAGGCTTGTCCTTAGCATCATAGTCTTTCTTCTTACCATTTCCATTTTCCCTTTTCCACTTGTAGCAATCCTTTTTGAAATGGCCTTTTTTACCACAATGAAAACATTCCACATCCTTTTTACTTGTGCCTGCACTGGACTTGCTTCTAGATTTACCCCTGTTGGACTTATACTTGTCCATAGTCCTGCCTCTGACAACCATTGCACTAGAAGACTTACTACCTGCATTATTCTTTCGATTAATCTCTTTCGTGAGAAGACTAGACTCCACATTAGTACTTGTCAACTCATTCGCAGGAACCGAGTTACTTATGGCTGTCCTAAATGTGTCCCATGACTCAGGCAACGTGATAAGTAAAAACATAGCTTTTACATTTTCCTCAAACGTAATTTCCTGCGTAGCAAGTTGGCTGAAAATTGTATTGAACTCATTCAAATGCGCATTCATGGAAGCACCTTCCTCCATTCGCAAATCAATAAGCTTTTTAATCCAATACACCATAGAAGCAGCTGAATGCTTATTATACATATCGCAAATCCGCTACCATAGCTCATAAGCTCCACCCTGTGCATCTTTCACATTGTAATAAACAGACTTTGAAAGGGAAAGCCTAATGGTAGACCTGCACATCTCATCCAACTCCTCCCAATCATCCCTCTCCATGTTCTCTGGCTTAACTCCCTGCAACTTTAGAGGTCGAATCTGTTTCTTCTGCACCAAGACATCCCAAATCTGATCTTTCCAATATGAGAAATTAGCACCATCCAATTTCTCAATATTGAAAACTGTGTCCTCTTTAGTGCCCATTACAATAAGAATGCAACAATGAGAAACCTGTAACCAACCAACAAACTGCCACAACAAAGTAGTGTTGAAAATATGACAACACCTGCTGCTCAATCAAAGAGCAAACGCATAGAGTATAAATCAGCCCATAATATGGTCAAAAAACGTACGTAGAAATTCACAAACAAATGCATAAACCCGTGACACCTGTAACTCAACCGGCTTAGGCAAACCGTGCCACAAAATGGATCAACAATGAGCTGTCATAGAGGCATAAACATACTCCATGTCTGAATAACCACAATAGAGACATAAGCTGACCAAGCTTACACAAATCCGTGAGCATAAATGGATCCAAGTGAGCATATAACCAATGCACAAGCTCAACGAAGTCCAATCTCTATTGTCAACCAAGTACCTGTCCGTACTCAAACCGCAACACTGCAAGCAAGAGCAAACCCCCTCTATGTATAAGTGAACCAAATCTCCACAATATCATGCATAAAGAGTGTCTGTCAAACTACCATATCCACATCCATCAACATACATAGATGATGTAAACCTGTAGCTCAAGAACACGCATAAACAGACTGCCCAGAAGAGTAGAATCTCCCACTCAAACCACAACCATATGCATGGCTGTCCCACAGTCAAAATACATGTTTTGTAACCACAGAAGAAACCTGTATCCAAAGCTCCCTGTAACCTGTAACCTGTACCCGTACTTGTACCTGTACCTGTACCTGTAGTCGAAGAAGACAATGTCGCCAAACTCCCACTCTATCTGTGTGTATGAGGCCACTCCAAGAAGAGGCTACACACTCTCAAATGAGCTGTGGGCTCACGTAAGTGGAAGACACTACAACAATGGCACCTGTAATGGCTATGGAAGCTCTGGTAGCAGAAAACTACCAAAGAGAGATGAAAAACGTAGCTCCTAGTCTGTAGCTCGGATGGGATTTCTAATGGCACGAATGGCTCCGAAAGGGGGGTTAAACTCCAGGACGCTTGATGAAAATACTCGCAGAGTGCTGAACCTTCCAATGCCAAGCTCAGAAAAACCTTCTGCTCTTTGGAAATGCGCGCGTGCGCGAAACCGAAAAACGGCAATGAAACAGCAGCAAGTTTCAACACACTCAACAATGATGATGAAGCTCTCAATGCTCTCACTACCACGCTCTGATACCACTTGTTGGGATCGGAGAGCACACGCACAGAGAGCCAACACGAAGAAGGAGATAGACACAGTGTATGGCGGGGCGGTACTCACACTACAATGTGTAGTTATGAGTATAGTTATTATGAATGAGTAAATGAATGGTTGTACATGGGCGGCTGAACAACGGGCAGCCGGGCACACGAGCCTTTAACCCAACATCTCATGACTCCAGACATCACATACTATCCTCAAGAACCTTGGTGAGCCCCAAAAAATTTCAAATGGCGGTCAAACTGGCACATAATTGGCCCCTAGAGGAATTTTGAAGGAAGGAGAGCTGGTTTCAAAAGGCAACAGAGTGCTCCGAGGAGCATTGTAACCCATATTTTGGATGAATAAAGTGCATAATCCCCTATTTGCTATCAATCCCCCCATCCCCCTTCTGCTCTCTATTTTTTTCCTTTGGTTGTTGGTGTCGGTATGTGTGGGTTGCCCCCTGGACCATTTTGTTTGTGTGGTGGTGCAAATAGTGAGTGAGAGAGAGGTGTTGTATGATGTAGGTGTGTGCGATTGAAGCTCTGTGGGTGTTGTGTAGTTCAGGGTTCTCCAAGGTGTGGGCATGCTTGTCAATTTGGTGGTATAGAGATTGTGTGGTGTAGGTTGTGTCATTCTTTGTGAGATTTTGAGTGGATTGGGGTGTTGTGATCATCCTAGGCTACAAGGGAGGCAATTCGTTAGTGTTTTTGGGTGTGCTTGCATTCCCCCTTTCCAACATAGTCTGGAAATTGTTGTCTTCTTTTGATCCATCTTATCATGAATTATGCATACATATTTATATAGTTGAGTTTTTGGAAATGTGCACCATGCATAATATAGGCTTCTTCAACTCCTTTTTCGTGTCATGTGAACTTCTCTCTCCCTCAAGAGTAGAGCTCTTTCTTCAAGGCCCCTTCAAGGTTAGGTTTGGCTTCCAACCTTGCTTTGATTGAGCTACAAATATTGCACTTAGAGAACTCACTTGTCTTTGTTAAGGTGACATGTGGGTACTCGTTGTTCCAGACACTACCAAGAGAAGATTGGGAAAGATTCTTCTCATACCCCATTTGTTCAAGTGTCATGTTGATTTCACTTAAAATATCCAGTTGTTTGTATGTTGATGGAATTACCAATTGAGTCTCCCTTGACCCATCCAACATTGTTCAACTTCTATGTGGCATCTTCTTAGAGTTGTTATCCACAAATTCATTGAGCAATGCTCTTGCTAAACTAGTATGTTGAAGCCCTCTTCAATGTACATGTGCTTCCATGCACATAATGATGCACACCATTCTCAAAGTCTTTCGGATTCCATGTATTTCATACCATGCCCTACAACAAACAATAGTCCCATTTATCTTAAATTGGTATTATACCTTCTCATCTTTATGATAGCATATTGAGAGAACATCATAAACATAAACTTTCATGCCTTTTGAGATTCTCACCAAAATTCTTTCCGTAACCGCAACACCATATCACAATCTGCATACTGAAAAAAAAATTGTGCATAGTAATCAATACATGAAATCCTTTGAGCTGATTCAATTAATAGATACAACCTAGAAGGTGGTGTTGCTCTCTCCTTTCACATCCTATTGATAAAAGTGTACCGTCTCTTCCTTGAGTACTGCATTACATTACCCTCATGATTTTTTGGAGCATTGTTTTCATCGGACACATCTTCACATCTATGCATTCCATCAATGCGAACAAATCATTGGAATGGGCTCCCATCCAACATTGTTGTTTGTTTGATAGGCCATTTCATCAACGTAATGCTACCCACTTCAACCAAATTTTCATTGCTTGCATTTTCTCTTTGAATGGCCACACCCACACAATCAAGACGAAGTTCCTGGAAATTGACATAATCGTGCAAAAATACATATAAAATGGCTCCCTCATTGACAATGTGCATCATTGTCTTATCCTTTAAAAGGACCCTCTGCTTTCTCCAAGATTCTTGAATTGATGTTTCAAACTCTGGGCTTGTTATTGGTATTGCATCAATAGCTTGTATCCACATGATCTTTTTCATCACCACTATTGTAGCTTTGCATCAATCCAAGTAATTTTTCATTCACTATGGTAGATAGCATCAAAACCTTTGCCCATAGAATGGCACTCCAGAGTGTGCCTTGGAGGGATGCAGTATCTATTGTAGGAAAAGGCAGGACCATATCCTTCAAGCATTCCTCCACTAGTATGGATACATTTCCTTGGACTATCTTTATACCAACACAAGTGGAATCTTCATCGGTTCTACACACACAACCAACACCAACAATTTTATTGTCGAATATCATGTGCACTTCCTCCCTAAATTGAAAGTCCATCTTGCAAATGACAAAGACGATATTGTTAAATTCAAAATCATAGAAAAATCATAACAAAAATACTAATGAAAGGAGGTTAAAAAGTTGAAGCTCAAAACCACAATACACATATTACAGTATAGTACATGTTGGACGAATGGTGGAGCTTGAGACCAAATAATCCATGATATTTTAGGTTGGACTATGCGTATATGCTATGGGAGTCAGAAGCTAAGTGTAAAGGGTTTTACAGTGTCAGATTATGCAGGTGACTTAGACAACCGAAGGTCTACATCAGGGTATGTCTTTACATTGGCTGGTGGAGCAGTATCATGGCGTTCTAGATTACAAGATTGTGTTACTCAGTCTACTACAGAGGCTGAATATGTTGCAGCATCAGAGGCATGCAAAGAATCAATTTGGCTTAATCGACTAGTAACAGATTTGGGAATCAAAGAAGAGATGCCTGTGTTATATTGTGATAGTCAAAGTGCTATACAATTGGCTCGCAATCCAATTTATCACTCAAAGACAAAGCATGTGGATGTGAAGTATCATTTCATCAGGGAAATGCTCGAGGATAAGCAACTTCAGCTTGTCAAAGTTCACACCACAGAAAATCCTGCTGATCTACTTACAAAAGGACTTCCCTCAGAGAGCTTTGCGCATTTTCGCAAGCAGTTAGGTGTAGGGTAGTACATCACTTCTCTACATCTCTTGTATATTAGCTTGTATAGTAGCTTCTCTCACACTTAAAGTACCACATTGGACTTTAAGTGGGAGGTTGTTGGGGTATAAAGCCCAATGTGGTCGCCCAGGTAAGTGGGCGGACCGCCAGGTATGTACACATATTCTTTTGTAAAAACCTAATAAGAACTCACTATGCTCTACACATTACAGTAGAGCGAGTTCACCATATCGTCGTGCTCTTCTTCTCGCACTCTCTCTCGCGTCGCACTTCCGCTCGTACTCCTTCATGCAATGTGTCTATCTCTATTTCTATGCTTCAATGGAGAATAACTTGGACAAGTGGTGGACCTTATGGTCCTTTACAATTTACTAGAGTTTAGCTTGGACAAGTGGTGGACCTTGTGATTCTCTATGCTTCAATGGAGCATAGCTTGGACAAGTGGTGGACCTTATGGCTCTCTATGCTTCAATAGAGAATAGATTGGACAAGTGGTGGACCGTATGTCTCATGTGCTTCAATAGAGTATAGATTGGACAAGTGGTGGACCTTGTGGTCATTTATGATTCAATGGAGCTTAGCATGGACAAGGGGTCGATGTAGAGCGTAGACTATGGATCTTGTGGCTCTCTATACTTCAATAATTTAGTATAGCTTTAACAAATGCTGGACCTTGTAGATTTATATACTTTAATGGAGCTTAGGCTGAACAAGGGGTGGATCTTTCATCAGTTATCCATGCACAAATTAAACTTTGGACCATGTGGCATGGACTATACCTTATGGCTCTCTATCCTTCAATAGAGAATACATTGGACAAGTGGTGGACCGTATGTCTCATGTGCTTCAATAGAGTATAGATTGGACAAGTGGTGGACCTTGTGGTCATTTATGATTCAATGGAGCTTAGCATGGACAAGGGGTCGATGTTGCAAGAAGTCTCCATGTAGAGCGTAGACTATGGATCTTGTGGCTCTCTATACTTCAATAATTTAGTATAGCTTTAACAAATGCTGGACCTTGTAGATTTATATACTTTAATGGAGCTTAGGCTGAACAAGGGGTGGATCTTTCATCAGTTATCCATGCACAAATTAAACTTTGGACCATGTGGCATGGACTGTAGATTTATATACTTTAATGGAGCTTAGGCTGAACAAGGGGTGGATCTTTCATTAGTTATCCATGCACAAATTAAACTTTGGACCATGTGGCATGGACTATAGCTTGGACACATGGTGGAACTTGAGAGCAATGAGTCCACGATACTAGAGAAGACATATTGGAGATAGAATTGCCTGCTTGTGTCCATGCAGTGTGTCTACCTTTGTTTCATTGTAGCATACCTTGGGCAATTGGTATAACTTTCATCAATTCTCCATTCCTAGCTTGGACAAATGGTGGACCTTGCATCTTTCTATGTTTCATTGAAGAATAGCCTAGGAACTTGCTTATCTCTAGGCTTCAATGGAATTGAGATTGGGATTGTGGAGGATATTGTGCATCTTGAAACCTAATGCTTGGTATGCTTCATTGATCCCAGGTTCTCTAGACAAGAATCATTGGAATGGAGGTTGGACAAGTGGTGGACCTTGTATTCACTCCCAACAGCTAGGTTGGACAAGTAGTGGACATTACTTCTCTCAAAGAGGCAAGCAAGTAGTGGATATTAAAAAAAGTATGGAACTTAATTGGAAAATACTCATATTGCACACGAAGTACAAGTTGGGATCTTGAGCAGTATTTCCATGCTATAAATATACTTGTGTCGAAATGTAGCAGCTTCGTGGTGGACATAGTAGCACCCATCCTACAACTTATCAAAGGTTGTGGTGTTTGAAAGAGATATTTGCCCAATCTTGACCTGACTCGGTATATATGTGGCTTGGGGGCTCTTTGTGTATCACTTATAGAGTTTGACATCTGGAGTTATTTGTTTCGCCATCCTTTTTTCATATACATGTCTCTCTTGTCCTTGTCTTCTTCCTCTCTCCTTTCATTGCACATTTCGACATGCTATCAGGGCTTCAAGCGCTTCTTGCAGAGATCATTGTTGCCCACTCTGCCCTTGACTCGAGCACCCTCTCCTAGTCTAGATTGCTCAGCCTTTTGCTATCGCCAACGTTAGAAAGAAAAACCTTACGTGATGTTAATGTTAAATTTTTGTTCATCTCGTAAGATTTTGCCATAGAGTGTTATGTCTTTTTAATATATTGGGATTACCATTATTTTTTAACGCTAGCTTCTTTAGTGTCTATCCAATGGATAATGATATGCATCCTCTTTGGGTGATGACTTCCTTTAGGCCAATGATTTTGATTTGCTAACTCTACTAGCTTGGCTTCTACGGGTCTTCTCTCTCCTCCCCTTTTGACATTGCTCTTGGCCTCAGCTTTGGGGAGTGTTTTCTTTCTGGATGGATGTGTGTGTGCCCTTGACATCACCTTCATCCAATTCCTTTCAAGTTTTCATATTTCACGGCCTTTTCTCCTCTTGTTCCATCCCTTTATGCCAACTCTTGGTTGGGATTGATGCTACCACCCGCTTTGATTGTTCTATCAGACCCCTCTTCAACTATGTTTTCGTGTGGCGATTGAGAGTTATTGCATTTCTATAACATCTTGATGCCTTTTGTGGGTTTTTAGTCACTTCTCCCCTTTTCTATTGGCTTTGATGCTTCTTTGGCATGATTTTCACGTCTCCTTCATCGCTTGCGTCGCAATAGACAAGAGACACAAGATTTTTGGACTTTGATTTTGGCATAATGGATGATTTTCCTCGGTGTTGATATTTTCTTGCAAGAAATGGGGTTGCTACATGCATTCATCTTGTGGACGTGGCTTGGTGTTAATACCATCGCTATTTCTCCATCTATGATTCTTAATTCCTCTTCCTTGGCTGTTATCTTTCCACTTTTCTGTGTGATGGACGCGTGCTTTCACTCAGCACATCAAATGCCTCTTTTGTACTTGCTCCTCTTGATGTGATTATCCTTTGGTATGTATATGCTTGCTTGGTATTGTCTTACTTATTGATTCTTGGTGGTTTCCTAGCTTTGCCTCTCTTTGGTGGAGCTTCTACCTTGCTTCTCCTTGGGTATGGCTTCTATCGCTACAATTTGGATGAACCTTAAAACTTTGATCCAGTGAAGACCTCATGGATGATTTCTACTTTGGTGATGGCTTCTCTATCCATCTTGGCGATAGCCTCTCCCTTTGTACTGGCTGATTATGTCAAGACGGTCCACTACGAGGCGCTATGGATTCTACTTCAATAGTCATTCTTCCCAATGCATCCTGTCAGTTGTTTCTTACTGTGTGGCATTCTAGTTTTGTTCTAGGGGGAGGCTGTAGTCTACTCCAAGGCTATGGGTTCTACTTCAACAGTCAATCATCCCGATGCACCTTCAACCATTCCATAACTTGTGGCATTCTGGCACCATTCCAAGTGGGGTTATGGTATACTATAAGGCTATGGCTTCTACTTCAACAATCACTCTTCTCGATGCAGCCTTTCAACCATTCCTTACCTCATGGCATTTTGTTATTATTCCAAGGGGGAGCTATCTTATGTACCGTGTCTTTGAATTGCACTTGCAAGATCTCTCATGGATATTTTGTCCTAACGTCGATGGTGGATGTGCCCTCACAGTTGCATATCTTGTTGTTGTGATGATGTTGTATGATGCATAAAACCTAAAAGATAGATGTGGATGTCTCATGTGCATGTATGTATTGTTTTTCACCCCTTCTAGGTCAAACTAGCTTTGTGTAAGAAGGGGTGAGGTGTAGTCATAGTATGTCATTTAAAAATGATTAAATGCTTCCAAAATGGCATTTTGAGATTATGTTTAGCTGCTAGTTGTACTTCTTTGTATGCATAAAAATTTGATATTGAAAGCTATGTGTGATGGCTCACTTGACTGTATCGTATAAAGTCAAAACTCCAAGTGTCAGGGTTGGTTCACCGAGGAATTTTGTTTATGGTTGGAGTTTTCAATGGAAGGAGAGAGAAACGATAGGATTCCATGAATGAGAGAGAGAGAGAGAGAGAGAGAGAGAGAGAGAAGAGAAACGGATGGGCAAAGGTAGGCAATCCCAGTAGCTCTAAATGATTGTGGGCCCCGTAGGCCACATTTACAATGATCTACGACAACAACATGCAAATATCTTTGTCAATACAAAACTCTCATCCAAAAAATTAATAAAATGGCCAAAACAGGTTTGAGACAGGCGAGGAGCTTGTGCAAACCCTAAATGTGCCTAATATCCCTATTTAACAAAGTGTACGGGCGTCGACGAGCTCATCGGTGATGATCCCCCACTAAGATGGAGAAAACCCACCAAGGTAGGAGAAGAGGCAAGATGGGGACCCCCTACAATTAACCAAAAGGAGAAAAATCTACCAAGGTGGTAAGCCGGGCAACAAGTCCAAGTTAAGAAATTGTGGAACATGACTAAGAAAGCTTTCTCAAAGAAGTATAAGCTGCAAAATGATCTACCCTTCCAAGAGAAACACACATTATAAGACAATGTAGTCACGAGAGATCCTAGCTATACACATGGACAAGGCTATATCATTAATAATAGAGCAATAACAAAGACACACGTGTCTATAAACACACTCTCTCTATTTCAATAAGTAAAGAGAATATTAGTGTTCAACTTCATGAGTACTTTGTTATAGAAGTTTTCTCATTAGCATCCATGTTGCTCTTAACCTCATTTCAAAGGTCTGCATAGAGCCAAAAGCCAACATTAGAGGTACTGACAAAGTGTTAGCAGATTCCATCATCGACCTTGCCTATAAGATTAGAGAGAAGCTGGAAACATTGTGCCAAAAGCCTCAATTAACAAGTAAGAAAATACTGGCGTTGAGCCTCATGAGTGCTTTGTTAGAAGTTTGCTCATGAGCATTCGTGTTGTTCTTACCCCTAAAGCAAGATTATCGACAAGGAGAACAAAAAAGCAAGTAATTAAATAGAAAAAAATGAATACGATAGTCCACACATTGGTAGGTCATAGAAGAGCTGATGATGAAATTAATTGAACTATGCGAGAATTGAGTTGCCATGCTTGCACTCTTACAAGGAAAACAAGCTCTTGATGCAACAACTAATCAGACTGTCTTCACTTGGCTGTTGCTGATGCAACTGCTTTTCTTCCCCCTCGTTTTGAAGGGTACTATGCATGATGTAGCTATTGGTCATATACTCTTAAGGGCTGATTTCTATGAGTTTATGACTGAACCTTGATTAGCAAGAAAGAGTGTGTAGAAGGCGAAGACAGTCCCAGCGGGCGGGAACTATCTCTTGGAAAGCTGAACAATGGATCAGTCACACATCAGTAATTACCATGGCAGTAACTATAGTAACTTCTAGAAGGCTACAAATAGGACCCATTACATTGTAATTGGGCTTCTTACTTCTTAGTTCTCTCGGCTTTAGCTTTAGAGTATTCTGAGCTACAATCTCTTCGCCTTTAACTTCACCTTGTAATCATTATTGTTGTAATCATTTAAGCTTCAATCCATTATACCTTGTACTGGTTGTTCCTGAACTATGAATTTGAAACTACAAACACTTTTCCAGTTGTCCAGTCTGTTTCTCAATTTAGTATACTATTTCAGTTCAGATAACTCTTACAGTCCAGTCTCTGTTCTCTATTCCAGTTTCACTGACTGAACTGATGACTTACTAGTAGCTCTAAATTCTAACACTAGAATCAGCTATCCGAAGACATCAGCTCCAATTCCATTTTGGCGATCACGGTGGTTAGAGTTGTTGCTCGTTGACCAAAAAACTCTTCTCCTAGTTAGAAGTTCACGCTGAAGGATGGTGCCCAAAACCAGTCGTGGTCAAAAACCATCACACCGCATTGACCCTGTTCATGAGGAATCAGAACAAGACTCTGATCCTAGGAAGGACCCGATGATTGAGACTGAGGCTCAAGAGGAGCACAATCATGCTGATGAGGCCAAGGACTCTCAGCACTCCAGTCAGTCCAGAAGGAGAAGGGCTGAGAGGGAAGAACGCAAGGCCGAGAGTTCTCAAACCACACATAGGGATGTTGGGGCCAAAGGCAGCAAGGGTAGTCGTCACAGTTCCAGTAGAAAAGCCAGAGAAGAGACAAAAACTGAGACTGACGAAGAAATTGATTGGGATGTTGATACAGACCATTACAAGAAGTCCTCAAGAAGGAGTCAAGTTACGAAGGTCAGAAGACGTAGAGATGATGCTGACCGGCATGATCATACCTCTTCATTGAAAATTTCTTTCCCAGTGTTCAAAGGTGGGAAGAAAGATGATCCAGATGTTCATATCCAAGATTTTGAGCAGGATGCTGAGTTGAAAAATATTGATGAAGATGACTGGGGTGAATACTTTCCTCAGACATTAAAAGATGCAGCAAGGAAATGGTACTACCATTACCCAGCTTGCCAACTCAGATCATAGAATAAATTGCTCAAAGCTTTTAGATTGGAATATTTAGACAACAAAGATGATGAGGACATCCTCTGTGAACTGGATAAGATAAAGCAAGGAAAATTATCAGTCAAAAGTTATGTTGAGAAAATTAAGGAGCTAACCAAGCACCTGTAGGAGCCACCATCAGAAAAGAGGTTGCGAGCATGGTTTTTAAATGGGTTCCGCAGTAAGAAGCTTAGGGAACAGAAGGTGCCCGCACCAACAAAGAAATTCAATGATTTGGTGCAGCGAGCCCTAAAGCTTGAACAACAGGCAAAGAAGGAGAGGAGTCATAAGAAGAGGATGTCGAGTAGTAGTAGTTCTTCCACTGAGAATTCTGATTCCAGTAAGACCTCTAGTAGCTCTGAAAGCAGCTCAGATGAAAAGAGCAAAGACAAGGCCAAGAAGGGGTCTTGGTCTAGAAAGATTGATGAGATGGCCCGGTAGATTGCTAAAATCAGTCAGATGCCTGTTGAAATCAGTCAGACCAGACAACCAGCTAGAAGAATGGAAACCTGGTGTTCAAAGTGTAAATCTAAAGATCATGTTTCCAATGAATGTCAACAGTGTACCTATTGCAAGGCATATGGTCATTTATGGAATAATTGTGGTATTCGCATTCATCATTTCAAGAAGGGAAAAGATTTGTCTGTAGTGGCATTTACCAATGCTGAATGAGTCAGAGTGGAGACAACCAGTATACCCCAAGAAGAGAAATCAGGTACCAGTGGTACTGTTACTAGGCGCGGCAAGTACTAGGGAGGTACTGGCCGGGACCGGTGTCGTGGTAATTTCTAGAACCGAAGTCTGAACTGTTATACTTGTGGCAAGTACGGGCATTTTGCAGCTCAGTGTCCAGAAACACCTACTACTGTGGCTATTGAGGCAAAGGCCCCAGAGCCAGTTCCTGTACGAGCAGTTACACGTAGCAAAGGGGTGGTCATTGAGGAAATTCTAGATGAGCCGACAAAACCAGTCAATCCTAAAAGTAGCAAATGGGCTCAGTAGAGAGAGGTGCGGAAGGCAAAGGGTAAAGAAAAGGTAGTTGATGAATGGCAAGAGCAGAGAGAACTGGCAGCTAGGATCACAGAAGATTTAGCCAAGAAGCTGCCAGAGCAGCCAAAAAGTTCTGATGCTCGTGTCATTCAAAAGATAGCAGCCCATTCTTCTGAGAAAGCACAACCAGATCAGTCAAGGTCTGGGATTCCTAAGACTATGTTGGCTGCAATTCAGGGATTGATGGAGAAATTAGGGAGCGTTAAATCAGATATAACTGCAGCATTAGGAAACAATGAAACAGGCACCAGAACAGAGGAATGGCATTGTGCAGATAGTCTCAATTCTTCAAGTTTTGATAATAAATCTGATAAAGAGAGAGAGAAGAAATTCATGTCAAGATTTGTGATAGAATTCAGAAACTCACAATTGAACTAGATGACATTAGAAAAAATTTGCTCGAAGCAGCGGAATTCATTAGACATCGAAGGAAGGCTGAAGCGGAAGCCAGAGCAGTTGACTTGGCTGCTGTCAGAGATGATGAAGTGCCGGTGATCCAGGTAGACTACAAGGTTAGGAAACAGTGGGAGCCACTATCTGGTGTCATACTAGATGGAGGAGCAGGAGTAAATATCTTGGGGGCACACCTTCAGCAAAGAATGGGTATCAGAAACCTGAAACTAGCACCTTTCAAATTTCGAATGGTGGATCATCGAGTTGTGCAAGCAAGTGGGATGATAGAGAGTATGCAGATAAGGGTGGGCAAAGAAAAGTTCAAGACCAGTTTCCTAGTACTAGATGTGCAAGGCGCATATGGGATGCTACTGGGGCACCCATGGTTGCGAACAGCACAAGCTATTCACAACTATGCCTATCAGACTCTGACAATACAAGGTGCCATTAGCAAAACTCAAATTCAAACAAACTCCACTAGGAGCTGCGACCAAAAGAGGTTTTCCAGAAGTATAAGGTGAAGAAAATTGAGAGGATGCTAGCGGCAATGAATATTTTTCCACTAGCCGAAATAGATCTCAACGCAGTATTATTAGACAAAGCTCAGTAGCAAAAGAAGCAATTTCCAGATCAGTTCACTGAACTGAACTCTGGGGAACAACCAATTCAACTAACTGGAAGGCCGGAAGAACCAGTTGATTTCAGTACACTAGCAGCTTTTGAACAAGCACACTCTGGAGAAGTTACTGAAAACCAAAATAGCAATTCAATGCTCAGAGGACCGTCTTGGGATTATGCTGAGGAGTCAACAAAATGAAAGGGTGGTGAGCCTAACTGGTTGCTTCCAGATGATCAAGAAATAGAGGAATGGAATCGAGGTTCTGAGGAGAATCCTAGATTGATCAAAGTCAACAAACATCTGAATCTAGTAATGAAAGAGAAGGGCCCGACATATGTTCTAGAAGTACAAAGATGTGTTTGCATGGGAACATACTGATCTCAAGGGAGTAGATCCAGAGGTGTGTCAACATCAAATACCATTGAAGCCAGATGCCAGACCAGTGCGGTTGCAAAGATACCGAGTGAATCCAAATTATGCTAAGAAGGTCAATGAAGAGATCAATAACCTTCTGGAGGCTGGGCTCATTACTAAAGTGGCCAGTAGACTGGTTATTTCCTATGTGTTGGTGCCCAAGAAGAATGGAAAGCTTAGAGTCTGTGTGGATTATCGGAAGCTGAATGCTCAGACCATCAAGGATCCCTTTTCATTACCATTTACGGACATGCTACTTGATGAAATTGCAGGTTATGAGATGTATAGCTTTGTGGATGGTTATAGTGGTTATAACAAGTTACAGATTGCTCCTGAAGACCGGACTAAAACTACTTTTATTACTGAGTGGGGAGCATTCATGTATCTAGTTATGCCGTTTGGTCTTTGCAATGCTCCAACAACTTTCCAACAATGTATGATGGAAATATTCAATGAATTTCTCCACCGATTCCTTGCCATATTCATGAATGACTTCACTGTATATTCAGAGAAGGATAAGCATTTACTTTTTTTAGAAATGGTTTTCTAGCGTTGTCAAGAAAAGCGGATCTGTTTAAATCCATTAAATCTATTTTCTGGGTCTGAAAAGGACAACTACTAGGACATGTAGTGTCTAAAAATGGTGTAGAAATGGCCAATGACAAGATTCAGTGTGTCCCATAGGCCAAGGCGTCCTGAAATGCATAGGAGTTAAGTTCTTTCTTGGGATATATCAATTTCTATAGAAGATTTGTGCATCGTTTTGCTTCCCAGGCACTACCTTTGTATGAGCTCACAAAGAAGAACAGCAAGTTCAATTGGACTATTGAATGTGAGGAGAGCTTTCAGAATTTGAAGAATGCTATTATCAGTAAGCCAGTACTTCGACAGCCGAATTGGGATGTCATTTTTCATGTACATGTAGATGCTTCAGGACTGGCGATGGGAGCAATATTAGCTCAACCAAAAGGGAGGTCTGATTATCCAGTGTACTTTGCCAGTCGGAGATTCATCCAGGCTGAACAAGGATATACCACTAGTGAAAGAGAAGCCTTAGGAATGGTTTTCAATGCTACTAAATTTCGACACTATTTGCTGGGAAAGCTGTTTCATTTTATGTGGATCATCATGCATTATTATTCTTGATTAACAAAGTCATTATTCAAGGCAAACTGATAAGATGGATTATGTTCCTGATGGAATTTGAGTTTCGCATTTTTCATAAGCCCGGTAAAACCCATTGTGGTGTTGATTTCCTATCCAGGAATACGGATGGCGACTCTAAGGCATCCTTGAGAGATGAGCCAGTGGATTCAAAACTCTTTCAGATGACAGCTGAAGAAACAACTGATCCAGAGTTGTATGATATATATCAGTTTCTTTTCTAAGGGAGGATTCCCAAAAATTTGGACTCAGAATCAGAAGAAGGCTCTGATTATTAGGAGTCTGAAGTTCACCATCATTGGCGGATCACTCTACAGGCTGGGAGTAGATGGGGTTCTTCGAAGATGTGTGCCTATGGAAGGGAGAATGCAAGTTATTTCAGAGGCACATGTAATGGGGATTCTGGAGGACATCTCTCCACTGATATTACTTACAAGAAGATTTTGGAGGTTGGATTGTGGTGGCAAACTTTAATAGTTGATGTTAGAAGCTTTTGTAAAACATGTGATATATGCCAGAGGATGGGCAAACCCACAGCAACAGATATGACTCCTCTAACTCCAGTCCAGCCACTGGGTGTATTTATGAAATGGGGTCTGGATTTCATGGGTCCATTCAGAAAAATTACTCCAAGGAAGAATAGGTATATATTGAAGGCCACTTGTTATGTCACCAAATGGGTGGAAGTCAAGGCTCTTCTCGACAACACTGCAAAGTCCGCTGTTGTACTCTTATTTGAAAATATTATATGCCGCTATGGATGTCTTGTGGAGATTGTGTGTGATAAAGGAACACACTATATAAATGATACTATGGACATTCTAATGGAAATGCTCTCAGTAAAGCATCAAAAATCAACACCATATTATCCCAGATGCAATGGGCAAGCAGAGAGCAGTAACAAAACTTTCAAGACCATTCTCACTAAGATTGTGCAAAAGGAGCCACACCACTGGGATCTGAAGCTCTAGACTGCTCTCTGGACATATAGGATGTCTTATAAGGTCACCAATGGACTAACACCATTTAGAATGGTGTATGGCACTGAAACTGTCATGCCTATGGAATTTGTAATTCCCAGTCTCAGGATGGCAATAGAGTATGGATTGGATTTTAATCACAATGTTAAACAAAGACTGGAGGAGTTAACACAGCTGGATGAGTCATGACAAAGGGTTATGCTGGAACAGGAAATTGTTCAGCAAAGAAGGAAACACTGACATGATAGACGTATCAAAGTTAGGGAGTTTCAAAAAGGAGATTCGGTTCTGCTCTATCAATCTAAATTGGGTCCTAAGAAACCAAACTTAAAGATAGCTTGGGTTGGTCCATATGAAGTCAATTGGGTGTTTTCCAACGACACAATAAGGTTGAAAGATTTATCTGGGTTATTGCTGCCAGTTGTGTATAATGGGGCCAAAATCAAGCTATATTATTCAGATGACAAAGAGACTTCCAAGGCTAATGATACTGGTATTTTAGGAACTGAAGGCCATGAAAATTTAGAATTAGTTATTTTAAGCCTTTTCAATGTACAACCAGTATCCGAGCCAATCAAAGGGTCAGAAAAGTCTCAGCACGACAAAACCATGTCAGTAGCACAATCAGTAAAGTGTCAGAGCCAGTATCAGTTTTTATGGGAAAAAGGGCCAGTCGGACTGTCTGTGATAATCATTTCAAAGAACATGGAGAGTATTAGCCAATGCATGTATGCCACGTCATTGGCGGTGCACAGAACTCTAGGAACGGTAAGTAGTGGAGCTTTTATCACATGAACGAGTATAACAGTAAGGCGAGTAGGCATTTTTCCTCATAAGTCTCTTGCACGACGTCTGCCTGTTGTTACACATTCGCCATCACTAAGCTCCAAAGACTCTTCACTACAACCACAAACTTCTTCATCACAAGCAACTGTCAATTGCTGCCTATCTTTACCAAATACACCTGGATACGGATTTAAATATTCGGGTAAGTCTTCTTCTTCTTCTACAAAGTCCTCGTCTTCACCTTGTATGGGCAGAAGGAAAATGTCCGAGAAGATGCAGGACATTATAGATGAAACTTTGGCACTTATCACTTTATCAAATCTTCTCTACCACTTATTCCCCATAGTAAGATACATCGGTATGTGTTTACCAAGCAAGCAGAAGCGTTGCTGCGACTGTGGGATTTGCATGTGGTTATGCAAGCCACAAGAATAGAGTTTGACACAACTATCATTAGGCACGTTCTTGATTCCTTCAATGCTGATGAAGGTAGCACTGTAGTGTATGGTAGGAAAGTATCAGCAACTCCAGACGACATTGCTTATGCTTTCAAGATGCCAAATGACCAGAAGCCGACTGTGGCAACTGCAAAACAGATAAGTGCAACTCTGAAGGAAGATGACGCAGCCAAGAAAAAGCGTAAGGCCAGTGCACAAGGGGTTCTAGTAGCAGGTCTGGACGTCCCCGTTGCTTACCGGTTTGTGGTTGAAGCTATGAGTCTGAAAAATAACCCCACATATGTCTCAAAAAAACTGTTTGCTATGTTACTGGCAAAGAGATTAGATGCCACAGCTTCGATCAACCTATGTCAGATTCTGTCTCATAATGTGCTTCATCAGACTGCCAAGTTGAAGTCTCAGACTGTTTTTAAATCCCCGTATGTCTGACAATTTCTTTACTGGGTAACTTCTCATGATGCTCTTGACCAAGTACGGATGGCTTGGAGTCAGAAACCCATCCCAGCGACTAACAATGTTGACTTATCTTCAAATGAAGAAACCCCAGGTACTCAGTTGGCTCTCACTAGTCAGAAGAGAAAGGCCACACATGTGGAAGTTGATAGTTCTAAGAGATCGAAAACTACATTGGCCAAGAGTAGTGCTTTCTTGAAGCAATTAGAAAGTCAGGTCAAAATTGTGTCTACTGAAAAATATCCAGTAGACCCGACTTCAATTGGCCAGGCAGAACAGCCTCCAATATTATTGTTACGACCATCCAGCAAGCGGGGCAGAGTCTAGCAAACACCAGTGCTAGAAAAGACCAGCAAGACAGGATCAATGTTGAGCAATTGGCAGTCCATACTGATAAAGGGAAAGGTCCCACACCTGCTAGTCCAGCAGGTAAAGTTCTTATTCCTTTCAGCGAATTGGCTTTAGTCCTAACCAAAAAGGACAGGTTACAACAACTACAGAGTCACCCTCTCATAGGATGATTAGTTCTACACAAACTTGACTTTACCACATTACCATATATGGCTCCTATCACAGTTTACGAGCCAGTTGCCTCTGACCTAGCGACAATCATGGATGGTTGTTCATTACTTATCTAGCCATCCTGGAATACGATTGTCAATGCCTTGGGACAAATGATGGATGCCTCAGCATCCACTGATGAAGTGAACAAGTTAAAAGCAGAACTGAGGAACAGTGAGCAGCAAGTCGAGAAGTTGAAACAGGATATAGGGGCACAATTCTTGCGGCATAGTGTTCTTGAAAATCAGTTAGCCAGGACAATTCAGACATTAGAAGGTAAGCTGTCAAAGCTTGAGTTTGAGATGAGGCAGTTAAATGAAGAAAAGGCAGAGGCTGAGAGAGCTGCTGACAGATTTGAAACTATGCTGAGGATGAAGCGAGTTGATTTCAACACATTGCTGACTAGCCACACTGCATTGAAAGCCTCTTTAACAGAGAGATACATATATAATAATTTGGTTGATATTCTGAATCCAGAAGGCAATGCCATTTTCAATATGGATCATCTGAAGGCACTCATGGAAACAATGCAGAGTGATTTGCACGATGAGCTTTCTGAATATAACAGTGCTTTGGCAAATCAAGCTATTCTGGACTATATTGATAATCAGAATAACCTCGATGAGGATTATGACAAAGCAAAAGAGAAGGATGAAGAGGGAGGATGAACCAGCAGATAAACATGATGATGATAATGACTCTCCTCCATCTCCGCCTTTAGGATCTGATGCTGGTGGATCAGCTGCCACCACAGGGGGCAGTCACCCCAACAAAGACCAATCAGACCAGCATAAGAATCAGCAGTCGGGAGACCAAGGGGCTGAGGATCAACAACCATGCAACATTGAAGACTCCCCATTACACCAATCACAACACAGTTCAGATGTGAAAGGGAAAGCTAAAGCTATGACTGAGATTTTGAAGGGTGATGAGAAACACTCATTACAGCTTATCACACTGAACAAGAGGCTAAGACATCAGCAAGCTCCTATTACTAGGATGTATCCGGAGGATGATGTTCTTCTTTTGGATGTGGAATGTTTTCAGAGACTACATGTTGGTGCCAGAGAAATGATCCAACATTGGAAATCAGCCGCTTTTTATAATCAGGAGTTGTGCCAATTACCTTAGCATCTTAGCAGAATTCAGCTGCTAGAAAGAGTACATGAATGGGCACTAACTTGTGATGATAAGCTGGTCAATCCACACTGGCAGTAGCAATCTACTACAGACTGTCATTCCCTAGCCATTGAATTAGAGCTCCTGCTTGGGAACATGCCTACATATAAATGTATGAAAGAGGTCAGAAGTCAACTGAAAGAAGTCCTACTGCAAATGCAAATTGCCAGAGGAGTTCTGGACCAGAGGGTACAAGCTATTATTGGAGACCAGACTTCTAGCAGTAAGGGACCGCGAACTCAAATGACAGTAGGGGAACATGCAACTACTCTTCGAAGACTTTTTCAGCTGGTTTGAGTCACCAGGAAGATGATGCAGCATGAGAACCAAACTGGTCTCAACTTTCTGGAGTTTGTACTTGATTCCCCAGTCCTCCTGTATGCATTGCCTGCTAGAGAGACTGAGCTGCCTAGGTTTTTCCCATCATTGTATCCTCAACATCTAGAACCATTGGATCAGCTCACATACTATAACATCACTGATGATCTTCAGGATTGGTATGAGCGAGCCACTGTAGAATGGAAAACCTGGCAAAAACTGATCAATGATGCTCTGCAACTAGATGATGTATTGGAGCTGCAAGGAGAAATGCAGAGAGTCAAATGCAGAGAGTCAAGTTATGTATGGGACAATGGAAGATCCAGCTCACAAGTCTCACTAAGATCACAAATCAGTTGCTTCAACTTACTGTGGAGTCCTCTAAGATTCCTGAAAAGGATTTTACAGCTAAACCAGGTCTGGGGCCACAGTACAGAGAAATGGCTGAGATACTCTTTGAAGCTAGGATTAAAATAAATCAACCTCTCCCAGAAGGATGGATCCACACAGCTTCGCATTGTCATAAATTGGCCAGATACCATCTGACAAAGGGTAGATGCACGCTGTATGATCCCGACACCAAAACATATAATCCTCTCACGCCTTATGAATTGGAGATGTCCACTGCAAGGCGGGATTACCTTGAGCAGGAGGCCATTTATCAACTTATCCAGAAGGACAATGCTGGCACTGGAACTTCTGAAGCACCAGCACAGAAGCAGGGCAAGAGGAAGCGGGTTCAGTGGAAGGATATTGGGTAGTTCCATCTCAGAATCAGAAGGTAGATTTTCCAAGTAAGGCACTGAAATTTCTTTGGCTAGGCATCCTTGGAATTACAATTGTAGGGGTGTCAAGCACTCAACATGCATGAAATATGGCATAAATCTAGCAATACCAAAAGAGCGACTCCAAAGGAGTACTATCATGAGGAACATAGGCCAACTCATGAGGAACATCGACCAACTCAGTAAACAGACAAATGGGTTTAGGGTTTAGGGTTTGGGCCTCAAACAGAAACCCAGATGGGTTCCTCAACACCAATTCAAAATCAGGCGGTGGATTTTTCAAAATTTTTGGAGTTATACCAAAATTCAAGAATGGAGGGAAGGATGTAGAAGGCGAAGACGGTCCCAGCAGGCGGGAATTGTCTCCTGGAAAGCTGAACAGTGAATCAGTCACACATCCCACGGCAGTTGCTACAATAACTTCAAGAAGGCTATAAATAGGACCCATTACATTGTAATCGGGCTTCTTACTTCTTAGCTCTCTGAGCTTTAGCTTTCGAGTATTCTGAGCTACAATCTCTTTGCCTTTAACTTCACCTTGTAATCATTACTGCTGTAATCATTTGAGCTTCAATCCGTTATACCTTGTACTGGTTGTTCCTGAACTATGAATCTGAAACTGCAAACACTTTTCCAGTTGTCTAGTATGTCTCTCATTTTGGTATACTATTTCAGTTCAAATAACTCTTTCAGTCCAATCTCCGTTCTCTATTCCAGTTTCACTAACTGAATTGACGACTTACCATTAGCTCTAAATTCTAACATTGGAATCAGCTATCTGAAGAGATCAACTCCAATTCCAGAGTGCTCGGGGAACCTGGCCACTACCTCGTGTGCAGTGTGGGCGAGGCCTGGAATTTGATAAGCGGGTGCCAGCCGTACCAGGTGCAAAGGACTCTCTCTCTATCTATCTCTCTCTTTCTCTCTCTCTCTCTCTCTCTCTCTCTCTCTCTCTCTCTCTCTCTTTGTGATAAAGTTCACCTCGCCTACAACTCACCCTCTTTGCAGCAAGAGGAAGGCATGTTTTAGAGCGGTGGGGAGCCATCTCAATTAATGGATGGAGGAATTGTTGGAGCCTTAATTTGTGCCTGATCCACCTGCAAGAAATGATCCTATTTATCCACACACACACACACACACACACACACACACACAGTTTAATCACTTCATGACATTAACCCTTATAAGCATGGCTGAGAAATTAGGGACAGAGAGAGACAACATCTACTGATGCAGGCTCAAGAGAGAGTGCATGGCTGACCGAGCAAATGTACTAAAGGTCACCACCATTCCCTCCTACAAACTCTTCCCTTCTATATATGCATTCCCATTGTTGTAGGAATGTTCCAATTGGTAGTACACCCATACATGAGGCCTAGTTCTTTAAGATAGATCTAGTTTTTTTCTAGTTTTAGCACTATTACATACTACAATCCTTCTTGCGACTGTCCAACCTTGGAAAAAACGATCAGCAACATACATCTTACAGTTTCATGTGCCAATGTCCTTGCTACTGGTAACGTCAAATGTAGTTGTTTGTAGTCCCTAGCTCCATCCAGAATGAAATGAAACCCTGCCATGGTTGGATAACTTGCAACCTTGGAAAAAGAATCAATGACAGGACTTTCTTTGCCTTTAACATTCTCAGGTAAAGATTATTACATGTGCAACCAATGATTGCAAATATGACTGCCAAGACCAAAATTTCCCCCCTCATTGATGGGCATGAGAGGGGATCAACTAACAAAGAGCTAACAAAGAGCACTTGTCAGGACTACATTTGATAGTGTAGTAGGATGCAACTGAACGACCAAAAGGCAGACACCCATAAGAATAAGAATCCAGGCCAATTGAAGGGGGCCATTTGACTGCTATTATGAGCGAATACTTCATGAGAGACTACATAAATCTCTCTCTCTCTCTCTCTCTCTCTCTCTCTCTCTCTCTCTCTCTCTCTCTCTCTCCACACAATCAAGCTAGCGCTTACTTCAGGCGCACCTTTCTCCTTCATTTGGTTTCAAGCGGCGTGCAGATTTCACTCCACTTCAAGCAGTGATGAGGATCGAGGCTTTTATTGCAACGCCACATGCTGAGCTCGAGCGGTGGCTGACCTCCCGCACACTTACGCACTCACTAAAGAGAGAGAAACTAGCGCTCACTTTAGGCGCGGCTTTCTTCTTCATTTGGTTTCAAGCGAGTGCATATTTCACTTCACTTCAAGCAGTGATGAGGATTGAGGCCTTTATTGCAGTGCCACATGCTGAGAATGAAGAGCTAGCGCAGTGGCTGACCTCCCGCACACTTATGTGCTCACAAAGGGGGGGGGGGGGGGGGGGGGAGAGAGAGAGAGAGAGAGAGAGAGAGAGAGAGAGAGAGAGAGAGAGAGAGAGAGAGAGAGAGAGAGAGAGAGAGAGAGAGAGAGAGAGAGAGAGAGAGAGAGAGAGAGAGAGAGAGGGAATGTCAGGGAAAGTTGTATTCCAAAAAGACAACACCCTTGTAGTAGGTGCAACACATATGGGTTGAGGGGAGCTCCTCCCATTGGAGAACAGCTATGGGGGTTAACTACAACTATAACGTTCAAAGCCTCGCATATTGAAGCAGAGGCTTGATGAAGCCAAGCGTAACCATGGAGTTCGAGGAGGGTGCTGTCCTTATCTAATTAACATGCTTTTAAGCTTGACGATAGGATTTTTGTGGCTATATAATGACATCGCACTCAGAGCAGCTCTTGTCAGCGCAGGCACAACCACGTACTCTCTCTTCAATGTGCTTGCCAACTCAACACAACGAGAGTGAGAGAGCTAGAGCAGGCAAAGGAGTGCAATTAATTGCAAGTGGCCTGAGCATGGAGGTTGGAGCTGGAGAGCCTAGAGGGCACCATGATATGGGATTTGACATTGACTCTATTTCTCCCCCTGCCTAAGAGGGGTCGGCAGGATTTAACTCTCTCTCTCTCTCTCTCTCTCTCTCTCTCTCTCTCTCTCTCTCTCTCTCTCTCTCTCTCTCTCTCTCTCTCTCTCTCTGTGTAGCCTGCTGTCTCTTGCATTGCTGGGCTACCGGTGTACTGGTTGAATGAATCTCGTAGGTAGGAGAGACTCCCATGTGTCTAGGGGAGGGGCAAGAATCCCTTCCCCCAATATATCTATACTATCTATAATGGGGGGAGGGATTCCGCCCCTCCTCCCTGCCACGCGTCAGAACTTGCTTCATCCGACAGGTGTGGCCTGCACTCCGAGTGCACAACGATCAGAGAGAGAGAGAGAGAGAGAGAGAGAGAGAGAGAGAGAGAGAGAGAGAGAGAGAGAGAGAGAGCCAACCTGTGCGAAATCCGAGAAAGAGGCGGGCGGAGCCGACCACACTAGTATAGTATAGATGGGAGAGCTTCTCGCACCTCCGCGACCAACTTTGGGCTGTAATTTTGCAAGATTCTCTTCAGCCAGTCATGACTAGGCTATCCAAATTGCACGACAGACATAAAAGTTGCGATGGGATGCCTTTTTGTCAGGTCAGCCAAATGGGGATGACGACTCTGACTCAGACTTTCTGCCTAATGGACAGTCAGGTTTAGGTCCCGTTACGATGAATGTGGACGAGTTTTGTGCATGTGAGTCGGTGACTTGGCGTGGCTGGCAACGTGGCATGCCGGTTTGATGTGGGCCCACATTCCCCACCTAACAGACCTCACGGACTCTTACTTTTCTCCTCCCCGGGCCTCCTCACATCGCACACATGGCGCGCTACTTTGGGTGTTATCTAAAAAGTATAGACAGTGACTTTCTCTGTTCCTCAAGGGCCATTGCCCTTCTAAAGTAACACATTGTTCGCCCTGGAGGATCCAAGCGAGCCCAATTTTGATTGAATCGTTAACGAGAATCTAAAACCTATTTCCCTGCAACTCTGCTGGATCATTCCCTCTCGACCACTTTTACATGGGCAGTGACCAGCAGGAGGTGACTGGCAATACCAACAATAACGGCTCTATCTACAGAATTCTGTTTGATGGCAAGCAATGCCAGGTAGCTGCAGCGAAAGCTTTGCTGAGCATTTATTTGATAGAAAGCAAGGACTTGGAGATTGGGGAGTCTGTGGGCCTGGGCTCTTCAGGGGAAGTATACAAGGGCCTCTACAAAGGCCAAGATGTAGCTGTCAAAGTGCTGAAAGGAACAGTGAGCACCAGCCGCAACAATGAGCTTAGAAGCAAATCTGACAGCGATTTCCCTACAGCCGAGAGTGACGGGGAGGGCTTTCGGACTAAAATCGAAGGTCAATTTCGCCGCGAAGTACTTAGTCTTATTTCGTGTCCACACAAAAACATCCTCAAAATCTATGGAGTCTGT
Organism: Adiantum capillus-veneris; assembly: GCF_014529385.1. Lineage (NCBI taxonomy): Eukaryota > Viridiplantae > Streptophyta > Polypodiopsida > Polypodiales > Pteridaceae > Adiantum > Adiantum capillus-veneris. Next base: position 8,298,468 of record NC_140946.1, on the reverse strand, counting down.
CTCTCCCCCCAACTTGGCATCTGCATTGTCACCAAGTTCATGCGAGGTGGCACTCTCTTACATTATCTCCAACAAAGAACCACAGGCTTGAGACTTTCCGAGATACTGAAGCTTGCCAAAGATGTTGCCAAGGGAATGGAGTATTTGCACTCCAGGGGGATTGTTCACATGTATGTTATCCCTCTCCCGTTCTGGTTTTGGTTGAAATTTATTATGGTAAAATTCATGCTGTTTATTGCCAGCTTGTAGTTAATCTCTCATTTGCTTGGTCATTAAAACGATTGGTGGGTTGTTTTGGAGGCAGAGCATTGGTGAACTCTTGTTTCAAACTTGTCACTCACACCACATATTGGCACTCCTACTTTGGAGGGTTTTAAACTTTCAAAACAGACCCTGAATTGGATGTAACTCACATTATTTTTGGTATATGCTTCTGTATTGATGGCAGGGGCTCAAATTTTGCAGGGACTTGAAGACAGCCAATGTGTTTCTTGATGAGGAAGGAAATGCGGTGATAGGAGATTTAGGGGTGGCAAGGCTTGTGAATGAGGAGGGGGAGGATCGGGAAATCGGATCTTACCGATGGATGGCGCCAGAGGTATTGTTTTTGCCTTAGTAACCTTGTTGCATTAAAGCTTATTAGGATTGTTGAATGGGCCTTCAAGCCGATTCTGGCCTTTTAATCTGGCTGAGGATGCTGGGTTGCTCTAGCAGAATGGGGTTTGAATTTCTAGTTTGACCACATTTTTGATTCATCAATTTTCCTAAATTTTGCTACTTCATGCATTGTGAATGCAAGAAATGTAGTTTACATACCATATGATTTTTTGTTGATGCTTCTTTAAGTGCTAGGCTTCATTGTGGCTGAGTCTGCCCTACGTCTCTAGCATCTCTAGAGTTATGATAGTAACGGAGTTCGCAGATCTTTGTATTAGTGTATGCTTATGTGTGTGTGGTCACTGGTGTGGGAGCATATATTAGCATATATTGGTACTTACTATTGGGCATTGACGACGCTAGTGGGGATGTCATAGTATATAGTCATTACTTTGCATGATGGAGCTGATGGTTATATTGCTGAGCCTATGCCTTGCACTTGCCTCTAAGGGTCAACCTGGCCTTATTCTGGATTTATTAAGGTATGTTTTTTAGTCATATAGCAGACATGCATGGTTCACATTGCGAAGTTTTTGTTCGACTTACGACCAGTTGATTTTGTGTTAATTCTTTGCCCTATCAGCTACCTTATCTTTGTGCTAATTTTTCTTGTTTAATTTTTTTTTTAGTGCTAGGCTTCGTAATGGCTGAGTTTGCTGTGCTTCTCTAGAGTTATGACAGAAACTCAGTACACAGATCTTTCTAGTGTGTGTGTGTGTAGGAGCATATATTCGTACTATAGGGCACTGACCACGGTAGTGGGGAATCGGGATTCCTTAGTATTTAGTCAATACTATGCATGATGGAGTTGATGGTTACCTTGTCTTGTGGATGGCTACGGTGACTCTATGCCTTGCACTTTCCTTTCAAGGGTGAATCTAGGCTTATCTCGGATTCATCTAGGTATGTTGTCTAGTCGCATAGCAGACATGCAGATTGCATGTTGTGAAGTTTTCGTCCAAGTTATGACTAGTTGATTTTGTGTTAATTCTTCTATATTTTTTGGCATTCAACAAAAGAGGCCTTTGGTACACACACATAATCGAATAGCATGCATTGGAAGAAGCTCAACCGAGCCCATTAGTGTCCTAGACTCAAATTAGATTATTGAGCTTTGGTAAGAGAATGGCAGGAAATCAATATGTTTGGCATTTTTTGATTTTGAATGGTTCATATGAATCTCTGCTAGGATTTGAAATTTCCTCAGAATGGCAGGGACTCCAGTCCATTGTTTTAGTTAAGAAATCCATACATGAGTTAACAAGTGTTGAATACACAAGAGTGTTAACTATGAGCATGTATGTCTCGTACCATGTTAACCAGGTGTGTACACAGGAAAAGGTTGATAGCCGTGATACGGTGTCCACGAAGTGCTGTATACACTAATGGATTGATATTCATGCAAAGGAGGACGTTCGCGATTTCAAGAGGGGCGTATGTCACGAGTCTGTGGCAACTTTACTTGTTGATTTCTTTTTGGGGGAATTTTATTTGACTTGCTTTAAAGCACCCCTTTGGAAATGTCAATGCCCGAGTTTCATGGTGTGAGGCAGACAGTGAGAGTCTAGGCCATACGGCCAGTGAGCACTAAAGTTGTGCAAATGGACTAAGGCTAGCCACGGTGGGGCTACGAGTGTAAATCACCTGATAGCTAGCCGACATTGCATTTTCCAATGTGGTTCCAGTGTTGATTGATGGTTAGATGACCAGTGTGAGTGCCGTGGAAGCATCTCCTAAAATTTAGGGACCTGCTATTTTGGGCTGTGAAATGTGTTCGCGTCATTAGCTCTGGAATGACAAGGGGAACATTTTATTGCTCTGTTGCCAAGTCAACTGACGCACCAGTTGAGATATTTTTAGCCAAGTTGGCCAAAGTTGGAAACTGGGCGAGGTGTCAGCTCGTGAGCAATTCTGCCACTTTGGGAGAGCTGGGCGAGTTGTTTATCAGCAAAAGGGGCACCATTTTCAGCCATAGGCGGATTGCAACAGGTTAAGAGCTATGGAGTGCTTCCTTTCCCTCTTATGTACAGTGCGGTGCCAGCAGTGATGCCCTGCACGCTACGCACTGCTCTCTCTCTCTCTCTCTCTCTCTCTCTCTCTCTCTCTCTCTCTCTATGAGCAGTATGTTATGCCCCTCTAGTGGGCTTTTCATTTGACCAATGTACAGTTGTGTGGGTTCATGCTCGATTGCCGAGGCAAGAGCCTCTTGCACAGGTACTGGATTAGCTAGCGGCTAATCCCCCGTAGGTACAAGTGAATTTGGAGAGGTTTCACGTGCGAAATTCGTCCGATTCAAAGGGCAAGTAGCTCTATAGGTGCGGGAGCTCGAGGATTTGCTACGGATGCGACCGGCACGCGAAACAGAGCCCGAAACAGGGAATTACAGCCTGCTGTGTATTTTTTCCCTAATACCCCTAGGAGGTTTGGGGACGCGAGGGGACCGCTGTAGAGGTGATCTGGCGCATTTACGGGGCAGAAAACAGAGAATTCAGCGTGCTGCAGATTCTCGCCAGGTTTTGCAAAGGGTCCCGTATGCGTCGGGAAAGTCATCTAATGCGTAGGGATACTGATTGTGAGGGGTCCTATTACAGTTATGTTGCCGAAATCGGGCCAGAACAGATGGAATTCAGCCCAGATTGTGCGGGGCAGATTGTAGGGAACCACAACTTTTAGTCCCTCTCTTAAAGAATAAAGAAATACAGAAAGGGGCGCCAACCTTTGGGGCCTACAGGTGTCGCTGTCTGCTTGGAAGCATTCTAGCTTCCTGGCCGTGCTATTTGTCTTGAAGTGTAATTTAGTCCCAGTTTACAGGTTCCTTTTAAGTCATTGCTTTGTGTCGTAAAGTCAAGTGTTGAAGAATTGGGTGAAAGCTAACGTCCACCGCCCTACGGGCCGGTTTCATGTCGTGTCTGATTCTCGACTTGGGGTGCCCAAGCTTGTGACAGATTTGTTGGCGCTTGGGCTGAAAACAGAAAACGCTTGCAGATTTGCAACCTTTTGCTAGCGCTAGGGCTGCAAACAAAAAACGTTGGCTGCTCTGTTACTGTCACAAACTGCTGACGTGTCAAGTCAATGAAGAGCAGAGCCAACCTTCTGATCATGGACGAGGAGCCTAAACCCTAAGAAGAACAAGCAACAATAGAAGAAGAAGTCCTACCAACTTATGGTACCCCGTCCAATGGGGCCCAAGAGACATCAAGGAATTAAAATAAAGCAAGACCCACACACACACAGCCCGGATTTTCCGCTAATTGCTGACGTGGAAGAACTGAATAGATTTCCGCAAAACGCGTTGATAGTGCTTAGTGGCAGTTGTACGGATTTCCGCAAAACGCGCCGACAGATTTTTGGGTACTGCTTTTGGACCAGATGCTTTTGAGTTTGAAGGCTTTTCATGTAAACTGCTTTTGGGCCTAGGTCCTTTAAATATGAGGCCATGGGCTCATTCTCTGGCATGCTTCCTGTAGAAGGTGCAGAGTCTGGAGTACCGGCTTGTACTGAGTTGATGCAATATAAAGATATACCGAAAGGGGTGCCAAGCTTTGGGGCCAATACTCTCTAGGGTGAAATTCCACCACTCCGTGTCGCGTGTTCTCTCTCTATCAGTTCAGTTGTTATTGAAGTGCTAAAAGTCTGTTCAATCTGTTCTTTTCTATTGGCACGTGGTGCTCGTGTTGTGACAGTGGTATCAGAGTATCAGGCATGTGCTTTTCTGAAAGCATACCGGTCCTACAAAAGAGCAGACAAAGCAAACCAGAGACTACTGGAAATTGTTATTTGAAGTATCTTCGGGTCCCGACCATGGACTCAATAGTCACTTTCACCCTTACTTCATCGTGCATCGGGCGCGCTCCCGTCTTCATCGCTCTGTCTTACAGGGCATAAGCCATAAAGAACCCAAGACGTGGAATTCATGGATTCAACAGAATATTTGCAGTTTCTGCTCGAAGAGCTTCACTACATTCTTTTGCGGCATCCTCAGAAGAATCTTCCGATGTTGCAAAGTTTTCAACAATTTTTGAACTACATGTTACCCCCTCTGATGCCCCAGGTGGTACCTCCTCTGTCACTAGAAAGTACGAGAGCTTCCAAATGACAACCTTCTCAGCCGTTTGTTGCGATCAGGGAGTCTTCAGAACTATGGTGCAGCCATATGACCCTGATCCAATGCAACCGCCTTTGCCACTGCCATTGCCCCCACCTCCACCACCGCCACCGCCGCCACCAGGCTACAATGGTTGGAGCCAATATGGATACCCTTATTATCCATACCCGGGATGTGCGCCTAACCAACCCAAAGATTTCAAAGATGGCGGCACGACAGTCAAATTTTTCACCTTTTCCGGGGTGAAAGATCGCAAGAAAGCATTGCAATTCCTACAATAATTCGACAACATCTATGCTTTGGGAACTATACAGAAGAATCCAAGATTTCTCGAGCAGCGGGATTTCTTAAAGATAATGCTTATGCAATGGTGAAGTTCAATCGCGACATTACCGCATGCTCCAAGGACCTGGCAAGCTTTCAAGACAGTTTTTGCACGTAGTTACATGACTTTGATGTTTGAAGTCCGGATTTTGGCAGAGTGGGGCAACTTGAAAATGCTTGCCACCGAAACCATGGACGACTATAACCAAAGGTTTCTCGACGTATACCTTCCGGTGTCCTTCTTTAAGTTCATTTCCTTGGAGGATCAGTGCGAGCGCTACACGATTGGACTACCGTCATCATTGCAGGGATATTCTCTCTCCAAGAAAGCCTCTACCATGCAAGAGCTTATGGACCTTGCCGCGGTCAGCTACAAGCTCATGAAGGGAAAGTTGGAGTTTACCACAGAAGAACCTCCGGCCACTAACCAAAACTCCCGGCAACAACGAACAAATTCTCGGGAATCCCGTGAAAACCAACCTCAACGGCCTCGTCTGACACACCGTCAACGAGACGCCTTGTTACAAGAAGGCAGATGCTTTGAATGTTTCCAAGCAGGGCATACGTTCAATACACGTCCTTAGCGTGCCTCGACGTCCTCAGTGCAACCTTCTGCTCCCACGTCAGACGGATTCTCGGGGCCACCTTCGGCCAAGAGGGCTAGACCTTCTATTGGACTAGTACCCCATATTTATGATATACACCTCGAGAGTTTTAATGAATTATGTAGAGCTTATGGAAAAGTCAACGGCTTGAAAGCCTTTATTTTCTTTGACCTCGGAGCTATGGAGAACATCATCCATACAGAATTCTTGAAGCAGATGCACTTTGATTATGATGCAGAGGGTCGAGAAATTGAAGCTGAGCTAGTCACGGGGCAAACTCAAAAAGTGGTACCGCTCATGGATGCTCTTCCAGTGACTATACAAGATTTCCACATTATTAAGTTGGGCAATTGCGATGTTCTCTTGGGCATGCCTTGGCACGACAAGAATGATACAACTCTCCAGGTTCGGAACCGAACCATCAACGTGATGCACAAGGGCAAGCCAGTTGTCCTCAAAGTTCGGTTGTCCAAACAAAGCCCTGAATGACCTCTCTAGTTGTTTTCTAGTTAGATACTTTTGAACATTGTTTGAGAAAGTATTGTTTGAAATGGATGCTATCTGTCTTAAACTTGTCTTGGTGCCGATTTGAATTGTTTGACTTTGGTTTTAAATACTCGTTTCAGTGGTTGGTGATTTTCCTCCCGAGTGGAGAAGTGAGAAATACTGTTTTGGTATTGTTTGAACCTTGGAACGACGTAGGACGATGCCTAGGGAGCGTTTTGTTGTATGTTTGAAAACCTCGGAACGACGCAGGCCGATGTTTGGGGAGCGTTCTGTTGTATGCTACAAAAACTCCGAACGACGTAGGCCGACGCGTGGGGAGCGTTTGGTTGTATGCTTGAACCTCCAAGCGACGCAGATTGCGGTCTGAGGAGCATTTGGTTGTACAGTCCTCTGAGCTCATGGCCCGGACCTTTTTGGGTTATTTGCGGGGGGAGTGACGAGGTAGTCGTTGAGTAGCTTCATACCGCATACCGTTTGTCTCGGGGGCGTTGTTTGTTGTGTCTTGGTCCAAACTATTGAATATTCCTAACTGGATGAGATTACCTGGGTATGTAATTTTAGTGCATCAAGAGTCAAAACACCTGTGGAAGATCAGTGCGGTTTGGGCGTGATGGCTAATTTTACTAGCCAGCATATCAAGAGTTCTGAACTGGATGAAAGGAGAAGCCAACTCCTTGATCAAAAGAGCCGGGAAGAGAAGCCAACTCCTTAACAAAAAAATAGCAAATTGATTGTCCATCGAAACGACCCTCGGAATTTTTTTAAAAAGCTAACTTGAGTTGTTTTGCAGATATGCTGTAATCCGCGGACGATTACTCTCTTTCAAGAAGGGGGGATGTCTCAAACTGCTGACGTGTCAAGTCAGTGAAGAGCAGAGCCAATCTTCAGATCACCGCCGAGGGGCCTAAACCCTAAGAAGAACAAGCAACGACAGAAGAAGAAGTCCTACCAACTTATGGGACCCCGTCCGATGGGGCCCAAGAGACATCAAGGAATTAAAATAAAGCAAGATCCACACACAGACGCAGCTCGGATTTTTTGCTGATTGCTGACGTGGCAGAACTATACGGATTTTTGCAAAACGCGCTGATAGTACCGACGTGGCGGATTTCCGCAAAACGCGTTGACAGTGTTGACGTGGCAATTGTGCGGATTTCTGCAAAATGCGCTGGCAAATGCTTTTGGACCAAATGCTTTTGAGTTTGAATGCTTTTCATGTAAACTGCTTTTGGGCCTAGGGCCTTTAAATATGAGGCCATAGGCTCATTCTCTGGCATGCTTCTTGTAGAAGGTGCAGAGTCTGGAGTACCGGCTTGTACTGAGCTGATGCAATATAAAGAAATTTGGAGCCAATACTCTCTGGGGTGGAATTCCGCCACTCCGTGTCGCATGTTGTCTCTCTCTTTTAGTTTAGTCCTTGAATCTGCAACTTGCAACTTTTGTTGGAAAAGCTAGCAGATGGTTCCCTTTATAGGTGAGGTATGAGGCTTATAAACTTTATTAGGCTTGGGTAGGGCAGCTGTCCACCAGGTTTCCCAAAAAAATTCATTTAATAAACTAGAATGGGGGTCAAAATTGGGTGCAAATTGCACACATCTGCCGATCCGAGAATCTGATGGACGCGCGGATTGGGACGTCGAGTTCCTCCAACCTAAAACTATATGCTCGTCATGCCAGATGCCCACCGTTTGTAATAACATGTGTCAAAACGTGTATACAAACCATTTATGCAAGAGGGTTCCAAAACTGGAAACCTAATCTAATGGACTTGTCTAGACATGCAGGTCCTGCGAACAGGCTCACAAAATTGCTGGTACTAATCCTCCTAGGATTCTAGACATCCCTATCTAGGAAGAAGGGGAAAATTGGCTCTGGAAGTCGATGAAGCATGTCCACGTGGCACACTTAGCCATGTGCACGTGACAATCAGTAGCAGTCGTAGTTGTGTGCACCTCGGGTCTATCGAGTTGGCATGTCAGTTCTATGCCGGATCACCCTTGGTCACTTGCTGATAACAATCTGCTCAAATAACAATTTCCAGTAGTCTCTGGTTTGCTTTGTCTGCTCTTTTGGTGCCGGATGTGGCTGATTTGGTGCCGTTTTGGACATGGTTGAGAGAGAAGAAGCTTGCTGTTTTTTCCTTTTTTTCACCAAGTTGGGGGCAGTTTTGAGTATGTGGAGGCCTTGGATCCTCATCTACGACCTCCCCGTCTTTACCCTTGCTTACCTCCACCTCCCTTCACCAAGGGAAACCAGATGGGGGCTTGAGGATGTGTAGCAGTGGTGGAGTGCTTTGGATTTCCCAGATGGAGTCATGTTACCGTGCCTTCCCGCAAGGGGAGCAAGCATGCGGTTGTTGGATCCAGAGGGGGAGTTATTCATTTCCAACTTCTTTTTCAGAGTGTGTGTGGACAGCAGTAGGATCTTCTTCCTCACTTCTAGAGGAGGTTTCTATGGCTGTGTTTTCTTCGAGGAGATGGATTGACAGATTTGCTCTCTCTTTCGTAAATGCACGTCCTTCTTTGAATTGTTCGACGGAGCTACCTATCCGATGGGTAGTAGGTTGATGCTTCTGTTGCTGTTGCTTTTCTTATTTTTAATGATTAATTTTTTTAAAGGATATTTTATTGTGTGCACTAAGAACTGTTAAAATATTGTAGCTAGAGGAACTGCCATCAAGAACGGACAACTCTGATGTGTCATTTGATGGGTGACGGTAAACATCGCGAAGGAGTTTCCGTAAGTTCGGTGGAAAGGGCCGGGTTAAGAGTGCCTTTGATACGTCACAGGATGGGTGACGGGTGCATCAGAAAGGGGGCATTCCGTAGGCTAAGGAGGAAATCCGAACTGAGTAAGAAAATACGCGTAAGAACGCAAGCACAAGAATAAAGATGGATTCAATGAAGCTTTTTACGAAAAGCAGGAACATTCGCGGGAGGGCAGATGCTTTCCCGCGAGGAGTCTGTGTCTGCATTGCATCTTTGCCGTGTTCTGCACCTGGGGACGCCTGGAATGTGTTCGTGTAGCATTGTTTTCACTAACTGAGTGAGTTTTTAAAGTTTGAACAGGTTCACACTTTATTTTATAAAGTGGCCGGTTACTTTTAAGTGACCAACCCTTTTATTAATAAAATAAAGCAAGGCTCTCTAAAAATCCAGCGCTAATAAAGCTACGCAGGCTGAAAATCAGCGATCTCTCTCTCTCTCTCTCTCTCTCTCTCCTCTCTCTAGAAAACGCAGATTCAACGATCTCTCTCTCTCCTCTCTCTAGGGGTGCCAGGGTCTTGCTTTTCGGCTCTATTCCCGCCGGGTGCCAGGCCCTATAAAGTAGCAGCCAGCGTTCGAGTTTTATACACGCGCCGGAAGCAGCAGAAGGAGCTAGCGCTGGGATTCTGGAGCAAGTGTTGGCGACGGAAATTGCAAGTGTTCGTGTGACGATTGAGTACGGAGGTCGCTTCTCCGAGCAAGGAGCGATAGGTATAAGGTGTTGGTACGCATTGAGAATTATTGCTTTGTGTGGTTTGTTTTGCAGGAATCTCCCATCTTACGGGAAAGCCCCTCACGGGAAGTACGGCTTCACGCCCAAGTCCCTTACGGGAAAGTACGGCTTCGCGCCTAAGTCCCTTATGGGAAGGAACGGCCTTGTGCCTAAGCCCTTTACGGGAAAGCACGACCTTCGGGTCTAAGATTACAGAACGGAGGGGTTTCCTCGGGTTCTCGTGCTTGTATAAGAATTCTCCCTGAATAAAGAATACTCTTGACGGGGGGGGACCAGCCCATCTTCTGGTCCCCCAATACTGTGTCGATCTTCTCCCTTCTCTCACTTTTGCAAAGTATTTTATTTTTCAGATTTCTAAGTGCTCGTGTACTCTCCCGTTTTGTGACAGTGGTATCAGAGCTTGGACTCCTCTCTTTCTCTGCAAAGAAGGACGATTCCGGGAAGAACGGGAAGAACCATGTTGGGCCAAGGAAGAAGCGTTGAAGAGGAGCTTCAACAAGTGCAAGCTCAGCTTGTGGATTTGCAACAAATCTTACTATTGCCAGATGTCCAAAAGCTCTTGGGCGGAATGAAGAAAACGAATGGAACCGATGCAGCCAGGCATCCAGACCACACTGTTGGCATGAGACCATAGGAGGAAAGAGAAGAAGAACGTGCCGAGGTGCACAAAGGATCTTGGGATCGGAATGAACGGCCTATTCCAAGGAAATTCCAGGAAAAAGCGCTCTCTTTGCTAGACGAGAGCAAGGACATCTCTATCTCATCTCCATCCTACTCTCCTGATTATACTTCTACTTCTCGATCATCTCGTCAGAAGAAGGAAGCCGCTACTACGACTACCCTACATCAACCTAAAGACAAGCCTCGATTCAAGAAGCATGGTCGCAAGTCTCAACATCGCATGAGAGTCTTCAAATCGGGCGACAAGGACATCAAGTTCGAAACCTACAACGGACGGAGAGACATCTCCAAAGCACTATCCTTCATCCGACAGTTTGAAGTCGACTTTACCAATGGGCACTTCAGAGAAAGATCCAAATTACGCCATGTGGGGATGCACCTCAAGGAAACGGCAAGTAATTGGTGGTTAGCCAAGATTCTGGAAGGTTCTCAAGCCAGAACTTGGGAGAGCTTCAAATCTGAATTTTATGAACAATTTCTTCCACCTGACTTCAAGCAGGACATACGGAAGGAATGGGACTGGCTTGCCCAGAAGGAACATGAAAGAGTAACGACCTATGTGGACAAGTATTGGTCGGTTCTTTTGAAGATCACTCCCTTCATGAAGATTGCCGACGAGGAAAAGAAACGAAAGTTCGAAGCGGGTCTTCAACCGCAGCTTCGAAAGAGTATGAAAGTGTATTCGCATGATACTCTTCAGAGGATGATGGAGTCAGCAATCATTGCTGAGGATTTGCACTCAACTGGGACGCCCAGAAAAATGGAGCATAGCACTTACCGTGCAAGACAAAGAGGGGTCTACGATGACCAAGGGGGCCAAGGAAGAAAATGTCCTCCATCTAGGGACTATGATCATTCTAAGAAGCCAGAGGGCAATGGCAAGCGAACTAAGTATCTTTCTCCTACTCAACTTCAAACTTTCAGAGAGGAAGGAAGATGCTTCTACTGTGGCGATAAAGGACATATGAAACCGGATTGCCCGCTAAAGCAGCAACGGCAAGAACAAGCTTCTACGAGGCAAGAGAAAGCAAGGAAGGAACCCGCACCACCAAGCTCGAACTCAATTCCAGATGTTCAAGGAAACAGAGAAACGGAGAAAGGGAAGCGTCAACTTCTGAAGGGCTGGGGATCTTTGAACAACCAGCGAGTACTGATTCTTTATGATCCAAGATCCACGGATAACTTCATCTCCCTGGATACTGCGGAACGATTGTGCCTCACACCGGCTCAGCTTGGCACACCGGTTACATTCGGATCGGCATTCGAGGGGTTGACAACCAATGCAACTCCCGTGCAAGGACAGCTCAATCTTCGGATTGGGGAGTACAAGGACCGCGAATCATTTTTGATGGCACCCATCGAGGGATGTGATATCATCTTGGGTATGCCATGGCACTTCCACATGACACCTATTCCTGATTATGTGGAAAAGACCCTCACTTTGATCATGGGGGTAAGAAAATGCTGATGAAGGAGATTGGCAGTTCCCAATTGTAAGCCATATCTCCATTAAGAAAGAAATGAAGAAGTGTGTTTCTGCTTACTTGATTTTTGCACGTGAGAAGGATAAAACTAGTAGGGACTCTCTCTCTAGTCTGGAAATAAAGCGTCTTCAATTTATTGAAAAGTACAAAGATTGTTTCACGGAAACACTTCCTGATGAACTCCCTCCGGTATGCCTGGAAGATCACCACATAGATCTCATACCGGGTAGCTCGCCTCCCAATCAACCCCCTTATCGCATGAGTCTTGCTCAGCAAGAGGAAATTCTGAAGCAAGTCAACGAGCTTCTATAGAAAGGGTTAGTACGGCCAAGTGCTTCACCCTACTGCTCTCCAGTTCTACTGGTGCAAAAGAAAGATGGTACGTTTCGAATGTGCATAGACTATAGGTCTTTAAACAAGATCACGGTCAAGAATCGCTTTCCGATCCCTCGGATTGATGATATACTTGATAAGTTGCAGGGTGCAAGTGTCTTTAGTCGCATAGACTTAAAGAGTGGGTATCATCAGATATGGATCGCCCCTGAGGATGTCCATAAGACTGCTTTCCGCACAACCTTTGGACTATATGAATTTTTGGTAATGCCTTTCAGCTTGACCAATGCTCCTGCGACGTTCAATCGCATGATGGACCGCATTTTCAGCCCGTATCGAGCTTTTACGGGAGTATTCTTTGACGACATACTCATCTTCTCTAAGTCAGAAGAGGAACATCGGAAGCACTTGGACTTAGTGTTTCATTTATTGCGAAAGCATGAGTTGCATGTGAATGCAAAGAAGAGCGAGTTCTTCCTCTCAGAGATACACTATCTCGGCCATGTAGTCTCTCACAATCAAGTGAGTATGGATCCTGCCAAGATCCGAGTGGTAGAGGATTCGCCTATTCCCACTACGGTACATGATGTACGTAGCTTCCTGAGATTATGTTCGTATTATCGAAGGTTTGTCCGAGGATTTTCTCATGTAGCAGGACCACTTCATGATTTGACAAAGAAGAAGATTCCTTTCAGATGGGGATCGAGACAAGGAGCTTTTGATCGGCTCAAGTACTTGCTAAGCCATGGACCTATTTTGATAGTGCCTGACTTAAGAAAACCATTTGAGGTCCACTGCGATGCTTCAGGCGATTGCATCGGAGCAGTGTTAAACCAAGAAGGCCATGCAATGGCCTACGAAAGCAGACGGCTTAAGGATGCAGAGTTGCATGCATCAATCTACGAAAAGGAACTCACGGTTGTGATTCACGCCTTATCCAACTGGAAGCACTATCTTCTAGGAGCGGATTTTGTGATCAAGACTGATCACCAGAGTTTGCGATATTTTCTTACGCAAAGGAAACTACCTGAGAAGCAGATGAGATGGGCAAACTTTTTGTCTATGTTTCACTTCCAGATCCTTCACACTGCTGGGAGTAAGAATGTGGTCGCGGACGCATTGTCTAGGCGGCCAAGGGTGAACGCTATCACTTCAGTGTATCACCAAGAATTAGAAGCACTACCAGATTTGTATCCGAATGATCCAGATTCCTCCACCATTTGGGGAAAGCTACATCGTGGAGAGAATGAGTTTCCCTATTCCATTGGGGACGGTTATCTCTACCACCATCAGGCCATATGTGTGGCGGAACCATTAAGAAAGAAGATCATAGATTAAGCACACGCTTTGCCTTATGCGGGTCATCGGGGTATCCTCCCTACGACCTTAGCAAGGGAAAGATATTTCTTTTGGCCTAGCCTTAAAGCAGACATTGATAAGTATGTCAGGGAATGCTTGGTTTGCCAAAAAGTGAAGTATGATTGTCATAAGACGCCTGGGTTGCTACAACCATTGCTTGTGCCTAATGAACCTTGGGAAAGTATTGCCATGGACTTCATCATGGACCTCCCTAGAACTCAGACTCGAAATGACGCGATCTGGACCATTGTGGACAGGTTTAGCAAGCAAGCACACTTTATACCAGTCAAGAAAACGATCAAAGCAGATCATATGGCTAGGGTCTTTCTGGCACAGATCTGTAAGCATCATGGAATGCCTAAGTCTATTGTGAGTGATCGATATCCTCGCATGAGAGGAAATTTTTGGCGTGCTTTGATGGATAATCTTGGTATGAAGCTGAATTTTTCATCTGCCTACCATCCTCAAACGGACGGGCAAAGTGAGATAGCCAATTCCACAGTATTGGATATGTTAAAAGCTTATGTGTCAGACCGGCAATCTGACTGGGAGAAATATTTGCCTCTTGTCGAGTATGCGTATAACAATACCATACACTCATCGACGGGGAAAGCACCTTTTGAGATTCTCTATGGTAAGCCTTTGCTTCCACCGATCCTTTTAACTAAGGATAAGATCTTTGTAGCAGATGAATTTGTTCGGGATTTGGACAGCCTACGGGCAAGTTAGGAGAGCTATTCTACGCTCTCAAGAAAAGCATAAGAAAGCTGCAGACAAGCACAGGAGGAATCTAGACTTAACAGTCGGACAATTAGTCTTACTCAAGTTTGAGAAGGCAAGACTTAAGAAACAAGCGTCTCATAAGGGGAAGGTGGTAAAACTTTCTACCCGTTATTATGGGCCGTTTAAGATCATTGAGCGAGTGAATGATGTCACCTTTCGATTAGAGCTACCGCCTAATTGGAGGATCCATAATGCTTTCCATGTCAGTTTACTCCGGCCGTATGTGGGACTGCCTCCGAGCCAGCCTAGTGCTGAGGAACCTCCTGAGGTTGAGGAAATAGAAGAAATACTCCAACCGGAGCAGATAGTAAGTCATCAGGAGCGGCCTCTCAAGTCCGGAAAAATAACACGGAAGTATTTGGTTAAGTTTAAGAACTATTCGAATCTTGATGCTCAGTGGATGACGCAGGAGGAATTAGCAGCTTATCTAGAGGTATATGTCCAAGCACTACAGTTGAGGTCAAGTGTTTAGAAGCCAGAGGGATGTTGCTAATTGGACTATTTTCTTATTTTTAATGATTAATTTTTTTAAAGGATATTTTATTGTGTGCACTAAGAACTGTTAAAATATTGTAGCTAGAGGAACTGCCATCAAGAACGGACAACTCTGATGTGTCATTTGATGGGTGACGGTAAACATCGCAAAGGAGTTTCCGTAAGTTCGGTGGAAAGGGCCGGGTTAAGAGTGCCTCTGATACGTCACAGGATGGGTGACGGGTGCATCAGAAAGGGGGCATTCCGTAGGCTAAGGAGGAAATCCGAACTGAGTAAGAAAATACGCGTAAGAACGCAAGCACAAGAATAAAGATGGGTTCAATGAAGCTTTTTACGAAAAGCAGGAACATTCGCGGGAGGGCAGATGCTTTCCCGCGAGGAGTCTGTGTCTGCATTGCATCTTTGCCGTGTTCTGCACCCGGGGACGCCTGGAATGTGTTCGTGTATAGCATTGTTTTCACTAACTGAGTGAGTTTTTAAAGTTTGAACAAGTTCACACTTTATTTTATAAAGTGGCCGGTCACTTTTAAGTGACCAGCCCTTTCATTAAAAAAATAAAGCAAGGCTCTCTAAAAATCCAGCTCTAATAAAGCTACACAGGCTGAAAATCAGCGATCGATCTCTCTCTCTCTCTCTCCTCTCTCTAGGGGCTCCAGGGTCTTGCTTTTTGGCTCTATTCCCGCCGGGTGCCAGGCCCTATAAAGTAGCAGCCAGCGTTCCAGTTTTATACACGCGCCGGAAGCAGCAGAAGGAGCTAGCGCTGGGATTCTAGAGCAAGTGTTGGCGACGGAAATTGCAAGTGTTCGTGTGACGATTGAGTACGGAGGTCGCTTCTCCGAGCAAGGAGCGACAGGTATAAGGTGTTGGTACACATTGAGAATTATTGCTTTGTGTGGTTTGTTTTGCAGGAATCTCCCGTCTTACGGGAAAGCCCCTCACGGGAAGTACGGCTTCACGCCTAAGTCCCTTACGGGAAAGTACGGCTTCGCGCCTAAGTCCCTTACGGGAAGGAACGGCCTTGTGCCTAAGCCCTTTACGGGAAAGCACGACCTTCGGGTCTAAGATTACAGAACGGAGGGGTTTCCTCGGGTTCTCGTGCTTGTATAAGAATTCTCCCTGAATAAAGAATACTCTTGACGGGGGGGGACCAGCCCATCTTCTGGTCCCCCAATACTGTGTCGATCTTCTCCCTTCTCTCACTTTTGCAAAGTATTTTATTTTTCAGATTTCTAAGTGCTCGTGTACGCTCCTGTTTTGTGACCGTTGAACTTTTGTACAGATTGTGGATTATGGATGACAGAGGGGGATCTCTTCCCTTCTTGAAGCAGAGGATGCTCTTTGATTTTCCTTTGTCCATCTAAGGATGGAAGTTCCAGTTCCGGCTTCAGGTAACTCTTGTTCATCTGGTATTCAGCGGTTCAGGTGCATGCCACAGTGCATGTGTTGCAGTTGGCTTTGACAGGCAGAGGGGGATACTTTTATCTCCAGAACCACTTCTTGTTTGATCATCCGACTTTCTTCGATGAGGTTTAGAGGTGGAGCATGTGGTGCCAGACCCTTAGCCAACAATGACAACAATTCAAGGAAGTTTTGATGGAGTTTGGGCCTCTCTTTTCTCCATGTTCTCTTCTTCCGTGGTGGTAGTGTGGCCCTAAAGATTCGGTCACTTCTTTTCTTTTGGGACAGGTTTGCAACCTTTTATGGGTAGTTTTCTAGGTTGATCGACAACAGTTTTGTCGGGATCCTTTCGATGACAATTTGCACGTAGTGTCAATAGTTAGTGGGGGGGCATCTAGTTCAAAATCCCGCAGTCAGCAGCATTTGGATGCTTCGTCCATATATTTCTTTGGAGAGCTCCAACCTTGGGGGCAACGTTTCGGGTGCAGATCTGGCCACGACTGGCTAGTGTAGCAGGTTTTTTTTCCTCGCAGTTTTTTCCCCAGATTTTGGGCATGTTATAGATCAGCCCTAGTGTTCTTTACGGGCTTGTCCCCCGAGCCAGTTCCTTTACTCTTCCTTGGAGTATTGGTATCATGTTGTCTCAACATAAGTACAAAGGACAATTTTGGTGAAGATTTTAAGGAAGCAATTTACAACAGTAGCAGTATATGTGCTCTTCCAAGTTTGTATGAAGTTTGACATATTGTGTTGGATTGTACCTACAGGTTTGATCTTGGCAGATGCAGAGAAGTGGCGGAGTGTCCGGGTAGGCAGGCCTAGATAAGAACCCATCCTTTGTGAGTTGGAGAAAATGCTCTCTGTATGTAGTTTTTTTCATTCCAAGCTCCTGTATAGGCTGTATCCATGTTCTCTAGGTATCCAACTGAAACAGATCCATCGTATAAGTCTAGTGACCTCCCTGAGAGAGAGAGAGAGAGAGAGAGAGAGAGAGAGAGAGGGTGCATCTAGAGAATACTGAAAGGGGGGGAAGGCTCTCCATAGAGAAACCATGTAGCTCAAAGCATGATGCCATCTGTGACACATCCTCTCCAAAGGTCCTAAAGCTGCGTATGTTCTAGTCAGTCTAGAGAGAGAGAGAGAGAGAGAGAGAGAGAGAGAGAGAGAGAGAGAGAGAGAATTCTGCAGATTTTAAAGAGAGAATTTAGCAGATTCTTGTAATAGAAAATTTGTTAGGAGAGAGAATCTGATTTAAAGGTTGAGAGAGAATATCAGCACTCTTTAGAGAATTTAATTATGCTAGTACCAGATAGCTATGCTATAGACGTCCGATGCGGGGCGATCCACTAACATGCTCGAGTAGCGGTGTTGGGGAGATTGGCAAGGGGCAACTAAGGAGAAGCTGCTCTCATAGTGCTAGCTAAGGGGGCCGAGAATCAACGAGGGGAAGGCAGTTATCTGAGAGTGCTGAAAAAGGGAAGAGAGGAGTGGCCCAGCCGATAAGGGAAAGTGCCAAGTGGCACAAGGCATTGCAGCAGAGAAAAGCTCAAGGTTAAGGGTGTTCTCATAACGTAGAAGAGGGAAGCACGAGAGAGAGAGAGAGAGAGAGAGCGTAAACATTTTTGATCTTTCTATGAGGATAACAAATTTATCCTCATATTTAGATGCGTAAAGAGAATTTCAAATTTTGTGAGGGAATTGCCAGATATAAGCTAGGATAGTGTTGCTTTCCTTGAGCATGTAAGCTCAAGGTTTGATACCCAGGCTTTCTTTTAAGGACTTTAGAAGCTGGTTAAAAGGATTTTGGGTATTCTTGTCTGACAAGGTCCAATGCGCACTTTGCCTCTGTTAGTGTCTTTATGGCTGCATCAAGGATGTTGGCTATTCTTACTTGAACAGGGTTGGCACGTCCGAGAATCTAGAAAAGAGCTTAGGATACCAAAGTTGAATGGCCCAAATGGCATCTTTTAGGAACACCAACTTAGGAAGGGAAAAGACCTTTCTGGATATTGATCTCGAAATGCTTGTGCCACGGGGTTTTACTAAAGCATGTGCTATCATGTGAGAGTTGGGTGTATGTTTAAACAGTGGTTTCTCTGATGGCAGGTGTGTGGTGTGGAGTCGGGAAGAGGAGCCAACAATGGAGGGACGGGTTTTAGCTACAAGAGTGATGTGTACAGCTATGGGATATTGGTGTGGGAACTAGTAACATGCAAGATGCCCTTTGCCGATTATAGCCCTGTGCAGGCAGCAGTTGGAGTGGTGATGCATGGTCTGCGTCCACCCATTCCCCCTTCTTGCTTCCCACCCCTCCGCTACCTCATTCAAAAATGTTGGGACCAAAGTCCGGTTGTGCGCCCTCACTTCTCTGATAATCTTGGGATGCTCAATATCATCTCTCAACAGGACTGGTCATAGCCTTTTTCTCATGGAACACTTCTATACACAGCAATGTGTAGCTGCTCACCCATTGCACATCATTCCCCCAACCATTGCTTGCGCTTAAGCAAGTTGCCTTGCTTCAGGCATTGCTTTCTCACTAGTGGCAACATTGCTCGACTGACCGCAGCTAACCGACTTCCTCACCACTTCAGTGCAGCAGCGGGCTTGATACACTTCTGTCTGAGGCAGCTCCGAATAGAAACTCTCCGTTCTCAGGGGCCACATTCTTCATTGATTATTTCCAGAAAGGGGAAAAGCGCCTTGCAAAGCAGTCCACTCAATTCAGAACCTTGTGTAGCCATGGGTTCAAACCCTTGCCACATCATTCAAAGGAGTAGGACAAGACTAACCACACTAGCTTATTCTTAACTCTGGTCTAGGCGCAGTTGTGCAATTGTGTTTGATAAGAAGAGCTCTTCATCCATCATTCATTTATGATCAAATTTTCACGGCTTGTACTCCAAATTGGAAAAAGCATCAAATGTTCTGTATATTTAAAGACGGTTTCTGTAGTTTAATGCCATAGGCATGATTGTTTAAATGCTTTCTGCTCATGTGCAATTTGAGGTGGTCATGTGGTTTAAGGTGATGAATGTCAATCCACCAAAAGTGAAATCTATCATTGAAACTCACCGGCCGTGGCAAGTACTGTATATTGCAGCAGATATCATGTCACACAGAATTTGAAAAAAAAGTTTGGACTGAAATTAGAATAGGTCTTAACTTTCGTTTTCAATCATCATCTTTTTCTGTCATGTATTATAGAGAGAGAATTCTATTGTTAATATTAGTGCACGCTCACACACTAGGCTTAGTACTCGCAATGCTACTTTTGCAAGGCTCTAAGCCTTGCTTGGTTATCCAAAAAGTTAATGATAGTTAGCCTCTCGTATTCATGCTTAAAGCTGGTTATACGAGGGTGCACTGCAATCTATATTTGTGAAATAGGGTGGCCAAATCTTGGTTTTGCAATGGATGGCACGAAGTATCAACTGTCGCTAGCACATGCATGGCTTATGCTTGTTTTCAACAAATTGTACAGGGCCTCCAAAAAATTGAAACTAGAAGATCTTGTTAAACCTTTCTCAAATAATCCTGCTGGTTGTTTTTGAATTTTGGTTTGCTAGGTGGGAGTTTGCCTACCACGGTGGTTGACTAAAAGGAATCTAAACATAGGTAGATGTGGAGGATTATATGATGCAAAAAAAAGACATCCTGACTGCAATGGTTCTTCTTTTACGTTTGTAATATTAATCAAAGACTCTTTCCTATGATTTTGTAAGGAAACAAATCAAGTGATGTCCAACTAGAAAGTGTGATCGTAATCATCTGATTAATTTTTTGTCCTTCGTAAAAGTAATTGTACACATGGAGTAATTAAAGATGGGATTATACTTGAAGACTAAAATTCATATATAGAATGACATCTGTGAAATACTAAGGTGAAATAATATATATATTTTTTGGTTTTTTTGTATTTCTCCTGTTTGCACTTGTAAGTTTATCCCTCTCGTGTTCCATCATCTCTTGTGCTTTGAGATGGAGATTTATTTCTATATCATGTTATAGACAAGCAAGCACTCAAATCACATTCTTGCAGAAAATTTTGAAAATAAAATCTGCCATGGTGCGAAACATAATAAGAATTGAGGTTTCTTCTAATTAGAGGCGAGGCTCCAAGAGAAGTGAAAAAAAGTGATTTTGTGCTTGTGTGTGAGTGGATCTTCATTCATTGTGACCTTCTTCGGCTCTGCCCTCATATTTCAACCACCAGTCTTGACGCTTCAATCTATTCTTGTAATATCTTATGCAAACCATGTTTCTAGCCATTTCAACGTTAGTTCAAATCCCCAGCACATACAAAGAACACTAATCCCCTTTGTTTGGACATATTGCTCTCAAGTGTCGTGCTAAATCTCTTATAAAGAAGCCACATCACAATTCTGGATTTTTCTTCGTTCGCGTGAGTTATATGCTTGTGGATGAGCATCATGATTGGGTTAAAACTTCTCTTCTCAATCAAGTCAACACGATATTATTGTTGTGTATGCTTGTTTTAATCAAAGGAAATACGCATTCTTGGAAGCTTTATCACTTCCATAGACGAAAAATGACACACTAATTTGAGGGAGAAAACTCTATTTGATATCTTCACACACTCAAACACTAGGACCAAGATGGGGTCTGTACTAGTGGACCATAGAAACCCTGAGATTCATACATGAATGAGGGTGAAAAGGCTACTATTCAACCACATCCCTCACAGGCATGGCAGAGGGGAGTGATTAATGTTGCATGTTTTGTTTTACTCTTTTTGATCTACCCTAAGTCATTCTGGGCTCTTTTTTGCTACAACTAAGAACAACTTTTGATTCTAAAAGGATTTTTTTTGAAAAACTAAAGACAGATAATGTAAGAAGATAGCGCCAAACATGTAAACTGATTCTATTTAGTTGCGAAGCATGTTCACATATCATTATTTCCCTTTTAAAGGCTTCCCAAAAAAATTTGTTTCCGTGAAAGGGATACTTCTAATAGTTTTTTGAAACTGACCAATGGGCTGCATTTCCCCTAGCAAGAGGGTGCATGGTACAACAAGAAAAGGGGGGAGATTGTCTCATGCTAAAAAAAATGGGAGGAGGAGCCGCACTAGGTTCACCACCAGGAGCTACATCATGACCAATGAAACCACCACAGATCAAGGCAGGTAAATTTTAAGGAGAGAAAGATGAAGACCAAATATGTCATTTAGCCCAATTTGAAGCTAGATGGGTAGCGAATGGATATGATGCTATCTATGTATGGAGGTATGATTAAGATGATGTAGTTCGCTATCTCACTAATGAAAGCAACAATGAATTGGTATAGCCAGTTCTAGTAATGCCACTTTATCACATTTGATAAGGTAATCAAAGCATATATAGTGAGGTTTATAACAAAAGACACCTGGTGATGTCTTGAAGGAATCAAGAAGGTCAAACAAGGAGACCGGTTAAAGGAAGACTACGCTGAGAAGTTCAAGAGCTTGATGGAGAGATTGTAAGGACCAAACTTACCACATTTGAGATGTTGCCAGTAGAGTACTTCTTGAAGGGACTACAAGGGCCTATCAAGACAACATACACTGGTTCAAAACAACTAGGTTGAGCCAAGATTGGGGTGACCATGAAGTCATCAAAGGAAAGAAAAGGATAATAATTTCTATGGTAAAAGACGTCAACCTGAACCAAGCCTACAAACCACTCTGGACACAAACCCACAAAATCACTCCGAACACAAATTTAGCAACAAAAATCGAAGATTCAAAAGAAGAAGAATTTCTGAAGGCTAGTCCTCATACTGGATGCATTTTTGACATAGATGTGCTAGCAGAGCAATAGGAGCATGTGGCAAGCGCAAGTAAAGCCAGCCAAGCTGCTTACTAAGGAAGAGGTGCTACAGATAGAAAGGCAATAGTAGGAAGACCTACATCACATGCGATAGAAAATAGGGAAGGAAGCCATAACCATGGTAGAAAAGAGTCATAAAGCAAATGAGAAAAAGCAACAGAATCGAGGAACAAGAATTGCAAGAGTTAATACTAGGTTCATCCAACAAAGCCAAGGAAAATCAAAGTTGGTAACGAATTGCTTGAAGCATTCAAGCAGCAACTATTAGCATTGTTGATTGACTACAAAGACACATTTGCATGGGAATATACAAACACGAAGGGCATTGATGCAATGTTCTACCTACATACGATTCATCTACAAAAAGATGCTCTATCAATAGTGTCTGAGAATCTAATACTTACTTCACATTCAACAAAATTTTAACTTATGAAAGGAGAGAGTTTTCTTTAAGATATTTTTGAAGAGGAGACTAGAGGTTGTGTCGAGCTGATTTCATTGCACATTCACACATTAGAATATTGAAAACCATGCACATAATTCAAAGAGAATACCACAATCAAGATTGACAACTTGGTGAGGACCGACGGATGTGCTTGGAACCGGTCCTCCCTTTGAAAGGTCTTTGTAGTATAATTCTCTCTTGAAGAGAGCTTTGATTACAACACAACTTGTGCTTTTGCGGAGCTTTCCTCGAGCCAAGAAGATGGTGTTCTTCAAGATTCCATGCTGTAACCCTCCTCCCAAGCCCTAAACACCCCAGTGGGGAGAAAGTACTGCGTGGTAATAGGTAGATGATGGTGGTGAAAGAAGTATTTTTCAAGCAAGAGAATTTGTACTTTGTATGTGCTTACTCATTGGGCAAGCTCTTAGCATAGATTAACATAATAGAGTAGTGGAGATGAAGAATAAGGTGAAGCTTTAACTTGCTTGTATTTACATCCATAGCTTAGCTCTCGAGCATAGAATCCGTCTCTAGAGCTCCCAGGGGAGAGAGAGAGAGAGAGAGAGAGAGAGAGAGAGAGAGAGAGAGAGAGAGAAGGAGAGAGAGCGAGCTTCTTTGTCCACACTTAGCACTTGAGAGTGTGTGAATGAGGGAGAAGAGGAGAGAAAAATTCCCAACAATCCATTCCTTTTAAATCATCCAAAACTTGCTAATAAACTTTAAAAGGAATGCTTACCACTTGTCTAATGAGAAATGAACACCCAAAAATGAAACTTATGCATACTCAAACACTTGTTCCCAATTTCTAAGCTTAAGCAAGTCTCCCCTCATTCTCTTGGAACTTTCTTGGCAAGAGTACACACCACACACACACACTTGTTGAGTTCACACAAAGCAAATATGTGCTACTTTGGACATGTAGCCTAACCAAGTTTAGAAAAGAAGGACTAGAGTCAACTTTCTAAATAAAAAAGGATTGGTCTAACTTTAGAGCTTAGCTTTTTTTTAAAAACTTATTAAAAGCCATAAACTTACCTTTTAATTAATTAGCTCGGGTGCAAGACCTTCGCACAAACCTTGGAGGCTTTATGGAGCTGACTCAGGCTACAACCTACTTGCTAATTTAGGACCTGGTAAATTAGGATGAAATTTGGTAAAAAATAAAACTCACCCTTGGGATTTAAAGCTTTAACTCTTGTGAGAAACCTTAGCACAATGTTTTGGAGATCCTACACTTCATACTTAGATTCTAAAGAGTTATTTTAATGACTTGAACTTAGCACAATTACTTTTTATTTTTAGACTCCTATAATTGCTCTAGGTCATCTCCTTTGTCTTTCTCAGGATATATTCATCCTTCCTTGACCTATAATTATGATTGAGATAACTTAAATAGCAGTTAAACTTGCTCTTTTGTGGACTTCTCCCCTTTTGGTCCCAAGCCTTTGGCCGAGTTGATCCATAAGCACTTAATTTAACTTCACTTGTTCTCTTCTATTTTTTCCAAATTCAAGTGACTAAATTTAAGATGCAAAATACTTTTAGAAGGTTAAAAATTAATTTTTATGACATTACCTCTCCCTTGAATCATAGTCATCCAAAATTCTTTATGAAACATACTTGTTCATACCGGATTCTAACCTTTGACAAGAGTCATTGTAAGTATTTACATTATCCTTTAGGTGGATGTCTTGCATCCACCTTGCATCTTTGAAAGGATAGTTCTTGTATTTGACAAGATATCATCGGTGGATACTCTTACCACTTCTTAAAACCTTTTCGTGATATCATAGAATGCTCTCTGGATGCAAGATCTCCTCTTGACCTTCAACAAACTCAAGCGGTTCTTCAATTACCATCTCTTTGGGTGGCTCGCCCTTATAAGATTTCAAGAGGCTCACATGAAAGGCATTATGAATGAGCCAAGTGCTAGGCAACCTTACTTTGTAAGCTGTTTCATTGATAGGCTTAACAATTTGAAATGGGCCATAATATCTTTTTGCTAAATTAGCATAATATTTTTGGTGAACCATTGGGCATCCTTGTGTTCCTTTGCCGTAGTATAGCTTAGGTGTACTTTGGAAAACTTGAGCAATACCTCATCATTCTCTATGAAGATCATGGATTGTTTATGCTTATCAGCAACAGCCTTTTGCTTTTGTTGCACGATGGATACTGTTTTCTTAATCTTCTGAAAATATCCTTTAAGGTCTCTACTATACTCATCAACAAAAAATATCTTCTCGAGTGTTTTGACTATCAACGGGAGCTTGGGTCTTCCTTCATTTACCTCAAATGGTGTCTTTCCTGTAGAAGTATGGACAGTGTTATTGTACACATATCTACTAAGGATAAGTACTTTTTCCATTAATCTCTTTGATCTACTTTCATAACATAGGCTTTTAGTAGATCAATAATAGTTAACTTTTCTATCTCACTTTGGTCATCCATTTGTGGGTTTTATGCTGAGGAGAAATTCAAGTTAGTACCTAGATGCTCAAAGAGACCCTTCCAAAAACTGCTGGTCATTCTTGGCTACTATGGATGTTGGTAAGCCATGGTACTTAAAGACCTGTGAGATAAAGAGGGCTACCATATGGTGTGCTTTAATAGTCTTTTTAACCAATATAAAATACTCTTGTTTGTTAAACCGGCCTACTACTGTCTATATTCCCATATTCCCATATTCCCATGAAGGGATCTTGGAAATCCAAAGATGAAATCCATGGATATACTTTCCCATGGGGATAAGGTAGAACATGATATTCACACATAACCTTTTCACATAAGCTATGTGTAATGCATAGCCTATTGCCATAGAGAAAATAAACATCTTGAATATTATATGGTTCCTCTTTCTTTCCTAGTGCAGTAGGTGACATTATATCTTTGAAGCCTAGATTTGTAGCGTACTCATCTATTATAGATGATATATCATTGCGAGTAGCTATTGATACAACATTCACCTTTGGTCTTCGTGAAAGAGTATCGGCCACTTGGTCGTGCTTACCAACCATATGAGCAATATGAAAGTTAAAATGTGAAGTATTTGTCCACCCCATTTTTTAATTATAATTTAGTTTGCGCCAAAAAGTACTTCAGATTTTGGTGATCTGTGCACAAAATAAATGGAGTGCCTAGGAGAGAATGCTTCCATGCATCTAGGATATGTAAAATAGCTACCAACTCTTTTTCATATACACTAAATTCATTTCTTGGTCATCCAATCTTGTACTTTCATATGTTAACGCGTGCCTTTCTTGAAGAAAAACAACTCCAAGGCATTGTCCACAAGCATTACATGGACTTCAAAAGGCTTTGAAAGGTCTAGTAATATTAACTTTGATTGAGAGGTAAGCTTTGCTCTAACATTTTCAAAAGATTCATTCTCTTTTGTAGTCTATAAAAATTTAATGTTCTTTTTTGTCAAATCATACAATGACCCTACTAGAACGAGAATTTTTCTATGAAGCGTCCATATGCACACATTCCTATAAAGCTTCTCAATTCATGTAGAATTGTTTGGTATAGGCCATCCTTTTATTACCTCCAATTTTTAAAGGTCCATTCAAAAACCTGCTTGGAAGATAATGTGACCTAGATATTGATTCTCCTTATTAAAAAAAACTTACTTTTCTTTTGATTAATATAAAGCTTATTGTCTCTCAAACTTGAAATATTACTTGAAGATGCTATTTATGTTCAAGTGGATGATGATCTCCTCAAAGAACATTCTCATAAAGTTTTGATGAGGTCTAAAGAGCCTCTTCTCAATAGACTTTGATTAGATGATGATGTCCTCAAATAACACTCCTGTGAAGCTTTGATGAGGTCCAAAGAGCCTCTTCATCATTCAATTAAAGGTAGCTAGCACATTGGTGAGCCCAAAAGGGAGTACCAAGAATTAATATGGGCCAAAAGTTATTTGAAAGGCCATCTTATGAATGTCTTCAAGCACAATCCTTATCTGATGATAACAACTTTTGAGATCTATTCTACTGAAGTAGATAGATTGTAACTTATCAAATAGATCTTCTATCTTGAGAACAAGAAATCTGTTCTTTATGGTTATCTGATTAAGCACTTGATAGTCCACACACATTCTATAAGTACCATCTTTCTTTTTTACTAGTAGAATCGGTAAACAAAATGGAGATGAACTTAACCATCCTTTTTTCCACAAGTTAGTTCACTTGCCTCATAATATCCTATTGTTGAGGCCAAGAGATTCGATAAGGAGGCTTATTAGGAGCTGAACTACCAAGTAGAAGCCCTATGGAATGATAATCTTGTCCTCTTTTGGGAGATATCTCTTCAAGAACGTCATCCATAAACACATCTTGAAACTCATTTAGGATACTAGAGAATTCTAACTCCTCTTTAGTTTCATCTTTTATTTCATTAGGAACACATCATCTTTCTTAGACTCCTTGAAAAAAACCATGTAACAAGAAAGAGAACTTTTCATTACTTTGTCTAAATTTTGACTCTATACAAGTGGTATAGGGTTGCCTGCACTATTTACATCAAGTGAAGCATCCTTGCCTATGTAGAAAAAGAGTACTTTACTTTAAGGAAACTTCATAGTTGCAACCATGCGATCAAACCATGATACCCCGAGGATAAAAAATTCATGCTTGAGTGGAGAGATGAAGAAATATTCTTTGTCCACATCACTTTGTAGAGAGAGCCTTAGCCTCCAAATCAATCATAGTGACTGAGGCCTCTTGCCCTTTGAAAGCTCCATCTGCTTTTCCCATATTCCCCATCTTGAAGTCATGAACTCCTAGGTTAGTAGCTAGCTTAATAGAAACAAACTTATGGGTGGAGCCAGGATTACGTTGTTTAAAAGAATCATGATCTCTTACCTTTCCCTAAGCGTAAGAGAGTGATGCTCCTTTGCAATGGCCTTCCTATTTTAGAGCTTCCACCATGGCGGCTCTAGGAGGATCATTACGTTCACTTCTTCTGGGACATGCCTGAGAAACATGACCTTGCTCCCCACACTTAAAACACTTGTTATCTTTATGATAACACTCTAACAATCAACTTCTTCAGGTGATAGTTTTCTTTTACCTTTGTAGTCTTTTTCTTTGCTTTTCCTTCATTGTTGTTGTTGTTATTATTAGCCTTGGGATGATTCTATGTCGCACTGTTCTTCCAATTTGGCTTAGCTAGTTCCTTGCTTCTGTGGTTTGGATCTCTTCTTACTCCCTTGTTGAAAATGAATCCTTGAGGCAAGCATAGTGTGATGTATGACTGTTGAGATAGTCTTAGGTCTTTCTGAGTTGACATACTCACTAATCTCCTCAGAGAGGCCAATACAAAATTTTTGCTTTTGTTTTGCAACGTCTATCTTCTTGTAGATAATGGCTTTGAGATGTAACTCCCAAAACTTATCCACTTACTTTTGAATAGACTCAATTGGAACCATTTTAAAACTTTACCATTTTGTGAGGACTTTGTCTGTCTTTGGCATCTTTTGCAAGGAATTTCTTCATAATAGCAATCCTCAAAGCTTTCCATGTCTTTGGATATTCACCTTGAGCATATAGGTTTTCCCACCATTGATAGATTGATTTTTGAAAATGCATAGAAACATTTCGGAGCTTTGAAGATTTTGAAGAAACCTTCATCTCCAAAAGCCATGTTGAATTATCGGATAAAAGTCAACACTTTATTAGTTTCTCCAAAGGTTCCATCATAGGCAAGGGAAGTGAGGTTCTTTCCTTCCTCATTGAACTCTTTTAGCTTTTGTGACCTCTTTTATGCCACATAACTCCTCCGGTTACCACTTGTCTCTCTTGGGTGGCAAGTCATTGTTCTCCTTGTCAGAAGATGGCGATGATGAAGAGGAAGAGGAAGAAGAAGGCGAGGATGGTGAATGCTTTCTTTGCTTCCTCTTGCTTGGATTTCTTTCTGTCTTATTTTTATTTTCATGGGAACGATTGCTTGATGATCCTCTTGTTTTTGGGAGTACTAGGTGACCGCCATGCTCACCATCTTCTTGAGACAACATCACTTTTAGAGGTAGGAGGGGTGTTGCTTTCATACCTCTCCCTTGAAAGTTCAAGATGCACTTATTCTTCTCAAACAATTTTCCTTAGAGGTCCTTCCAGTATCTCCTCTTCATTACCCAAAGAGATTCCTCTTTTGGAGGTCTCACTAGGAGGCCTCATAGAAACTCTTCTTCTTGGGCACTTAGGGGAATTTGAAGGGCTTGAATTTGGCTTTGAACCTTTGCTTGCAAAATAGGGTTTCCCATTGCCTCTTGTAACTTGCCAACAAGATAGTTTACAACATTGAGGCCATCATCAAGAGTTACACCATGAGCTAGATCTAAGTTGTCAATATTAATTACATTCTCTTGATTATGTTGTGTCATGGTTGAATTTCCTTGAATGTGTATGCTAAATCTTTCCTTGGCACTTCCAAAACTTTGGCTACTATTCTTCTTATCCCTCAAAAATAAGAACTCGAGTAACTACATTTGTGATTTATAATATTGTTAATTACAAAGAGTAGTGGAGTGGGTTTAACAGTGCTAAGTTGACACTAGTACCTATCAAGCATGCTAATAGCTCAAGAATGGTTAAGCCATAGGCAAGTCCCAAAAGACTCCATTATGAAGACCATAGTTCCCGATGGTGTCCCCGTACCTTGTGCTAATTGTAATAATAAATCTCATTAGTCCCACATGTGAAAGAGGTATTTTTCAAGCAAGAAAATATGTACTTTGAATACGCTTACTCATCGGGCAAGCTCTTAGCATAGATTAACATAATAAAGTAGTAGATATGCAGAAGAAGGTGAAGCTTTCACTTGCTTGGATTTACATCCATAGCTACCTAGAGCTCCCATGAGAGAGAGAGAGAGAGAGAGAGAGAGAGAGAGAGAGAGAGAGAGAGAGAGAGAGAGAGATTCTTTGGCCACACTTAGCACTTGAGAGTGTGTGAATTTGCTAATAAACTTTAAAAGGAATGATGACCACTTGTCTAATGAGAAGTGAACACCCAAAAATGAAACTTATGCATAAACACTTGTTCCCAATTTCTAAGCTTAAGCAAGTTGCCCCCATTCTCTTGGACTTTTCTTGGCAAGAGTACACACCACACACACCTACACACACTTGTTGAGTTCACACAAATCAAATATGTGCTACTTTGGACATGTGGCCTAGTCAAGTTTAAAAAAGAAGGACTAGAGTCAACTTTGTAAATAAAAAAGGATTGATCTAACCTTAGAGCTTAGCTTTTTTATTTTACTTATTAAAAGCCATAAACTTACCCTTTGATTAATTAGCTTGGGTACAAGACCTTCACACAAATCTTGGAGGCTTTATGAAGCTGACTCAGGCTACAACCTACCTGCTAATTTAGGACCTACTAAATTAGGATGAAATTTGGTAAAAAATAAAACTCACCCTTGGGCTTTAAAGCTTCACCTTTTGTGGGAAACCTTAGTAGAATGTTGTGGAGGTGCCACCAAACTGCTCCCAAAACTTGCTAAATTTAAACTATTTGTGGCAAGTTAAAAATTTACCCCAAGGGATCCCAGACTTATACTTTCTACTCTCTTAATTATTTTTAGCCATGTTAACAAACTTTATGTATGTACTTAGTGTATGATTTGGCAATTCAAAACCTTAGTTGTCACTCCTATTAGCCTTTGAAAATTGGCTCTTAAGTATCTACACCCACGACTTGAAGTGGTTAATTATAGAGAGTAGTGGAGTAGGTCTAACATAGCAGAGTTGCCGAGGGCTAGCTCCTTTTGGACTTCTTATGGCTCAATAATGGTAAAGCCATAGGCAAGTCTAAAAAGACTCCATTATTAAGTCCAAAGCTCCCGAGGTGTGCACCATATCCCCCATAGTGGGCTCAACAAAACTGATAATAGATCCCAGTTCCACTTACCCTAATATAATTAACAACCATTTATAGGCTACTTAAGTACCTCTCTTCTTAAGCAAGAAAAGAGAAACCAAATGCTCTGATACCAATGTAATGGAATTTGGTCTATTAACTTGAGAGTAGCGAAAATTAAAGAGAGTACCTTTGAGAAATTACTTTGTGAGCATAGCGGGAGAGAATAATTGAAGTTAGCAACATAAACATAGCATTTAGTTAACTTGGCATGAACAATAATTTTGCAAGAGAGAGAATTTAAAGAACATGACAACATTTGAGGACCGGATTTATGTGGAGCCAATCTCCCCTCCATTAGGCATTTGTATTATGATTTGTCCCATCAAGAGAAACTTATTACAATACAATCTTTGTGTTCCTTGTGACCTAGGTGATGCAATGAAGATAAAAATCTTCATGCATCACGAGCATAACATAAACTTTGAAGAAAGCATTAACTATCCCAAGCCTCGGTCCCCAAGCCTCGGTCCCAAGACCTCAAACACCTTCGAAGGTGGAGAGAGCTGGTAGGGAATGAGGGTAGGGAAGAGGAAGAAGAAACATTTCATAGGAAAAAGAATTAGTTCCTCACTTATCATCACTCTTCTTGCTAGCATACATAATAGCATAGTAATGAAAATGGAAAAGATGGCAAGCTTAAGCATTGAAGCATGGCTCTTGGTTGGATTTGCACTCCATAGCCAAGAGTGTTGGTGTAGGCTCTCAACCTCTACTTGCTTGGAGAAGGAGAGGGAGCTCTTGCACTTTGCACTTCACACAATGAGAGTGTGTGTGAGTGTGTGTGGGAGAGTATACCCCCTAAGAAACCCCCTAGCTTGCTTTTGTCGACCCCCCCTTGGAGCTCATGCTTGAAGCTCATTGGACCCCTCCAGGCCTAGCAAATCATAAGCAGGAGTCAACCAAGCAACAAGGGTAGCCGTGGGACAAGTGTCCCGCTTTTCCTTTGAGAGAGAGGACTTGATAAATGCAAAATCAATTAATTAAATCTGCTAAATTATCATTGGACTCCTTTGGTGGCCAACCAATAGGCTTCAAGCACACCATGAGGGCAACATGAGGAGGAACTTGACAAGTGTCACTTTTGCTTTCTTTGTACCAAGCATGCCTTGTGTGAGTATGAGGGTGTTCTCTCTCATCCCCTCTCTTGTGGGGCTCATCCCCCTCCTTGTAGGGATTGAATCTTGACTTTTCTACACCTCAAGCTTAGGCCCGTTCCCACCACAAGCTTGGCCCTTAAGCACTTCAAGCTTGGGTTGGGTTCTCACCTCAAGTACAGCCCTAGCATCTCAAGCATGACAAGCACCTCAAGCACTTTAATCATCAAGTACGCAAGCATCTCAAGCACCTCATTCATCAGGCACATCAAGCACCTCAGTCATCAGGCACATCAAGCACCTTAGTCCTTAAGCTTGGGTCGGGTTCCCACCTCAAGCTCAGTCCTAGCTTACCTAAGGTCAAAGGACTTTTACACTCATTATTGGAGGTCTTCAATGAAGTTAACCCTAGGGTCTTATGCTCCATTGGTTAGCCTTGCTCTTTGATAGACAATCTCTCCTTTGGGCCCCTTTACCATTGGCCCCGTGTTGAGATAGATCCATAAGCACATGTTTATATCCTAACCCTTGTCCTCATTTATTCTCCCACATTAATGATCAGTTTAATATGAGAAAATCATTTGGGTTGGTTAGATATTAGATTTTATGACATTAGGATTCCTTATAAGACCCATGCAAAGTCCATATTTCTCCTAATGAGTTAGAAAAGATGGCCAAGCATTGGTTTTAAGATCATTGCACAAAAAACGATGTTGACCCTAATGCAGCAACTTGGGATTATCTCAAGACTCAATTGAAGAAGAACTATTAGAACAAAGTATATCATTCGGACCGTATGAATAAGTTTCTTGATTGTACTCAAGGGACCATATATCTAGAGT
This sequence comes from Adiantum capillus-veneris, assembly GCF_014529385.1. NCBI lineage: Eukaryota > Viridiplantae > Streptophyta > Polypodiopsida > Polypodiales > Pteridaceae > Adiantum > Adiantum capillus-veneris. The sequence continues at coordinate 8,266,099 of NC_140946.1, read as the reverse complement.
CATATTATCAACATTTCTTGATCCTTGTCAAATATGCTCCAACAGGGATGACTCAAGAACTTTGGAAATTTTACACCTAGACCCTACACTAACACCAAGAAACCTTGCCTCGAACCCCCTAGCACTACTTTCCCCAACCCTACACCATACACATGTTTTTTAATTTTATTTTGTCATAAACCTATGAAGACTCCCTTCTGCCCTCCTTTCGTAGATCTCTATTGTAGCCCAATTTATTTGTTTACCGATATCGCAACATCTCTATCGGCTCCCGTATGCTGGGATTCATAACTAGTATTTTGATTTGCTTTAAGTTGTCAACGCTTCTCGTAGCACACGTAGTCTGACATGGTTTTTATGAATTTTTTTCATACGTACTCAACATAATATTTCTCGCAATTTTGTCCACATTGTACTAAATGATTTTAATTAGCAAATACCCCCACTAAAATCTTCAGCTATAACCACTTTCTACATTGTGTATCATGATACTACATCATTTTTTGTGATTTGTTCAAGTTAAAACAAGTCATGAACTCATTTGTAGGGATTGAAATTTGATGTACTTGCAACTTTATGATAATTTTTCTTGCTAAATCCTCTCATATTTTTCTACTTCTTAATTCTAGTAAAAGTTGCTCCACATGAATATCTTTATTACATTCACCACACTTTTAGGGCAGCAATATTACTATTTATCCCGCCAACATTCACCCACATGAGATTATTTCAACTACTTGTTTCATGTCCAATCATTCACAAAGAGCCATGCAGATCGAGTTTATTATAAGCATAGCATTAATGCCAAATAGGTGCTTATTCGACTGAGTATACTAACCCTTTTATACAAGACAGGGCTACCTTATCTTCTTGCACAATCTAAGCAGGATAATCCCACTTTCCCATCAATCAAAGGCTAATCATGGTAGACCTTGATAAGTAGTCAACATAATTTTGTCTTTTCTATCAAGTTGTTCGATTCATGTAATGAGTCCAGCAAAATGTCATACTTACATCTTTTACTTTGGCCAACTGCAACAACTTGTAGCTTTGTTCTTGTTTTTTGTTTTGGTTAGTGGCACTAGTTGATCTATGCTATTAAATTAAAACTGCATAATTTTTCTTTCCATTCGGTTGTCTCACATTTGTCTCAGTTGTATACTACTCCCTTCTTTAGTTGTCATTGCAAAGTTCATCGCCATCTATTAATCCCAAACTAACATATTTTGGATCTATTAGCTATACTTTGGTGTAAGTTTGTTAGTGGCAGCACTTGTACCTCTCCCATTCGCCAACAATGGTATATATATTTTCAAATACATTATACCCTCCTGGTATGTACATCAAATACTTCATTTCTCTTTTCCTATTTTAATTCTCTGCATTGTGTTCTAAGCTGAATACTCAAACACTGCTAAGGTCATGGCTTCTAATTGTATTGAAAGGGATTTTCATTGAGATAATTTTTCAATAAGCTATGCAGCTACTCATGTGAGCTAAGGTGCTCTCAGATAGTGAACAACAATTTGTAAGTACTTTGATATACTCCAAAGTGGTGTCAAACACATAGTAAATATTTTTTTCCTTTATTTCTTCTCTAGTCCATTGGTCACAAGCACACAGATTTTCCGGTTTAGCCACTGTGTCAATGCTCATCCTAGTATAGATTCATCGATTTAGGTAACACCACTTGTTAGTGCAGATTCGCCGGTTTAGGCACCACATTGTTAAATAAGACATTTACTGTTTTTTAACAATATTAAGTGTAGATCCGCCGATTTAGACAACACGTCGGGTGTAGATCCACCAATTTAGGCAACATCAATCAAAAAATCATGCTGCAGTTGCTAGCCACCACTGTCCCGAGCATGCTTTTACCCGGGTATACAAAATGAAGGATATTTGGATTTGGATTTGAAATGAGTATATGTTGGCAGATATTTGGATTTGGATTTGGAATTGGTATATGATTCTTTTCTATCACGATAGTCTTTAAGGTCAGCGGTTTTCCAACTCTTGCAGTCACTATCCCAAAAGTGCCCAGGTCGATTCATACCCTTATTGTTCAGCTTCCTGGTTGTTTCTATCCAATAGGGATTTTGTGGCAGATCTATAACTTTGGAGAACCAGGGGGACCAATGTAAAATGGAGTTCTTGAAGTATCTGGTTTCTTCCCCCCACTTTAAGAATCCTGCTGCTCTATTGCATTTTCTTACCAGTTCTCGTGAGCTGCTCCCTAGTCTTAGAGTAGTCCACGTCGGGGCTAATAGTTTGTCATGAACCTCTACCCCTCTCCACTTTCCACCTTTCGAGCCAAGTTTACCTGCTTCTATCATATCTCTGATCATGACAGGCCAATCTTGATCCTGTTTAGCCAGGGAGACAATAAATTTGGCACAGCAAGCTTCTGCATGGGCCAAGGGTTGAGAATTCTGAGGCCTCCTTGATTCACCGACCGAGTAACTGATTCCCAACAGGCCCATTGCCATGGCCTGGAGGATTTTGTATTGTTTTCCACAAAAACCTTTTTACTGGTTTTAAGAACTCTTTTCAATGACACTTAGCCATCTTGAAAATTGAGCTAGTGAAGGCAATATAAGGGATCATAAAGGCATTAATCTCTTTTATCCGACTTGGGAATGGGAGAAGAGCATACTCCCATCTACTCATTTTTGTTTTGATTTTCTCAAACACCCACTCAAATCTTTGCTTGTGAGTTACTTCCACCCCCCAAGGGGGCTCCCAGATGTCTGAAGATATTCCCTTTTGTGACAATCTCCCTCGACCAGTCAGAAGGGTCAAATGAGTCATTTTTCGATAGGGAGATCAGCCTTGACTTCTCTATATTACACTGGGACCCCGAAGCTACTGAGAATATTTGTACAATCTCTAGAGCTTTCCTGATGACCTGGGGGCACGCCGGAGAGAATCGTCTGCAAATAGCTTTGCTAGTAGTTGGCTATTTCCTGGTAAAGCCAGGCCTTGCAACTCCCTCGTTCCACACTAGCTTTGAGCGTCGTGATTAGAGGATGTGATTCTATTGTAAGCAAGGGGACCAGAAGTCATCCTTGCTTAATAGACCTTTTAGCCTCAAAAGAGCCCACAATTCTATCATTAAATAGGAGCTCTGACTGGCTTCCAGCACCCAGTACTCATACCATACGACATAGGCGAGGCCCAAAGCCCAGAGCTTTCATGACGGCTTCTATGTATGTCCATGTTATTTTGTCATAATCCTTATCAAGGTCCAACTGCAGCAGAATGCACTCTTGCTTTGTGAAAGTTGTGTATTCGATGCCCACCATTGCTGCCAAGATGTTATCGTAAATGGACCTTCCTTTGATGAACCCATGTTGATGGGGAGAGATGATCTTGGTTAGTAGGGGGGCTAGTCTGAGGGCTACTGCTTTAGCAATAATTTTGTAGGCCACTAACATCATCGTTATAGGGTGCCAATGTTTCAATTGAGAACAGCAAATCTGTTTAGGGATGGGTTTGATAAGCCCTCTCTTAACACTTATCTCCAACGACCCTTCGACAATGGCTTTATTGGCCAACCTTGTGACTGGGACCTTGAGATCATCCCAAAATTCTCTAACGAATTCCACCGTCATCCCATCCCAACCATGGGACTTTTCCTTTCCAAGGGCTTGCAATGCTAGTGAACATTCGTCTTCAGAAAATGCCCCTTCCAAGCTATTAGCTTCTGAGTGGGGAATCTTCCTCTTGACACTTGAAGTAAGGTCCCTCTGGCTTCTTCCACTTCCTGGGACTAGATCTCTGGCCATCCAATGATTTGACTAAGATAGCTCAACATCAGACCAACCATCTCATCTTGTTTATGAACTTCTATCCCTTTCTCATCATATAGCGAGCGGATTGGCCCCGGCTCTTCTTGATTTTTAAGGCCCTAAAGAACTAAGCTTGATTAGAGGCTTCAGGTTGTAGGAAAGTCTCCCTGGAGAGAAACCTTGCCTTTCTGATAACTTGTAGCTGCTCATTTGCAAGGCTAGATTTGGCTTCGAGCCATCGTTTGTGCTCCTCCTCAGTAGCAAGCCCCTTGGGTAAGCTATTGTACCTCCGCTGTAAGATGCAAAAGGTGCACCTCCCTAGCTTTTTTGAGTTGGGGGCCCGAGGTTTTGATTGCTTTCTGGATACTCCGAGAAAATAGGTCCCAAGCATTGTGTTTTTTGAGGTCGACATCTTTTTTCAGCTTACCCAGTGCCCTCTTGGTTAGATTCTTGAAAAGAGGGTCTTTGAATAGGTGTGCCGGCTCTGTTACTAATAGTCTTTTCCCACCTCTTGGGATCTGCTCCTCCCCTTTATTCTTCTTGAAATGTATGTGCAGAGGTATGTGATTTGAAAGGCTTTTTGTTGGGAATACCTTCATCTCCATCAACATCGGTATCCAGTCAGCTTGGTGTAAGCAATAACATATGTCCAGCCTGGAGGCAGTGTGGGCATGCTGGAGACTTGTGCAGGTGAAACCAGGCATGCTGTTCCACGGGCCGACTTCCCATAAGTCGTTCATCGCCCACTTTTTGCACAAACTGTGCCATTAAGACCTTTTCGATCCAGTCAACATACTGGAGGATCCTGTTTTATCCCTGCTCTTGTCTACCATATTGAAGTCGCCAACCAACAACCACTCACCTTCAATAGGAGTATCTCTAAGATGCATCCATAATTTAGCTCTTTCTTTTGCATTGCAAAGGGCCGTACACATTCACAATGGTGAAGGGATGCCCTTCCCATTTGATTCTAATCCCCAGGATTGTGCCGGATGGGTGGTTTAGAACCAACTTCGACTCCAATTCCCTGTCCGCAATGCTGAGGACGCCACTAAAACCGTTATTTCCTTCTCCATAGAATACGCGCTTCTTTCCTAGCGCCTTCTTTCTCTTGCTATAGCATCTAAGTGGTGTTCCTGGATGGCCCAACAGTTGACTGCCTTCTCCTTTTTTATTTCCTCCCAGAATAGGGTACTCTTCTTACAGGTTTTCAACCCCTTTACGTTCCAAGATTGAATAGTGAGAGACTTCATCATTAAAGAGGGACTCATTGGGATAGAGGAACGAATTCTTCAGCATCCGAATCATGCCCACCCTTCCTCTCCTTGGTCTCAGGGGAATCTGGGAGTTCCAAGGCAGGGGATTTCTTTTCTTGCAGTGATGCCAATGGATTGTGCAGTGGGACGGTGAACCCCTTCCTTTCAAAGGGGTGGAGCATGGAGCAGATCCTTTCACCTCAAGTGTTCTCATGACTTCAAGCACTTTGGAGTCTCTTGCCACTGGCTTCACCCTTTTGGCTCTTTTCAGACCAGGGACTTGAACAACCGTCACCATTGTCACTGTCATAAATTTTGGGGTAGCAAGCAGGAGTAATGATCCTATTATTATTGCATGCACCTTCAGTGATTCGCTGTATGGGCATCGATTCCTCCACAATCTTTTTCTGCATCTTTATATCCATTTTGTCACATACCATATCATCTTTATCCTTCCCTGCATTTGCCCCTTCGTTTTACTGCCTCCTTGCTTCTTTAACCCTTCCATCGGGGATTCCTTTTCACTGGGGACCTGTGCTGCCGAAGCTGTAGTATCACTAGTCTTCAAGGGGCAATCCTTGGCGAAGTGTCCAAAGTTGTCCCAAAGTTTAGTGGAATAGTAACAAGCCCAGCTCCAACATTGATTAACATGCTCTTAGGTGGCGTTTTAGACACATCCCAGCCTATACAAACCCTGTTTGAGGTTCTCCCAAACCCTCTCTTGCTAGGTATAAATAAGGGAGTGCCCAGTTGACTAGCAAGCATCCTGAGATTTTCCCACAACCAGCTAGGCAGTCCCACAAACTCAACCCAGACCGAATGAAACCCCTGTAGAGATTCAGCTGAGTCGAACACTGGCTCTCAAGGCACCACACAAACCGTAGTTCTATTAAAAACAAGGGGCCCTTTGTCAAGGATCTTTTCTACATCGGAGGCCTCTTTGAATCTCATTGAACAGAATCCTTTAGCTAGGTAAAAAGTACTTCAATTGCTCCTCCATGACCAAGAAATTGTGGGCCCTGAAGCCATTGAATCATCTCAAACCTGTTCGGGATTCTTCCACTGAACCCAAATATAAGCGTTAGCTTACCTTGCCTAGCTAACTGTTTTTTTATAAGTGTTGGTGGAATCGCTATAGTAATAGCCTCGAAAACCTCCACCTGCTGTGGCAAAGACTTTTTTAAAGCAGAGAAGGCCAGATCTGCCAACCCGTCTTCCACCAACCCACTGTAGTCTGCTTGGGAGCAAGTTCTTTTGTTGTTGATAGGGCCGGACTCGATCATTTTGTTGACTTCCTTGAGCTCTTGCTCAAGTCTAGCTCTTGCATTCTGTAGTTTTTTAATATCTCCTTCACTCGACAACCCTTCTGATGGGCCTTTTCCAACGTCCTTAGAGACAGTCCCCTTGAGTATGCTAGCAAACGAAATGTCTGGCCTGCGAGCTGCATATGAACTTGACACCTTATTTATGTTGGTACAAATGGGACCTTGAGGAACCCCATCTTTGAGGGTTTTTACCTCGAATTGAAACCCTTGAGCTGAGTCCATTTTCTCTCTTGATTCCTCAGAGCTTTTCCAATCGAGACAGTTTTGTCCTCTTTCGTGATTGCAGCCCTCAGCGAAATTGGGGCTCGATAATTTCCGCATCATGCAACGGTCGCAAGACCGAGCCATCTCCTTCATCCATCGGCACGGCGAACTCCTTTTCAAGTATTTTTCTAGCCGCTAACATATGTGAGAATTTAACGATATCTTCACTTACGACCAGAGCGTCGAGTTCCATTACCAATAACGCAGACTTATAAAAGGGGTAAAAGGCTTCAAGGAGGTAATAATCGCTCTTAGATAATAATCGCAAGAAGATAACCCCTCTAGATAATAATTGCAAGCCAACACCAAACACAGAGATGCTGCTGTAAGCAAGTGTGGAATTCAACACAAAATGTAGCTCCTAACTGCAAATCTATCCTCCCTATTTACGCAGGCAACCACCTTAAATAGGTGTAGTGAAGGCTAGCACTATATAGCACAAACGATTATTTACTAGATACTAATCGCCATTGCAACAAAGACAATAATCGCTTTCTGAAAACTGTAGTACGCGCAAGCAAGGGCTCTATCGATGGCAGAGAGCGCACCTGATGAGGACCGGATGCGAGAGAAAAACGGGAGCTCAAAGGGGCCTACTTGCAACGGAGTTCTGCTTAAGGGAGATATGCGCAACAAAACTTAGCACATAACAAACGGATAGATAGCTGAGCTGAGATTGTTCCTTCTTGTCGAGTTGAATTGAGGCCAACCGCAAGAAGGCTAGAAGAACACCCACCCGCACACTAGCTGTCTCAGCAAGCTACCAAACACCATCTTACCCTCACTCGCCATTCCCTCGGCCTTATTATCAATTGTTAGTCTTGTAGGCCGTCTGCATACTTTAATATTAATTCTACCTACTCTTTTCCCCTTGTAGAGAGAAATGAACAGGTGGAAAGGTTATCGCGGCTTCTCGTAAAACTGTGCGTGTCCAGCAAGCAAGCCTGCGGCTTCCTTGACGAATCGGAATCGGAATCGGGGCTTTTCACGATCAATCAGTTCATGGCAACTACTGCGCCTGTGGATGTGAAAGAGCTCTCTGGCTCCTTCATCTTTGTGGTTGACGTCCCTGGTTTGAGGAACACAGACGTCAAGGTAATTGAATTCTCTCTGTCTCTCTCTTTCTCTCTCTCTCTCTCTCTCTCTCTCTCTCTGAGGGCGCATGCAGGTTCAATATTACCCATGAATAATCAAGTGGCAGTACTTGTACGTCGTCAGGTCCAAATAGAGAATGACACCATATTGAAGATCAGTGGGGAGAGGAAACGTGATTTGGATGGTCAGGACATGGACATCAAGTATGTTCGTGTGGAAAGGCCTGCTGGAAAATTCATGCGCAAGTTCAATCTACCGAGCCACGTGAATCTGGACAGCATCTCTGCCGCCTGTCAAGATGGAATCCTCACCATCGTAGTCCCAAAAGTGCCTACCCCTGAGCCTCACAGACCTCGAACATTTGATGTTCAGGTGGGCTCTGTGTTGCTGGGTAACACTTGATCCTTGAGGGTTTTTGATTTTGCGTACTTGAAGCCTTCCTGCTGCGGCTAGCCTCACATTTCTCACTGGAGATGAAGCGCCGCCGGGCCCCTGCATATTGACTACTAGTATAGTGTGTGTGTGTGTGTGTGTGTGTGTGTGTGTGTGTGTGCGCGTGTGCGCGCGCGCGCGCGCGCATGGTTTCATTCCAGCTTTCCGTGAGTATGTGGAAATGATCATACAAAATTTCATTCGACACGTTTGTGATGCTAAATGAGACCACACAAAAAGAGCCCTATGGAAAACCTACGTCGAGGAAGAGCAAAACACTAGTTAAACTTTTCATAATTACAATTTTCCAAAGATAAAATAAGTAGATAGTGCACATTCTAAGTGAGTGACATACACAGGCAATTAGTTGACACTCCGTCTCTTCAGAATTTATAAGAAATGGAGGCCCGCAGTGCCGGCCTATCTTGTACTTACAGCTACATGCAAGAATGGCGTAGCAAATCATTGGTAAATTGATATTGGAATTCAGTGTTTTTCATACAATGCATAACATCATGAGCTTTTGCTCGAGAGGCATTGCATATGTAGCTAGGTACGATAAGGGCAGGGAACCACCGGCCCCCACCGGGCCCGGCAGTCCCCTGCCCCCAATCATACCTAGCTAGGTTTTATAGTGCCTCCCTCACAGAAGCTCGTGATGTTGAGATAAGTCACAATGTGAGAATTATTGTGAGAATTTATCCAAAAATTCTTGTGAATGCTCTCAATCCTCATATCGTTACAATTTAGTATAGAAATAGGTGTTCATGGCTTGGTAAATGTTGTTTGCTTACAAAGGTATACTTATCATTTGCTACGTTATAAATTCAACGAAACGTGAATATGTAATAGACAACAGTATTGATCTCATCATCAAAACTTATATTTGCTTTGAGTGTGTAATTTCTAATTTGGTGGAGGAGCTTATACGACCAAAATCCAAACATTAGTTAAAATGTTTATTCGTCTATATGCATCTTTCAAACAGTGAGAAATTATCTCTCTCTCTCTCTCTCTCTCTCTCTCTCTCTCTCTCTCTCTCTCTCTAAATTTATGCTGCCCTGGCTTGTTGCTATATATCCCGTTACTATTGTACCACAGACTATCTACATCTACATCAGTAGTGGATCAATTAGCATACATCATCAAGTACATTAGCTTTCATTATCGTTTTCTAAAGATGCAATAGATGATATCTTGATGTCATAACGTTGCCGACCGTAATGATACATAAGCAATTTCTTGGCGTGTCCTCATCTTCTCTTCTGCTTCTGAAGTTGCCAAGTAGAGACACTAGTAGTGCAAGTTGCACCTTGTTTGCTCTTGTCAATGTTTATGACCTTCCTCCTCCCAATGCCCCAAAGTTGTTGTGCCCTACAAGAACCCCAAGCCAAGCTAGTTGGTGTTGTGTCATTTGCAGCACCTTTTAAGCCTTGGATGGAGATGCAAATTAATTGTATCATGTCACCTTGAGACTCAGTAAAGTGGGAGAGGTGTGTAACCTAGAGGCCGAGCGATCCAAACTGACGACTACTATGGATTCTAGTGCCATGCGAAGATTCAATGGCGTTAGTGAGCCAAACTGTAGTTTGGATCACCTAGCATACATTACAAGTAGATCATCTTGCATTATAACCATTTACTGAAGGTGCAAACTAAGAAGATGATCCATGATGCCATAAGGTCTTTTTTTTTTGGGCATATTTTCTCTTTCGCTTTCAAAATTTCCAAGTGCATGGAGACCATCGTAAGCTATGCCTTGTTTGCTCTTGTGAGTGCATATGACCTTGCCATATTGAAGAGTGGTAGTCCCCCCCCCCCCTTCTCCTATGAACAAGTTGAACTTCATGGGCTTTTGTGCTCAAGGGTGAAGGCATTGTGCTCTTTGATTGAGGCTATAGATCACCCAAATCAAAGTTCAAATGAAGAAGTTATGATCAGTCATCCAACTACTGATCAATAGGGTTCCAAAATTATTCCAGCGCTATGTAAGAGTGCAATTACTTGAAATTTTCCAAATAAAATTTAGAATTACCTTGCTGCCATCAGCAGGCCCAAGGTTTACAGTATTCAATATTCCTTTATTTTTAGAGCAAGCTCCCTTAGAAAACTAGTATTTTCATCAGATAATGTTTAAAACAAGATAAGCATGGTTAGGCAAATAAGTAAAAATTACCTATTAGAAGGATTTGATTTCCCAAAAGTCCAAAGAGAAAGTAAAGAAGTAAGTCGGCCCTATCATTAGCAAGCACGACAACCTTGCTTTTTGTGTGAAATGGAGCCAATACTTCTAGGAATTCCACATGACTAATACATCCCAAATTAAGTGAAGCAAAAAACCTGCGAGGATGATTCTTCCACAATGTCCAAAATGATGAGTAAAGCCCACAGTCTTTCTCCACACAGCAATCAACAAGGCAAAGGTCATCCTCACCACCACACTCCTTTCTTAGCAGCCAAAAAAATGTGTTTGTTAATGTATTAAGATATTAGCTACACACAAAAGAACATTTTATTCAAAAGACAACTAGCTTTAGACATTAGGAAGTTGGTTTGCACAAAAACGATTCTACATTCGACTCATTTTTGTACAATATGATCAGAATGACATCAAATTCTAGTTATCCTATACATCAGGACTTACGCCATATAATGAGGATTAAATATACCTTTATCTTTGAGGTTGGATAGCAATTCTCACCTGCATCCATATAGACAAGACAACATATTCTACTAGACTTGTCTACGTCTAACAAGTGTCGCCAACGAACCTATCAGTTGTAACTTGTTATCCATGTCATACTTTAAAAAAATTAGACCAGCTACAATCCTATAAGTGCAAAAGTGAAAACTTGATCCTATTCTTAAGGTTATAAAATCATCTTTTCCTTACTTTAAAGTGTGACAAAATTGATAATAAACAATTTCTTAAGTTCCAAGCCATAGCTACACACTCAGAGTAATGGCCAATTATCTTTAAAGATTTAAAAGTAAGTCCATATTTTACCCAAGAGTTTAAATTTGTCGAACTATCTACATGCACACACTTTGTAAGAGATTTTCAAAGAAATATATTGCAACTAGATCCATATAAGGATCATGCATCCATTCAAACATGCTTATTTTAGAGTGTAACTATACATAACATCGGGGACATTTAGTAGGGATCAATTCTGGTGAGTGAAGCAACACACGCAACATAGAAGGTTAGTAGTCAAAAAAACAAAAGTCGAGGCAATGGTAGAAAAGAGGAAAGGCTTCATAAATCAAATCCATATGAAAGGGGCAATCCTCATCTTTAGGAAAACCAGTCAAAGATGTAACATAGTAGGGCACAAAGAAAGCCGAGTTTGAGTACAACAATCCGGATAGCAAAAGCTTTTCCAAGACCTCGACTGTGTTCTTAAGGCTGATGTGACAAACCATATAAGGACAACCATCCAAAGATGTAAAATCACCATAAAAAAGCAAATCAAATTTAAGTAGATCTAAGTCGAAAACAGTAGTAAGTACTTCCCAAAATAGTCAAAACAATAGTAATCAAAGAGCAGGTTATCAAGATCATTCCTACCCATTTTATTAACGCCTGATGCAAACCAGAAGCCTAGGCACTATCAGAGCAAGAATTCAAAAATAATAGAGAAAATCCAACCTAAGCATACATATGAGTGTGTAATAAAGAAGCAACCAAGACAAGGAGGGCAGGTATAAGTCACCGTCAAACAGAATCTTACCATTACTATACCACTATCAAAATGAGACCATAGTTAGCAATAAAATACCAAAGTTAGCAACAAAAATCAAGTCAACCAACTACTGATCAATAGGGTTCCAAAAATACTCCAGCATATATAAGAGTGCAATTACTTGAGATTTTTCATCTAAAATTTAGAATTACCTTGCTACCATCAAGAAGCCCAAGGTTTACACTATTCAATATTCCTTGATTTTTAGAGAAAATTGGCTTACATAACCAGTACTTCCATCAAGTAATGTTTCAAATAGAAATTAGCATGGTTGGGCCAGTAAGGAAAAATTACCTATTAGAAGGATTTGATTTCTCAAAACGTCAGAGAAATTAAATAAGTAAGTGGGCCCCATCATTAACAAGCACAAAATCCTTGCTTTCCCTTTGAAATAGAGCCACATTATTCTAGGAATTCCACGTTACTAATACAACCCAAATTACGTGAAGCAAAAAACCTACAAGGAGGATCCTTCCACAATGTCCATGATGATGAGTAGAGCCCATATTATTTTTCCACACAACAAATCAACAAGCCAAAGGTCTTCACACTCTGAACCCCTCACTCTTTTTTCTTAGTACAACATCCTCACAACCACACTCCTTTCTTAGCAATCAAAAATCACGAGTCTAAGTGAGGGATAGCCTCACCTTTTTATAGAAGAATGGCAAGGTACTGAGCTTAGAAGCCATTTTTTAGTCTATCTCGATCTAATCTAGGTTCATCTCCAATCCTCAATCAAAAATTGAATACAACAGCTGATCAATACAATGTTAGATGAAATAAAAATGTATTTGTCCTTAAGTAGGACCATATGTACTACATGGGGTTTAGGCAAGAGAGGTATACCTACATGTTGGTAAGAGGGAGGAGGGAGGATGAAGCAATATTAGCAGTCTGTCAAGGCCTTGAAATAACTCCAAGGGAGTACTAAAGTTTCCAAGTTCTAAAAGTACGCAAAGAAGTGATGTAATGGAAATGGCCTATGAACTTTGAGAGTAGGGAAATTAGGAAATTAAGTGAAGCACTTTTGAGAGATTACTTTGCGAGCATAGCAGGTGAACTTAATTGATGGTAGCAACATAAACATGGGACTTAGTTAACTTGGCATGAACAATACTTTTGCAAGAGAGAGAGTTTAGAGAACATGACAATAGTTGAGGACCGGATTGATATGGAGCCGGTCCCCCCTCCAATAGGCATTTGTATTATAGTTTCTCCCATCAAGAGAGACTTGGTACAATACAATCTTTATGTTCCTTGTGACCTACGTGATGCAATGAAGATGGAAAGCTTCATGCATCACAAGCATAACATAAACTTGTAGACAGAATTAACTATCCCAAGCCTCAGTCCCAAGGCCTCAAACACCTTCAAAGGTGGAGAGAGCTAGCGGGGAATGAGGGTAGGGAAGAGGGAGAAGAAACATTCCATAGGAGAAAGAAATAGTTCATCACTTATCATTACTCTTCTTGCTAGCACACATAATAGCATAGTAATGGAGATGGAGAAGATGGCAAGCTTAAGCATTGAAGCATGCCTCTTGGTTGGATTTGTATTCCATAGCCAAGAGTGTTGATGTAGGCTCTCACTTCTCACAAGCTTGGAGAAGGAGGTGGTATTCCTCAACTTTCACCAAGTGAGAATACACTTGCAAATGAGTTTGTGTGTGTGGAGTATATCCCCCTAGCACCCCCCTTGCTTGCTTTGGGCGAGTGGTGACTTTTCTACATGTTGCAAGCTCATTGGACCCCTCTCCCCCTAGCCAATCACATGCAGCATGCAGTCAAGTACATGGGTAGTCTTTTGACAAGTGTCCTCCTTACCCCTTAGAGAGAGAGAGAGCTTGAAAATATCTAGATATTTGTTGGATGGAAGTAGAAGCTCATTGGACCCCCCTTTAGCCCAACCAATAGCATTCAAGAACACCATGTGGTTAAGCTTACTGAGAGTCTGAGATGTGTCCCATGTGCCCTTTTAGAAAAGGGGTACCCCTTGGGTGAGTGGAAGGTTAGGTCAAAGATTCCCCTAAGTTTGGGACTTTTATGCATAGGAAGCTTCTTAAGCAACTTCCTCATTAAGCATGTAGGGTCTTTTTTTTACTCAAGCATCTTACCCCCCATGCATAGGAAGCTTCTCAAGCAACTTCCTCATTAAGTATGACAAGTACCTCAAGTACCTTAGTCATCAAGCATGACAAGCACCTTAGGTGGAGTTCCCACCTCACGCTCAGCCCTAGCTTGCCTAAGGTCAAAGGCAAGTTTAGGTCAGGTTCCCACCTCAAGCACGGCCCTAGCTTGCTTAAGGTCAAAGACAAGTTTAGCTCGGGTTCCCACCTCAAGCTCAGCCCTAGCTTGTTTAACGTCAAAGGAATTTTAACACTAACCATTGGAGGTCTTTAATGAAGCTAACCCTAAGGTCTTTTAAGCTCCATTAGTTAACCTTGCTCTTTGGCAGACCATCTCTCATTTGGGCCCCTTTACCATTGGCCTCGTGTTGAGATAAATCCGTAAACACATGTCTATATTCTAACCCTTGTTCCCGTTTGTTATCCCACATTAAATGATCAGTTTAATATGAGAAAATCATTTGGGTTGGTTAGATATTAGATATTTAATGACATTACCTCTCTCTTGAAATCATAGTCGTCCTCGACTATGAGGTAAAAGAGATAAAGTCATAGTGATTAGTCAATTTGTCTTAGCGGGTAGAGGATCCCTTTTTACCCTACGACATCATTCCAAGATGGATAACTAATCCATTTGGTGCTTGGGAGATATAGTTGCCGTAAGCATGTCTGCTCTTTAGTCCATTTCATATTCCAAGTAGAGTGACAAATTCTACATGTTGTTTGAGAGACGTCGTCATCCCAAACAGGATTCTCGTATGCATACTACTTAAATTTGTGCACAATAAAGAGAGAATTAGTCTTATAAGACAAAACATTGATCATTAAAAGAATCATGTACATTTGCTTACTCTAATGTAGCATTGTAAGCGTTGACAAGGTTCATACTATCCTTAAGTAGGATTCCTTGCATCCATCTAGCATCTTCAAAAGGATAATTTTTGAACTTAATAAGATACCGTCGAATAATCTTACCATGTCATAGTACCTTGTCTTCATGCCGAAGGATAGCTTCGGGTTGTAGTACCTCTTCTTGATCTTCGATTTCGGGAGGGTCTTCAATAATTGGTTCATTTAGAGGCTCTCCTTTGTAGGGCTTGAGTAGGCTCACATGAAAAAAGCATTGTGTATGAGCCAATGGTTAGGCAACTTGAGTTGATAAGCCACCTCATTGATTGGCTTCAAAATTTGAAAAGTTTAAAGGACCATGGTATCTTTTTGCTAGTTTAGCATACTGCTTTTGATGGCCCGTAGGATTTTTGCCCGTCGTTTGCTAAATAGAGCCTTAGGAAACTTAAGTAATACCCAATCATTTTATTTGAATGTTAAGGCCCTTCTGTGCTTGTCAGTAGTAGCAGCTTTTTGCCTTAGTTGGGAGATAGATATAGCCTCCTTAATCTTTTGAAAAGATGCTTGCAGGTCACGCCTATACTCATCGGCAGCAGTGAAGACCTTCCCATGTACTCTAAGTAGCAAGGGACTTTTAGGTCTTCCCTCTGTGATTTCAAAAGGTGCTTTTCCCCTAGAAGTAACGATAGTATTATTATACGCATACTCTACAAGAGGTAAGTACTTTTTTCCATTGTGAGCGTTGATCTACTTCTATAACATAGGTCTTTATTAGATCAAGAATCGTAATATTGGCTATCTCACTTTGGCCATCCGTTTGTGGGTGATAGGCCGAAGAGAAATTCAATCTTGTACCTAGATTTTTGAAGAGACCTTTCCAGAAATTAATGGTCATTCTAGGATCTCTATCCGACATGATGGATGTTGGCAATCCATGGTTTTTGAAAATCTATGAAATGAAGAGAGTTGCCATTTGGTGTGCCTTAATAGTCTTCTTGACGGGGATAAAGTGTACTTGCTTGCTAAACATGTCGACTATTGTCCATATTCTTGTATTACCATTGATAGATTTGGGTAATCCAAAGATAAAATCCATGGATATACTCTCCCATGGTGAATTAGGAATTGGCAATGGCTGGAGTAATCCAGGCTGCTTCCGTTGCTGATGATGGACAGCAAGCAATTGATGTCGGCAAAAAAATGGCCGAGGAGAAGCGCAACGGGCTACCGAGGCACCGGACCGCAACGGGATGATTTCGAAGGCATTTACGAGTCGTTCTGTTGACGGGGAATGGGCTGAAAACTGAGATCGCTGGCTGATCTGCTGCAAGCTGAGAGAATAGGCTAATTTGAAGAAAAAACATTGGGCTAATATGCTGTGATTGCCAAGCAGCAGGGCTGATCTCCAGTAGCGAGCATAACAAGAGCGAGCCGGTGAGAAAACGTTAGCTATCCTGATGCAAAAAACGTTGGGTAGCTACTCATTCTAACCCCCCTTATCTATCTAAAAATGCTAGGAGAGCATCTCTTTTTTATATCGGCTGAAATCTGCTCCAAAAGTCGATCATGCAAAGATCCACATGGTCATATTCACGGAATTCCTCTGCTGATGTATCAGAGAAGGTAGCCTGACAAGTTGTTATCCTTGCATTCTCAAAGAGCATTCCAAGAGACTATGTATGGCGAGGAGCCCTCACTTCCTTGCCACAACCATGCTAGGTATATCCTACAATCAACATACTACAAGAGACGACGTTTCTCACAAAAATCTCATTAAAAACTTTTTCTGCTTTTGTATTTGGGGCATACATATCAAGAAAAGCCTTACCAAGAACAACCTCTTTCTAACAGTTCATGACTAGCACTCTCATCATGTATTCTCTCAACCATGTCAGGATCTTTCGGAATGGCAGACGCTTTCAAGGTGCCGACCGCCACTGATGGTTGAAATGCGCACCCGATGTGAGAGGAATGAAGGGCTCAAAATGCATATCTTGGCATTTCCGATGATGGACCACCAACCGAGTACTTGATGTCGGCGTGGAAATGGCCGTCGATGGAAAATGGGCTGAAAAGTGAGATAGCTGGCTGATCTGCTGTGCAGGCTGAGAGCATAGGCTGATTTGAAGAAAAAACACCAAGCTAATATGTTGCGATTGCCAAGCAGTAAGGCTGATGTGCAGTGGCCAGCACAACGCAAGCAAGTCGATGAAAAAATGCTGGCTAGATGAAAAAAACGATGGCTAGCTACTCACTCTAACGTCCCTTCTCTGCCTGAAAACGCTAGGAGAGATTTCCTATTTTATACCATCTAAAATCTGCTCCGAAAGTCGACCATGCAAAGATCCACCTGGTCATACTCACGGAATTCCTCTGCTGATGTATCAGAGAAGGTAGCTTGACAAGTTGTTTTCCTTGCATTGAAGTGCTCAGCTACTTGTTGTCTGCTCGCTTGAGGTCGCTCCCACTGCTCACTTGAGATTGTTGGCTGCTCGCTGGTTTTAGACTGCTGGAGAGAGAGAGAGAGAGAGAGAGAGAGAGAGAGAGAGAGAGAGAGAGAGAGAGAGAGAGAGAGAGAGAGAGAGAGAGAGAGAGTAATGACGGCCCAAAGGGAATCGACAAAAAACGCAGCACCAAACGTCATTGTGCATCTAGAGCGGTGTCTTCTCCTTGCATTAGGTATGCTCCCTTGCCACAACTACGTTGGGCATATTAGCCAAGTCAAAAAAGGCAAAATCGTTGCTTTTGACTCCTCAACATTTCTGAGTGGATTTGCACACACAAAACTGGAGGTCGCTCGGTTTTGTTTGCTACCCGTACTATTGTTTTTATATTGCAATTGAGGAGGTGTTGCCAAATTGTATCCAACAAAGTGCGTCCTAAACATGAGTCTTCCTGAAGTAACTCACTTTTGTGGAGCTGACTGTGTATCCTAGAAACTTGGTACAATTCCTTATGAGAATACGCCTTGAATTTGGTTAGAAGAAGAACTCATTGCTTTTGAGTGCTCACCATGCTCGGTCTAGCTATGCTTGAACTGTGTATTGGATATTGCTTCTACCCTAGATTTTTCGCACCTCTGCGGACACAAAAACGGTGCAAGCATAGGTGGTTGAGTTTGAAGAACGGTGGTCTCTTAGCATTTGGTTAAAACATCCCAAAGCTTTGATGCAACAACCATGTTGTACTTGAAGGCAAAAAGTTAGGCTTGATGATTACCAGCGGGCACAACGTCAGAGAATGCACAACATATTCATCATGTGGTAGAAGAGAGGTCAGTGAGAAATTACCACATGGGATGTAAGAGGATCAGGTGGCAATTGAGAAAGCCATCAGCTCTCAACCACAAAAGCCTTTGGGAATCATTGCCTTACCAAGAAAGATTTGGATCAATGGGAGCTAGTTAACAATGTCGATAACGATGACAACGATGATTATCATGAAGATGGTGATAATGTAGGGAGTTCACTTCTGCTTAGCTCCAAGGTAAACATGGTAATAACAGGAGTTTAAAGTGTTGGTTCTGGTCTACACAATTGGAGGCTTGGCTACATGTTGACTCTCGCTCTTCAATCCATTTTGCAGCAGTTCTAAGAGAGCACGTCTGGTTAGTAAAGCCTTCTCATGCTTCTGTGAGGTACCACATTCAACATATAGACTCAGCCGATCAGAGTATATGATGACGTTTTTTGGCAAGGTGAGGGCTGATTTGTATCAGCTTTGTCAGACCATTTTGGGCAAGGTTGGCGCTATTTTTGAGGTCATGCATAAGGCCATAAGCCATCAAAAATCATAGGTGATTTTTCAAGAGCCCCTGACTAGAAACCAGATCTCACACAACTGAGGATCTTGTATAAGGCCACAAGCCTTCGAGATTTAAGCATAGGTGATTGCAATCAGAGACATGAATTTCAATTCTATCTGGTATAAACAGCCCAAATCTTTGTTGCCACGGCCAGATTGAGCATACCTTGCAATCGACTCGATCCAAGAGATGACATCCTCGAGAGAAAGAAATCAGCCTCCCGCATCGTACACTTATTTACAATGTGGTTGAAGAGGGGTCAGTTAGAAGAAAGCATAAATTACTGCACTGGATGAAAGAGGATCAAGTGGCAATTAAAAAAGGCATCAAAGTGTATGAGGACGTTTTACGACATGGTGAGGGCTGATTTGTTTCAGCTTTGTCAGACCTTCTTGGGCGCCGTCAAAGTGAAAGCATAGGTGAAACACTCATAATTGTATGGCAAACACTTCTAATCTTACACCATAGGAAGTCTATTTGGTTGAAGAGGGGTGAAAGAAGATCGGTTGGCAATTGCGAAAGACAAGCTCTCAAGCACAAAAGCCTTGGGAAAGTCTTGCGTTACCAAGAAAGATCTGGTCTTCATCAAACACTCAGAGAAACCAATACAATTGCAACTCGACTGGCATTTTGAAAAGAGAGAATTGCAACATGTCTAGCGTGCACGCACACACACACACACACACACACACACACACACACACACAGAGGGAGAGAACATTGAAGGATGACCGAGGGCACAGGGTTGTTGAATCTGCATGAGCTATACTTGGAGCGGCATAATGCTGGTCATAACTAGTTGCGCATGCAGAAACGAGCTGAGTAAGCTAGTTGAAGTTGGATATACTGTTCAACTAGCCACTGGGTCTTGTTGCACACAAAGCTGCTATGATTGCTACGCGTGGAAGGCGCAGAGGCTTCACTGCAAATGTAAGGTTTCTAGTTTCTGAAACCTTAAAGATTGTATAAAGCTTAATCAAACTGATATTATTATTGAAAAAGAAATGTAGAATTGCCCGACCATGGCAAATATTGGTATTTTTGGAATCTTAAGCACAGCAAACCCCGGGCTAGAAATTTTCAGATTTAAATTCGGACAAAAAACATTTAAGCATAGAATTTATCAAAGGCCTCCCAGATATTTACAAGATATTTTACCAATTAAGCAAAAATAGGTCAAAATATAGCAGAATTGACATTTTAAAAGCTGGCAGGTAATGGGAGGGTCATCACTGACCTGGCAGGGACTCATTTAGTAGCAGGGGGCATTTTTTGACTTGCTGGGACTGCTTGAACTGCAAGCAACTGCCTTTTTACAGCCTGTGAGAGCTTGTGAGTGCCAGAAAACTATAAATAGGACCCCTTGCTTCATAATTTGATAGACTCAGAGCCTTGATACTCTCTCTCTCTCTCTCTCTCTCTCTCTCTCTCTCTCTCTCTCTCTCTCTCTCTCTCTCTCTCTCTCTCTCTCTCTCTCTCTCTCTCTCTCTCATCTAGAGAGAACACTACGCAGAAATCATTAGAGATTAATCTCTGATTGATTAGCCTAAACGGCTGCCGACATGGCTCCCAAGAGAACCAGGGGAAATTCTCTTACTGAGGAAGAGGATGTTAGCAACAAGCGAAACAAAGCCACAAATGACCATGAGGCTGGGCCTAGCCATAGGCCAACAGAGGAGAGTCTACGGGCACCCGCCCCACAGCACATAGACGAGCAATCCCAGACAGGTTTCGCATTATTCAATTAAGTTTTTTTAGTTTAAGTTCATTTTTAAGTTAGCATTACATACGTAAAGGTGGGAAGGATAAACTGGTTGAAAACGGAAGGTAACTTCCAACGTGCATTTATTTATAATGTAGGAAAGAATTGTTTGGGTTAAAACTGGTTGAATTAGAAAAGATATGATTGGTCATCCTTAAGACAGCTTGTCTCAAGACACCTCCGACTCCTTAGTATAAATTGATGATAATGATTGGCTTTCTAGCCACGGATAAGTCGGTTACCCCCATGAACGATGAGTTTCTACTCCGTGTCATGTCTTGATGTTTCTATATAAGTTAGGATGCCGTTTTATATCCTAGGGGAGCCGCTCGATTGTATGGGCAATTGGTTTGGTGTATGGGCACCCGGAACCTTGGGTGGGGGTTTATCCACTCCGGATTATGAATAAGGAATGGGTGCCGTTTTTTTTCACCCTTAGGTGGTCTTGAGACAAGACGAGTACTTGTCATGGTTATTATGGACAATGTTTTGATTGACAGTACCCTGTCTTAAGTTTAAAGATGTCTGTTTTCTAAAAGAATGCTTTCAATGCTGTCTTCAAGGAATTACTGTGATGGAACGTTAAAAGAAACAATTATTTTAAATGTTTAAAACAATGTGATAGTAAGATAAATGAATCATGTGTGAGTGCGGGGTGGCAAGTGGGGATTGACTAAGGTTGTCAATCATGGACGGGTGGACCTAATTAGTTAGGTAACTATCCATTCCCACGCACTAAAACGTTTTAGAAACTTCTTCACTTGAAAGAGGAATCCACCAACGGCTGTGCCCTCACATATGTTAGGGGGGGGAAAGCGTTGGTTGAGGATACCTTAGCTCACCTCTAGGAAGTTATAGGACCGAGTAGTTTTGAACTTTTAATATATTATCTCGTTTCCGCCTGCGAGACAGGACTAGGTCTTCTTCTAAGGCTATAGACCCAAGCCATTTTCAATGGTAAAGGTCGATTCCTTGGATTTTTCTTATTTAGAGACTCTGATTTTTATGAGACCTAGAGACCTGTCAAGGATCCCATCCCGATCTTGGTATTGGCGGGTTGGGGACCTTACAAGTGGTATCAGAGCCTAGGTTTCAGAGCCTGGGTTAGTTTGGAAAAAATTTGTACTGTCTGGAAATTTAAAAAGAAACAAGAAAAATTGATTAGCTAATCTAACGCTTATGCGTCAATAATTCAGAAAGATCCTGTGGTTGAATATCGCAATTTCCAAGTCTTTGAGCTTATTTATGAGAGTGCTTGTCGTTCTCCAAACTATTTTTTTCGACGAAGCGTGATGGAGCTACTAATGAAGGCTCACACTCCTCATACGACTCGGATAGATAAAGGCTGGGATGTCTTACCACGAATTTAAAGAAACTACGCTGGGCTGAGGAACTGAGAGTGGTTCAGTTGTACTACTTCTTGGATACAAACTCAAGTATCACTGTTCCCACTTATCCAGAGGCACGGGGAAACCCCTGAACGAATGGCTATGGGATAAAGTGGTGGAGATAATTCCATATGGAAGAATCAAAACTTTTTCTCAGAATACCCCTAAGAATTTGGATCTTATAATTTACTTGCCGATTTTCAATGAGTATAAGAACTATTATACCAATCAGTTAGAAGATTGTAAAAATCTGACTACAAACACCCATCGTTTGTATCACCATATTCCAAATCAGTCCGTGTCATAAGTCTTTAAATTGTCAGTCTATCGATCTTACAAAATCATTTAGATAACTGCTTTTGTTCTTTATACCATGCTTGTTCGTCTCAAACAAGCGCAAACCCCCCAACTTCAAAGGTAAAGGGGTCAACATGGAACGAGATGCAGAGGTATGGATCAAATCCATGAGGCATACATCCATACAGGATGCCCTTCTCAGGGCTAAGCCTCTTGCAGCCAAAGGAACCAACTCTGCTAAGAACTATAATGGATTTAGTAACTTTAGGGGAAGAGCCAGGGAAAATTCCAACCAAGGATATCAACGACGTGGAGTAGCTGTAGCAGTGAACTTAGAGCAGACCTTCCCAAACGTTAGGTGCTATGGATGCAATCAAATGGGGCACTATAGAAATAATTGTCCAAAAGAACAAAACCCTCGAATTACTGCTAGAGCCATTCCTCAAAATCAAGGAGATAATCTAAGAGGAGGTAGAAATGGAGGACGAGGTAGAGGAAGAGCAAGAGGAGCCAGAGCATATACGATCATGAGAAAACCAACCTTAATAAACGAAGAAGATGAAAGAGCCCCTTGCTTGGCTACAATTAGTAATCCTAGAGCTCAACAACAATAGGCAGTTTTGTGAACCACTATAAGTCGATAATGTAAAACTTTGAGTTACTTATATAAGGGTATACACGAGTTTCTTTTCCAAAATTATTTAAGGAATCTAAAGTTAATTTGGTATTTAATCAAGAAATCAAGGGTTGATCTAGCAAATGAGGAAGAGGTTCTCGATAGTATGAAAAGAAATTGAATCTTGAGATTGAGATAGTTATTAAGCAACCAACTCACATTCCTTGTGCACACGATAGCTTTCCTTGAAAAATGACCTAGATATTAAAGTATTAATGTACGATACTAATAGGAAGCCGAAAAGAACTCTTGGTATGATACTTCTTAAAACCCTTTACATATTGTTGGTCAACCAGGTTAGAGCACATAGGGGGTACCTCTAGTGCAATGGTGGAAGCTTGTGCCGAATGCAGATTGCTCAGAATGGCAAGAACACGCCGAGCGCGTTCAGATTGGCAAAGCTGAAATACATAATACTTGTCGAACGATGATTACTCTGAATGGTCAATTAGACCGAGCGCGTTCATGTTGACAAGGTGGATATATGGATCTTTTATGGAATTGATTTAACCTGGTTTTTGAGATGAAACGAATGGTTTGTAAAGGTTTTTAAGATGGGCTCAACACTAAGAGTTTCTTGAGGAAAAATTGACTAACAAGCAACTCCAACCAGAAACTAGAAAGAACTCTTAGAGTAATCAGTAACATTTGGTAAAGGGGAAAGGTTATCCTTTCGAAGATGCCACTTGGGAGGATGAATTTCTCTTCTCAAAGATTTTCCAATTTCGGTTGAGATGAGGGCATCTCAAATTCTTAAGTTGGGGTGATTGTAAGGTTTCCAGTTTCTGAAACCTTAAAGATTGTATAAAGCTTAATCAAACTGATATTATTATTGAAAAAGAAATGTATAATTTCTCGACCATGGCAAATATTGATATTTTTGGAATCTTAAGCAAAGCAAACCCCAGGCTAGAAATTTTCAGATTTAAATTCAGTCAAAAACTGACCCCGCTAGTCCTTCCGGAAGATTCCAAAAATTGAAGGGTTGCAGTAATCATTTAAGCATAGACTTTATTAAAGGCCTCCCAGATATTTACAAGATATTTTACCAATTAAGCAAAAATAGGTCAAAATATAGCAGAATTGACATTTTAAAAGCTAGTAGGTAATGGGAGGGTCATCACTGACCTGCCAGGGACTCATTTAGTAGTAGGGGGCATTTTTTGATTTGTTGGGGACTGCTTCAACTGCAAGCAACTGCCTTTTACAGCCTATGAGAGCTTGTGAGTGCCATAAAAACTATAAATAGGACCCCTTGCTTCATATATTGATAGATTCGGAGCCTTGATATTCTCTCTCTCATCTAGAGAGAACACTACGTAGAAATCATTAGAGATTAACCTCTAATTGATTAACCTAAACGGCTATCGACATGGCTCCCAAGAGAACCAGGGAAAATTCTCTTACTGAGGAAGAGGATGTTAGCGACAAGTGAAACAAAGCCACAAATGACCATGAGGCTGGGCCTATCCATAGGCCAACAGAGAAGAGTCTACGGGCACCCTCCCCACAGCACATGGACGAGCAGTCCCAGATGGGTTTCGCATTATTCAATTAAGTTTTTTTAGTTTAAGTTCATTTTTAAGTTAGCATTACATACGTAAAGTTAGGAAGGATAAACTGGCTGAAAACGGAAGGTAACTTCCAACGTGCATTTGTTTATAATGTAGGAAAGAATTGTTTGGGTTAAAACTGGTTGAATTAGAAAAGATATGATTGGTCATCCTTAAGACAGCTTGTCTCAAAACACCTCCGACTCCTTAGTATAAATTAATGACAATGATTGGCTTTCTAGCCACGGATAAGTCGGTTATCCCCATGAACGATGAGTTTCTACTCCGTGTCATGTCTTGATGTTTCTACATAAGTTAGGATACCGTTTTTTATCTTAGGGGAGCCGCCGATTGTATGGGCAACTGGTTTGGTGTATGGGCACCGGGAACCTTGGGTGGGGGTTTATCCACTCCGGATTATGAATAAAGAATGGGTGCCGTTTTTTTTCACCCTTAGGTGGTCTTGAGACAAGACGAGTACTGGTCATGGTTATTATGGACCATGGTATTATTGTCAGTACCCTGTCTTAAGTTTAAAGATGTCTGTTTTCTAAAAGAATGCTTTCAATGATGTCTTCAAGGAATTACTATGATGGAACGTTAAAAGAAACCATTATTTTAAATGTTTAAAACAATGTGATAGTAAAATAAATGAATCATGTGTGAATGTGGAGTGGCAAGTGGGGATTAACTAAAGTTGTCAATCATGGACGGGTGGACCTGATTAGTCAGGTAACTATCCATTCCTGCGCACTAAAACATTTTAGAAACTTCTTCACTTGGAAGAGGAATCCACCAACGGCTGTGCCCTCACATATGTTAGGGGGGGGAAAGCATTGGTTGAGGATACCTTAGCTCAACTATAGGAAGTTATAGGGCCGAGTAGTTTTGAACTTTTAATATATTATCCCGTTTCCACTACGAGACAGGATTAGGTCTTCTTCTAAGGCTATAGACCCAAACCATTGTCAATGGTAAAGGTCTATTCCTTGGATTTTTCTTGTTTAGAGACTCTGATTTTTATGAGACCTAGAGACCTGTCAAGGATCCCATCCCGATCTTGGTATTGGCGGGTCGGGGACCTTACAGCAAAAGAAAGTCGATTCCAATATGCCGATGAGGCAAACAGTGACATTGTCGACCTTCTACAGCTGGAATGAATAGGGAGGAGCTTGGCCTACAAACTCTATGCTATTGAAGAATGCTCTCGTCATGTCGACCAGGTAGGCTTTTCTGGATGGCTCCTTGCTTTCATGTGAACATGTATAAGGTGTCAGTACAACAACTAGGTGGGCGTTGCTACTTCCAACACCATAGATGGGTATTGCCACTTCCAGCAACATAGATCAGAGGATGAGTTGAAGGCAGTAGGGTCCACGTTTGATGGTTCCATTAAAGCTCTGCGCGAGCAAGTACTTTTAACTTTTGTCTCCATTGCTTTCTCTTATATGACTTCATATGTGAGTAGAAGCTGCTAATTAACCTCCTATAATAAGTTGCTTAAGCGTAGGGTAAATGCACGCTATTTTGGGGCACAGAAGAAAGCATGGAAAGAGAAGGGTAATCTGTAGACCCACATCCAACAATGCTTGTTACTTCATGCAGTACTAGATAGAAAGAAGTCACAGCCTCCTGTAACAATTACTCATGTGAGTATGTGTGTGCAAAAATGGTTCCATTAAAGCTCTGTGCGAGCAAGTACTTTTAACTTTTGTCTCCATTGCTTTCTCTTTATGACTTCATATGTGAGTAGAAGCTGCTAATTAACCTCCTATAATAAGTTGCTTAAGCATAGGGTAAATGCACGCTATTTTGGGGCACAAAAGAAAAGCATGGAAAGAGAAGGGTAATCTGTAGACCCACATCCAGCAATGCTTGTTACTTCATGCAGTACTAGCTAGAAAGAAGTCACAGCCTCCTGTAAGAATTACTGCTATGAGTATGTGTGTGCGAAAATTATAACGTGCTACGATGATGGCTTTGGTTGAAAGGAGGAGCGTCAAAAGATGCTACTAGCTTCATAGACTTCTCTCTCTCTCTCTCTCTCTCTCTCTCTCTCTCTCTCTCTCTCAAACAGTGGCCAGAGACAAACCTGTAGACAAAGCTCTGAGCTGCTTCTGGGAGCCTGCGAATTGCTTGTGGAGCAGATCAAATTGCTACTGAGAGCAAAAGATGCTACTAGCTTCATAGCCTTCTCTCTCTCTCTCTCTCTCTCTCTCTCTCTCTCTCTCTCTCTCTCTCAAACAGTGGCCAGAGACAAACCTACAGACAAAGCTCCGAGCTGCTTCTGGGAACCTGCGAACTGCTTGTGGAGAAGATCGAATTGCTGTTGAGAGCAACGCAAAATGCTTTTTTTATTTTATTCACTCGGCAGTTGGTAGCTTTTGATGGCGTAGTTTTTTTTAGAGCTTTTTATCGCAGCCACATCGGTTAATGAGAGCGCAAGATTGAGATTTTGGCTCCTACGCTAACGAAGTAATGATCAATTTAATATGAGAAAATCATTTGGGTTGGTTAGATATTAGATATTTAATGACAAGTGAAAATATCGAAAGCCTCCTTATGCACATTGGGATCCCAGAAAACAAGGTGCAGGAGTATATTCAAGATGCATCGGATAGCAGGGAGCATCTACTTTATCAAGCATAATACGCATCACAAGCAGAAATTGAGTCAATGAGATCACGGAGCTGCAACACTTACAAGTAGTCATTGTTGGCGGAGGAGAGGAATAGAACCCTGCCTCTGCAGATGGCCATGAGGGGTAGAGAACATCATTTCTAATGTAAGTAGTCAGCTCGCCAATCGAGGGGAAGATATGGGTGTCACGAATACTGAGAGGGTATCGACAACAAAGGGGAGGCAATAACTGCTACCCCAACTTCTGACGAATAGTAAGCACATGGTGCCCACTAGGCAAGGTAAATTCATAAGGGGGTCAATCCCACAAAGACAAGCAAGTATTAAGTCTAACCAAGTTAATCCGTTAGCAATAAGGTGAGGAGGAAATCCACCAACCCGTGGATTGTAAAGTTTATAGAAACCATTGAGCAACAAAGACACATTGTGTGTGTGCGCGCGCGCGCAAAAACCAAAAACTTGTACTTATGTAACAAACTCCAAGCTTATGTTGAGTGCCATTACCCATCACAGAAATGCATCCCTAGTGTAGAGAGTGTGGGATATGATGTGTGGGAAGGCATTACGCAGCATAGGATTACGAGCATAAACAAAAACAATCAAAACAATCTTACGGTGTAGCCATTGGAAGTGCAAGTGAGACAAGACTCTCACACAAGGATAATGTGATAAAGAAAACGATCATAGAAAAAGACACATATAGCAAACACAACCCATGAAAATCAACAAACACAAAGCCCACAATTGATGTAAAGATTCCCACAATTTGATCAAAATCAAGGTATGTTGAAGGCTAGTCATCCAAAATTTATACCTACTGGAAACAAATTTCACTTTAGTTGATTAACATGTTCTGTAAGTTTCAAGTTCGCCGATGGCTAAGGATTATAATTAGTGGCAAAAAAATCCCGATTGTTACCCTCCTCAAATAGCTACACACATAGTTACGCAAAATAACGTTGATTGAAGATCATTGGCTATAAAAATGACTCTTTAAGGTTTAGGCAATAGGCTAGTGGAGTTACAGTAATGCCATGGATTGACAACCTCTTTAATTTATCTTGATTCTACCAACCAACTACACTTGCAAACTACTCTACACATATCTCTTTCATAAACATGTGGAAATCTAAAGCGAGATGGACATTCAAAATATTCATGCGCAATAACAACATAAACACATATCATACAACCATCAAGAAGAAATGAATATTTCATATTGATCACGTTAAAATGAGTAGCATAGTTCATTCCATGATTACAAAGGAAAGCCCAAGGAATCAAGAACCATCATCCTTGTCACAAGAGCTCGAGGCAGCCACTCAACATTTCACGTGCATCGACAAACCATTGACAATTTGCCTATATACAGGCTATATTCACACTACGGGTGTCTTTTAAAAATGACCACCTCTAATGTGCACATATAGTATACATTTTTAAGAATTCATCACTCTTGTCAACCCACATGATATGGTACATGTTCTAAAAAAGTAATCGCCACGAGCACCAAAGTCACACAACATATGAAACCTCTATTTCATACTTTTGAAATGCCTTTAATAATTCAAATTCATTTGATTTGGTGTGAACATGTCCAACTTCTTTGTCTGTAGTCATAATAAACCAAAGTTCATTTGTGGAAGCACAAATGCAACTTGAAACCCTAGTATTGCCCAATTCCCTTCACGCAAACATCACATTGTGAAAAATATCGATTGGAAAAATAACATATTGAAAAAAGTATGTTGATTTTACCTTGGCATCCTTCTTGCTTTGAGATGAAAGGAGTCCTCATACTTCTCCTTCCATGTGGTCTTTGCTCACACGACTTGGATTTTGCATCTTACAAGTCATCGACTTGATGCTTCGGTCGAAAAAGAAGTTGCCTCTATCTTCATCAAAGCTTGGGCTTTATGTGTACTTGTTGTTTACATTTCCAAGAGGTTGTCAATGTTCGACTAAGTAGATATACACTCCCTAAAATTGTCAATTTAGAGACTATCAATGTTTGAATCCAATGATTTTCATTAAAACATGCCAATATTGAGCCAATGTATCTAGGTCACGCCAACTACCACCAATGCTATGGGATTGGCACACTCGAGTGGTTACCTTATTTGCTTACTATCACCAAAATGTATAATATACCTTCTTTTTTTTCGACACACCATAGGGCCCACAGGGGGAGGTGCTTATCCCTTCCAAATATTAGCCATGTTACATGGTCGGGCAAGGGCCGCGTACCATCGGGCAAGAGCCATGCGTAGGCATCACCATGGCCACCTAATTGATGCACCACATGCTGGGAACGACAGAGAGAACTCGTAGCAACCAGCTAGGAACCCCTCCTCGGGTGACCCACCCCAGGAGGAGGATGCACTCGAATGTCCAAAGGCAAGAGCCCTAGCAACGTGAACACTAGGTGAGCACAAGGTGTCCCTCTAGAGTGTGACCCAATAGGGGCTTTGAACCCACAACCCGTAGGTTGAGAGGCCAAAGCCTTACCGTTAGACCAACTCTTTGGGGACAAATGTATAATATACCTGAGAAATTCAAGATGGAGAAAGAGTTAAGAGTAAGAAAGAGAAGATAATTTTTTTAACACAAGGTTGAAAGCATGGTTTGATAGTACTCAAAAAGGACCATTTTGTTTCTACCTGGTTGGTGCTTCCAACATTTTTTATTTTGGAATCTAGAGAGAATTCCTTTCGTAAAATAATTTTTAATTCTTAATAATTTTGTGGTAGACATAAAATAATATAGCCCCAAGTGGTGTGAAACAAGATGTGTGTATGGTGTAATTTTGATGGGGTGTGGAGTTGAGTGGAGTTTGAAGTGCGTTGAATCTAATGAGGGAGAGATTGATTAACATTGCACTTGTGGCACTTGTTAAGTATGGAGCTTAGATTTATCCCTTGTAATTTTTGTATTGAAAATGCACATTTGTAAGGCCCCTGTTACGTCGGAATATTCTTTTTCATTGAAATATTATAGCCGCACGACGGTCGAAAAGTGGTCGAAAAGTGACCGATCAGTTGGTCAATTGTCGGTAGTCAATGGCCGGTGGCCGGTGGTCGATTTCAAAGGCGGACTTGTCTTCTCAACGGCAAAAACTACCAGCACTAGAAGATGCAAATTGAAGACTATCTCTACAAGAAGGACCTTTATTTGCCACTAAACGGACTTGCAAAAAAGCCCGCAACAATGGCATATGAAGCATGGATTTTCCTTGATCGAAAGGCATTATGAACAATCCGGCTAAGTTTGGGGTCAATGGTGTCCTTCAACATTTTAAAATTAAAGACCGTGGAGAACTTGATGAAGTCACTAGACGGCCTCTACGAGAAAGCATTGGCATCCAATTAGGTATTTCTCATGAAGTGTTTGTTCAATATAAAGATGGAAGAGAATGGTTCAGTTGTTGCAGAACACCTAAATTACTTTAACACCAACATGACTCAACTTCAATCGGTGAAAATCAATTTCGATGATGAAGTGCGAGCTCTCCCTATACTATCCTCTCTATCAAATAGTTGGAACAGCCTTGTGATGGCTGTAAGTAACTCTTATCTCTGACACAAATACTCTTTAGTTTGATGATGTTGTGGGTGTTCTCCTAAACGAGGAAATGCAAAGGAGAAGCATTGGTGAATCATCAAGTGTTACACTATAAGTGGAAACAAGAGAAAGACCTAAAGAGAGGTTTAAAAACCAAAAGGGTCGTGATCGTTCAAGGCGGAGCAAGTCACGCACAAAGTTAGTTCTTGAATGTTAGAATTGCGGCAAGAAGGGCCACGTCAAGAAGGATTGCTGATCTAAGAATAAGAATCTCAAAACAATAAGCCAACATTGGAGGCTAATGTAAAGTAGAGAAAGATGCTCTAAACTCTAAATCTCTCATCGAACAATGTGTCTATTTTTTGGGGGATTCACTCTATATACAAAACGGGACATCACCTGCGAGCGGACAACTTTGATAAAACCCTTATATACAACTCATATTAGCGAATATGACCCCTCTATCTATGCTTATAACATAATCAATACAGAAAACTATCATACCCCTATCTTATATATAAAATTTAGGTATCACATGATCTAACTAAATAAAACTAGTCAAAGAGTGTGTAGCATAGTGACTGGCAATGTATTAAGGAAACACTTATGTTGATAACTAGATGCATCCTCAATGTGTCTTAGTTTAACTTTCAAACTGTGTCCGATCAACTTGCACTCTAGATACTCGTCCAATTCTGACCCATTCAAAGCTGGTGAAAATCAACCCTTTACCTGCTCCAAATTAGCCCTTATCTATGACCGGCTTGACCGGCTTGATGCAAATTTTGATGTGTGACCTGATAAAAAACTTTTTCAAAATTCATTCAAGTTCTAGTGCACACCGATGACCAATCGTTACAAGTAATCAACTTGGGTCAGGTTCCACACCCCCCTCCTCCCCCCCCCCCCCCCCATAAATATGATACCCCCCTTCTTTATTTTTAAGCTTGGGAGATAAATTATTGGGGGCCTGCCCCTAACTTATACGCTTATGTAAATTGTAAAAAAAACCCTCTCTCTTGCACTTATGTGGTGCGGTAAGTTTTCCATGGTGAACCCTCGGGGTCTAATTCTTAAATAGTAGATTCCAAAGCTTCATTCCATGCGACACTGCGCAAGCAACATTTCCAAGATTACACCAAAGGTAATTTTGGGTATGTATACTTTGGAGATGATGAAGCTTGTGAAATTGTTGACAAAAGGTACAGTTTGTGTCAACACTGCTAATGGAAATGAATGGAATCTTAAAGATATTAGGCATGTTCTTTCTCTTCGCAAAAATTTGATCTCTACAGGACAATTGGACGATGAAGGTCACAACATTGCATTCAAAAATAAACGGTGGAAGATCTCAAAGGGATCTTTGGTGGTTGCCAAAGGAGAAAAGGTTGGTACACTTAACTTGTGTACTGTCAGCACGCAATCTTCATCTTGTGCAATAGCTACACAAGTTGACAGTGCGGTGTGGTACTACCAGCTTGGACATATGAGTGTCAAAGGAATGCAAAACCTTCAATCAAAGAAGCTTCTACCAGGTTTGAAAGAAGTGGACTTAAGAGTTCTGTGAAGATTGTGTTTACGGTAAACAAAAGAGAACAATTTCTAAAAATCAGGAAATGAAAGAAAAAATAAAAAACTTGAGTTGGTTCATTCTGATGTTGGGGTCCTGCAAGTACACCATCACTTGGTGGCTCATTGTACGATGTAACATTCATAGAGAATGCAATTAGGAAACATGGGTTTATGTAATGAAGAATAAATCCGATGTATTTTTCATATTTCAAAGGTGGAAATCCTTTGTGGAGAATGAAGCAAGTACTAAGGTTAAAAGCCTCAAATCCGACATTGAAGGCGAATATTGCAGCCAAGCTTTTGAAAGCTTCTGTGCTAGCAATGGCATTTGGAGGCAAAGGACAACCCCAAGGATACCTCAACAAAATGGAATTTCAAAAAGGATGAATAGGACAATCATGGAGCGAGCACGAAGCATGTGGCTACACGCAAACCTACCGCTTGAGCTTTCGGCGGAATCAGTAAGTACGTCCGTGTACTTCATCAACCGCCACCCTCAATGGCATTGGATGGGGGAGTTCCAGAAGAGGCATGGATAGGTAAACCGGTGAATTATGTATTTCTCAAAGTGTTTGGGTGCAAGACTTTCATGCACATAGATAGAAGCCTAAGGTCAAAGCTAGATTTGAAGTCCAAAAAGTGTTTCTTCATTGGCTATGGAGAAGTTGACTTTGGGTATCGCCTATCGAATCCTGAAGATGGTAAAATCTTTAGAAGTAGGGACGTAACTTTCAATGAACAAAATATGTACAAAGATTACTTGGAAAGCAAAGAAACAAAAGAAACATGTGATGAGTACATGGAGCTTGAGGACGGTCAAGACTTAACGAGTGCAAACGGTTACAACGTGCAGCAATGTCAACCAAATGAGAAGCCTCAACCTATTCCCCGAAGATCCACAAGAGCAAGTAGACCTCTAGAAAGGTTTGTTCCTTCCTTCAACCATCTCTTGGTCTCAGATTATGGAGAGTCGGAATCATACGAAGAAGCTATGCAACACAAATCCAAAGAAAAATGGATGAAGCGCATGCGAGTGGAGATGGGCTCATTACATCGCAACCAAACATGGGAGTTGGTTAAGTTGCCTAAAGGTAAGCGGGTACTACAAAAAAAATGGGTGTATAAGCTGATAGAAGAAGAAGGTGGGAAGAAAAAGTACAAGTCCAAGCTTGTGGTAAAAGGGTTTTCTCAAAAGAAAAGTATTGACTTCAATGAAATATTTTCTCATGTTATAAAAATAAAATCAATTAAGCTTGTCTTGAGCTTTGTGGCTACTCATGATTTAATTCTTGAGCAAATGGATGTAAATACGGTATTCCCTCACGATGACTTAGAGGAGGAAATTTACATGTTTCAACCAAAGGGATATGAAGTAAAAGGTAAGGACAAAATGGTTTGCAGTTTAAAGAAGAGCTTATATGATTTAAAGCAAGCGTCAAGACAGTGGTACTTGAAGTTCGATCGATGGATGTTGGATCACGAATTCAGAAGATGCAACTCATATCACTGTATTTACACAAAGAATTTGGGAGATGGGAAGTTCATCATCCTAATGTTGTATGTTTGCTAACATGATGATTGCTAACATGCAGGACATCAAAGACCTAAAAGAGGAGCTGTCTAAATCTTTTTCAATGAAAGATTTAGGTGTTGCAAAGAGAATACTTGGTACGAAGATATCAAGGGACAGAACAAAGAAGACACTAAAGCTATCTCAACAGGATTACATCAAGAAGGTACTAGAAAGGTTTGCAATACAAGATGCAAAATCTATTTCTACAGCTTTGGCTGGTCCCTTTAAACTAACCAAGGATATGTGTCCAAAGACACAAGAGGAGATAGCATATATGTCTAAAGTTCTATATGTAGTGGGAGTTGTTACTACATTCATAGACAATCCAGGTAAAGAGAATTGGCAAGCTGTGAAGTGGATACTTAGGCATCTAAAAGGGACAACAACAAATGCTTTGTATTTTGGAGGCACTAATATTTTCTTGCAAGGATATTGTTGATGCAGATATGGCAAGTGACAAAGTTACTTGAAGGAGCACTACTGGCTGCGTCTTCACGATTGGAGGCACAGCAGTAAGTTGGGCTTCAAAGCTGCAGAAAGTGGTCTCACTTTTTACCACAGAAGCAGATACATAGCAACGACGGAGACAAGCAAAGAAATTATGTGGCTTCACAGATTCTTAGAGGAGGTTGGATATAAGCAAGACAATCGTGTCTTGTACAGTGATAGTCAAAGCGTCATTCATCTTGCAAAGAATTCAGCTTTTCACTCAAGGACAAAGCACATTGAGGTGAGATATCACTTCATACGTACTCTTTTAGAAGAGGGATAGCTAAAGCTAGGAAAGGTGCACACAAGTGAAAATCATGCAGACATGTTTACAAAGGTAGTCAACAAGGAGAAGTTGAGCTTTTGCTCATTTTCAATCAGCGATGGAAAGCGGTCGCGTGTTTGGTGTGGAGATCAATCTCCAAGTGGGAAAATTGTTAAGTATGGTGCCTGATTTATCCCTTGTAATTTTTTGTACTAAAAACGAACATTTGTAAGACCCCCGTTACACCAGAATATTCTTTTTTGCTGGAATATTATGGCCGGACGGCGGCTCGAAAGTGGTCAAAAATGTCCGATCGGTTGGCCGGTTTGTGCCGGTAGTCAATGGCCAGTGGTGGTCGGTGGTCGGAAGTCAATGGCCAGCGGCCGATTTCAAAGGCGGACTTGTCTTCTCAAGGGCGGCCACACGTGGACGCATTGAAGAATCCAACTTGGACTTGTCTACCCAAGGGCGGCTACACACGGCTTCTTCTACACACAAAACGCATTGTGGTGCATGGTAAGAGTGAAGCAAGGTGGGAGCTCCATTAAGGGTATAATCCCTTTGTAACCTACTTCTACTTTGAGTGGCTGCTTTTTCGTGGATGTAGCTCACATTGGATCAACCACGTATATCGTGCGCTCTCTCTCTCTCTCTCTCTCTATATATTTATTTATTTATTTATTTATTTATTTATTTATTTATTTATTTATTTATTTATTTATTTATTTATTTATTTATTTATTTATTTATTTATTTTTATTTTTATTTATTTATTTATTTATTTTTATTTATTTATTTATTTTTATTTATTTTTATTTATTTATTTTTATTTATTTATTTATTTTTATTTATTTATTTTTATTTATTTATTTATTTATTTTTATTTTTATATTTATATAAAATATCTCTCGTGTGTGAAAATTATCTCTCTCCATTCAGTAAACTACTCTAATATCTACTTAGCTATGTCCTATTTCCTAACAGCACCTACGCAGGCTCCTTACCCTAGATTCAACTCACCTCCTCTAGCCTACACCTTCTGAATGTAGCTCCACTACTTATTGTTTTGCTCACAATATCTCTTCTTGGTGGTTTTCATTTAGTTTTATTGTTGCTATAAGGACACCATCAAAGCAGACTCTTCAAATTCTACTCATGAGCAATTTCCAAAGATGAAGGGTAAGGAGAAGATGAAATCTCCTTGCCGCACCATCAACAATTCACACTAGGTTTGTGAGGGAGGAGGCCCGGACCCCAAACATTTATGCAAACAAGGAGAGTTGCTTTATGGAGCAAATCAAGAGAACCTCGGTTATGTTTGGTGATGAATACAAGTCCACAACAAGGAATAGAGATGAGCTTCCGTAGTCACTTTGCATGTGCCCTCAATTTATGTTGTGCAAGCTACTTGAGTTTTTTCCTACGCATGTATGTTGTTTTGTGACTATTGGTTTCTAGAGCATGGTTTTGTGGAGTGTTTGGTAATGATTCGATAGGAAATGTGTAGTTTTAGACTTTTCAAAGATAAACAATACCAAATTTGATTCATTTGGTACTGAGTAGAACCTCTACCAACACTCTACACCACTAAATGTTTTTGCTTTGTATATTTATACACTTGAGTGCTTGAAAAGCTTCTCTTTGCTTTTGAATTATCATACAATGAGCATTGTTAGTTTTGTAAAATAAGGGTAGGGCATGTCCAACTCTACAGTATCAATTGACACTTTTTCAAGACAAAAAAAAAAATAGAAGAGTATCCACATCTTTTTTTTTTTTTTAAGCAGAACTCACAATTGTGAGTGAATTATATTGATCATCTCAAAAAATTACAAGGTCTTGCCATGCTCGTGTTGAGCCATGACATCATCCAGGGACCACAGTTACATCGGCTATATGGGCAACCACCCCTTACGAACCACCCCCCTATCCTTGATACACAAGGTCAATTATCATGTCCTTCTGAGATTTCTATTTACCATTGGCCAAGGTTTTCCCCCTTCCTATGCATTCCATCTGCTAACAACAAGGCACTAGTAGTCCTAGACCAATCCTCCGAGTTTTGCTTGCGCCCGAGCGTCCATATTAGCACTTTGCTTTCGTGTATAATTTCTGCTAACCTTGCCACCTCAAAGAGTATCCACGTCTTATCAAATTTTACGTAGCAACAAAGGATTTGCATGAGATATACAGCTTCAGTCTAAAAAGGGTGCTTCCAAAGGACTAAGCAATGTTGCCCTCCTTGAAGACCACTCCTTGTTGGCAGTCTTCAAGCACAAGCGCCCAAAAGGTGATACAAGTTTGTGTGAGGCTATGTTTGAGCAATGCCATGCGGTGAGAAATGACCCCGCATGCTACAGAGTGGTATTGGGGAAAGTGTAATGCAGATATGTAGGAGCAGGCTAGGGGGGTTGGAACGAAAGATTGAGGCATGGAGAAAGGTGAATGGTGCCTCTCCGGTACATTCCCCATTGAGAAGAAGCCTTGCTATACACAGTCCATAAGCAACATCAATTGGGTATGCAGGGCCGGTTTGTGGTTACATTGCTAACTTGGAGTCACCTCTGAGAGGATGCTTGACAAGACCAAGGAAAGTGGCACATGTTGTAGGCAACCTCATGCTTGAAAGTCGCCATCAATACCACCCCCCTTTGCTTTAGTGCAATTTTTTCATACTCACCATTACAAAGTAAGTTGGCACTATTATGATTTTATGAGATGATTGCAGTGCTAATTTAGTGTGATCGTGCTCCCAAACTTGTTTGTGTCACTATGCGGATGAGGAACATGCTGCCAAGGTCTTCAAAGATGGGCAGAGTATTGGTAATGTGAAGTATGATGGGCCAAGACCGACAAAGTGCACTACTGTGAGTCATATGTTTTTGAAGACTAAGAGACTTTGGAAAAGGTGCAAGACATCCTCTGGGATCTGAAGGATGGTGAGATGGAGGGGAAGGGGATTATGGTGAGGTACTGGGGGGATATCCAAGGGAGCTCCGATATGGACAAGAGGGAGACTGCCAAAGGCAAGGACAACCTGGGATTGGTTGTTGTTGGGATCAATGCTAACATGCCAGATGCAAAGCACACCGAGGTTGAGAAAGCTAAGGGGAGCAAAGGGTTGTAAGGAGACTGTTGAGCGAGCAAGTACTGATACCAAAAGTGGGGAAGTGGTTGTTAGGGGACGGCAAGGAGAGTGGCAAGAAGAAGAAAAAATACTCCAAAGAAGGCATGGTTTCAGACATTGGCAGTAGACTAGTGGATGAGACTCAAGAGGCACAAGGTTGTGAAGAGATATCTGAGGTGGAGAGTACTAATAAAAGGACAATCAAGGACACATTTGAAGGCAAAGAGGTAGATATTGAAGGAGTTGCCAAGGGAAATGCCGATCTCAAGGAGACGACTAGTGCGGTGGCAAAATATCCGATTGATTTCACCTTGTCCTGAGCTCTTATTTGCAAGAGGAAAGAATCCCCAACATGGTCGTGGTAACAAGGCCGGTGCTTACAAATTTTAGCCGTTGCAACAACTCTTCGTACTTTCCATGTTTATTGATCTAATGCATAAATATGGGTTTCTTGCCTCCTTCCATTACCTTTTGTATTCTAAACATATCATGATTTTCTTTTGCTCTTGTGCACTTTGTTGATCCTTGATCATAATACCACTGTTTTGTTGGGCTTTATAGCAGAGGAGTGTTGTTAGTTTGATTCAGCTTTGGTACTATTTAATTCCAAAATGAAACTTTGTTAGAACCACCCTTGGTACTGTGAGAGATTTTGGGTGTGATTTGTGTCTCATTAGAATCTATGTTATGCCTTCAGAGTCTCTAAGTTCCTCGACTCATTTTTTATTTTGAAACTATTGTAATTAATTTTTGGTGGCTATACGATCACGTACTAGCCACAGAGCTACCACAAGATGTAATGGCTCACGGCAAACGATTAATAATATTTGATGTCAATGGTGTGCTCTTGAGGAGCTGAAACAAACCAGAACCATAGATGGATTTTAACTTGAATACAGGCTGCGTGTGGTGTATATCAACGGCCACATGTTGTGCAGTGAGGCCCGATACAAAAACAATGCTCTTTTATCTGTGTGAGTATTATTGTGTGGTCTAGTTGTCAAAAGTCAAACCTGATCCAAATCTAAAAAATGTGCTTTACCCACTCTTTGATGGTTTAAAGGTGTAACTTCATTTAGTGTTCTAGTCTCTTGCTATTTACAAGTATAGTAGTATGAGTGCTCTAACCTCTTTTTTTTCAACGACCATATTCAGCCAGTACTGTAAGAGGTGGGGTGCCTTCTATGTACAAAGTCCTACATGTGCCACAGGTAAGGTCGGCAATAAGAGGATTGCACATACAACTCTCCAAAACGACTACGAGATTTTCTTCCCGTCAGATGATAGAAAAGTATCATATTTAGGTTCTGTGCAAATAGTACCAAGGCCTTTGTGAAGGGTCTAATTGAGTACTTTTGATACTGTGCACTCTAAAGGTCCAAAAAAGTGACAAATTGGGACCTTCATGAACAGTATTCTTGACTTCGAGATTTAAACTTCAGGTGCTGTCAGTGCGTGTCGTCCTAGCGAGTGTTAAGACCAAGAGAAGTACCCAAGCCTTTGTAAAGTACCAAAATTTGGGAATTTTTCGTAATGTATGTTCCTGAAGTTAAGAGAAGTACCACAGTTGGTACTCAACCAAAAGTGTCGAGGCTGTTGTGAAGTACCCAAATCAGTACTTAACCAAGCATCCAGACCGCTGCAAAGTACTCAATTTGGTGCTTTAGTAGTACCCAGACCTATACAAAGTTGTACATTTGGTCCTCTTGGTACTCGCAAGTGTCTATTGTTGTGGAAGGTACCAAATTTGGAACAATACAAGTACCCAAGAACTCAAAAGTGTCAATTTTGGTGGTACTGGTACTGCATACATGGCAAGAGAGTACAAGATTTAGACATTTTCATCATGTACATGATACCACTTAGGACGGTAAAATACCAAAAGTTCTAGTACTTTTTCAACACTCGTGCATAAAACCTGGTATGAAACGCTAGCCTCCTTTGGTAGCATCAATGTTACATACATTGCCATAGACGAATGTGTTGCATGCAAGGATGAGTTCCCGGGACAATGTTGTTGATACTCTTTCCTTGGTCACTTGAATATCCTTGCATATCAGTGTCTAAGGGACATTCAAAGGCCAACTCATTATAACTGCAGGTTAGAGCCTGAAAGAGATTCTTGTTCAAAATTTGCCAATGATAAAATTTGCAGAAGGCAGGCATTTCCATCGACACTACTGCGGGGGGGGGGGGGGGGGGGGGGGGGGGGGGGGGGGGGGGGGAAATTATTGCCCAACTTTTGAATGGTCTCGTCTGAGGGCATAAAATGCAACCAAAGAAGATCTGGCAGAAAGGACACTTCTTGAAGAGTAGTTTTTCTTGGCTCAAGGTTGCATCAACTACCTTTTGAAAAACTGGTGCCTTACATCGTATTATCCTTACTCAGCCCATGATAATGCCTTTTCAATACCATCAGTTGCAACAAAAGAGCTTCAGCATTAGGACACCAAATACAAGACAGGAAAGACTGAAAACCCTTTCACTCCCAGAGGACATAGGAGGTTCAGTGACATGAAGAGTTCACCTCATTCTCAGCGAAGGCAACCCCAAAGAAAGGCACATGACTGACATGTAACTACTCAAAACAAATCCACTTAAAAATCTCCATATCAATCACCAAAATTAATTTTTGCCGCCGATTAAAATTATGCAGAAAAGCAAGTAATTTAGTGCAGTAGATTGCCACCTACATAGATAAGGAGTAGATGAGACTTCCATTACCCATAACATAATCAGCCTGTGAGCTACCCGGAATAAACAGAAACTGCGTACAGTTTTTGCACAGAACTAACCTCTTCAACAATTTTTACCTCCCAATTAGGTGAAGAGGAAGTGTATATTTGCACAACTAATCCAATTTTGAACCAGAAACACACTGCAGATCCCTTGTATAAGGATCAAGTACTTGAGCTCCCATCTGAGGCTCATGACCATGTAATGCCTACGCATAAAGCAGCTGCTTAAAAAGAGCCCGGTTTGGGGTTCCACACTCAGTGGAACTTTACCTTAGGGAGTAGTACAGAGGACGGTACCGGAGGAGGGGGACAGGGAGTAACGTTTGTCTAAGGAGTTTCAGGAACATGATTTACAAGGCTTGCAGGGATTCCACCTATTACTCACTATGGTTCTCCCACCAACCACTACTACTCCTCACAAATGTATCCTTGATACCAAATTCTTCATTCTGA
This sequence comes from Adiantum capillus-veneris, assembly GCF_014529385.1. Taxonomy (NCBI): domain Eukaryota; kingdom Viridiplantae; phylum Streptophyta; class Polypodiopsida; order Polypodiales; family Pteridaceae; genus Adiantum; species Adiantum capillus-veneris. Next base: position 8,225,314 of record NC_140946.1, on the reverse strand, counting down.
GCCTTCCTCCTTTCGTAATTTGCAGTAGAAATAGGTCCTCTTTTGAACCTTCTACAAAGCATAGCCTCCCAAGGCCATAACCTAGCTGCACCAAACTTGAGATTTCCCCAATCTTGGCTAGCACCAGCTTCCCTACCTCCTTGTTTCATAATTGCTAAAAACATGTTGCATTCCGTACCTCGAGCCTGGCCCAAGATGGCTTCTGATAGCTTAAGACTTTCCGAACCTCTAGAAGCAGAATTATTCACCGTACTACCCTGTTGGGGTGGATCTTGATCAGTATTAGCTTCTATGCTTTTTGCACCATGAATCCTGCCATTAGAAGGTGGCACAGATTCAAGAAGAGGCTCTTCGTCACTTCTGGACTGGATCTTCTGCTTTTTGGCCTCCCTCGACCATATCCTTCTTCTCTCACTTCTCTTTGCATCATGTTGCTCTACATCTTCACACTCTGTAAGGTACTCTGTGTTGTGTCTCCTATCATCGTCATCATCGATGGGTATTTCATAAGCCTCTTTCCCTTGTGATGTTGAAGACTGAGAACCTCCTGCAGCACTGCTCCGAGGTGAAGAAGTCATCTTCGCCTTCGGAGATAGCGAGGAGATTACATGTGATCCTGGTGACTGTGATAAGGGTGACTGTGATCTAGACTTGCTGACAGAATTTCTGGATCGTGCACTTGCTGACCGTGACCTGGAGGAGGAACTGGCAGACGATGAACGAGACTTTGATGATTGCAAGTCAGATGACCGAGACCGTGAGCCAGAGCCAAAGGAATGTGAGACAGACTTAGAAGACTCAGACATTGATGCTGAATGCAACCGTGATTTTGAAGGAGACCGGGAGCTAGAAGTGGAGCTTGGACTTTGAGAACTAGAGGGAGAACCTGAGGACGATCTTTGTCGTTTCTTTGTGATACGTGTTGACTTCTTTCTAGACTTCTTATGCTTTCTCTTGCTCCTTTCCCTGCTTGAGGAGTCCTTGGGGCTTTCAGACCTGCGAGGCCGCCTCCTGCTTTTTTCACGAGTTTTGGTGTCTGCTGAATCAGAATATTTTCTGTTGAGGTCCACATCATGTCTTCTGGAGGTCCTCCTCACATAGCCTGGTTCAACATCCCTGGTCAAAATCCTTCTGGAACCATTAGAGCCTCGAAAGCGACCACTACCACCCATGCCTCTGAAGCCACCACGAGTACTGGGGTATCTGAAGTCGTTTCTTCTGCCATCATAACCACTTTCCCTACTGTGCACATTTAATCTTCTCGGCCTTGATCGACATTGCCTTTTCACATGACCTGATTGTCCACAGTTATAGCATCTTTCCTGTTGTCTTCCACCAAAGGTGTCTCGCCCTCTCTTGAGTTGCTCTGTTGCATTGTGGTAAATTCGTGAGGACCGCTCATGATGTTTGTTCCTTTGATCTCTTGGAAATGCCTGAGATTTTTCATGTACACTGCCTGTCTCGTCTTCTTTATCTTTGCCATCTGAATGGTGATGCTCATCCTCCAAAAGTCTATCGACCAATGTATTATCAGGAGAACCCTCCATGTGCGGATCCCACCGGCCACTGTCCAATGTATCTGCATCCTTTGCCTCTTCATCAAACACCGACCTTTCATGGCCCGAGTCTTTCCATTCTGCATCTCTTTCAGTACTTCTGGCTGATTCATCTCTAGCTTCACTTGCTCTTAAACTACCCTTCATCTCATCAACAAATTTTTCATCCCTCCTACCATCCTCTGCCTCTAACGGCGGTCGCCTTCTAGAATGGTACCTTTCTCTGCCAGCAAAGTTTTCCTTGAAAGGAAATCTTTGAAAAGGACGCCGTTTTTTTGCCCATGAAATTGAAGGCTGTTCACCACAAATTGATCTCCCTTGCAGTGCCTCCAACGCCCTCTTAGCATCACGGTGATCCTCGTAGACAACAAATCCAAATCCTTCTTTCAGCTCCAAACTGCATCTGCCAAATCTTTTAAATGCATTCTCCAGTTCTCGATGTCGAATGTGAGATGAAAGATTTCCCACAAACAATGATGACATCTGCCATACCAAAAAAAAGAAAAGAAACAGAGTGATAATTTGTTGACAATCCTGAAAATGAGGGATAAAAATCTTGAAATGTATTTATTGTCACCAGCACACTCGGAAATCAAATGAAGTGTCAAACACTCTGCCAGCAGCACAAGTCATAAAACTTTGCTCAAAATATTAGCACCACCGAAACCAGTGCAATCAACTTGTATACTTCTTGAGATTTTCTTAGTGCTCACACTGCTATCTTTTAAAGAATCAATGTCTTTGATTTGAGCTTCTTATAAAGTTCACCTAAATCCATCCTAGCAAATAACAATTTTGCTACATGTTGCATTTAAAGCAAAGATGGTTGCCATTAGAGAGACAAGTAGCCCTTTGGGTCACCTTGGCTAAATATTATTACAAGCTAAGGTCAGTGTAGTTCTTCAGGAGAGATCTTTGACACTATAAGAAGGTGCACTATCTCTCGCCTTCACCTCCAGGCCTTTTGCTCTTCAAGCCCATCATCCTAGTGTCGCACCTTGGAGCAAGCATCAAATATTTTCTTTGGGTATTGTGTTGTCACAAAGTGATGACGTGGCATGACTCAAAGGACAGACTCCGGGCAAAAAGAGGTCAGAGACCAGCTGAAAGATACGGAAGTTGTGACAACTTGCAGAACCAATCTGAGAGGAAAAAATGATAGGACATCCAATTTTATAAGTTGTACCAACTTATGGTATCCTATCCAATGGAGCCCAAAGGGACAAATGCCATAAAAATATGTATAAAATGTTGATGACCCGGCGGTTGTACAGACCCCCGCAATTTGCGTTGCTGACGTGGCTGCCATACGGATTTTTTGCAAAATGCGCTGTTGACGTGGCTCCTGTATGGAAATTCCACGATTTGCGCTGGCCAGCTTTTGGGAACTTGAAGCTTTTCGTGTACATTTCTACGGTTTGAGAAGGCACGCCTACGGAAACGAAAGGGTAAGGAGCGACTTTTTTCCAAAGTTGAGTATGAGATACTATGGCCCTTTCCAGATTCAGGAAAAGATAAATGATGCATCCTGCAAACTGAAGTTACCCGATACTTGAAAGATTCACAATACATTTCATGTCAGTCTGTTGAAACCTTTCAAAGGTGAGGTGTCAGTGGACAAGGAGCTTGAGAAGTAACCTCAAGTGGAAGAGACTGAGGAGATTCTCGTTCGAGAACAGATACTGGCTCACAAGGAAACGAAAGTGAAAGGTAAATTGATACGCCGGCATTTGGTAAAATTTAAGAAATATCCAGCATTGGATGCAAAATGGATGGAGGAGGAGGAGGAGGACTTGGTAGATACCCCTCAGATTTTAGAACTTTACCTTGAGGCTTTTAGTCTAGCTTTGACTATTCCAAGAATTATCGATGATCAGTGGGTTGGGTTGAATCCAATGCGGTGCGGACTGCACAAGAGGGGAGTTACTCCGCTTCTTTGTCACAGATTACCCAGATGGATTAAAGTCACTAATTTCTTCCCAGATTTCAAGGGTATTGATGGGCTGACACTACTCTATTGTATGACTTTAAGAAAGAAGTACTTTGTAATTGGAATTCCTTAAATGATTTTGATATATGTGCTCTTTTATGTGTGTGATGTTTGAGTGCATAATTGAAAGACGCAATGACTGCAGCATTTTGGTCTTGATTCACCTGAGGGGTGATGTGAATATGATAGGAACAAGAATTAGTCAATCCCGACACCGGTGAGATCTGGATGTGATTGCTAAATATGTTATGATGACCATGATTCTCATCAAAGATCTCAACACGGATAGTGATGTGAATGTCATGTGAATGTTCAGGGACTGTCGTCTTCGAGCAAGTATTTGGATGTGTGTTTTCTAGTGCGTCAGCACTTAAGAGTCAGTGTCTACTGAACTAGTCGCTAGCTTATGTTGGTTTTGTAGGTGTAATCGAGGGCGATTACATTTCTTTCAAGAGGGGGGTATGTCACAAAGTGATGACGTGGCATGACCTAAAGGACAGACTACAAACAGAAAGAGGTCAGAGCCTTGCTGAAAGATGCAAAAGAAGTTGTGACAACTTGAAGAACCAATCCAAGCGGCCAAAATGAAAGGACATCCAATTTTATAAGTTGTACCAACTTATGAGGTCCTGTGCGATGGGGCTCAAGGGACCGGGAAATCCGATTCCTTTCTCGTGACACACATGGATTCTGGCAAGAATCAGACGACTCCTCCTACCACCTCGAGAATGGGAGGAGGCACGGAAAATTCAAATGGATTAGCAGATCACGAATACGGGCCACCTCGGCCTACGCAATATCAACTAATCGAGATGCAATGTCAACAGCATGTCGATGAGTGCACAAAGCAGATGCTCCAGTTTGCAAAAGATCCACAGTATGCCAAATTTTTGACACGGCACCCGATTGAGGAAGTGCACACGCATTGGCAGAAAGAGTCACAATAAAACCAGCCCTCAAGAAACCTCCTAACCCAAGGATGTTTACTGAAGAAGAACTAGGCGATGTTGTTGAAAGACAAGTCAACCAACTTTTGGGAGCGAAGAAACCATCAAAGAAACGCAACAAGGGGAAGGACTACCCTGGTTATTTGGGCAGTCAATCTTCTTTTGCAAGTGCAAGAAAACAGAAGACGCATGTACACTTCAAAGGACTGTCCCGTTCATCCTCTTCTGATAGTTCAGATAGCTCTTCCTCTTCCGATTCGAGCGAAGAGGACAAAAAGCGCAAGAAACGAACAAAGAATCAAAGACTTGGAAAGAACAAGAAGAAGGCAAAGAAGAGCAGGTCCCGACCTATTTCTAATAGCTCTACTGAGGATTCATCCTCCTTTGAGAGTTCCAACTCCAATGACCACATGGTTTATTCAAAGAAGAAACACTTTTACAAAGCCAATCAATATGATTTTCTCGAGGACAAGAGCAAAAAGACCAAGGAATTTAAGAAAGGTGGACAGTCAATAAAGTTTGAATCCTTTTCAGGATTCCAAGATGCTCCCGAGGCTTTAGCCTTTATTCAACATAGCATTCTGTGGAGGGCGCTACCCAGAGCACTCCAGAATCAGGAGGGCAGCATCATTCTTAAAAAGAAATGCACGAACGTGGTGGTCCACTCTTCTTTTACGGAAAAAAAACCCCTACCAAGTGGTTACAATTCAAACGGCTCTTTATTTCTTCTTGGCTTCCTCAGGAGTACGAACGAGATGTGATGACCGCTTGGAACCATCTTCGGATGACCAAGGCCAACACTTTGGATGCTTATTGTGATAGACTTTGGGATGCTTTTCTATTGACCTCTTCTTCAAGAAGGTCATTTTAAGCAGCAAATCGAGCGGTTTTGCTGTGGATTTCCCAAAAAGATCCGAGATTACCGCCTTGAGCAGAAATTTGCGTCCATACAACAATTGATGGGACATGCTAAGCGGGGATTTGCTACGCATTCGGGTAACCTGACTTTCCTACTGAACAAGTTTCGACACCTAGGACCAGACAAAACTCACAAAATGATAATAGAAGAAAGCGAAAGTTTCAAAAAAAGAAGGATGCACGACCCCGATCGACCGAGGAACAGCGAACAGATTATCTCAAAGAGGGGGAGTGTTTTGATTGCGGAGAACAAGAACACATCTCTGCAAGGTGCCCCAAAAAGGCACAGCGAGGACAATCAGAAGATAGGCCAAAGAGTTTCAGAGCAGCTGAAGAACGTGGCAGAAAAGGAAAGATGAAAGAAGGATCGGTACCAGTTTGTATGGGGATTGTTCCGAATCAGATGGACGAAAGCACAGAACTTTGCCACGCATGGGGCAAAGTATGAGATCAGGAAGCCTTTATCTTCTTTGGCGAAGGAGCCAAGGCCAACTTCATTTCACCCGAATGGCAGCTCATGGAATTACACCCGACAGAATAGGGCCACAGGCGGAGGCAGTTCTAGCGGCACCCAAACGGGATGTTACCATTACACAAGTCAGTGGCAAGCTTCGTTTGCATTGTCAGGGGTACTTAGGACACGAGGACTTTTACATCATGCCTTTGGAAGAGTGTGACGTCCTCCTAGGAATCCCTTGGTACCACAAGAACAACGTTGTAATTGATTATCGGGCTAAGAAAGCGACTTTGACGAATGAGAACGGTAGGAAATTGTGCTTGATGTAAATTTGAAGGATGAGTCCATCCCTATTGTATCGACTTCGGCCATTTCAAAATTAATGAAATCTAGTCTTTTCGTTTACTCAATCTACTTGAAAGAATTCAATGATAAAACAAAGTGTCACAAACTGCTGACGTGTCAAAGCCCTAAAGAATGGAGCCAACATACAAATGCCCGCCGAGGGGCCTAAACCCTACAAAGAACAAGTAACAGAAGAAGAAGTCCTACCAACTTATGGGACCCCGTTCGATGGGGCCCCAAGGGACATAAGGGATTAAAATAAAGTAGGACACACACACACACATGCAAAAACTGATGACGTGACAGCTATACGGACGCTCCGCGTTTTGCATTGATTGATGACGTGGTAGTTGTACGGAATTCCGCAAAATGCACTGGCAGCTTTTTGGCATTGTTTTTGGACCAGAAGCTTTTGAGTTTTGAAGGCTTTTGAATATTGAGGCCATGGGCTCATTCTGTGGCATGCTTCCTGGAGAAGGTGCAGAGTCTGGAGTACCGGCCTGTATTGTGTTGATGCAATATAAAGAAATACCGAAAGGGGTGCCAAGGTTTGGGGCCAATACTCTCTGGGGTGGAATTCCGCCACTCCGTGTTGCGTGTCGTCTCTCTCTCTCCGTTCAGTTGTTAATGAATTGCTAAAAGTCTGTTCAATCTGTACTTTTCTATTGGCATGTGGTGCCCGTCTTGTGACACAAAGAACCAATATGTCTGAATTGGATAAAGAACGACAAGAATTTCTGCACACACATGCTGATTGCTTCTCTGAAGGCCTACCAGGCGAATTACCTCCACCTCGTCATGAGAACCATACGATTCATTTGATTCCTGGAAGTACACCACCGAACCGGCCACCTTATCGACTTAGCCGAGCCCACAATGAAGAAATAATGAACCAAGTAAAAGAACTTCTAGAAAAGGGTCTCATCCAACGTAGCACATCACCTTACTGTTCTCCGGTTTTGCTAGTACTAAAGAAAGACGGATCTTGGAGATAGTGTATTAATTATAGAGCTCTCAAAAAAATCACCATCAAGAACTAATTCTCTATCGCAAGCATCAACGATCCTCTCGATAGACTTCAGGATTCCTCTTGCTTCAGCAGAATTGATTTGAAAAGTGGATATCATCAGATCCAAATTGCTCTAGGAGATGTCTACAAGACAGCTTTTCGGACAACTTTTGGTTTATATGAATATTTGGTGATGCCTTTTGGACTAACGAATGCTCTAGCAACATTTAATGGAATGATGGATAGGATTTTCCGAGAGTACCTATCTTTTGTGGGCACTTTCTTTGACGACATTATTGTTTCCTCCAAGAATGAGGCAGAACATAGACATCATCTGCTACAGGTCTTTCACGCATTGCGCAAGCATAGATTGGTTATCGATGCCAAATAGAGTGAGTTTTTCTTGTCGGAGATACTTTTCTTGGGGCACATTGTCTCAGCAGAAGGAGTGCAGATGGACCCGACCAAAATTGAGACTATTCACAATTGGCCTAAACTAAAGAATGTTCACGAAGTTCGAAGCTGTTTGGGCTTGTGCTCTTACTATCAACGGTTCATTCAGATTGCAGAGATCGCTTCACCTTTGCATTTGCTCACTCAAAAAGGAGTCCCTTTCACGTGGGGACCGATAGAGGTGATTGCTTTTCAGACACTCAAAGAAAAATAGTCTATCAGACCAGTGTTGGCTTTCCCGGATTTGAAAAAGCCACACGAAGTTTATTGTGATACTTGTGGTCATAGTCTGGGAGCTTTGATGCAAGAAGGCCATGTTAATGCTAACAAAAGCAGGATGTCTTCACGGCCAGAATTGGTAGCACAGATATACGAGAAAGAGTTATTGGCAGTGATCCGTGCTCTTACACAGTGGCGGCACTATTTACTCGGAGCTGATTTCACAGTCTTGAGGGATCATCATAATTTACGCTACTTCTTGTCACGGAAGCAGCTTTCAAAAAAGCAGATGTGATGGGCTAACATCCTGTCACAGTTTCAATTCCAAATTGTCCATGTCCAAGGACAAAAGAATTCAGTGGTAGATGCATCGTCTAGGAAGCTCTTGGTTCCGGCTATTTCCGCGATTCATCACAGAAGCTTGGAGGATGTGATTGACCAGTACGCCTCAGATCTTGACTTTGCTGACATTTCTACTCGGAGACAGAATGGGAGACAATCTCACGCTATTCCATATGGGATGGCTATTTGATGCGAAACACGATGTTATGTGTTACACAGCCTGAAACCGGCCTGTTCAATCCAAAAAGGGCGGTAGACTTTACTTTAAACCTTGATTTAGCTTTCACCCATTATTAGTCGTCTATTTTACCTGTACTTTCAAGACACAACAAAGGGGAGAGGGATACAGGCTGCTAGATTGCACCTGTATGAGTAGACGGACACCAGATTGGCCCCTAACTTAGGCGCCCCTTTCGGTATTTCTTTATTGTTCAAAAGAGGGAATAAACGTTGTGGTTCCTACAAGCTGCCCCGCACAAACTCGGCTGAATTTCCACTGTTCCAGCCCGATTTCGGCAGCATAACTGTACTAGAACCCTTCACGGTCAGTATTCCCACGCATTGAATGACTTTCCCGACGCATACGGGCACTTTGCAAAACCTCGCGAGAATCTGCAGCACGCTGAATTCTCTGTTTTCAGCCCTGAAAATGCGCCAGATCGCCTGTACAGCGGTCCCCTTGCGTCCCCGAACCTCCTGGGGGTATTAGGGTCCGTTTAGGGCCAAAACCCTAAACCTGCAAAAATACACAGCAGGCTGTAATTCGCTGTTTCGGGCTCCGTTTCGCGTGCCGGTCGCATCCCTAGCAAGTCCTCGAGCTCCCGCACCTGTAGGGCTACTTGCCCTTTGAATCGGACGAGATTTCTGGCGTGAAACCTCTCCGAATTCACCTGTACCTGCGGGGGGATTAGCCGCTAGCTAATCCAGTACCTGTGCAAGAGGCTCTTGCCTCGGCAATCGCGCATGAACCCACACAACTGTACATTGGTCAAATGAAGAGCCCACTAGAGGGGCATAACATACTACCAAAGGGGAGAGAGAGGGCAGTGCGTAGCGTGCAGGGCATCACTCCTGGCACCGCACTGTGCATAAGAGGGAAAGCAAGCACTCCATAGCTCTTAACCTGTGACAAAATCAGCAAATGAGCCCTTCTTCCCTTCAAATTCAGCGCCACTTCTTGTTGCATAAGGCAAGTGCACCAGAATGTGCCACTTGGCACATTTACAAGCATTTTCCCGTTTCGGGGTTGCCGCCTAAAAATATCCCAACCGGTTGCCCAGTTGACTTCACGGCAGAGTAAGAAAATGTTCCCTTTGTCATTCCGGAGGTAATGACGCCAACACATTTTCAGGTCCCAAAATAGCAGTTCCCTAAATTTTAGGAGATGCTGCCATTGTATCTTTCTAGGTCATCCGACCCTCTTTGTACACTGCGGCCACATCCAAAACTGAAATGTAGCCTCTGTAGCAAAGGATTCCACTTTGGCTAGTCAATGACCCCACTTGGCTAACCATAGTCCTTGTCCAACCTTAGTGCTCTCTTGCCCTCAGGCCTGGACTCCCTCTGGACAGTTCCACACTAGCTATGCAATGCAGGGCAGTTAGATTTCCCGAGGGGTGTTTCCAAAAAGTGAAAGTAAATAGATAATAAGAAAGAAATCAACAAAAAGGATAGATAGTAGTCACACGCTGGTGACATACCCCCCTCTTGAAATCTCAAACGTCCTCGTTTGCATCTATGTCGTACAAGCTCCTAGTCAACATTGATGTATTCAACACCTGTCGACACATGTACGACACATACATGCTCATTGTCAACCCTGGTGTATTCAACACCTCGTCGACTCATGTATTGCCTGCGTGTGAACTCTGTCCCAATGACATAGTGGTAGCTGCGCACTCTGCCATTGCTTTGAGTCACTAACTTTCCAATGACAAAATGATAGCTGCACATTTTGCCATTGTCTTATAGTACACGTTGGATCCCATAACACTTTTGAGCATACCCAAACCGACAGTTTAAGAATGCAGTTATACATGTACTCTTCAATAGAAGCAATCACTGTATCCTTGACAAACTGACAAAAAATACTCACTTCTATAGCACTAACCAAACTTTTGGACATTCCATCAGAGCAATTGCCAAACTGACAATCTGTACAGCTCTAACATTCATGTAACAGGTATTTGATTTGAGCTCACTTTAAATACCATGTACATCATTTGTTTCAGAAGCCATTGTCACACTGACAATCCATGTAGCTTTGAAACTCAAGGGGTCAAGGTAGGTTGCAAATCGAAGGCTTCCAGGTAGAGTGATAACACAGTTGGTGACTCTGCAAGTTCACCTTCTTCCATCCACTTAGCATCCATTGTTGGATAGTTTCTGAACTTTACCAAGTAACGCCTCGCAACCTTGCCTTTCACTTTCCTTTCTTTGTGTGCCAAAATCTGTTCAGGGACCAAGATCTCGTCAAGTTCCTCGACTTCCGGCTGATCTTCAGCTGGTATATCTTCTGGCACATCACCCACATAGGGTCTGAGAAGACTCACATGAAACGCATTGTGAATCTTCCAACTGTCAGGCAATTTCAGCCTATATGCAACATCACTGATTATGTCGCACACTTGAAAAGGCCCATAGTAACGCATGCTGAGCTTTGGAAACAGTCTTTCCTTGCCCTTCATCTTCTTTAACCTTGCCTTTTCAAACCGTAGAAGCACCCAATCACCAAGTGAATATACCACTTCACGACGGTGACGATCAGCTGCTTTCTTTTGCTTTGCCTGAGTCCTTTCTAAGGCCACTTTGACCTTCTTGTACATTTCATCCATGTCCTGAACATACTTATCTGCTTCAAATATCTTGTCCTTTGTATGCAGTATGGGAGGAACTTTCTTGCCACCTTCAACTATCTCAAAAGGTGCCTTGCCAGTTGATGAATGCACTGTATCATTGTATGCATACTCCACCAATGGCAAATACTGCTCCCACTTTCCTTTATGCTCTGACACATAGCACTTCAGCAGATCTAGGACAGTAGAATTTGCCTCTTCTGACTGCCCATCTGTTTGAGGATGAAATGACGAAGAGAATTTGAGCGTGGTACCCATATTCTCAAACAAGCCTCTCCAGAACAAACTAGTCATGCGTGGATCACGGTCGCTAATAATCGACTGTGGCATGCCATGATACTTGAAAATATTGCTCATAAACAAGCGTGCCATCTGATCTGGCTTTATCTTCTTCCTGACAGGAATAAAATGAGCCTGTTTGCTGAATCTGCAAATAATGGTCCAAATACCATCATTTCCTATCTGCGTTCTTGGAAGATCAAAGATAAAATCCATAGCAATACTTTCCCATGGTTTATCTGGAATAGGTAGTGGTTGCAATAACCCTGGTGCCTTTTGCCTGTCAAACTTGACCTTTTGGCATATTAGGCATTCTCGCACAAAGGCATCGACATCCCTTCTCAATGTAGGCCAATAGAAGAATGTCTCAACCGCTTTTAACTGTAGCATCGATACCACGATGCCCTGCATACGGTGGGACATGACTCTCTTCCATAACTTTGCGTCGCAATGGCTTTGTGACACACAATCTGCCATGCATCATCATGAACCCGTCTTTAAGAAGATAGTGTTCATGACGTTGTCCATCCATTAGTTGCTTGAAGACCCTTGCAAAATCTTCATCATTTGCATACTGTTCTCTCATATCATCAAGTTCATGATGATAAGGAATCGACACAGCTGAAATTTGTGGCTTCCTTGACAAGGCATCAGCCACAACGTTCTTCTTGCCTTCCACATGCACAATCTGAAAATGGAACATGGACAAAATATTTGCCCATCGCATATGCTTTTCAGATAACTTTGTTTGTGTCAAGAAGTATCGCAAGGTCTGATGATCCGTTTGGACAACGAAATCTGCACCTAGCAGGTAGTGTTTCCAACTTAAGAGCGCATGAATCACAGCCAGTAACTCTTTCTCATAGACCTGCATGGTCATCTCTGGCCCTTGCAAAATTCTGCTCTCATAGGCTACTACCCTGCCATCTTGCATTAGCACAGCACCAATGCTACTACCGCAGGCGTCGCACTGGACCACAAATGACTTCCTAAGATCTGGCAACACAATGACTCGATCTGAAGTCATCTTTTCCTTTAAGAGATTAAAAGCTGAAATCTCTTTCTGTGTCCATCTAAAGGTGACTGCCTTCTTTTGAAGAGCATGTAAAGGTGAAGCAATCTCAGCAAAATTTCGGATAAACCTTCTGTAATAGGAGCATAGTCCCAAAAAGCTTCGGACATCATGCACCGTCTTCAAATTTGGCCATGACTTGATCGCTTCGACTTTTGCAGGATCCATTCTGACACCATCCTTTGAGACAATGTGTCCCAGAAAGTGAATCTCTTCCAGAAAAAACTCACTTTTCTTTGCATTGATGAGCAACCTATGACTGCGTAGCTCTTTGAACACAATGGCCAAGTGATGCCTATGCTCCTCTTCATTCTTTGAGTAGACTATCATGTCATCAAAGAATGTACCAACAAATTGCTGGTGTGGACGGAAAATTCTGTCCATCATCCTATTAAACGTAGCAGGAGCGTTTGTGAGACCAAAGGGCATCACTAAAAATTCGTAAAGGCCAAACGTCGTTCTAAAAGCAGTCTTGTGCACATCCTCTGATCTAATGCGGATCTGATGATACCCACTCTTTAGATCTATCCTGCTAAACATAGCTGCTCCTTCTAATTTGTCCATAATATCATCAATTCTAGGTATAGGGAACCTATTCTTGATGGTATTCTTGTTCAGTGCACGGTAGTCGATGCACATACGCCATGAGCCATCCTTTTTCTGCACCAACAACACTGGAGAACAGAATGGAGATGAACTGGGCTGAATCAGCCCCTTTTCTAACAACTCCTGTACTTGGCCCATTATCTCTTTCTGCTGAGCCGCACTAACCCTGTACGGAGGCTTATTTGGTGGGCTACAGCCTGGCACCAAATCTATCGCATGGTCCTCGGGTCTCTCTGGCGGTAATTGAGACGGTAATGAATCGGAAGAACAGTCACTATACTGTTGTAAAAACATTGACCTTTCTTTATCTAGCACAGATAAATTTGATTCATCACAATCTGACACTTCACGTGCAAAAACCAAGTACGCAGAAAGATGCTTTTTCATTACAGAAGTAATAGCAGAAGCTGATACAGTAGGAATAGACTCCCCTTTAAGCTTTACATCCAGAATATGAGTCTTTCCCCTGCTCTGTACAGTGATCTTTTTGTTGTAGGCATCCATGATTCCCTGTACACGAAACAACCAAGGAATACCTAACAACACATCACATCCGTCCAGTGGCATGATGTAAAATTCTTCAGCATCTACATAGGACTGGATATGTAGACGCAACTTTCCAATGATGGGTGTCACAGCCTCTGTATGGCCAGGACATGCCAAACCTGCCTCTGCTGTATACCCCATCTCTTCAGGTCTGATTCCCAACTTTGAAGCCAATTCTGGGGAAATGAAGTTGGCTTTGGCACCTGGATCAAAGAAGATAAGCACTGTTTGATCCCTAACCTTTCCCCATGCTCTGCAAAGCTCACTTGCATCTGAATTTGGCTTGTCGCCCACCATATCTGGCACTAGACCAGCCATGGGCTTCTTTCCTTTCCTGTCCTCCTTGTCTTCAGAATCAGCTGGCCTTTTCTTTGTAGGACAGTTGTAAGCAATGTGGCCAGGCTGCTCACATATAAAGCATTTGTTCTCTGTCCTCAGGACCTTCTTTTGCTCTTCTGACTTGCGAGGAAAACGTCTTTTCCATTTCTTTGCTGGTCCTTTTTCTGATTCAGCCGTAGCTGTCTTTCCTCGCGTTGGCTGACTCCTGAGTCCCTCTAGGAGCCTCATTGGGAACGTGCTTCTTGGCTGAATTTTTCTTGCCTGATCCTGCCTTGACGCCAGTGTTAAATTCACAATCTTCTCCCTTGAGCAAACCATTGCCAGTGTTTGCTACCTCGATGAGCTGCGTCAAAGTAGTGACTTTTGTCTTCGTACAGTACTTTCTCAATCCTTTAGGTAGGCCACAACAGTATTTTTCAATCTGTTCTGTCAATGGCACAAACCTATAGGAAGTTACTGGAAGTAGAGCTTTCCAAAACTTCCGATTGTAATCATCCAGATTTCTGCAAGTGGCAGCATTAAGCTGGTGCCATTTTGTCATGACATCTGCTTCGAAATCATCAGATAACCATGTTGCTGCAAAAATCTGCTTGAAGTAAATCCATGTGGACGGAGCTTGCCCTTGAAGCAATAAAGTTGTCCACCATTGTCCCGCATTCCCTGTCAAGAAAGTGGCTGCCTTGCGGACCTTTGAAGCCTCTGTAAAGTTTCCCCCTGCATAGGCCTTGTCAAACTGCTGGAGGAATGAAAGAGCCTTCTTCCTGTCATCAAACCCTGTAAAGGTCGTGAATGACACTCCTTTGCCACCTTCTTTGTACGGAGTTGGCCTCTCCAGCGGCGTTAAATTGTCATATGGAAGTGACTGAAACATGGGAACACTATTAGGGTTCATCTGTGTTCCTTGGCCGCTATTAACTTGACCTGGAAATGCCATATTTGGCTGCTGATTTGTAATTCCAGCCATACCAAAATTTGCCTGTGGCATCCCGAACTGGCCCTGAGTGCTTTGAAACCCTGGTTGCATACCCATGACACTGTACATGGGGTTAGGCATCATCGTTTGAGCACCCCCAAACACTGTTCCTGGCGTATAAAACTGATTTCCAGGTGCATGACCAGCCATGCTCTGGAATACCGATCCACCTCCAAAATAGCCAGGGTGTACTGAAGGTGGTGGGAAGACCTGTTGCATAGCCTGTAAGTTGCTTCCCTGCCCATTAGAACCAGCTATAGGCTGTTGAAAGGTGGCGGGCTGAATTGGTACAGCTTGAAAAACTGGCATCTCAGCCACATGTTCTTGCACCTTAGGCATACGTTGTGGAGACTGCATGTTCTCCGTCAAGTGTACAGGTGTTTCCATTGACTGTGCGGTATGAATCACCTGTGCTCGAGCCTTAACAGGCTTTTGAATATGATCCAGTGACCCAACTTGCTGAGACGGAACAGGAGGTTGCAAAAAGGCTAAAAACCTTGGGTTCTGCATTACTTGTGTGAACATAGCCACAGCAGTAGCTAACTGGGTCCTGAATATATCATCATCAGTCTGTGGTGGTCTTGAGGACTCACCCACTTCATGTGTCTGTTGACCTTGTGAAGAGGAAACCTCTTCAGTCACATCATCTGGTCTGTCAGCCATAATTGCAATTCCTTGTGTCTGGTCTATGATCCCCTGTGTCTTCAAGTCCAAAACTGACCAAGGCTCACTTCTATGGGAAAAAGTGATTTAATCCCGTCGATGGAACCATGTAACCGGCCTGTTCAATCCAAAAAGGACGGTAGACTTTACTTTAAACCTTGATTTAGCTTTCACCCATTATTAGTCGTCTATTTTACCTGTACTTTCAAGACACAACAAAGGGGAGAGGGATACAGGCTGCTAGATTGCACCTGTATGAGTAGACGGACACCAGATTGGCCCCTAACTTAGGCGCCCCTTTCGGTATTTCTTTATTGTTCAAAAGAGGGAATAAACGCTGTGGTTCCTACAAGCTGCCCCGCACAAACTCGGCTGAATTTCCACTGTTCCAGCCCGATTTCGGCAGCATAACTGTACTAGAACCCTTCACGGTCAGTATTCCCACGCATTGAATGACTTTCCCGACGCATACGGGCACTTTGCAAAACCTCGCGAGAATCTGCAGCACGCTGAATTCTCTGTTTTCAGCCCTGAAAATGCGCCAGATCGCCTGTACAGCGGTCCCCTTGCGTCCCCGAACCTCCTGGGGGTATTAGGGTCCGTTTAGGGCCAAAACCCTAAACCTGCAAAAATACACAGCAGGCTGTAATTCGCTGTTTCGGGCTCCGTTTCGCGTGCCGGTCGCATCCCTAGCAAGTCCTCGAGCTCCCGCACCTGTAGGGCTACTTGCCCTTTGAATCGGACGAGATTTCTGGCGTGAAACCTCTCCGAATTCACCTGTACCTGCGGGGGGATTAGCCGCTAGCTAATCCAGTACCTGTGCAAGAGGCTCTTGCCTCGGCAATCGCGCATGAACCCACACAACTGTACATTGGTCAAATGAAGAGCCCACTAGAGGGGCATAACATACTGCCAAAGGGGAGAGAGAGGGCAGTGCGTAGCGTGCAGGGCATCACTCCTTGCACCGCACTGTGCATAAGAGGGAAAGCAAGCACTCCATAGCTCTTAACCTGTGACAAAATCAGCAAATGAGCCCTTCTTCCCTTCAAATTCAGCGCCACTTCTTGTTGCATAAGGCAAGTGCACCAGAATGTGCCACTTGGCACATTTACAAGCATTTTCCCGTTTCGGGGTTGCCGCCTAAAAATATCCCAACCGGTTGCCCAGTTGACTTCACGGCAGAGTAAGAAAATGTTCCCTTTGTCATTCCGGAGGTAATGACGTCAACACATTTTCAGGTCCCAAAATAGCAGTTCCCTAAATTTTAGGAGATGCTGCCATTGTATCTTTCTAGGTCATCCGACCCTCTTTGTACACTGCGGCCACATCCAAAACTGAAATGTAGCCTCTGTAGCAAAGGATTCCACTTTGGCTAGTCAATGACCCCACTTGGCTAACCATAGTCCTTGTCCAACCTTAGTGCTCTCTTGCCCTCAGGCCTGGACTCCCTCTGGACAGTTCCACACTAGCTATGCAGTGCAGGGCAGTTAGATTTCCCAGGGGGTGTTTCCAAAAAGTGAAAGTAAATAGATAATAAGAAAGAAATCAACAAAAAGGATAGATAGTAGTCACACGCTGGTGACACAGCCTTAGAGGGAAAAGGTCTTGACAAAGTGCCATTGTCCACCTTTTACAAGCCACCACGACATAGATACCACATTGAAGGGTGTGGAGCGTTACTTTTATTGGCCGAGGCTTAAAAAGGATGTGTATGACTTTGTTCGAAGTTTTTAATATGCCAAAAAGGTCAAGTTTGACACGCATAAGGCACAGGGACTACAACAGCCTTTACCCATTCCCACCAGCCCCTAGGAAAGCATTGCTATGGATTCATCTTTGATTTCCCCAAGACTCAAAGTGAGCACGATGGCAATTGGACTATCATTGACAGATTTAGCAAGCAAGCTCACTTCATTCCAGTAAAGGAAACAATCAAACCTGATCAGTTAACGAGATTGTTCATTGCTCAGATTTTTCGATTAAATGTCATGCCTGAGACGATAGTGTCACACAGAGATCCCCGATTCACAAGTTTGTTTTGGAGGGCAATCTGGGAGAACATTGGCACGTGGTTGCAATTCTCATCATCATTCCACCCGCAGACAGATGGGCAATCTGAGATAGCCAATTCAATGGTTTTGGATTTATTGAAGTCTTACATCTCGGATTAGAAGACTCAATGTGAAAAATATTTGCCTTTGGTGGCATTTGCCTACAATAACATGCTTCACTCTTCGAGAGGGAGGGCGCCATTTGAGGTAATCAAGGTGCTAAGAAGGTCCCTCCTTTTCTAAGCACCAAGGACAATATTTTTGAAGCCGATGAGTACACGAGGGATTTGGACACTGCTTTTTCCGAGGTTCGCGAGGCTCTAGAGAAGTCTCAAGCACGGCACAAGAAGGCAGCAGATAGACATGACGCGACTTGAAGTTGAAGGAAGATGATTGGATGCCCTTACGTTTTGACAAGCCACGCCTAAGGAAACGAAAGGGAAAGGAGTGGCTTTTTCCAAAGCTTAGCATGAGGTATTATGGCCCTCTCCAGGTTCAAGAAAAGATAAATGATGTATCCTTCATACTCAAGTTGCCAGAAACTTGGAAGATTCACAATGCTTTTCATGTAAGCCTTTTGAAACCCTGTAAGGGTGAGGTGCCAATTGACGGGGAGCCAAATGAGCAACCTGAAGTGGAAGAGAGAGAGGAGATATTCGTTTCAGAACAGATTCTGGCCCAAAAGAAAAGAAAAGTGAAAGATAAAGTGATTCGGCAATTCTTAGTGAAATTTAAGAACTATCCGGCATTGGATGCCAAGTGAATGGAGAAGGAGGACCTAGCACATACTCCTCAGATTTTGGAACTTTACCTTGAGGCTTTCAGCTTAGCTGCGTCTATGTAGAAAGATCCCGCAGATCAGCAGGGTTGAATATGGTACAGATGGGGCTGCACCAGAGAGGAGTCACTCCGCTCCTTTGTCACAGATTACCTAGATAGAATAAAGTGCATGACCAATAAGAGGTTCCAACTTATGGACAACTGTCGAGGGGACAACTTATGGACACTAGGCTTCTTTTTTTTAGTGTAAGAACCTGCTGACGTGGTTGTTGTACGGACGGCAGTGATTTGCATTGACTATTGTGCAGACTGGCAAAACGCACTAACTGCTGAAGTGGCAAGTCCGTACGGAAACTGTACGAAAATTTCACTTTTGGCGCTCCATGCTATTACTGGCAGCTTTTGGATCAGGTTGTTGCTTTTGAGTTTACATGCTTTTGGGGCTCTGCTTTTGGCATCCCTTGTAAGAATAAATAAACCCAAGGGGGTCTCACTTCTCAGAGCATCTCAATGCAGAGTCTGAGAGCGAGCACCCGCGAGAGTTGTACTTGGCTCGAAGATTAATATAAAAGGAAATACCGAAAGGGACAAAGGGGCGCCAGTCTTTGGGGCCAATCTCTCTTGGCACGGAACTACGTCGGGCCGTGTCAACTCTTGAATTGTGAAGTGTTTTGAAGTGAATCTCTATTGTGTCGTGACAGAATCTAGACTTGGGGTGTCCAAGTTTCTTACAGAGGTATCAGAGCACGGCCTATTTCTCTTCTACCGAGAAATCAGATCCTTCTTCTCACGGCACTTATGGATTCTGAAAAGAATCAATCGACCTCTTCTGCCACCGCTGAGGGAGGGAGGAGGGAATAAAGAAAATTCAAACGACGTAGCAGAGACTAAGTATGAGCCACCCCGGCCCACACAGTATGAACTTATGGCGATGCAATGTCAATAGCAGGTTGACTAGTGCGTAAAGCAGATGCTTCAATTTGCCAAGAATCCACAGCAATCGATGGCCGAAGTGCGACAAAGAAGCCATCGAAGCAGCAATTAAAGAAGCGCAATAAGGGGACTAACTACCGCCGTCAATCTTCTTTTGCATATGCACGAAAACAGAAGAAGCATGCACGTTTTGAAGGACTACCCAGTTCTTCTTCCTCTTTTGACAGTTCTTCTAGCTCTTCCTCCTTCGACTCAAGCAAGGAGGACAGAAAGGGCAAGAAGCAAAGCTTCGGAAAGAACAAGAAAAAGGCAAAGAAGATCATAATCCGACAAGTTTCTAATAGTTCTACAGAGGAGTCATCCTTTGACACTTCGGACTTCGACAACCACACTTTTACAGAGCCAACCAGTACGATTTCCTCAAAGACCAGAACAAAAAAACAAAGGAATTTAAAGAAGGTGGACAGTCAGTGATATTTGAATCCTTTTCTGGATTCTGAGATGCTCCAAGGGCTTTGGCTTTCATTCAGCAATTTGATATAGCCTTCTGCGGAGGGCATTACTCAGAGCACTCCAAGATCAGGAGGGTAGCATCGTTTTTAAAGAGGAATGCTTGAACATGGTGGTCCACTCTTCTTCTGAGGAAAGAGGACGCTCCGACCAAGTGGTTGAAGTTCAAACAGCTCTTTATTTCTTCTTGGTTGACCCACGAGTACGAATGAGATGTGAGAACCGCTTGAAACCATCTTCGGATGACTAAGGGTGATACTTTGGACGCATATTGCGAGAGGTTTTGGGATTCTTTTCTACCGACCTCTTCGTTTAAGAAGGTCACTTTATAAGGAAAAAAAAGAGCGATTTTGTTGCGGACTCTCTACAGAGATCCGAGATTACTGCCTTGAGAAGTCTATACAGCAACTAATAGGATATGCCAAACGGGGATTCTCCATACATTTGGGGAATCCGACCTACCCCACTGATGAAGTTTTGACTCAGAAGACCAGACAGACCTCGACCAACGATAATAGAAAGAAGAAGAATTCCAGAAAAAGAAAGATACTCGACCCCGATTGACTGCAGAAGAGACTTTTTAAGAACAGATTGAGCGGTTTTGCTGTGGACTCTCTATAGAGATCCGAGATTATTGCCTTGAACAAAAGTCCCAAGACCTCACACACCTTCGAAGATGGTGAGAGCTAGCAAGGAATGAGGAAAGATTGAGAGGAAGAAGATGTGTCTTACTAGAAAGAAGTATTCTCCTCACATACTCACTCTAATAGCATAGCTTAGATTAGTAATTAGCATGGTAGAGGAGATGAGCATGCCATTGAAGCTTGGCTCTTGGTTGGATTTGCATTCCATAGCCAAGAGTTGTTGGTGTCTATACAGCCACTAATAGGACATGCTAAACGGGGATTCTCGATACATTTGGGAAAAGTCTTTGAATAATGCAATGACATGGGATTTAGCAGTCAAAGCAAAAAGGTTTCGCAAGAAGCAAAGGTTCAAGACAAAGGTTTCCGATAACTCAAAGATTTTCGAAGATTCAATGCTTTTCCAGAGTTCTATCAACATCAGAAGTCATTTCTTTGACACGGGCTCTCATTTTAATAGGAGGGAATGTCACAATTGTGACTATGTTAACAGTATTACATCTACTCTTAGATGCAGATACGCGAAGTGCCATGCCAAGGAGAACCCCCACGATTGGATGGTCACACCCCTTCACCCAAAAGGCGTGCCTCTTCGCCAAAACCCACACTCCTTCGACGACCTGTCACACCCCTTCCCTCTACGGTTGCGACTCTTCGTCCAATGGTTGGAGCTCTTCGCTGAAAGGATGTGTCTTTTCGTCTAAAGTCGCGTCTCTTCACCATGAGTGTCTTTTCATCTGTCTCTCTTTGTCTCCTATATAAGGAGCCCTTGTATCACACATTCAATCAATCAACACAGAGTCTTCTAAGTCTTGTTTCTCCGTACAATTCAAGTTTCTGAAGTCTTAATCATGAGTTTAAGTAATTAATGAAGGATTAGCAACTAGAATCCTTACAGGATGGATCTTGATGCGATTGCTAAATATGTTGCCAGGAATCATGGTCTTAGATCTGGAATCAATTTTTATGAGATTGATATGATGTGAATGTGCATTGACTCAGTCATCTTTGTGCAAGTGCTCGATTTGTGTTGGTCTAGTGCGTCGGTACTTAGAATCAGTGTCTACTAAACTAGTTTATGGCCTCTTGTCTGTTTTGCAAGCATAATCGAGGGCGCTTACAACTCTTTCAAGAGGAGGGTATGTCACAAACTGATGACGTGGAATGTCCATAAGTGTCCGCAGCTTATAGAGCACCTACAGACAAGGCCCTAGGGACACTACAGCATTAAAAGGTACAAGCGGCTGGCTGTACGGAATTTCCACAATTCACGCTGAGGTGCTAATGTGGAAGGCTGTACGGAATTCCTCTTTTTGCCTTGCCTGCTTTTGGGAGCCAAGTGCTTTTGAGTTGAAGGCTTTTCATGTACTGCTTTTTCCCCAAGGCCAAGGGCCTTTAAATAAAAGTCCCTAGGGCTCTCTCTAGCTCATTTTGTGCTGACAAGCTGGTGAGCAGAGGATACCCAAGGACAATTGTACTTTGCTCAAGCATTAATACAGAAAGAAATACCGAAAGGGGCGCCAGTCTTTGGGGCCAATCTCTCTGGGCACAAAACTATGTCGGGCCGTATCGACTCAATCCAACTGTGAATTAAGTGTTAAGTATTTTAAAGTTATCTCTCTCTTGTGTGTCGTGTTAGATTCCAGACTTGGGTTGTCCAAGTTTGTTGCAGCTTGCAAAGCATGGGGGCACTCTTACGTACTCTACAAATAGATTGGTCACAGTTCGGACCGGTCGAGATACGAACATACGAACAACAGTTACAAAAAAAAGGGAAAGCAACAGAAAAAGAAACCTTCAGATATCGATTGTCAGCGGAGCAACGCGTTGAATACTTTAAAGAGGGTAAATGTTACGATTGTGGAGAATAAGGACATGTGTTTGCCAGGTGCCCTAACAAAGCACCAAAAGAACAGTCAAAGGACAAGCCAGAGAGTTCTAAAGCAACGGAGGAGCGAGCAAAGAAACGAAAGACAAAAGCAAGACTGGTAGCATGTTTTGTGGAGACAGACCCTGAGCAAAGAAATGACAGTACGGAGCTCTGCAGAACGTGGGGCAAAGTACAAGATCAAAAGCCCTTACCTTCTTGGAGGGAGGAGCCAAGGCCAACTTCATTTTGATTGAATTGGCGGCTCGACTCGAAATTACGCCAGATGAAATGGGACCACCAATTGATGCAGTTCTAGTGGCACCAGGACGGGATGTTGCCATTACACCGGTCATTGGCAAACTTTGGTTGCATTGCCAAGGGTATCTAGGGCACGAGGACTTTCACATCATGCCTTTGGAAGGGTGTGACGTCCTCCCTTGGTTCCACAAGAACAATGTGGTGGTCGGCTACTGGGTAAGAAAAGCAACTTTGAAGAATGAAAAGGGTAGACATATAGTTCTTTGTAAGGATTCTAGTCACTAATTCTTAATTAAGTACTTAAATTCTTAAGAAACTTAAACTTGACTCAGAGATAAGACTTAGAAGACTTTGTGTTTGATGATTGAAATGTGTTACAAGGGTGTTCTTATATAGAAACTGAAGGGACACGATGAAAATACATGAACATAGGTCAAAAGACATGACTCTAGGCCAATAGTCATTCCTCCTACTGTAAAGTCGTAACCTTTCGGCATAAAGGTGCAGCCATTCGCTAAAGAGGCATGGCTATTCACCGAACAAGTGCGACTCTTGGACGAAGAGACACATCCTTTCGAGTACAGGGGTTTCTAATCTGGTACGTCTTCGTATCTGCAAAAGAATCAAGTGAAGAAGGTAGTACAAAGACAAAGAATACGTCACAATCGTGACATTCCCTCCCATTTAAAATAAAACCCAAGGTAGTTGTAGAAACTATGGGAGAAGGAAATGTATTGTTGTAGTGCTTCTGCATCCAAAGCTTTTTCTGTTAAGTCCCATGTCATGGCACTATTATTGACCATAACTATTTTGTCAAACTGAAAATTGATCATATCTGCAACTTGATTAGTGCTTTTGTCAAAGTCATTTGGAACTTCGAGCTTTGTCCAAGAAAGGATTGAATCTTTATCTGCTTCAAGTGAAACTATTGGTCAACTGACTTGAGTTTTCTGTCGAGTGAGGAGCACTGGTTGGAAATCTGCAATGTATTTTATTGGTTTGTTTGGAAGAGTAAAATCCTCCTGAAGGCATGTCGTAGACTGAGACAGAGTAGTGTTTGACGATACATCCATCTATAAAGGTTTACTTGTGAAACAAGTTGTGTCCAAAGATTCAATTGCAGCGGTAGTACTAAAGTCATGCTGCAAGATTCTACATCTGATTTATCCTTTGCATTGCTGAAGGTAAGGACTGGAGTCTTCAAGTTTGAAGAATTATCATTCACCACTCCATTTGGTATCTGTTCACATAGAGAGACTTTGTTCTGCAAGGGCGGTGACAAGGCGAGTTTTTCTGCCTGGATAACGGCCAAAGAAGGAGCCATGTGCTTGTTGGTTGTCACACAAGAACCAGAATCTTCTGAATTTTCAGCTTTCTCAGCGGGTATTAAGGCTTCCAATTGAAAAGGGGAAGGTCAAGGAAGTCGTTGCCTCTTACACCTCTGAAGGATCCTCTTGCACAAGGAAAGGATCAATAAATCTTCAACTTTACCACCATCAGTCAAGAAAGACTTAAATGTAGGGCATGGCTCGCAAGGGGGAACTTGTCCAGCGTCGCCGCATTCACGACCGAGTACTCGACTAGGGTTAGATATATGTGCCACTAAGCAAGTCCATCTTGATATCGCTGATGATCCTTTGGAAGCTTCATGTTGTTGCTTCTGTTGCTGACGATTCTAATAAGAAGTAGGTTACTTAGAACTGTAGCATTTCCAAGAATATTCATGTTGAGACTTTTGTTGCTCACACGAAGGTACTTTGTGTCTAGTTGTCTCTGAGAAACCATGCTTTGGGTGAGAAAATTTGAGTTCCGAAACCTTTGGTTTAAGTGATTCTTCCTGGATGACCACTGGAGCTTCAAAAGAAGATGGCAGAGGAGTGGCATGTATAGTCCGAGAAGCAATTGGGTGACTCCGAGAAGAGGTTTGCATCTGCATCTGATCCAAGCGAGTGTGAATCGATGCGAGGCTTAGTGAAATTGCTGCCATCTGCTCTTTGAGAACTGCTATCGGGTCCTCGAGTATAATATTGTCGTCGCCATCTTGTGATCCAATCATACTGACTGCTTGTAGAAAGTAATTGATAACTTGGAATAAGCTCACGAATTGATACTTCGAGAGCAAGAACTGTTTTTGGAACGGTTCACCTTGAGAAGAGGCTCCAACTTTGGGGTAGAAGAATATGGGATAATTATCACTTCACGTTTCGGTAAAACCTCTTCAGGAATCTCGTCTATATAAGAGAGAAATGGGACGGGTACGTTGAATTCTCTGTCCGCCATGTGGCTCACGCGCATAGAAGCCCTAGAAATCGAGCGCTAGGAGGGAGACTTTTTGGGACGCATCATCTCTGCAGAGGGTGTCAAAATGGATCCGATCAAGGTTGAGACCATCCAAGATTGGCCAAATTTGAAGAATGTTCATGAGGTTCGAAGCTTTTTGGGTTTGTCCTCTTACTACGAGCGATCCATTCGAAAATTTGCGGAGATTGCTTCTCCTTTTACATGTTTTGATGCAGAAAGGGTTTCCTTTCACATGAGGACCACTTGAGATTGCAGCCTTCAAGAGTCTCAAAGTGAAGTCAACAATTGGCCTAGGGTTGGTTTTGCTAGACTTGCAGAAGTCATTTGAGGTATATTGTAATGCCTGTGGTCACAATCTGGAAGCGGTCTTAATGCAAGAGGGCCATGTTAAGCTTATGAGAGCAGGATGTTTTCCAGACCAGAACAGGTTGCACACATATATACGAAAGAGCTTTTGGCAATTATCCATGCTCTTACTTACAGGCGACACTTTTTACTCGAAGCCAATTTTACAGTGTTCATCGATCACCAAAGTTTGCACTATTTCTTGTCTCAGAAACAGCTTTTAGACAAGCAGATACTGTGGGCAAAAATTTTGTCACAATTTCACTTTCAAATTGTGCACGTTCAAGGACAGAAGAATGTGGTGACAGATGCACTGTCTCGTAAGCCTTTGGTTTTGGCTATTTCGGCGGTTCATCACCACGGCTTCGAGGATATGGTATCAGTATACCACAAATCCGGATTTTGCAGACATCTTTAACCGATTATGAAACGAACGCAAAATGTGGATCTCCCAGCTACACAGACCGCCTACAGACACGCGTCGGACGAACCACCCACATAGCCACCATCCGGTAGTTCCCCCGTGTTGGGGCCAGCATCCGAGGACGTACACGTGCACCTCTAAGACCGAGCGTCCCATACCACTCGGCCTCACCTCCTCGAGGTGACCTCGCGCACTCCTAGACTCACGGGCTAACCACTAGCACTCTGCCAGTGGGGGTCGATAACTACAAATGAGGCCTTGGCCTCCCTTTTATAATAATGGTTGGCCACACTGGCCGGGTTCACACTACGTCCATCTGGACACTGGACTCCCATCTCAAAGGCGTCTAGGCTAGATCCCCTCTCCTTTGAGCGGGACATAACATACTTCCCCCCTTAAAAACCATTGATGTCCTCATCAATAAAGTGGGGATACTAAGCTTTCAAAGCTCTAATTGATTCCCAAGTAGCAAACCTTTTAGATTGACCCTTCCATTTAATTAAGTACTCGTCATAATCCTTTTGGCGCGAATGATGGGTACGATGATCTAAAACTGCCTCTGGTTC
The DNA here is from genome assembly GCF_014529385.1 of Adiantum capillus-veneris. Lineage (NCBI taxonomy): Eukaryota > Viridiplantae > Streptophyta > Polypodiopsida > Polypodiales > Pteridaceae > Adiantum > Adiantum capillus-veneris. Next base: position 8,199,063 of record NC_140946.1, on the reverse strand, counting down.
TCGAGGAATATAATCAATTTGTATATCTTGCCATACATTTTCCTTGATAGACACAACAACGTCGACTTCGCCTAATTTTTCTTTAAGGTGGCTGACATGAAATACTGGATGTACGATAACATCCGAAGGAAGAGCCAGTTTATAGGCAACTTGGCTAATCTTCTTTGTGACCAAGAATGGACCATAATATCTAGCTGAAAGCTTATAATGCTTTCCCGTTCGCATAGTCTTAGAATCCTTGGGTATCCGCAAATAGACCCATTGTCCCACCCCTAGAGTTCTGGGAGATCTCTTTTGATTAGCATAGGTAGTGACTCAATCACAAGCCGTTCTTATACTATCCTTGGCCAATTCGAGCATTTCTTGCATGTCATACAAGAAATCACACGCTTGGCATTCCTTGACTTTCTCTAAGCCAATAGCAATCGGGGATTTAGGCTCGAATCCATACATCAGCATGAATGGGCTAAATCCAGTAGCAGAATGCTTGCTACTAATGTAGGCAAACTCTAATTGTGGAAGATACTTCTCCCGGACTTCCATGATTTGCGTTGCTGACATGACACTTGTGCGGATTTCCACAAATCGCGTTGGCTCCCCTTAGCACTAGCTTTTGGGCCAAGATGCTTTTAGACTTGAAGCTTTTCATATGTACTGCTTTTGGAAGGCCTAGAGCCTATAAATTGAGTGTCACGACCTCAGTTGTAACAAAATGCTGACATGGCAAAAGCCTAATTTCTGTCAGAAACCCTAATTGCTAAAACCCTAATTTTGGAAACCCTAACCCTAAAACCTACAAACCCTAATTCTGGAAACCCTAACCCTAAAACCTACAAATCGTAATTTTGGAAACCCTAACCCTACAATTGTAGAAACCCTAACCCTAACCCTAAAAGCAACAAGAAGATTTCCGTGTTTTGCGCTGACTGATGACGCGGCAAGTTGTACGGATTTCCGTGATTTATGAAAAGCTGGCAACTTTTGGCATTGCTTTTTGGACCAGGAGCTTTTGAGTTTTGAAGGCTTTTCACTGTAATTGCTTTTTAGGCCAAGGGCCTTTAAATATGAGTTTAGGGCTCATTCTCTGGCATGCTTCTTGGAGAAGGTGCAGAGTCTGGAGTACCGGCTTGTACTTTGACGATGCAATATAAAGAAATACCAGAAGGGACGCCAAGGTTTGGGGCCAATACTCTCTAGGGTGGAATTCCGCCACTCCGCGTCGCGTGTCGTGTCTCTCTTTCAATTCAGTTGTTCTTGAAGTGCTAAAAGTTTGTTCTATTCTATTGGCACGTGGTGCCCGTCTTGTGACAGTGTATCAGAGCATCAGGCGTGTGCTTTTCTGAAAGCATACCGGTCCTACAAAAGGGCAGACAGAGCTATTGGAATTTTATTTGAGGGATCTTCGCCCTCCAACCCAGCCTTATTAGCCACTTCCACCCTTACTTCATCGCGCTTCATCGCGCATCGGGCGAGCTCTCGTCTTCATCGCTCATGTCTTACATGGCATAAGCCAATTAAGATCACTTACAAGAGAAGGATCCACATTTGTTTCAAGTCACTGTTTTTCTCAGAAGCAGTGCCATGCAGATGTTGATGTCTACAGCTACCAAGCAGCATACTTTAAGTACTTGGCAAGCTTTCAAGAAAAAAAAAATTGCCCGAAGTTATATGGTTTCTGACATCTTCCTTCGGAGTGCAACTTCTGGCAGAGTGGGGTATCTTGAAATGCTTGCCATGGAAACCCTAGCAGATTATATCTTGAAATTTCTCAACATCTCTCAGTAGATGTCTCTTCACGAGCAGATGACCTTGGAGGTTTAGTGAATTGCTATCTTGGGACTACCATCGCCGCCAAAGCAACACTGTTTGTCCAAGAGCTGACGGACCATGCTGTGCTCGGCTACGACCTCATGGAAGAAACCTAACCCTAATTTTTGGTACAGGTTTCACGATGGAAAGTTAGTCTACTTTTCGAGCTCGACTGATGTCGAGATTGCTTTTTATGTTTGAGTTCTGTTTGATCTTGTTTGGTGATCCTAGTTGGAATTTGTTTGAAATGGATGGTTATGCGGGAGGAGTATTAGGAAGTCTCACCAGTGGTTACTCTCAGCACCTCCAAACGACGCAGACTACGGTCTGGGGGCGTTTGGTTGTAAAAGGCCTCTATATCTCCCGGCACGGACCTTTTTAGGTTATGCGGGAGTAGTGATGAGGGAGTCGTTGAATATCTCCTAACCCTGACCTTGTTAGGTTATGCGGGAGGAGTGTTCATCGGCGGCTTTCTGTTTCTATGTCTTGTAACATGCATATGTAAGCATTTGTGTTGCATTGTGATGTGACAACTACTGAATATTCCTAATTGGATGAGATTACCTGGGTATATAATTTTAGTGCATTGACACCCGTGGAAGATCAGTACGGTCTAGGTGTGATGGCTAATTTTACTACGCCGGAATATCAAGAGTTCCGATTTGTACGAGAGGAGAAGCTAACTCCTTGATCAAAACATCCGAAAGGAGAAGCTAACTCCTTGATCAAAAGAGCTGAAAGGAGAAGCTAACTCCTTGATAAAAAGAGCAAACTGATTGTCCCACGGAATGTCCCTCGGAAATTCTTTTTGAGCTAGCATGAGTTGTTTTGCAGATATGCTGTAATCGCGGACGATTACTCTCTTTCAAGAAGGGGAGATGTAACAAACTGCTGACGTGGCAAACCCTAATTTCTGCCTGAAACCCTAACTGCTGAAACCCTAACCCTAAAACTTGTAAACCCTAATTTTGGAAACCCTAACCCTAAAACCTACAAATCGTAATTCTGGAAACCCTAACCCTAAAACTGCAGAAACCCTAACTCTAATCCTAAGGGCAGCAGGAAGATTTCCGTGTTTTGTGCTGACTGATGACATTGCAAGCTGTACGGATTTCCGTGATTTACGAAAAGCTTGTAACTTTTGGCATTGCTTTTTGGACCAGGAGCTTTTGAGTTTTGAAGGCTTTTCACTGTAATTGCTTTTTAGGCCAAGGGCCTTTAAATATGAGGTTAGGGCTCATTCTCTGGCATGCTTCCTGGAGAAGGTGCAAAGTCTGGAGTACCGACTTGTACTTTGATGATGCAATATAAAGAAATACCGAAAGGGGCGCCAAGGTTTGGGGCCAATACTCTCTGGGGTGGAATTCTGCCACTGACTCCACTCCGTGTCGCGTGTCGTGTCTCTCTTTCAGTTCAGTTGTTATTGAAGTGCTAAAAGTGTCACAAAGTGATGACGTGGCGGACAGCAGAAACCCTAATTTTTGCCAAAATCCCTAAATTCCGGAAATCGCGGAGGCGGATTATTAAAAATAAAAATAAAAATAAAATTGGAAAATAATGAGCGACGCGAATTTTGCTTTTGCTTTTTTTTATAAAAAAAAGAGAAAAGACTCTCTAAGAGAGAGAGAACTGATGCTTTTGATTTGAAGCTTTTGGGGCTCTGCTTTTGGGCATCCCTTGTAACCTTTAAATTAGTGGTGAGGGCCTCACTTCTCAGAGCATTTGGACGCAGAGTCTGAGAGTGAAACCCTAACCGCTCTCTTGTACTTTGATGATTGATTAATATAAAAAGAAATACCGAAAGGGGCGCCAGTCTTTGGGGCCAATATCTCTAGGCACGGAACTCCGTCGGGCTAGTGCAAATCTATTGTGATCTGTGAATTGTTTTGAAGTGGTTATTTGGTGCTGTCGCGGTTGATTCTTGACTTGGAGTGTCCAAGTCTGTTACAGTGGTATCAGAGCACGGTCGATTTCTCTTTTTGAAAAAAGAGAAAAGACTCTCTAAGAGAGAGAGAGAGAACTGATGCTTTTGATTTGAAGCTTTTGGGGCTCTGCTTTTGGGCATCCCTTGTAACCTTTAAATTAGTGGTGAGGGCCTCACTTCTCAGAGCATCTGGACGCATAGTCTGAGAGTGAAACCCTAACCGCTCTCTTGTACTTTGATGATTGATTAATATAAAAAGAAATACCGAAAGGGGCACCAGTCTTTGGGGCCAATATCTCTAGGCACGGAACTCCGCCGAGCTAGTGCAAATCTATTGTGATCTGTGAATTGTTTTGAAGTGGTTATTTGGTGCTGTCGCGGTTGATTCTTGACTTGGAGTGTCCAAGTCGGTTACAGTGGTATCAGAGCACGGCCGATTTCTCTTCTACGGGAAATCCGATCCCCGAATTTTTTTCCGCGGCACCTATGGCTTCAGGCAATGATCAGTCGACTCCCTCTACATCTGGAGATGTGGGCTGGGATAACAACGAAGATTCAGGCAGAGAGTATGGCCCGCCTTGGCCTACTTAGGCGGAACGGCAAGAGATAGAGCGTCGCCAGTTGATCGGCGATGCAACAAAGATGATGCTCAATTTTGCCAAGGACCCGAAGATGGCAAAATATATGAACCAGACCTCTTTGGAAGAGGTACAGATGGAGTGGCAGAGAACCACAACACCACTCCCGAAACCCGCTCTCAAGAAACCTTCTGCCTCCAAGAAATATACGGAGAAGGAACTAGAGAACGTGGTTGATGCACGGATTGCTCAGCTTTTTGACACGCAAAAGAAAGCCAAAAAGCACGGCAAAAAGCAGAAGAAAGGCACTGACTTCCCGGGATATTTAGGTCGTCGGTCGACATTTGACAAGGCAAAGAAATTGAAGAAGCGCGTCAAGTTTGAAGACCTACCCAGTTCTTCTTCTTCTTCTTCTTCTTCTGACAGTTCTTCTAGCTCCTCGGATTCGAGCGAAGAAGACAGAAAAGGCAAAAAGCGAAGCAAGAAGCAACGCTTTGGAAAGGGCAAGAGAAAGGCAAAGAAGGCTAAATCTCGCCCAGAGACTCACAGTTCTACTGAGGACTCGTCTACAGACAGCTCAGATTCCGATGACGGAAAGTTTTATGCGAACAAGAAGAATTTTTACAAAGCCAACCAGTATGACTTTCTCGAAGATAAAAGCAAGAAAGTCCGAGAGTTTAAGGAAGGTGGCCACTCGATCAAGTTTGATACTTTTCAGGATACTCAGATGCTTCGAAGGCTTTGTCTTTTATTCAGCAGTTTGACATCGCTTTCGCGGGAGGACGCTATTCAGAGCACTCCAAGATTCAGAGAGCTACCTCTTACCTTAAGGAGAATGCTCGTACTTGGTGGTCCACGCTTCTTTTAACAAGAGTGCGCCAGTTAAATGGCTGAAATTTAAAAGCTTTTTATTTCTTCTTGGTTGACGCAAGAATATGAACGAGATGTACGAGCTGCTTGGAACCATCTTCGGATGACCAAGAAAGATACAATCAATGCTTATTGTGAAAGATTCTGGAGCTCTTTTCTACCCGCCTCTTCATTCAAGAAGATCTCATTCAGAGAACAGATTGAGCGGTTTACCTTGGGTCTACCTACAGAGATCCGAGATCACTGCTTGGAACAAAAGTCAGCTTCTATTCAGGAGTTGATGAGTCATGCGAAGCGGGGCTTTGCCATTCACTCTGGCAGTTTGACCTACCCCATAGATAAGGCCATGACACAACGAGCCGAACAGACTTCTAGGAAAGAAAGAAGAAAGAAAAAAGGAGCAACCCAGAGAAAAAGGATGCACGACCCAAGCTTACTCCTGAGGAGAGAGCTCGCTTCATCAGAGAGGGGAAGTGCTTTGGATGCGGGGAACATGGACGTATCTCCGCAGAGTGCCCTGATAAGGCACAGAAAGAACAAAATGATAAAGACGACGACAGGCCTAAGAGTTTGAGAGCAGCTGAGGAATGTGGCAAAAAAGGCAGATAGAAAAGTAGAACTGGTACCACATGGCGTGGGACTTGCACCGAATCAAATGAATGAAAGTACAAACTTTGCCACTTTTTTTTGGGACAAAGTGAATGATCAGGAAGCTCTTTTGAAGGAGCCAAGGCCAACTTCTTTTCACTTGGAATTGGCGGCTCGATTTGGAACTACGCCCGACAGACTGACGCCACAGGCGGAGGTAGTTCGACTGTCACCCGGATGGGATGTTGCCATTACACCGAGCATTGGCAAACTTCGTTTGCAATGACAGGGGTGCTCAGGGCACGCGAGTGACGTTCTACTCGGGATCCCTTGGTACCACAAGAACTACGCCGTGGTTGACTACCGGGCCGAGAAAGCGACTTTGATAAATAAAGGGCTTAGAGATTGTACTTGATGAACTTCAGTTTTCTTACTCATTCTTTTGGGAGAACTGAACAATGGATAAAGGTTGAATATGTTTTGACCTGAAGAAAAGAACACCAAGATTTTTCTCCACACTCATGCCGATTGCTTCTTAGAGGGCCTGAAGATCATACCATTGATCTGAAATCTGGAAGCACGCCACCGAATCGGCCACCTTATCGTGTGAGCCGAGTACAGAATGAAAAGATTATGAACTCAGTGAAAGACCTCTTGGAAAAGGGTCTTGTCCAGTCTAGTACTTCACCGTATTGCTCTCCAGTGTTGTTGGTTTTTGAAGAAAGATGGATCTTGGAGAATGTGCATCGATTATAGCACTCTCAACGAAATCGCCATCAAGAACAGATTTCCGATTCGTAGGATTGATGATATACTCGACAAGTTACAGGGATCCTCGTGCTTTAGCACGATTGACTTGAAGAGTGGATATCATATGATCAGGATAGCGCCAAGAGATGTCTACAAGACAGCTTTTCGGACGACTTTTGGGTTATTTGAGTTTTTGGTGATGCCTTTTGGCTTAACCAATGCTCCTGCGGCATTTAACCGGATGATGGATAGGATTTTTCGAGAGTACAGGCTATTTGTTGGCACTTTCTTTGACGACATCATTGTTTTCTCGAACAATGAGGCAGAACACAGAGATCATCTGCTTCAAGTCTTCCAGGCATTACGAGATCACACATTAGTGATTAATGCTAAGAAAAGTGAATTTTTCCTACGAGAGATACACTTTTTGGGACACATTGTGTCAACAGCAGGAGTGCAAATGAACCCGGCCAAGATAGAGACTATCCGTGATTGGCCCGATTTGAGGAATGTCCATGAAGCTAGAAGCTTCTTGGGACTGTGTTCGTACTACAGGCGGTTCATACGAAAGTTTACAGAGGTTGCTTCCCCTTTGCATACCTTGACACAGAAAGGAGTACCTTTTTCGTGGGGACCCACAGAGGTGACTGCCTTTCAGACATTGAAAGAGAAATTCACTACAGGACCAGATTTGACTTTGCCGGACTTGCAGAAGTCATTTGAAGTATTTTGTGATGCTTGTGGTCGCAGTCTGGGTGCGGTCTTGATGCAAGAAGGCCATGTCATAGCTTACGAGAGTCGTTTGTTCTCTAGGCCGGAGATGACAGCACAGATCTATGGGAAAGAGCTTTTGGCGGTTATCCACGCTCTTACTCAGTGGCGGCATTACCTACTCAAAGCGGATTTTACTGTCTTTACAGAACATCAGAGTTTGCGCTACTTCTTGTCACAGAAGCAGCTTTCGGAAAAGCAGATGCGATGGGTGAAAAACTTGCCACAATTCCACTTCCAGATTGTCCATGTGCAGGGATAGAAGAATGTGGTGGCAGATGCTTTGTCTCGAAAACCGTTGGTTTTGGCTATTTCCGCGATACATCATAGGAGCTTCGAGGATATGGTCGATCAGTGTGCCACAGATATAGATTTTGCAGATATTTTCACACGGATACGGGATGGGGAGACAGTAGCTGGATACTCCCTTTGGGAAGGCTACTTGATGAAAAAGACTATGTTGTGCGTTACACAGCCGTTGAGGGAAAAGGTTATGACTAATTGCCACTGTCCACCTTTTACGGGTCACCGCGGCATTGCTACCACCATGAAAGGGGTAGAGAGAGATTTCTTTTGGCGGAGACTGAAGAAGGATGTGGAAGAGTTTGTGCGCAGTTGCTTGGTATGCCAGAAGGTCAAGTTTGACAGGCATAAGGCACAGGGATTGTTACAACCTTTACCCATACCCACCCGCCCTTGGGAAAATATTGAAATGGATTTCATTTTTTTTTATCTCCCGAGAATACATAATGATCACGATGATTTCCCGATTACATGGCACACCTGAGACGATTGTCTCCGACAGAGACCCCAGATTTATGAGTTTGTTTTGGAAGGCAATTTGGGAGAACATTGGCACGCGGTTGCAGTTCTTGTCATCGTTCCACTTGCAGACTGACGGGCAATCTGAGATTGCCAATTCAGTGATTTTAGATTTATTGAAGTCTTGTATCTCGCATCAGAAGACTCAATGAGAAAAGAACCTACCTTTGGTGGAATTTGCATACAATAACACGATACACTCTTCGACGGGGAAGATGCCATGTGAGATTGTTGAAACTACTGCGAAGGTTCCATCCTTCCTGAGCACGAAAGATTAGAAATTTGAAGCGGATGAATATTCGCGAGACTTGGATACGGCTTTTGCCAAGGTTCGCGAGACTTTGCAGGAGTTTCAAGAACGACAGAAAAAGGCAACCGATCGACATCGTCGCGACTGGAAACTGAAGGAGGATGATTGGGTGCTCTTACTTTTGAGAAGGCACGCCTGCGAAAGAAAAAGGGAAAGGAGAGGCTTTTTCCAAAGCTTAGTATGTGATACTACGGACCTTTCCAGATCACTGACAAGACAAATGATGTCTCCTTCCGATTGGAACTGCCAGATACTTGGAGGATTCATAATGCATTGCATGTGAGTCTCTTGAACCCTGTTAAGGGTGATGTGCCTGATGATGGGGAGCCTGATGAGCAACCCAAAGTGGAAGAAAACGAGGAGATCCTTGTTCCTGAACAGATTTTGGCACATAATGATACCAAGAAAGATAAAGTCCGAAGGCGGGTTCTTGGTTAAGTTCAAGAACTTTCCTACATTTGATGCGAAGTGGATGGAGGAGGAGGACCTAGCAGATACTCCTCGGATTGTGAAACTTTACCTCGATGTTTTGGTTTAGCATAGTCTACTCCAAACGGAACCCAGAATTCAGCTTGGCCGGAGATCTGGTGCAGTGGGATGCACAAGAGGGGAGTCACTCCACTCCTTTGTCAACAGATGCCTCGATTTTGATACTAAAGTCACTGATGTCTCTTTGAGCTTCAGGGATACTGAGAGCTGACAGTATTCTGCTGGATGACTTTATGAAATGGAATTCCTGATTATGATACTGATTTGTTCTTGACTTCTTGTGAGTGCAGGAACTGGTAGACGAAATGACTGTAGCATTTTGGTCTACTTGATCTCGAATAGACATGGTTGCAATAGGGGTTAGTCAATCGGACATCGATGAGGTCCCGATTGGACCTAGATGTGATTGCTAGCTACATTGCCAATAAATCATGGTCTAAGATCCGAATGAATGTTGAATGTCATGTGATGTCCTGTGATGTCTGGTGATGTCCTGTGATGTCGTGTGATGTGACTGTCGATTTTGTACATATGCTAGATGTGTGTTCCTAGTACGTAGGTACTAACAGTCAATGTCTGCTAAGACGGTTTATGGCTTTTGTCGGTTTTGCAGGCGTAATCACGGTCGATTACAATGCTTTCAAGAGGGGGGTATGTCACAAAGTGATGACATGGCGGACAGCAGAAACCCTAATTTTTGCCAGAAACCCTAAATTCCGGAAATCGCGGAGGCGGATTATTAAAATTAAAAAAAAAAAAATGGAAAATGATGAGCGACGCGAATTTTGCTTTTGCTTTTTTTTTTTAAAAAAAAGAGAAAAGACTCTCTAAGAGAGAGAGAACTGATTGCTTTTGATTTGAAGCTTTTGGGGCTCTGCTTTTGGGCATCCTTTGTAACCTTTAAATTAGTGGTGAAGGCCTCACTTCTCAGAGCATCTGGACGCAGAGTCTGAGAGTGAAACCCTAACCGCTCTCTTGTACTTTGATGATTGATTAATATAAAAAGAAATACCGAAAGGGGCGCCAGTCTTTGGGGCCAATATCTCTAGGCACGGAACTCCGCCGGGCTAGTGCAAATCTATTGTGGTCTGTGAATTGTTTTGAAGTGGTTATTTGGTGCTGTCGCGGTTGATTCTTGACTTGGAGTGTCCAAGTCTGTTACAAAAAGTCTGTTCTTTTCTATTGGCACGTGGTGCCGTCTTGTGACATCACTCTCAGGGAGATGAGCTTGGGAGCATTGTTGAGACAAGGACCCTCCAACATTGTACATTATTAATAAAGAATACCGAAAGGGACGCCAATATTTGGGGCCAATCTCTCTGGGTGTGTAACTATGTTGTGTTGTGTCGTCTCTCTCTCAATATTGTTCAGTTCTTTCAGCTTGCCTACGTGTGTTGTGGTAGATTCCCGACTTGGAGTGCCCAAGTCAGTTACACTTCCAAACATCAATTAAAGGGCCAAACAACTGGACTTTCGACAAAGTTTTAGGACAGTCTTATGCGCACACATCTTCTGTTGTCGACATATACATTGATGCGAGAGCTTCTCCGTGATCTCGACAAAAGAGGAATGGTCGAAAGTTGAGAGAACACTAAAAATTTGAAAATTTTGCAAGCTAATAGACTGTTCAGTTTGAAAAATAGCCACATGTAGTGAGAATAGTGGTGAAGGATATGAAAATAGATTCCCCCCAATGCTCGATATAACCATGGAAAGTTTCAAAATGCAAAATCTAGATATTGAAAGTGCCTTGGAAACTCAAATTCTCTTACAAGTAGGTCTTTTTAAACTTTCCACTCGTCAAAATTCTCAACTTGGATCAAAAGGCTTTAATTTAAGCCTTTTATGTCCACTTCAAAATTAAAATTCGTGTGGACACACATTTATTGATGTTCTAAGCCACTTTTAGATCGCCCAAGGCTCTAATCCTAGGATTTTCTCATTCCGAAAAGAGGGCTATACCTAGCACCTATTCACAAGCCACCAAAATGTGTCAACAAATCGCATGCACATGGTTTCAGGCAGGCATCCCAATTTTGCGAAACTATTAATGATATTCGTACAAGAAAAAGCATACAAAAAATAAGGACACAAGTACATATCGATGTTATGCACTGCAACATCAATATGGACCGTCCCCGTTCAAGAGTAAATGACTAGAGGACGTTAGTACGCATGTACACAATGGTATTAGACCTACAGAAACCTTAGAGCTAGCCAACATGGCATTTCTATGAATATACAAGCAAGCATAGGTCTGCTAACAAAAGACCCTTGTTTAAAGCATCTACCATTGGCCTAAGTGCCATGCACGTTGCAACATCATTGGCCATTTCACCCTTTTGATTGTGCTAAGGGTCATTCTGGTTGTAATTGTGTTCCATTGGGTATTTGACCTTGACTTCATGGGCGGCACAATAGACTTGGCTTTTGGCAGATTGTTTTTGTCATCAATTGAGTTGCGTTTGCAAAATTAGTTTGAGTAATTTAAGAGAGCTATAAAAGAGACCTAGCACCTAGTGCTGTTCACACAAAGTTATATTCTATTCTTTGAGTTTGCAAACCGTTGAAGCATTAAAACATTTATCAAAAAAGAAAAACCTCCAATAATATTCTCTTCTTTGCATCCAAAATATAAAAAAAGGGGGAGGCTTGCAGCAAAGCTTTCTAAACCTTTTCTACATATTAAAGTACCTTCTCACATTCTAATTGCCCAACTTGGTCCCATCTTCAAGTGATCATTTGCACTGCATTTGGTGACGAGAATTGAACAAAGAAGAATTCTTAAACACTTTTCAAGTCATCGGTGCTTAAGATAATGGGTTTATGGATATCCACCAATGTACAGTTGTACCCTTCAATTACATCCTTATCACCGCAATATCAAACTGAGCAACAAATGCCAACACTTTGCTTGCATCGTACTCACCATATAAAGCATCAAATTTCAAAGATTTATTCTCGTCGTTGAAGTGTCTCACAAAGTGATGATATGTGGGCAAAAGCCTATAAAGCAAAGAAACTGGCAAGCATGATGGCACGCTTGGTAGGTCGTACCAAATTCTAAAATTTACAGCACGTTTTACAAGTAATGGTGTGGTAGGCTAGCCGGATTTACGGACAAGCTTTTGGGCACCTAATTTAGCAATAGCTTTTAGAATTGGCGTAAGATATTTTATTTGGTGCTTTTAGGCTTGGGGTCTTTATAAATGAGCCTTAGGAGAGAGTTCTAACAAACTTGCAGTTGGAGTTGCACAACTTCACCCCTTCCAATTCTACCTTGTTCAAAGCAATATAAAAGAAATACCAAAAGGGGAGATAGGGGTTGGGGGCCAGAGTATCTGGAAGTGGAACTCCACCACTCCATGTCTACTGTGTGGATTCTCTCCCTCTCTATTTCAAGTAGGGTTGAACTGCTAGAGTCTGATCTAGTTTTGTTCTTTTGTTTGGCACTTGGTGCCGTATCATAGCGTTAGCCATTCGCTATTCTGACCATAGTTACAGGAAATGGCCATTTTCAAGTCTCCATTCCACGTTTCCATTCCAACTTCCCGTTCCGTGCTTTAGACGTGAGTGTCCATAACATGAAATAACCTTTCATACTCGTTGTCGTGCCTTGTTCCCACGTAACTATGACTCTGACAAGCAAACCAGTCCTACATGAACCTACAACGGGGAGCTATGGAGTTGGAAGAAGAGGAAATGACAACAAAAAAAAGAAGTGAGTTCATTTTTGTCCTAAAAAGCTCTAAAAACATGCTTTTTGACACTTTTCTAAATTTCAAAATCCTCTATAATTCTCTTCAACAGATGAGAATTTGGATGCGCCACAAAAGTCAAAGTTGTTCCTCTCGAGGAGCCCTACTCATCGACATGAACGAATTTTGATTCCCAAAATTTCAAACACTTTGAGTTCCTACATGTAACAGGCTTACACACTCCAAGCAAGAAATCTACACCAACAAGTGACGAAACTACAAAACAACTGACCTGAACTTGGAGAGAGAGAGAGAGAGTACGCACGAAGTGGTGGGGTTCTGCTTCTAGATGCACTAGCCCCAAAAATTGGCGCCCCTTTTGATATTTCTTTCTTATTGATACTTCACAAGGTATAATGTCCGAGGGTCCTCTCTCTACAATGCTCCCAAGCTAATCTGCCAAAAGAGAGCCTTGGCTCTGCTTATAAACGTTTTACATGTGGCCCTGATCCAAAAGCAATGTCCAGTGAAAAGCTCTGCCTCCAAAGCTAATGCTTAGAGGGTTGTTCCGTAAAACGTGGAACATAGTTTTTCCATACGCAAACCAGACAACAATACCGCACAGGTATGAAAGTATCGTTGGGGTACGGTTCAGCCTTACCTGCCGAACTATACACGACCGTATTTTTATAGACAAATATACACAAACTAGTTAACTACTAAACATTGAAAACATCTTTATTGAAAGAGACTTTAGACTTGAGAACTAAACTCAACACTTCAACAATAGAACTTGAAGCTTTAAGAATCCACATACCTCACTATCAAGTTTGACGCGCGAGTAGATAGAAGACTCCATTGACCATAGCTAATAGGAAACTGATGAAAGCACAAGTGCATGGTATAACAAACCTAAAGTAGCACGAAAGAAAGAAAGGTAAAACCAAGGAGTCAAGACTACATGCATGGGAGTCTAGAATAAACCATCAATGACCAAGGCTAGCTACAATTGCAAGCCTATGTAGAGGCTGGAATGAAAAACGCAACATATCAACCCCCTTATAAAACTTTTAAAAACCTCCTTCAGTAAACTTTTTCACACAGGTACGGAATACCCTTTTTCACACAAGTACACAATAGAACCATACGGGTATAAATCCAACACTGGTGCAAAATTCTGTAAATGTACCGCGTAAACAGCTCCGTGTTTTGCGCGCTATATGTACGATTGCCAAGTCAGCTTGATTCGCGATTTGCTTTATTTCTTTTGGTTTAAGGCCCCTTAGCCATACTCTGATAAACTCGGAGAATTAGGTTTATTAAACCCTAACGGTAACGGGACGGCACCACATGACAACAAAAAAAGAACAGATTGAAAAGCGCTTTAGGCACTTCGAAACAATTGAAGTGAAAGAGAGAGACTTCACACGAGACACAGAGTGGCATAGTTCAACCCCCACAGCACACTGGCCCCAAACTATGGCGCCCCTTTCGGTATTTCTTTATATTGCTTCAACGAGCTACAACACTTGCGGCTCTACTCTACATCTCCCACAGGTAGAATGCCAGAGAGTGAGCCCTAGGTACATATTTGAAGGTCCTTGGCCATCTAAAAGCAGTTACATGAAAGGCATTAAGTCTAAAAGCATGTGCTCCCAAGAGCTAGCGCCCTCAGGGGCTATCCATTCAACGCTGCCATGTCAGCAATAGTCTACGCAAAACGCAGGCGTCCATACAGCTTTCATGTCATGAGCTCTGCTACGGAATTTTTCGCGCGTGTGTGTGTAGCTGGTCTACCATAAATAATATGACATAAATGAACTTTTAAATTCAAAAGACAGCTAGCTTTGGAAATTCAAAAGACAACTGGCTTTGGAAGAAATGAAATGATAAGTACAAAAACAATTCAGTCTTAGAATTATTTTGTACAATGCTTGTAAGAATGAAGCCTCATTCCAGTATACAAAGTAACAGAAGAACTTCCCAAGTAGTAAGTGAAAGTGTAATCCACTGTAGGACAGCTAAAACAAACCTTCCAAGACAAGATGTCACGTGACACATCCAACCCCATGTGTACGTGGACAAGCTACAACATGACCAAGGTTTAGCTCAGTCAAGTCAGTCTAGGATAGGAAGTGATCTGGCACTTTTGTGCATATCCTTCGATTGCACACAGCATGACCATCAGATTCCAGTTAGATCCCATCAGTAGAATTTTTACAATGCATAGACCTATTTTCCCTATTTTTGACATTTTTCACTTATTATTTTTGAGTGACTTTTGTTGGAAAGTAGGTAGGGCAATTTTGCTAAGTTTGTATATGTAGAAACCTAGCGCTGGCACTTTCTGGCAGAAGAAGCAGTAGGAGCACCTTGCTCAACAGGCAACTTCTCAACAAGACCGACCCCGCGACAACTCTAGCATTTTCAGTATTGCAGAAGGCCTAGCGTTTTTGCATCAGATCATCCAGCGTTTTTGCACTTGCAGATTCAAAGCGATAGTAGACAACAGATCAGCCCTAGCGTTAGCAGATTTCCACCGCAGAACCCTAAATCAGCCTAGTGTTTTTGGATCAGCCAGAGACCTAGCGTTTTTGCAGATCTTCGCGACAGAAGCAACAGCAGCACCAGCATTTTCAGTTTTCAGCAGTCGGACTCCACAATAGAACCCCCAAACCTCGCAGATCTCACCTCCCCGCAGTAGATCCTCGCCGCACGGTCAGATCCATCGAAGCTTGCAGTTTCAGCCCGGAAAACGCAGATTTCAGCATCTGCGTTTTCAGCGCGTCGTCGTCGCATCATCGTCGTCGACATCGTCACTGACATAGAGTCAGAATTCAGCAAATAAAGATTTGCAGATTTCAGCCCCTTAGAGTTTTCAGATTTCAGCCCGTCTCGTCGTCGTCCTCATCGTCATCGACATCGTCGGCAAGTCCAAGCATTGTAGAGATTTATGCAATCATAAGTAGACCGCTCTCGCCACAGAGAGTAGGGCCTTCGGAGGAGGGTTTGACAACTTCACGGTGCCGTATTCTCTTCTCTCTCTATCTCTCAGTCTCAGCACCTCACGCTCAGTGTCCATTCATTTTGTTTGTGTCCATTGCACTCTCTCATTAAGGAACGGAAGGCTCTCCCTTCCGTAAGTAAAAGGAACCCTTAAGCACAGTTCGGAGTACTCATCTTGAGCAAAGTTCAACATTCATTCCGTTGCACCTTACATTGGTATCAGAGCTTTGGCAGTGTTCTGTATCACTCAAGGAAAGAACCACAAGAACCACAGGAAAAAAAAATTTGGTGCTTGTTCCAGTCGCACGTAACCCAAGTTCTCTTGGGCGTGTCGACTTCTAATCGTGTTTTTGAAGAGTGACAGGAAACCCAAGAAAGAAGGGCTTGTCCAGCCTCCCCTTGTGCCTCTTTTCACTCATTGAGAGCGGACCGTGCTTTTAGCGGCCGGCCAATCGACGTGAGGTGGAAAAAAGCAACCTTGGTGTGAGTGCATTGTGCAAGGCCGCCAAGAGGTGCGTCCGTGGAAAAGAGCAAAACTCGGGTGAAGAGAAGATCCTTCTCTAACACAGATTGCAAGCGAAAGAAGAACCTCAAGACCCTCAAGAGCCTCAAAAACCTCAAGACTTCAGAACCCCAAGAACCCAAGACTCACAAGAACCCAAGACTTCAGTGGATGGTCATCACTCAAAGCGGAATGGATACTTCACTCGGAGTGATGAGCCTGAGAGAGACGAAGAAGAATTTTCCCCACCAAGAGGTTTTTCCAACCCTCTCCCTTCCCCATCCACGCCAAGGATTGCACCAGATCCTATCGAGGAGTTGGAGCAGATGTTTATGGACAACAAGTTCGAACACGAAGCAAGGAAGTTAGAACGCGAAGTAAGAAAAGCAAAAATTGATCGTAAGTATGAAGAAAGAATGGCAGCCATAGCGCGTGAACGCAAGCAAGCACGCTTGGAAGCCAAAGTAAGACAAGCCAAATTTGATCGTGAGTGCGAAGAAAGCGAAGTAGAATTTGATCGCGAGAACAAAGCAAGACAAGCAATGAACGACCGACACATGAAAGAGATATTGCGGCTCTTTTCTCAAGTGCAGGCACAGATGCAAGAGATTCAAGAGAAGGAGACTCTCTCAGTCTCTGTTTCTCCCAAGCATGACCCACAAGATTTGCATGATGATAAGCATGATGAATTGAATGATAATGATAAGCATGAAGAATTGCATGTCAATGACAAGCATGATGAATTGCATGATAATGACAAGCATGAAGATGATGTGATTGTTCACAAGGATGATGTGTTAGTTGATCCTTTCTCTAGTGAAGCTAACCTCATTGCAGAGACAATCAATCACGAAGCACCGATCTTGGCTCTCGAGTCGAGGTCCAAACTTCAAAGAACCCCCTCACGAAGAACCGATCTTGGCTCTCGGCCTAGGTCCAAAGAACCCTTACAGGAAGTACTATGTGTTCAAATGATTAGTCAGCACGCATTTGTCGAGTGTTTCATTCATGATCGTTTCCTGTATTTTAGTCAGCATCTTTAAGTGATCCCTTTTCCTAGGCATGACATATTGTACGTTGAGCACGTTTCATTCATCAATAAGCACGGACGTATGCGTATTATTCATGAAAAGCTGAAAAGTATGCATTCAAGGAAGTAACATTCCATGTCTCTTCCTTGGCATGACATAGTCGTAGAAAGAGCACAAGAAGAATTGAGCACCAAGCATGGGCATTTCCGTTGGGAATTGCCACAGTTGATTGATTTAGGTCAGAAACACAAGATTCAATCTCATTGTTTGCGTGTGTGTGGTGAACGGGTTGGCACTCCGTCTATTTGTTCATCTACATTGCATGCACAGTCTTTAGAGAAGACGAGCTTTTTCAGTCATTTTACATGGAATGGTTATGTTCATGTTTTTGTGTTGAAAGTGATTTCAAGAATTTTCAGTCACGGAGATTCTTGAAGAAGGTAGACACATGACTATAGACAAAGTTGAAGCATTGAAGGAGCCACAGAAGACTTTGTGTCACTTTCGGCGCGGCCCAAAGAAGCAAGCGTTGCAGACCTTTAAGAAGTTCAAGTGCCGACGACCCACACATCAGAGTGGGTCGGCAAAGAGTCCCTTCCAAGATTCGGGATACTATTGGCGATCTCCCTCGACGCCATACAGCTCGGTACCAGTGCCTCACTTTGAAAAGGAGGGGATGTCACGTGACACATCTAACCCTATGTGTACGTGGACAAGCTACAGCATGACTAGGGTTCAAGTCAGTCTAGAATAAGAAGTGATTTGGCACTTTTGTGAGTCTTTTCGCAGACCGTGCATGCCCAGACACTTAGATTAGATGCATATCCTCCGGTTGCACATAGCATGACCATCAGATTCCCATCAGTAGCATTTTTACAGTGCATAGACCTATTTCCCCTATTTTTGACATTTTTCACTTATTATTTTTTGCTAAGTTTGTATAAGTAGAAACCTAGCGCTAGCACTTTTTGGCAGAAGAGAGAGCAGAAGCACCTTGCTCAAAGGGCAACTTCTCAGCAAGACCGACCCCGCGACAACTCTAGCGTTTTCAGCATTGTAGAAATGCCTAGCCTTTTTGCATCAAATCAGCCAGCGCTTTTGCACTTGCAAATTCACAGCGATAGTAGACGGTAGATCAGCCCTAGCACTAGAAGATTTCCACCGCAGAACCCCAAATTAGCCTTGCGTTTTTGGATCAGCCAGAGACCTAGCGTTTTTGCAGATCTTCGCGACAGAAGCAACAGTAGCACCAGCGTTTTCAGTCTCCAACAGTCAGACTCCACAGTAAAACCCCCAAACCTCGCAGATCTCACCTCCCCGCAACAGATCCTCGCCGCACGGTCAGATCCATCGAAGTTTGCAATTTCAACCCGGAAAACGCAGATTTAAGCATCTACGTCGTCATCGCATCGTCGTCATCGACATCGTCACCGACATAGAGTCAGAATTCAACAGATAAAGATTTGCAGTTTTCAGCCAGTAGCATTCTCAGATTTCAGCCCATCTCGTCGTCATCCTCATCGCTGTCGACATCGTCGACAAGTCCAAGCATTGTAGAGATTTGTGCAATCATAAGTAGACCGCTCTCGCCATAGAGAGTGGGGCCTTCGGAGGAGGGTTTGACAACTTCCCAGTGTCGTATTCTCTTCTCTCTCTATCTCTCAGTCTCAGCACCTTCACGCACAGTGTCCATTCACTTTGTTTGTGTCCATTGCACTCTCTCATTAAGGAACAAAAGGCTCTCCGAACAGAAGGCTCTCCCTTCCTAAAGAAAAGGAACCCTTGAGCACATTTCGGAGCACTCATCTTGAGTAAAGTTAAAACATTCATTCCGCTGCACCTTACACAAGATAGAGTCCTTACCTGCATCCATCCAAACAAGACAACAATTCAGTTAGCCTTGGATGTGTTTTACAGGTATCAATGGACTATACCACTTGTTATTCATGTCCATCTTATAAACTTCTTTTTAAACCTTACCAAGCTAAGTCCATAGATTTTTAGGAAAAAATGTTATTATTGTCCCCCCTTTTTTTTAAAGGAAACCACTAGAGTTTTAGAGAACATCATTTTGATTAGAAGGCCATCACCCCTTCTAATCAAAGTGTCTTAATCCACCATCATTTTGAAGTCATTTTTTATTAGTTCCTAAACATCCAATCAAATGCAGTATAAATGAGAAGTTTTTCTCAAAATAATTTTTCTTTTTCAAGTTCTCAAACTTTAGTCAAAAAAATCCAGGTTAGAGGTCCATTATGGTAGAATGGTCTCTAAAAAACCCTCTGTTACTTACCCATAGTTTCCTTTCACGGAATCAAAAAAATACCTCGTTTTATGAGCTGAACATATGTCATGTTATTTACCGTGTTTAAACTTACCTTAGTACTCAAAGTTTATGAGAGGAGCATCATCTGTCCAAGTAAATACATCCTAAAGGAATACATTATAGTACAAGTGCAGCCATGGTAAGCAAAAAGGCCCAACATTATTAAAAACTATAGCGCAGCAGGACAGAGAACCACGCAGCTAGCCAACAGTCTATGAGTTTTTAGGCAATGCAATGTATAGCTTAACCTAGCCCATAAGATAGTAGGAACTGGTGCAACCGGCCTCAAAACATACCAAGAACCAGAGCATAGTAAGATAGAAAACACCACCCCCTTAAGTGAATACATATACCCAGCAAGATTACAAAGTCTATGTATTAACAGGTCATCACTAGGCCCTTCACTGTGTCAGATTACCATCGAGAAAGTTTTGCCAAGCAAGGTAACGCAACAGCAACCCATTGCCAAAGTAGAATTGTCACATAATCAAACCAATTGTTGACAGAAATTTATCAAGCGGTTTAGCAATTGGTAAATCCATACTCGGATGACAGAAAAAAACTGTTTACGACAAGTTAAAAAAGCGACAGTATTAATTAGTCCACGCGGTATGCTGAAGCCCATTAGGCCACCAAGGTAGGCTTAGTTACTCTCACAAAATAGAGTCAGGTTAAGTAGAGCGCCAGAAAAGAGCCCTCTTTCAAAAGGCCGGTGTAAACCTCATACCATTAGCAAACAGTAAATAAGAATGACACCTTTATCTCTTTCAATACCAAGACTTACCACAGTCACCATGACATAGCATGATTAGCTATATATACTCCCAACCATGGAGGATCACAACTAGGTTTAGAGAAAAAACACCATGCTTAATAAAAAACACCCTCTACAGCAGTTACTTCAAAATAAACAATCCTACCCTTTTTTTTTAAAGCTTGCAAAGAAATACACATGGGCGAGGTGGCCGACTTGTTGTCAGTAGTAGCGAGCTCCATGCTTCAATGTCAAACACATGCAAATCTTTCTGGGCAAAACAACAAACAAAGCCAAGTGAGGGCCAGAGAAGCGCCCTCACCTCTTTATATAGTGGATGGAGGTGGGCCGCCAAATCGTAATGATGAACAGAATCGACATGAGTGGAACGACCCCATTACGCAACAGTGAGGCAGCCTATGCTTGCAGAGAGAAAGCCCCCGCGCCTTCACGGCAAGTTTTGGTTATAGGGTAGTAAACTACTTAGGAAAGAATCCGTATTTGCAAGAATTAGAGACGGGCCGAGTCCCATGGTGTAGAGGTGAAGCTATAAGAGTTAAAACGATAAACCAAGAACTTCTTTTACCACAATGTGTGTGTGTGTGTGTGTGCGCGCGCGCGCTTTATTTTTAAACCCCATCAGCCAAGATTCCATAAGTTGTTAGAAGTTAGGAATAAATTCTAGCCCATTTGATAATTGGGCCACTCTATAAGGATCCTGTAGTAAGGACTGCTATGGTTTAGGCCCCTCGGCCAAGATCTGTAGATTGGCTAGGGTAAGGGCTAAGAAGTCCTAACCCTCTGGGTCTTCATTGGCTTGACACGTCGCGAAGTTGTGACACTAACCCTCTAAGTATGCCACCTCACAAACTTGTGACATATCCCGCTCTTGTGTAATCGCCTCGACTACGCTTGCAAAACAAACAAAGGACAAAAATTAGCTCAGTAAGCACTGACTCGAAGCACCACATGCAGCATGTCACAAGACGGGCACCACGTGCCAATAGAAACGAGCAGACTGAATAGACTTTTAGCACTTCAATAACAACTGAACTGAGAGAGAGAGAGAGAGACGACACGCGACACGGAATGGCGGAATTCCACCCCAAAGAGTATTGGCCCCAAACCCTGGCGCCCCTTTCGGTATTTCTTTATATTGCATCAACACAGTACAAGCCGGTACTCCAAACTCTACACCTTCTCCAAGAAGCATGCCAAAGAATGAGCCCTAGCCTCATATTTAAAGGACCTTCGCCTGAAAAGCAGTTCCAATAAAAAGCCTTTAAAACTCAAAAGCTTCTGGTCCAAAAGCAAAGCCAGAAAGCTGCCAACGTAATTTACAAAAATCCGTACAGTCTGCCACGTCATCAACCGGCGGAAAACGCGAAATTCCGTACAACTTGCCACGTCATCCTACCAGCACAATTTTCGGAAATCTGCCACATCATCAATTTTTGCGTGTGCGGGTCCTCCTTTATTTTAATCCTTTATGTCACTTGGGGCCCCATCGGACGGGGTCCCCATAAGTTGGTAGGACTTCTTCTTCTGTTGCTTGTTCTTCTTAGGGTTTAGGCCCCTCGGCCCACATCTGTAAGTTGACTCCATTCTTTAGGCTTTGACACGCCAGTAGTTTGTTACATCTCCCCTTCTTGAAAGAGAGTAATCGTCCGCGATTACAGCATATCTGCAAAACAACTCAAGTTAGCTCAAAAATTTCCGAGGGTCATTCCAACGAACAATCAGTTTGCTCTTTTTATTAAGGAGTTAGCTTCTCCTTTCTACTCTTTTGATCAAGGAGTTAGCTTCTCCTTTCGGCTGTTTTGATCAAGGAGTTAGCTTCTCCTTTCGTCGAGATCGGAACTCTTGATATTCCGGCGTAGTAAAATTAGCCATCACACCCAGACCGTACTGATCTTCCACGGGTGTCTTATGCACTAAAAAAATTACATACCCAGGCAATCTCATCCAATTAGGAATATTCAGTAATTGGCACATCACAATGCAACACAAATGCTCACATATGCATGTTACAAGACATAGAAACATAAAGCCGCCGATGAACACTCCCCCCGCAAATAACCATCCAAGTCCGGGCCATGAGCTGTTAAGGACTCCCTCACCACTCTCCGCAAATAACCTAAAAAGGTCCGGGCCATGAGATATAGAGGCCTTTTACAACCAAACGCCCCCCCCCCCCCGACCGCAGCCTGCGTCGTTTGGAGGTGCTAAGAGTAACCACTGCTCAAACTTCTTAATACTCCCCTCGTAAATAACCATGCAAGTCCGGGCCATGAGTAACAACAACAATACTCCCCCTGTAAATAACCACAAGGATCCGGGCCATGAGTAAAAACAACACTTTCAATCATTCAATACTCCCCCCGCAAATAACCACAAGGGTCCGGGCCATGAGTAAAAACAACACTTTTCAATCATTCAATACTCCCCCCGCAAATAACCACAAGGGTCCGGGACATGAGTATGAACAAGCATTCTCAAACATCTTTTATCACTACTCCACCCGGGAGTAAAATCACCAATCATTGAAACAAGTATTAAAACCAGAGTCAAACAATTCAAATCGGCACCAAAACAGGTTCAAAACGGATACCATCCATTTCAAACAAATTTCAAACAAGATCACAAAACAAGTTTCTAAACAGATTTCAAACTTGAAAAGCAATCTCGACATCAACCGAGCTGGAAAAGTCAACCAACTTTCCATCCTGAAACCTGCACCAAAAATTAGGGTTAGGTTTTTTTTTTATTCCCATAAGGTCGTAGCCGAGCACAGCATGGTCCATCAGCTCTTGGACAAACAGTGTTCTTTGGCGGCGATGGTAGTCCCAAGATAGCAATCGCACAGGACCTCCAAGGTCATCTGCTCGTGAAGAGACATCTACTGAGAGATGTCGAGAAATTTCAAGTTATAATCTGCTAGGGTTTCCATGGCAAGCATTTCAGGATACCCGACTCTGCCAGAAGTTGCACTCTGAAGGAAGATGTCAGAAACCATATAACTTCGGGCAAAATTTTTCTTGAAAGCTTGCCAAGTACTTGGAGTATGTTGCTTGGTAGCCGTAGACATCAACATCTGCATGGCACTGCTTCCGAGAAAAAAACAGTAACTTGAAACAAATCTGAATCCTTCTCTTGCAAGTGATCTTAATTGGCTTATACCCTCTTAAGACATGAGCGTTGAAGATGGGAGCGCCCCCGATGTGCGATGAAGTAAGGGTGGGAGTGGCTAATAAGTCCGGGTTGATGGGCGAAGATACCTCAAATAAAATTTCAAAAGCTCTGTCTGCTCTTTTGTAGGACCGGTATGCTTTCAGAAAAACACACGCCTGATGCTCTGATACCACTGTCACAAGATGGGCACCACGTGCCAATAAAAAAGAGTAGACTGAATAGACTTTTAGCACTTCAATAACAAATGAACTGAGAGAGAGAGAGAGAGAGACGACACGCGACACGGAGTGGCGGAATTCCACCCCAGAGAGTATTGGCCCCAAACCTTGGCACCCCTTTCGGTATTTCTTTTTATTGCATCAACACAGTACAAGCCGGCACTCTAGACTCTGCACCTTCTCCAGGAAGCATGCCAGAGAATGAGCCCTAGCCTCATATTTAAAGGCCCTTGGCCTGAAAAGCAGTTACAATAAAAAGCCTTTAAAACTCAAAAGCTTCTGGTCAAAAAGCAAAGCCAAAAAGCTGCCAACGTAATTTACGAAAATCCGTACAGTCTGCCACATCATCAACCAACACAATTTACGGAAATCCGTACAGCTTGCCACGTCATCAACCAACGCAAAACATGGAATTCCGTACAACTTGCCACGTCATCCTGCCAGCGCAATTTTCGAAAATCTGCCACGTCATCGGTTTTTGCATGTGTGCGGGTTCTGCTTTATTTTAATCCTTTATGTCACTTGGGGCCCCATCGAACGGGGTCCCCATAAGTTGGTAGGACTTCTTCTTCTGTTGCTTGTTCTTCTTAGGGTTTAGGCCCCTCGGCCCACATTTGTAAGTTGGCTCCATTCTTTAGGCTTTGACACGTCAACAGTTTGTTACACAGCACTTGCACAAAGAAGACAGTCGTTGAACATCCACATCCTTCATCGAGATCTCATATGAGAATCGTAATCATTGTAACTTATTTAGGAGTCATATCCAGACCAGGTTGATCTTTTTACAAATGTCTTGATCTACTAAATTTCGTTATTTTGTGCTTGATGGTGATTTTGTTGAGAGCTTTCTAGTCAATGCATATTCTCCAAGATCCATCTTTCTCAAAACTAGAAGCACTGGTTAACAAAAAGGTGATGTACTACATTCAATGAGACCCTTTTCGACATGTTCTTTCACTTGGCTCATTATTTCCTCATTCTGAGCTTTGCTTACTTTGTAAGGTGGCCAGTTTGGTGGCGTATTGCGGTGGGTATCAAATCAATTGTGTGACGGGTTTTAGGGTTAAAGTTTTTGCGTCGAGGTCATGGATGCATCAAATCAATACGTTCGTTTGGCCCGTCACAGACTCACTTTCCCTAGAAAGGTGGTCCATGCCAATCTCTTAGTCAAAGTCAGAATCCTTTGTGGCGTGATCAGTTTCTCTAAGTGGTATTTGCATCTGCAAGCCTTTACGTGGTGCTACAAACATTTGTGTGACCTTCAGGTCTTGGACTAACTTGACTGAGTTTTGCAAGAACTGGTCGAGAGGCCTAAAGACTAGTAGAGAAGAAGAAACAAAAGAAATACCAACTTATAAAGTCTTGCCGAGTAGCACAAAATAAATAAGGGTTAGGAATCAATAATCATAACCCCTATGTAACAAAGTGATGACGTGACGGACAACAGAAACCCTAATTTCTGCCAAAAACCCTAAAATTCTTGCAAACCCTAATTTCTACCAAAAACCCTAATTTCCTGCGACGCAAATCTCAGCTTTTGCTCTCATTGAGAGAGAGGGAGAATTTGCTTTTGCTTTCAGAAGCTCTCTGTGAGAGAGGGAAAAGAGCTTTTGCTTTCAAGCTTTTGGGGCTTTGCTTTTGGCATCCCTTGTAAACCTTTAAATAAGTGGCTTGGGCCCTCACTTCTCAGAGCATCTGGACGCAGCGTCTGAGAGTGAATCCCGACCCACTCTCTTGTACTTTGAACTTGTTAATATAAAAAGAAATACCGAAAGGGGCGCCAGTCTTTGGGGCCAATATCTCTAGGCACAGAACTCCGCCGGGCCAATGCAAAGCTATTGTGATCTGTGAATTGTTTTGAAGTGGTTATATGGTGCTGTAGCGGTTGATTCTTGACTTGGAGTGTCCAAGTCTATTACAGTGGTATCAGAGCATGGCCAATTTCTCTTCTACAGGAAATCCGATCCCCAAATTTTTTTTTTCCGTGGCACCTATGGCTTCAGGCAAGGATCAGTCCACTCTCTCTACATCTGGAGATGCGCGCAGGGATCAGAACGAAGATTCCAGCAGAGTATGGCCCGCCTCAGCCTACTCAAGCAGAGCGGCGAGAGATGGAGCGTCGTCAATTGATTGGCGATGCAACAAAGATGATGCTCAATTTTGCCAAGGATCCAAAGATGGCAAAATATACCTAGATGAATCCAGGATAAGCCCAGATTCACCCTTAAAGGAAAGTACAAGGTATAGACCCATGGCAAAATATATGAGCTAGACCTCTTTGGAGGAGGTGCAGATGAAGTGGCAAAGAACCACAACACCACTACCGAAACCCACTCTCAAGAAACCTTCTGCTCACAAGAAATATACGGAGAAGGAATTGGAGAACGTAGTTGATGCACGGATTGCTCAGCTTTTTGACGTGCAAAAGAAAGACAAAAAGCACGGCAAAAAGCAGAAGAAAGGCACTGACTTGCCAGGATATTTGGGTCGTCGATCGACATTTGACAAAGCAAAGAAACACAAGAAGTGTGTCAAATTTGAAGGAGTACCCAAGTCTTCTTCTTCTTCTCCTTCTTCTTATGACAGTTCTTCTAGCTCTTTAGACTCGAGCGAAGAAGACAGAGAAAGCAAATAGCGAAGCAAGAAACAACGCTTCAGAAAGGGCAAGAAAAAGGCAAAGAAGTCTAAGTCTCGCCCAGTGAGAGACAGTTCTACAGAGGACTTGTCTACAGAAAGTGCAGACTCCGATAACGGCAACTTTTATTCAAACAAGAAGAATTTTTACAAAGCCAACCAGTATGATTTTCTTGAAGATAAAAGCAAGAAAGTCCGAGAGTTTAAGGAAGGTGGCCACTCGATCAAGTTTGATACCTTTTCAAGATACTCAGATGCTTCGAAGGCTTTGTCGTTTATACAGCAGTTTGTCATTGCTTTCGCGGGAGGACGTTATTCAGAGCACTCCAAGATTCGGAGAGCTACCTCTTACCTTAAGGGGAATGCTCGTACTTGGTGGTCCACGCTTCTCTTAAACAAGACTGCGCCAGTTCAATGGCTGAAATTCAAAAAGCTTTTTATTTCTTCTTGGTTGATGCAAGAGTTTGAACGAAATATATGAGCTGCTTGGAACCATCTTCGGATGACAAAGAGCGATACAATAAATTCTTACTGTGAAAGATTCTGGAGCTCTTTTCTACCCGCCTCTTCATTCAAGAAGATCTCGTTCAGAGAACAGATTGAGCGGTTTACCTTGGGTCTACCTACAGAGATCCGAGATCACTGCTTGGAACAGAAGTCAGCTTCTATTCAGGAGTTGATGAGTCATGCGAGCCAGGCTTTGCCATTCTCTCTGACAGTCTGACCTACCCCATAGATGAGGTCATGACACAACGACCCGAACAGACTTCTGGGAATGAAAGTAGAAAGAGAAAGAGCAACCCAGAGAGAAAGGATGCACGACCCGAGCTTACTCCTCAGGAGAGAGCTCGCTTCATCAGGGAGGGATAGTGATTTGAATGCGGGGAACTTGGACATATCTCCGCGAAGTGCCCTAAAAAGGCACAGAAAGAACGAAACGATAAAGACGACGACAGGCTTGAGAGTTCGAGAGCAGCTGAGGAACGTGGCAGAAAAGGCAGATAGAAAAGCAGAACTAGTACCACATGGCGTGGGACCTGCACCGAATCTAATGAATGAAAGTACAAACTTTGCCGCTTTTGGGGTAAAGTGAAGGATCAAGAAGCTCTTTTGAAGGAGCCAAGGGCAACTTCGTTTCACTTGGAATTGGCGGCTCGATTTGGAAATTACGCCCGACAGACTGACGCCACAAGCGGAGGTAGTTTGACTAGCATCGGGATGGGATGTTGCCATTACACCGAGCATTGGCAAACTTCGTTTGCAATGGCAGGGGTCTTCAGGGCACGCGAGTGACGTTCTACTTAGGATCCCTTGGTACCACAAGAACTACGCCGTGGTTGACTACCGGGCCGAGAAAGCGACTTTGATAAATGAAGGGCTTAGAGATGAACTTCAGTTTCTTACTCATTCTTTTGGGAGAGAACTGAACGATGGATAAAGGTTGAATATGTTTTGACCTGATCAAAAGAACGCCAAGATTTTTCTCCACAATCATGCCGATTGCTTTTTAGAGGGCCTGAAGATCAAACCATTGATTTGATACTTGGAAGCACGCCACCGAACCGGCCACCTTACCGTGTGAGCCGAGTACAGAATGAAAAGATTATGAACCCAGTGAAAGACCTCTTGGAAAAGGGTCTTGTCCAGCCTAGTACTTCACCGTATTGCTCTCCATTGTTGCTGGATTTGAAGAAAGACGGATCTTGGAGAATGTGCATCGATTATAGAGCTCTCAACAAAATCACCAACAAGAACAGATTTTCGATTCCTAGGATTGATGATATACTCGACAAGTTACAGGGATCCTCGTGCTTTAGCAGGATTGATCTGAAGAGTGGATATCATCAAATCCAAATCACAAGGGGGGACGTCTACAAGACAGCCTTCCGAACTACTTTTTGGATTATTTGAGTTTTTGGTGAAGCCTTTTGGCTTAACCAATACTCCTACGACATTTAACCGGATGATGGACAGGATTTTTCTAGAGTACAAGCTATTTGTTGGCACTTTCTTTGATGATATCATTGTTTTCTCCAAGAATGAAGCAGAACACAGAGATCGTATGCTTCAGAGATACATTTTTTTTTAAACACTTTGTCTCAGCAACAACATGAGTGCAAATGGATCCGGCCAAGATAGACATTGGCCCGATTTGAAGAATGTCCATGAAGTTGAAAGCTTCTTGGGACTGTGTTTGTACTACAGACGGTTCATTCGAAAGTTTGCAGAGGTTGCTTCCCCTTTGCATATCTTGATACAAAAAGGAGTCCCTTTCTCATGGGGATCCACAGAGGTGACTGCCTTTCAGACATTGAAAGAGAAATTGACTACAGGACCAGATTTGACTTTGCCGGACTTGCAGAAGTCATTTGAAGTATTTTGTGATGCTTATGGTCGTAGTTTGGGTGCGGTCTTGATGCAAGAAGGCCATGTCATTGCTTACGAGAGCCGATTGTTCTCTAGGCAGGAGACGACAGCACAGATTTATGAGAAAGAGCTTTTGGTGGTTATCCATGCTCTTACTCAGTGGCGGCATTACCTACTCAGAGCGGATTTTACTGTCTTTACAGACCATCAGAGTTTGCGCTACTTCTTGTCACAGAAGCAACTTTTGGAAAAGCAGATGCGGTGGGCGAACATCTTGTCACAGTTTCACTTCCAGATTGTCCATGTGCAGGGACAGAAGAATGTGGTGGAAGATGCTTTGTCTCGGAAGCCGTTGGTTCTGGCTATTTCCGCGATACATCATAGGAGCTTCAAGGATATGGTCGATCAGTATGCCACAGATACAGATTTTGCAGATATTTTCACACGGATACGGGATGGGGAGACAGTAGCTGGATACTCCCTTCGGGAAGGCTACTTGATGAGAAAGACTATGTTGTGCGTTACACAGCCGTTGTGGGAAAAGGTTATGACTAAATGCCACTATCCACCTTTTACGGGTCACCGCGGCATTACTACCACCATGAAGGGGTAGAGAGATACTTCTTTTGGCCGAGACTCAAAAAGGATGTGGAAGAGTTTGTGCGCAGTATGCCAGAAGGTCAAGTTTGACAGGCATAAGGCACAGGAATTGTTACAGCCTTTAACCATACCCACCCGCCCCTAGGAAAATATTAAAATGGATTTCATTTTTGATCTCTCGAGAACACAGAATGATCACGATGATTTTCCGATTACATGGCACATCTGAGACGATTGTCTCCGACAGAGACCCCACATTTATGAGTTTGTTTTGGAAGGCAATTTGGGAGAACATTGGCACGCGGTTGCAGTTCTCATCATCGTTCCACTTGCAGACTGACGAGCAATCTGAGATTGCCAATTTAGTGGTTTTAGATTTATTGAAGTCTTGTATCTCGGATCAGAAGACTCAATGGGAAAAGAACTTTCCTTTGGTGGAATTTGCCTACAATAACACGATACATTCTTCGACGGGGAAGACGCCATTTGAGATTGTTGAAAGTGCTGCGAAGGTTCCATCCTTCTTGAGCACGAAAGATTAGATATTTGAAGCGGATGAATATTCGCGAGATTTGGATACGGCTTTTGCCAAGGTTCGCAAGACTTTGCAGAAGTCTCAAGAACGACAGAAAAAGGCAGCGGATCGCCATCGTCGCCACTTGAAACTGAAGGAGGATGATTGGGTGCTCTTACGTTTTGAGAAGGCACGCCTAAGAAAGAAAAAGGTAAAGGAGAGGCATTTTCCAAAGCTTAGTATGCGATACTACGGACCTTTCCAGATTACTGACAAGATAAATGATGTCTCCTTCCGATTGAAACTGCCAGATACTTGGAGGATTCACAATGCATTGCATGTGAGTCTCTTGAAACTTGTTAAGGGTGATGTGCCTGATGATGGGGAGCCTCATGAGCAACCCGCAGTGGAAGAAAACGAGGAGACCCTTGTTCCTGAACAGATTTTGGCACATACGGATACGAAGAAAGGTAAAGTCCGAAGGCGGTTCTTGGTTAAGTTCAAGAACTTTCCTACATTTGATGCGAAGTGGATGGAGGAGGAGGACCTAGCAGATACTCCTCAGATTGTGAAACTTTACCTCGATGTTTTGGTTTAGCATAGTCTACTCCAAACGGAACCCAGAAATTCAGCTTGGCCGAAGATCTGGTGCAGTGGGATGCACAAGAGGGGAGTTACTCCGCTCCTTTGTCAACATATGCCTTGATTTTGATACTAAAGTCACTGATGTCTCTTTGAGCTTCAGGGATACTGAGAGCTGACAGTATTCAGCTGGATGACTTTATGAAATGGAATTCCTGATAATGATATTGATTTGTTCTTGACTTCTTTTGAGTGCAGGAACTGATAGACGAAATGACTGCAGCATTTTGGTCTACTTGATCTCGAATAGACATGGTTGCAATAGGGGTCAGTCAATCGGACATCGATGAGGTCCCGATTGGACCTAGATGTGATTGCTAGCTACATTGTCGATAAATCATGGTCTAAGATCCGAAAGAATGTTGAATGTCATGTGATGGTCTAGTGATGTCCTATGATGTCGTGTGATGTGACTGTCGATTTGGTACATGTGCTAGATGTGTGTCCCTAATACGTAGGCAACTACTAACAGTCAGTGTCTGCTAAGACGGTTTATGGCTTTTGTCGGTTTTACAGACGTAATCGCAATCGATTACAATGCTTTCAAGAGAGGGGTATGTCACAAAGGATGA
Organism: Adiantum capillus-veneris; assembly: GCF_014529385.1. Lineage (NCBI taxonomy): Eukaryota > Viridiplantae > Streptophyta > Polypodiopsida > Polypodiales > Pteridaceae > Adiantum > Adiantum capillus-veneris. The sequence continues at coordinate 8,168,096 of NC_140946.1, read as the reverse complement.
CGTGGCGGACAGCAAAAACCCTAATTTCTGCCAAAAATCCTAAAATTCCTGCAAACCCTAATTTCTGCCAAAAACCCTAATTTTCGAAAATCGCAGAGGTGGAAAAAAAAAACCGGGCAGTGCAAATCTATTGTGATCTGTGAATTGTTTTGAAGTGGTTATTTAGTGCTATCGCGGTTGATTCTTGACTTGGAGTATCCAAGTCTGTTACACCCTACCAATTTATGGAACATCAGTCGAGGAGCCTTAAACCTAAATATCAAAAGCTTGAATGTTGGAGCTGATTTCCGTAAATCGCGCTGACATGCTGACATGGCAAGTTGTACGGATTTCCACAATTTGCGGTGGTTGCTTTGTACAGTTTTTGGCTCCAGCTTTTGGGGGAAAGACGCTTTTAGAACACAAGCTTTTCGGGCTCTGCTTTTGACATCCTTTGTATTGTTTATAAGGACGCTTGGGGCCTCACTTCGCACAGCATCTCGACGTAGAGTCTCGGAGCAGAGGACCCTCGAGAGTTGTACTTTGCGAATCAATAATAAAGAAATAGTGAGAGGGGCGCCAATCTTTGCGACCAGTGCCCTGTGGGAGTAGATTCAGCCACTCCATGTCTTTCGCGTGGATTCTCTCTCTTTCTCCCTTTTACAGTTACTCAAGTTGTTTTGAAGTAATAAAAGTGTTGTTCAGTGTGTAGCTTGCAGTTATCTATCTATTTCTGTCCGATCCATCGTCGAGAGATCATACTTCCGAAGGTGGAAACCCCACCCAATCTCTCCACTCAAAAGCAACCGGAGGTGACATGTCATGTACGTGGTTCAAGAATTGGTATATGTCACGTGACACATCCAACCCTATGTGTCCGTGGACAAGCTACAGCATGATCAGGGTTAGGTTCAATCAAGTTAGTCTAAAATAGAAAGTGATCTGGCACTTTTGTGAGTCTGTTCGCAGACCGTGCATGTACAGACACTTAGATAAGATGCATATCCTCCACTTGCACACAGCATGATCATCAGATTCCAATCAGATCCCATCAATAGCATTTTTACAGTACATAGACCTATTTTTCCTATTTTTGACATTTTTCACTTATTATTTTTAAGTGACTTTTGTTGGAAAGTAGGTAGGGCAATTTTGCTAAGTTTGTATATATAGAAACCTAGCGCTAGCACTTTCTGGCAAAAGAGGCAACAGGAGCACCATTCTCAACAGGCAACTTCTCAGCAAGACCGACAACCGCAGTAGCCCTAGCGTTTTCAGCCATCTGAAGACCTAGCGTTTTTGCATCAAATCAGCCTTAGCGATTTGTGCACAACAGATCACCCCAGCGTCATCACGACACAGCAAATCAGCCCAGTGTTTTGCATTTGCAGAACAACCGGCGACAGCAGTAGATTTTCAGCCCTAGCGTTTTTGCATCTACATCATACCCCCACGTTTTGCAGATTCTCCGCGACGGAACCTCAAGAAACACCAGCGTTTTCAGTTTTCAGCCCTTAGACATTGCAAAACAACCCCCAAACCTCGCAGATCTCACCTCCCCGCAACAGTTCCTCGCCGCAAGGTTTACAGTTTCAGCCCGGAAAACGCAGATTTCAGCGTCTGCGTTTTCAGCGCGTCGTCGTCGCATTGTCGCCATCGACATCGTCATCGGCATAGAGTCAGATTTCGGTAGATAAAGATTTGCAGATTTCAGCCCCTTAGAGTTTTCAGATTTCAGCCCGTCTCGTCGTCGTCGACATCGTCGACAAGTCCAAGCATTGTAGAGATTTGTGCAATCATAAGTAGCCCGCTCTCGCCATAGAGAGTGGGGCCTTCAGAGGAGGATTTTACAACATCTCTAGTGTCGTATTCTCTTCTCTCTCTATCTCTCAATCTCATACACTTTCACGCACAGTGTCCATTCACTTTGTTTGTATCCATTGCACTCTCTCATTAAGAACGGAAGGCTCTCCCTTCCATAAGAATAAAAGGAACCTTGAGCACAGTTCGGAGCACTCATCTTGAGCAAAGTTCAAACATTCATTCCGCAGCACCTTACATTGGTATCAGAGCTTTGGCAATGTTCTGTATAACTCAAGGAAAGAACCACAAGAACCACTTTTTTTTTTTGCTTGTTGCAGTCGCACGCACCCAAGTTCACTTGCGCGTGTCGATTCCTAATCGTGTTTTTGAAGAGTGACAAGAAACCCAAGAAAGAAGGGCTTGTCCAGCCTCCCCTTGTGCCTCTTTTCACTCATTGAGAGCGGACCGTGCACTTAGCGGCCGGCCAATCGACGTGAGGTGGGAAAAAGCAGCCTTGGTATGAGCGCAAGGCCGCCAAGGGATGCGCCCATGGAAAAGAGCAGAACTTGGGTGAAGAGAAGATCCTTCTCTAACACAAATTGCAAGCGAAAGAAGAACCTCAAGAACCTCACGACCCGCAAGAACCTCAAGAACTCAAGAACCCGAAGAACCAAGACCCCCAAGAACCCAAGTTCCTCGCGAACTTAAGAACCCAAGACCACAAGAACCCATGACTTCAGTGGATGGTCATCACTCGAAGCGGAATAGATACTTCGCTTGGAGGTGATGAGCATGAGAGAGGCGAAGAAGAATTTTCCCCACCAGGAGGTTTTTCCGACCTCCCCCTTCCCCATCTACGCCAAGGATTGCACTAACTCCTATGGAGGAGTTGAAGCAGTTGTTTATGGAAAGAAAGTTAGAACGCGAAGAAAGAGAAGCAGAAAGAAAGGACTACGAAGAAAGAATGGCAACCATAGATCGTGACTACGAAGAAAGTGTGGCAACCATAGAGCGTAAGTACGACTTGGAAGCCAAAGAAAGCCAAGCCAAATTGGATCGCGAGAACAAAGAAAGTTAAGCCAAATTGAATCGCAAGACAACGAAAGAGAAGCAGAATTTGATCGCGAGAACAAAACAAGACAAGCAATGAACGACCAGCACATGAAAGAGATGTCACGACTCTTTTCTCAAGTTCAGGCACATATGCAAGAGATTAGGGAAAAGGAGACTCTCTCAGTCTCTTCTTCTCCCAAGCCTGAAACACATGATTTGCATGATGATAATTTGAATGACAATGATAAGCATGATGATGTGGATGATAATGATAAGCATGATGATTTGCATGATCAAGATGTGATTTCTCACAAGCATGATGATTTGCATGAAGATGACGTGATTGTTCACAAGGATAATGAGTTAGTGGATGTTTTTTCTAGCGAAGCTAACCTCGTTGTAGATTCGATCAATCAGGAAGAACCGATCTTGGCTCTCGAGCCTAGGTCCAAAGCACCCCTTCACGAAGAACCGATCTTGGCTCTCGACGCTCGGTCCAAAGAACCCTCACAGGAAGTATTATGTGTTCGCAGGATTCATACACACGCATTGTTCGTGTTTCAATCGTGATCGTTTCCTGTATTTTTGTCAGCGTCTTTATGTGATCCCTTTTCTTAGGCATGACATATTGTACGTTGAGCACGTTTCACTCATGAATGAGCACAAATGTATGCAGATTGTTCATGAAAAGCTGAAAAGTATGAATTCAAGGAAGTCACATTTCATGTCTCTTCCTTGGCACGACACAGTGGTAGAAAGAGCACATGACCGTATGAGCACCAAGCATGGGCATTTCTGTTGTGAACTGCCACAGTGGATTGCTTTCGATCACAAGTCATTGTTTGCGTGCGTATGGTGAACGGTTTGGCACTCCGTCTCTCTGTTCATCTACATTGCATGCACAATCTTTGAGGAAGACAAGATTTTTTCCAGTCACTTTACATGGAATAGGTATGTTCATGGTTTTGTGTTGGAAATGGTTTCAGGAATTTTCAGCCATGGAGATTCTTGAAGAAGAAAGAAGCGTGATTCTAGACGAAGTTGAAGCATTGAAGGAGCCATAGAAGACTTTGTGTCGCTTTCGGCGCGGCCCAAAGAAGAAGGCATTGCATACCTTTATGAAGTTCAAGTATCGCACGACCCACACCTCAGAGTGGGCCGGCGAAGAGTCCTTTCGAGCATTCCGGATGTTGTTGGCGATCTCCCTCGACGCCATACAGTTCGGTACCAGTACCTCACTTTGAAAAGGAGGGGATTTCACGTGACACATCCAACCCTATGTGTCCATGGACAAGCTACAGCATGATCAGGGTTCAGTTCAGTCAAGTCAGTCTAGAATAGGAAGTAATCAGGCACTTTTGTGAGTCTGTTCGCAAACCGTGCGTGTCCAAACACTTAAATTAGATGCATATCCTCTGGTTGCACATAGCATGATCATCATATTCTAGTCAGATCCCATCAGTAGCATTTTTACAATGCATAGGCCTATTTTCCCTATTTTTGATATTTTTCACTTATTATTTTTTAATGACTTTTGTTGGAAAGTAGGTAGGGCAATTTTGCTAAGTCTGTATATATAGAAACCTAGCGCTAGCACTTTCTGGCAGAAGAGGCAGCAGGAGCACCTTGCTCAACACGCAACTTCTCAGCAAGACCCACAGCCATCTGAAGACCTAGCGTTTTTGTATCAGATCAGCCTTGGCGATTTGTGCACAGCAGATCAGCCCCAGCGTCATCACAACACAGCTGATCAACCCAGTGTTTTACATTTGCAGAACAACAGGCGACAACAATAGATTTTCAGCCCTAGAGTTTTTGCATCTGCATCATACCCCAGCGTTTTGCAGATTCTCCGCGACGAAACCTCAAGAAACACCAACGTTTTCAGTTTTTCGCCCTTAGACATTGCAGAACAACGCCCGAACCTCGCAGATCTCACCTCGCCGCAAGGTTTACAATTTCAGCCTGGCCCTCGGACACTCTTTCAACATACAACCAGCGATATTGAAACGCTTATCTACCAGTTTCCACTTTTCAAGATATTGCTTTGGCAGATCAGATTGAGAAGTACACAGTGGGCCTACCTTTTCCATTGCAAGATTATTGCATTGGAAAAGTGGTCTCAAATATGAGTCAACTTATGTCACAGCAAGAGTGGATTATCACATCATGAAGAAAGAACTAGTATTTACCCCTTCCCAGAAAAGAAACAAAAGTTCACGATCCTCCACCCACGATACCCCACCCCCGCGAACTAGTACAGTCTCCAATACTTCTATCCGACGTCTTAACTCCCAAAGAGATGGCACAGTACCGATCAGAAGGAAAGTGTTACAAATGTGGCATTCATGCCCATATTGCTTGGGAGTGTCTCACAAACCCGAATAACAAAAGATCACTTCCATATGAAAACACAAAAAACAAAAAACTCCGACCCTCCATTGGATTGACTTCTAACTTGATAGGTGTTTCTACCGTTGACATATCCAATGAACCATACAAAGCTATGGGAAAGTTAAAGACCAAGATGCCCATATCCTCTTTGATTCAGGTTCCATCCAAAATTCTCTCTCCACGGTTAGCTACAAGATTAGGCAATGATGAATGCACAAGGGAACGTAGATTGAAGCACAAATCGCTCATGGGACTTACACAATATCGACACCATAAATTGGATCACTTCCACTTCAAGTTCAGACATTTGCAGACCTGTGGGCATGCCTTGGGTTCTACAAGTATCATGGCCGTTTTGACGCAAGAGAACGAACAATCCAACTAAAGCACATGAACAAGGAGTTAATGTTGGACTTTAATATTCCAACTAGCAACCTCAAGCTAGGAATAGAGAATACAGTATTGAAGAAAAGAACCATGAATTATGAAATTTGTAAAATTTATGATGAATAATGATTATGATTAAGATTATGATCTTGGGTGTGTGATTGACACCCAAGCAAGATCTAATGACCTTTTATAGGCATTGGCTAAAATACTGGCCAAAAGACAAAATTTCAGACGCACTTGAGGTGTGCCACGTTAGCGCCTACTACGTCAACACAGTTCGTGGTAATCCGTACTGCAGGCCACGTCAGCATGTCAATGTTACTAGCGGGCTTCCATACAGCAGCCACGTCATCTCCACGCTGGGTCTCTTCAGTGAGTGGGTGTGTGTGCCTTTATTTTAGGCCCCATCGGACGGGGGTCCCATAAGTTGCTTGGGGGGTTAGGATTTTAATCCTAACCCATGGGCCACTCAACAAGGCTCAGTAAGTTGGTGAGAACTTCGTCTTCTTCTACTTCTATTAGAGTTTAGTCCCTCGGCTGAGATCTACACATTGGCCAGGGTTAGGACTAGGGTGCCCAACCTTGTAGGTCTTCAGTAGCTTGACACGTCAGCATATCCGAGGGTTATTCCAAGGGTGCTTCAGGTTTCCGCATTATATGGCCCTTGAGCTCATTGTTGACTCATGGGAGAAAAACTCAACGCCCCCACTTTGTACAGGGACATATTTGTAGCCCTCTGGGTGTTTCATTGACACACAGATTATGACCTATCATGTAATGCCTGATTTCCCAAAGCTAGCAAGAGCCACTTAAACCATGGCAAATCTGCATATATTAGTCAACATCCTGTGAATTATGGCAATTCTTTTCTGAAAGAAAAACTTTCGGCTATTGTTGACAACATCAGGAACAAGACAATCATCTTATAACAGAAAGTAAATGTTTAGCAAATTATCAGCCAAAACATAATTAATCATAGAGGTGCAGTGCACGTTGTGCAACTCAAATAACTACTTTTAGACTCGCAGAAAATGCTGAGACAAGTGAGAATGTAAGATTTTGTAGTAGCCCAATGGATTAAAACCTCTGGGCCATGGAGGTTACAAAAGCTGATCAACCTTTCTATATGCACATTAAAAGCTCGAGGACTACATTTGTACGTTTCAAGCAGAACTATGTGCAATCCATGTCATGTAAAATAAAAGTGTAGTGAAGTATCAACATATCACATTTAAAAACGAAGGCCCATATGTTCTCAACTCAGGCAAGAATTTCATGTTGCTGATGCATACTTTTCATATAACAAACGGTTGTGCAAACTTCAAAAGCAAAACGAATCCCAAATGGACCTGTGAGCTTTTGTAAAATTGCTTAGATCATGTCCATTATCCATCATCCATTATCCACTATACCATGAAGGTTGAACAAGCTTATGAACCTTTCTAAATGCACATCAACAACTTTGTTGATCTCTAGCAGAGCTTCATGCAATCAAGAGCTCATACAACGTAACAATGAGATAAATGCAGTGAGCTTCACCCCACTTATGCAAGTAGCACCATGAAGTAGAACCAAACATATTACACCATAAGCTGGCATTGGTTAGTGGGTTTGATGATATTATCTGTAGGTACACAAAAATTCTGAAACTCCTGAAACTAAGAATGTATGAGCCTTTGTAGAAAACCTATAGATCAATGACTTTTAGTCACAGATTTACATAGAGCTCAACAACTTTCTATATGCACATTAAAAGCTCCAAGACCATATTTGAAGATCTCAAGCAGAACTATGTGCAATCAACCCTGTGAATCATGACAAAGTGCATGCCAACAAGCATTACAAAAAAACATAAAATCAAAATTACCAAACATAACACAAGAACTTTGCTAACAAACATGATACAGCTTGCCACAATTTAAAGAAATGATGGTGAGCATAGTTGAAAAATTGTGCTGCACCATCCTTCCCACAAAATGCCTTAACCACAAGGATCCTTCTAACGCGCTTCAATAAAGTCAATTACATCTCACACAAATAAACTTTGCAGATATCTTGCTAAGCTTGATACCAGACATTTTACAAAAAGATCCTAAAACAGGAAGATGTTTTTTCTTCCGACTTGTTAAGAAAATTACGAACAGACAAAAATCCCTATATTTGATTGCAGTAGGACAAAAGTTTAAGTCACGCAAATGGCTTCTTTCTACAGGACTAGTATAAAAATCTCCAGCTTAAAAAAAGGGTCTCACAAAGTAAGATTCGTACTTCAGACAACCAATGGAACCCCTGCTTAATACACAATGACAAAAAAATCTTGTTGAATCTTCCCTGTACCAAACAATCAATCGCTTGAATCTCAACTGGCATTTACCCTAGTCTTTAACAGCCTAGGGCTGGTCTACACAGAGAATGTTACCATAGCTTTAATGTTGGAAAAACTGTCGACTTTCTGGAAACCAGATGGGCCACAAAACCTGTGCTACAGAACCTACCTCAATCTGGCAGCTAAACTAATACGATGCAGAAAACAAGCTTCCTCGTTCCCTTTAATTTCAAGGACTTCTTATAAAAAAACCGATTCTTAAGATTACAACAGCCCATCATTTTAGAATGAACTTTCATGGATGAAATCATGCAAACGAGAATGAGAAACACCTTGAAAGTTACCTTTTACCCCCACAAAGCTCGTTGATCAAAAAAAACAGTATGTCCAAGTCCACAGATCTGATCGTGTCAACTGAAGAATCTTCACATCTTCTGTGCCAGCAGTCAGATAAAATATCCAAACCTTTGCAAGCAAGGAGAACTACCTGCAAATGAAGAGAGTTAGCTGGCAACAACTACAATATCACCAAGACAGCAAACAAGGCATTAACTGCATATGTCAACCACAGATAACACCACCCTCGTTTATGCTCTCAATTTTTTATGAATTAACACCCAATACATTATGTTTTGGCCTAAATCACATCCAAGATAATGCAAGGAAAAGGCATTATCTGCAGATTATATGGAGTTCATTAACCTGTGATAAAATAATGCTCTGCACTCAATGGAACCCTCTTCAACAAGGTAGTTCAATCGAACCCTACTCGACAAGGTCCGGCACAATGAGGTGTGCTCAGCAAAACGGAGTCCTAGTTCATGTATAGTGGCATTTGAGAAAAGAAATGGGCCGGAATACAGAGTGTACAAACCGCATCAGGAGTTTCTCTGTTTGAAAGAGGATGTGTTCCAGGAGAAAGAAGCTCAAAGAGGCCTCTTCGCAAACTCCCTGCAAGCATCAAAGTGCAGTGCCACACTTCTTTCCATGTGTTTCCATACGACAATCACCTACAGGTATGGAAGTAAGAGTGTTTACACACCAACATGTGCCTGCCCATCCCCTTTTGAGATGGGCGGGCAGCTCTACACACCAAGAAGTGTGGTCTTTTTTGGCCTGCCAAAGGCAAAGGCCATAGAGATGGGTTTTCTTTTTGCTGTTGGAAAATACAAAAATTAAAGGCAATTTCAATTTTTAATTTTTGTAAAGAAAAAGTTTGCTTGGTTGAATATGATAGTGGGCACTCATGAAATGAAGAGCCTGTAAAAGCAATGATGAATGATATTAATGAGTTTTTCTGGCATGTTGATTTTCAGATTCCACTGTGACTCGTGAGTATCTCTCTCTCTCTCTCTCTCTCTCTCTCTCTCTCTCTCTCTCTCTCTCTCTCTCTCTCTCTCTCTCTCGTGTGGACGACACCATACCTTTTCTCTCTCTGTCATAGCTCTGCAAGGTTCTAGATGCTCCTAACCGACACCCCGCCCCCCCTCTCTCTCGTGCTGCGTCAACCAACTTTTGAGAGTTGCGGTTGTAGATGTTTTTGAGACAGGGAAGGAGTTGTTCCTGGGTGCAGGTAGTTCATGCGTGCAGTTCTTTGTGAGGTCGGGGTACGCAAGGACAATGAACGAACGCCGCGAGAGTTTTGAGGCGGGGGCAGCACGAGAGCAGGGAAGGAGGCTGCAAGAGGGATGCGAGCCGAGTCTCTCTCTCTCTCTCTCTCTCTCTCTCTCTCTCTCTCTCTCTCTCTCTCTCTCTCTCTCTCTCTCTCTCTCTCTCTCTCTCTCTCTCTCTCTCTCTCTCTCTCTCTCTCTCTCTCTCTCTCTCTCTCTCTCTCTCTCTCTCTCTCTCTGCCCCCATTGCGGTCCTGCACGCGTCTACAATCCCTCTCCCCTATAGTGATGCAAGCGGTTGAAGCGCCCGTCTGATTGCTGCAGTGTCTGTCCGCACAACAACCAAGGATTGGGAACAATGCTATGGTGATGGGGCGGGCAGGTGTGCAGGAGGAGGCGGTATAGCGTGGGAGAGCGGAGGCGATGCATAGAAGAGAAGGAAAGAGGGGGGGAGAGGGGTGGAAGGGGAGGGGGGGGGGGGGGGGGGGAGAGAGAATATTCTGAAGGAATCATGTGATTTTTGGGGATTGTTTTTTAGTTAGGCTAGTATGTCGTTTCAGATCAATCCATCCGAGGCGTTTCTCAGCTCGTTTGATTGCCCGATCCGTTTGCAAGAACCAGCGATTTGAGATGCGGACGGAGAGAGAGAGAGAGAGAGAAAAGAGAGAGAGAGAGAGAGAGAGAGAAAGAGAGAGAGAAGCATTGTCTTGCGCACGCGTGCGGATGAGCAGAGCGGTTGACATGGGTAGATATGGGTTGTGCACTACATGCTCTACGCAGTGCAGATTTGACAAGCTCATGGGATGATTTGAAGAGGTTAAGCGCGGATAGGTGCCTACCAAATTTGAATCAGACCGCCTGCGTGGCACAGAGCTGAGAAGTTTTTTCTGTAGTTTTCTTGTTCATGGTATACTTTTTAATGAGTTGCCTTGTAATTTCTTGTACTGTGGCAAATAAGGTATGTTAGAATTCTTTTCCTTCAAATAGATGTATTATAAGTAGAGTTCTTTTCAGTCAAAGAAAAGAGTTTTGGCCTAAATCTGGTATGCCTTCTTATGTCTGTGGTCATGCTCATTATGATGTGCTTGTCTTTAAGGGGCAGTGTGCATATACTGCTATGTTTTGGCATAGGATCTGTAAGGTTAGTCTCATGCAGGCTTATACCTAGTATGCTTATAGTTCATTTGAGCTCTCTTGCAAGGAATTGTTCAGTAGTTTATTGCTTCACAATGGGTGTCTTAAAGCTCGTCTCTTTCTTACTTCCCCCCGAAGTCTCTCTCTGTATAAAGGTGGATTGCTGAATTTTTTGTATCGTGTTCTTTCCTTTTAGCAATGCGAAATAGTAGCAAGTCTTTTGAAGATAACTAATGTATCTTGTTATTGACATGGATGCAGTGCGTAGGCCTGTTTGCCACAATGCTGATTCTCATCCTCCACCTATTTCCCATTGTTAAAGGGTGCTAAGTAATCATCCTTTTTGCCATGTCTTCTACACTTCCAAAGTGGGAGCTTCCTTGCCAAATTTCCAATGCTTGCCAGGTGCTTGAAATAGTGGTGAGAAGACTATGTACAATGCGCTGAAGGAAGCCTCTAAAAGATTCCTTGATGTTTTTGCCAGTGGAAAGAGTCGAAAGAAGGGCAATCAGAGATCTTTACTATATAGACCACATGCAGGGTCGAACTCCTTTGCAACGGATGCATTGTTACTAGGGGTCATGTGTGCAACTGCAAGGGAATCAAAATGGTACAAATCTCGCATGTCGTTGAGAAGTTCATGCTCTCTATCGTCAATCTTGGGGATTATCTAAGGGCCAAATAGAGTTCCAGTTTAACAAGCAAGCACAATGCTAGAGGAGTTGGACCTAATCAGTATGTCTACCTCCTCAACGTTGGGAATGATCTTTATCGCCACCATGGCCTTCAAGCTTCTTTGCTTACACATGCTAATTCTCGGTTAATTTAATGATGTCTCGTAGGTTAACTTGGCTTTCATTATGTTTGCGAAAAGCTCCATTATCTTCCCATTCCATTTCAAGTTTCTTTATAACAATATCTTGACAACAGTTTTAGTTTTTTTCTTTGTGCCTTATCTCTGTTAAGCTAAGCTGTGAGCTCAATAGGCTAGAGCTTACTCATCTATCTCTCCCCTTCTTCAACAACTTTACTTTTCCTTGCCGGCATGAAGCTTTGGGTAACAACATACGAAACATGTCACTTCTTTGGAGCTTACTTCATTTGGGCTGCAAGGTAACCTTCCTCCAACAGGGGAAGGAATATTTTAGGCATTTGTCAATATTGTGAATGATGGAGTTCATGGTTATGTTGTCCCATGGATGAGTAACACCAGTCTAGAACTTCCTAAATCTTGGCTTCTTTGTCATTTATCGTCAATGTTATTGAATAGTGGACATCATATTTCACTCGTGTTTGTGTTTGTGATGTTTTTGTTTAATGCATGTCTTAATTTGTTCTATTTTACTCGTGCATATACCACATCAATAGCTACCATTGTATTTTATGTGTTATTTCTATTTTATGCTTCGGCTAGTGATAGGCTTCTATGTGGCATGAGTTTTCCTAGCGGCTCTCGAGCCATGCCTTGCTCGAGTGTATGAACTCCTTTGCACTCAATGTGGGGCATGCTGATTATGCTAGTGGGGATGTCGAATAGTTAGACAATATCATACACAAGCATCATGGAGCTCCTCTCCTTGGTTCTCTTCATGTGAATTGACGATTCAACCTCAAAAACATGCCCCGTTCCAGCTTGAGTGTGTGTATCATGTGCGTGCATGATTTTATTACAAGTTGTGTCGTTTATACTAACAACTTTTTGAAGCACCCCTTGTCCAAGCTGGTTATGACGGGGGAGCTAAACTTCTCAATGGTGAGTGTTGCAACCATGCTTCGTTAAAATTTGATAATCAGTATAGATCTTGCTCTTTATTATATTAATCGCACTAGCAGGAATGGTAGAAAAAGATAACCTCACTATTGGAGAGGGGTCTTTTGTGTGTCGCAACATAAACTTACATTGGGTGTGCAACATGAATCACCCCACATACATTGCACTATACACATTATATAGTAGGTCAAGCAAGCATGTGCATTGTTTTCTGGTTAACACGGTGATTTATTGGGAACGTGTTGGCATCGTAATATTTAAGGCAGGCCTCGTGATTTTATCACTTGTTAAAATGTTAAATTTAGTCCAGGCTGGCACAAAACCTGCACAGTCGATTGGCTGGTGTATTCGTCTTTTGTGCATCTCAACCCCACCCAAGTTTGGACAGGGGAGCTTGGCTGCCCAACGATGTCCACGGCGCTTCTTCCGAAACCAATAATTTTGTGCATGCTGGCTTCCAGCGCAGCCTACCCATGCTTGGGCACCCAGTGTGTAAACACCCTAAGATCCGAGTTTGTTCGAGTCATTGAACTTCAAACATATGTATCCCTATTATTATTTTAATAAACACACACGATTTTACATGGTAAGGACTCATAGCACCATATAAATAATGGACTGCTCACATGTTACTTTAGTCTTGAAACTAAAAAGAATTTCAATCATCATGATGTCCACATCAACCTCTTTAGCATAAATTTTTCTTGCCACCTTTGGCCAAGTATGCTATTAGTTTTCATACGACTTTAAAAACAGATTTTCAAACAGGTATGGTTCAGTTTAACATATGAGTATGGTTCCAACTGTGAAGTGCACTACTACAATCACAGCGGCATGTCGGATTGACATTTATGTATTAAGTATGAATTTAGTCTATATTATTTTACTTCATTTGTGCAGGGGGTTGGTGCCCGAGTCTGTATACCAGCACACATAAAACATAGATTGAATCGAGCCCGTACACATGGCAAGGCGTACGCACCTTCTCCTAGAGCATCTTCTTACTTACTCTAGAGATCCACAAAATGAAAAATTCATGAAGGCTTGCTGATGAACATTCTATCAGTAGTAAAGAGTAGTGGTCAACCCTCAGCTGAAAGTCAAAACAAAGATGAAAGTGACCAAAGCTTCAAGTAACGAGAAAATATACAGAGCTCATTCAAGTGGATCCGATAAACGATCCCCCCCCCTTGTTCCTTCGCGTGTTGCCTGCCCATCCCTTTCCCTGTTTCGCTCTGTCCTCTCCCTGCCTCGCAATACCCTTCCCCTACAAGCTTATCTGGTCATAGCCAACATGTTGGATGTCGCGAGGACATGGCAACTGCTAATCTTAGTTGTTGGTTTCTTTCCAATTATTTTTGTTTAATTTTTAAGACCTTCTTTTTAAAGTTGCAAATGGTCGGACATTGTATGGCCAATGTGAATGGTAGTTTCACCCGCCGCAGACGAGAAGTTGGTCGGCACTGGAACTCGTAAAGTAAAAGGATGTCTAGGCTCAATTAAAGATCATGTAGGTACCCCCGTCGCACTTAGCAAGTTGGTGGATTCTAGGAAGTGAACTCAATAAAGGTACAATGTCAAGGTGGGGTTACCAAAGGAGAGTACCTAACAGCTGGGCTACATTGCATTTTTGGATGTGGTCCCAGTGGGGATTGATGGTCAGATAACCAGTGGGAGTCCAACGGGAGCATCCCCTAAAATTTAGGGAACTGTTATTTTGGGCATGAAATCTATTCGCGTTGTTAGCTTCAAAATGACAAGTGAATCATTTTAGTACTCTGCTGCAAAGTTAACTGATGAGAGATTTTAAGGCAGGAAGGCCAATGCGGGGAAATTGCATGCATGAGTGCCAAGTGGCACTTTTTGGCCAATTTACCAAGTTTGGGAGAATAGAACTCGTAATTGACTTTTTGGACTAGTTTTGGAGGCTGATAACTTTGATTTTCAGTTATTTCTTTCCATTTTTTAGCTTCAAATGACTTTACTTAGGACCAAGGAGCTCCTTTTCAGCATTGGAAGGCATCATATGCGTATTTACAGGGCTGTTTTGCTGCGTTTTCAGCGATACTGTAACATTTAATGGTCTAGTAACTTGTGTGTAGCGGAAAATAGCATGAACATAGTGAGCATTTCATTAGAATAGCTTCCTAATGAGAATAACAAGAGTGCCTGGGTGGAGAGAGCAACAAAAAGCATAACACCTAGTTAGATAGCATGAACAATACTTCAAAAGAGAGAGAAATTAAGCAATTGACAACAATTGAGGACCGAATTTGCATGGAGCCAGTCCCCTCTCCAAAAGGCTTTGTATTATGGTTTCGCCCATCAAGAGAGACATTTTACAATACAATTCTTTGTGTTCCTTCAATACTAGCTAGTGCAATGAAGATGGAAACTTCATGCACTAAGCAAAACGCTTATCAAACACAACATCAATTCCCTCACGGTCTCAGACCCAAGACCTCACACACCTTCAAAGATGGTGAGAGCTAGCGGGGTATGAGAGTAGATTGAGAGGAAGAAGGAGTATTCTTACGAGAAAGATGTACATCTCCTCACATAATCACTCATACTAGCATAGCTTAGCTTAGTAATTAGCATGGTAGAGGAGATGAGCATGCATTGAAGCTTGGATCTTGGTTGGATTTGCATCACAAAGCCAAGAGTTGTTGGTGTAGGCATCCCTTCTCAGAAGCTTGGAGTAGGTGGTAAGCTTTCCATTAATGCTTGAGAAGGAGAGAGAGTCTTCTTTACTTCACACATGAGATTGTGTGAGTGTGTGTGTGATAATGCCTTGCAAAAATCAGCCCCCTCTCTCTCTTGGTCGGCCCCCCTTGCTAAATGCTCATGCTACAACCCTATTGGACCTCCCCAGGCCTAGCCAATGGAAATTAAGCAGCATAAGTGATAGCCTTCTGACATGTGTCCCCCTTCCCCCTTTTGTGAGAGCTTTAGGTAATTAATAAATGCAACTAAACTCTCATTGGACCCCTTTGCCTCCTGGTCAATAGGAATCAGGCAAGCCATTGGGTTGATGGATGCTCATTGGTTCCCTTGGGAGACTGCCCAATAGTCTTCTAGAGAGCTTAATTCTTATTGGTTCTTTTATCAAGTGTTTTTAAATTAACTAAACTAGATTTACTCTAGCCTAATTCTCATTGGTCCACCTCCATGGCCATCCAATAGGATTTGAGTACACCTTGTGGGCATCTGGCATAGGGAGCGGACATGTGTCCCTCTTTTCCCTTGTGAGTGTGTGTGGGTGTTTCTCTCTCATCCCCTACTTCTTGGGCTCGCCCCCTCCTATGTAGGGCTTGACAAAGACTTTTTGGGACACACACAAAGCATCCAATTCCCCTAATGTTTGACCTTTGGACACAACCTTTGAATTTTGGAACCTTAGCATTTTGGAAGTCTTAATGGGCTGAACTTTAGGGTCTTTTGAGCCCTTTGTTGTACATAGCTCTTTTGCAAATGTCCCCCCCTTTGGATCCCTATTTTCTCTCCTTTGGATCCCTATTGTGGCCGGTCTGCTAGCTTAACCAATATTCTAGCTTTTTCTCCCTTGGCACTTCCCCATATTAAATGATCAGTTTAACATGAGAAAATCATTTAGGAGAATTAGATATTGATTATTATGACATTACCTCTCTCTTGAAATCATAGTCGTCCTCGACTATGGGGTAGAGAAGATAAAGCATATTCATTAGTCCTTTTTGTATAGCGGGTAGAGGATACCTATGTTACCCTACGACATCATTCAAGAATGGATGGCTAGTACATTTGGTGCTTGAGAGCTTAAGCTGCCGCAAGCATGTCTGCACATTAGTCCTATCAGTCTTCCATAGTAGAGTGACAAGCTCTACTTGGTGTTTTGGAGACGTCATCTCCGCAAACTTGATCTAAGCATGCATACTACTTCATTTTTGTGCACAATAAAGAAAAAGAGAGTCTTATAAGACAAAAACTTTGTTCATTTTAAACATTTGTACATTTGCTTACTCTAGGGAAGCATTGTAAGCATTGACAAGGTTTAGTTTAGGTTATCCTTTAATTGTATGCCTCGCATCCATCTAGCATCTTCAAAAGGATAATTTTTAAACTTAATAAGATATCGTCGGATAGTCTTACCGCCTCTTAGTACCTTGTCTTCATGTCGGAGAATGGACTCGCGCTGTAGCACCTCTTCTTGGTCCTTGGTCTCCGGTGGGTCTTCAATAATTAGTTCTTGAGGTGGCTCTCCTTTGTAAGGCTTTAATAGGCTCACATGGAAAGAATTGTGTATGAGCCAATGACTGAGCAACTTAAGTTGATAGGCCATCTCATTGATTGGCCTTAGAATCAGGAAGGGACCATAGCACCTTTTTGCTAACTTAGAATAGTACTTTTGGTGTCCCGTAGGATTCTTGCCTGTGGCGTGCCTTAATCGAGCCTTGGGAAATTTGAGTAAGACCCAATCATTTTCTTTAAAGGCTTGGGCTCTTCTGTGCTTGTCAGCAGTAGCCTTTTGCCTTTGTTGTGAGATAGAGATAGCATCCTTAATCTTTTGGAAAGATTCTTGTAGGTCTCGGCTATACTAATCTGCAGCGAAGATCTTCCCGTGTACCTTAAGTAGCAAGGGACTTTTTGATCTTCCCTCAATTACCTCAAAAGGTGCTTTTCCCATGGAAGTATGTACAGTGTTATTGTAGGCATACTCCACTAAGGGTAAGTACTTCTCTCATTGGGATCTTTGATCTACTTCCGTTACATAGGCTTTTAGTAGATCGAGGATTGTTAGGTTAGCTATTTTGCTTTGGCCATCCGTTTGCGGGTGATAGGCCGAAGAGAAGTTTAGCCTTGTTCCTAAATTCTCAAAGAGACCCTTCTAGAAATTACTGGTCATTCTAAGATCTCTATCCAACACTATGGACATTGGGAAGCCATGGTACTTGAAGATTTGTGAAATGAAGAGGGTTGCCATTTGATGGGCTTCGATAGTCTTTTTGACAGGTATAAAATGAGCTTGTTTACTGAACCTGTCTACTATCGTCCATATTCCCGTATTCCCATGGATAGACTTAGGCAATTCAAAGATAAATTCCATGGATATGCTCTCCCATGGTGAATTAGGGATTGGCAAAGGTTGAAGCAATCCAAGTTGCTTCCCTCTATCAAACTTCGTATTTTGGCATACCACACATTTAGAAACATACTCTTGTATGTTTGCTTTCATGGTAGGCCAATAGAAATATGTTTCAATCCCCTTTAGGGTAGGCTAAATCCCTCTATGCCCTGCATAAGGAAGAGCAAGAGATTCATACATTACTTTCTCACGTAGTGAGCTAGTAACGCATAGTCTATTGTCGTAGAGAAGATAACCGTCTTATAAAGTAAATGGTTCCTCTCTCTTCCCTAGTGCAAGGGCTGAAATCACATCTCTAAAATCGGGATCAATAGCATACTCATCTATCATAGAAGATAGATCATTGTGAGTTGCTATGGAAACCGCATTCACTCTCGGCCGTCTTGAGAGTGCATTGGCTATTATGCTTATCAACAATGTGAGCAATATGAAAATGAAATTGTGAAAGGAAATTTGCCCACCTCATTTGTTTGTCGAAGAGCTTGGTCTGCGTCATGAAGTACTTGAGACTTTGGTGATCTGTTCGCAGAATGAAAGGAGTCCCCAATAAATAGTGCTTCCACGAGTCTAAGGCATGTAGAATTGCAAGGAGTTCCTTTTCATATATGCCTATGTCAAGATAATGGTAAGACCAGGCATGGCCAAGGGCCAGGGCGGACATGCAGTCGAGGGGGTTCCTATACTTAGAAGGCCAAGGGCCTATATAGGGCATGACTAGGTGGTGATGAGTATGTCAAGTTCCCTTGCCCTTTCACTGGTATCAGAGCATTTGATACATGTTTTTCTCGTAAGTCAGCCTGAGCCAAGGTGCTCTAACTCTCAGCTAACACGTGGCTAAGCTGCTACTCAAATTAGTCTTCATTGGTTCGTCCATTGAACACTAATTTGCATAATGACTATGAGCCACACTGGCTAAGAACCATTGTCAAGCCAAAGGCAAGACCTAACTATTGGCATTCTCTGGGTGCTTGTTCTCCAGATCGAACAGATCCACCCCAGGAAGTACACATCGACGTCACTGGACAAGCAAGAGTCTTGTCATTACGGATGTCTAGGGTGTCATGTTTGCACTACATGTTTTCAGTGCGACACTCAAGTTGAGTTTTTGATCATCTTCAACTCACAGCAGCTCATCTCTACAAGGAAGTATCGATGCAGCAATCAATTGAGACGGCATGGCTGTCCATAAGAGCTAGGCTTTACACGCATGTGTATTCTCATGCTCTTGTTCTCTCCCTTTCTATAGCACTACGAGTGTCTATGGACACATTGTTGGGGTAAGACCCCAGGGTGCTTAATTCAACTTTTCAAGTTGCTTCTCATCATTCTATACACGGTTACCTAGGTTGGTTATCGTTACTTGCTAGTTGAGCAGTTTCTACAAAGGGTCTTACCAAGGGGTTTGACTACGTAGATTCTACCCAACCGGTTTGGATTGCGAAGGCAACACCCAAGGTTTCTAGTGCAATGTTGCTTGTTTTTTTTCACGGGTGGGAGATGTACTCCTGTGCATTTGAATACGGGTAAGTGAACTTTCAGTTCAATCCCCAGGGCCATGCCAAGGGCATGTCAAAACAAGTATTTTGGGCTGTAGTGTCCAAAGTACATTACGTTGTTATGAATCCACTTGTAGGATTCAATTTGAAACATGTTGTCACATGGGATACAACATGGTGTAGGAACTCAAGGAGTTCGGTTTAGCCAGTGTGGAGCAATGAATGAGGGTCCCTCTCACTCTTGTCGCGGAGTGTTTAGAGTTACCTCCACACACAAGTACACCTTGTACTTGCAGGATGTTATTTTTTTAAACATCCTTACATGAGACATATTCCACATTTGGAGAATATGAGTCTCTGGACTGACATTGGCGCCCATTATTTCAAATATGTGTCACGACAAAGTCCCTAGGTGCTGGTCAAATCTGTTTTCTATACCATTTTCAGCACGACATATCATGAGCAATTTCGGTGGCAAAAAATTGTCGGATACCTAGAATGACTTGTTCAGGTACAAGTACTTCTAAACAACATTCTAGATGGTTGTTTATACATATAGCAAGGCTCTAAGTTGTTAATGAAAAAGTTTCATTGTCTGCACCTAGAAGTGATCCATGTTTCACCTTCTATTGTGATTCAGACGTTTAAGCAAGGCTTTGAAAAGATTGCAACTGAAATTATTTAGTTTCTTTTCAGAACTATTTACATTCCTTTTTAATGTGTGCTAGGCGCATCACATTTGCCATAAGTATTGGCAACGATCACCATGGATATATAGGTTCGGATATGTTTTTTGCTAAATGCATGCACACTAGGTGTTATGGGTCCTAGTGTTTAGCAAAGGCTGATTTGGAACGGCATGCATATTCATCAAGTTTTTGCTTATGAAGTATTTTGCACTCTGTGTGCAGTACCTCTATGAGATTACTTTTTGGTCTACTAATCACCAATAGAGGTCATGGCTCGTCACTCGGGTGTTGTGGATTTTTCAAGTTAACCACGATGGTTATTCCGGACATTGTTGATTCCTCAACAATGTTGCACGATATTGTGATTCCCATTTACTTGTCATCTGGGAAGACTGTCTGTAAACCGTGAGGGAAAACACACCTTAGTACTGTCAGTTATCCAAGGGGATAAGCAGATTACAAAGTGTAATCTTGTGCTGAAGGATATGCAAAGTGCGTATGTTAGCACCGAGCGATCCAATAGTAAGCATTTATTGCTCTACTTGGAGTTTACTTACTCTCAGTTAATGCATGTTTGCGACTAAGTTTAGTCTCTTCATGTTTCAATCAGGCTCTCAACCTTGAACACTAGTTATGGTGGGGTTGTTTATTCATGAACAAGTCAAGGACTTAAACTTGGTTAATGAGTTATGTCAACAAGTTACTTTCATGGAAAGTGACAAGAGGTACTCTTTTTGGTACATCTTAGTTGTGATAAACTCGTTTACCATGTTCACGAGCATTCTAAATGTAGTCTACACACTATGTTTGGATAGGAACCGGTACCATCACATGGTTGCAAATGGACAACAATGTAGAAAATCAAGATGTTACTCTTGGTTTCATTGAACCTCCTACTGAACCAGGTTCCACTCGATCCATGAGGGATGTCACGGTAGAAAACATTCGTGTTCTTATGAATATACCATCACTTGTGTTTTCACGGATGAAAACGCTTCTCCAAGGGGGGAGTAATGTCAGGACAATGTTAAGACCAGGCATGGCCAAGGGCCAGGACGGACATGCAGTCAAGGGGGTTCCTATATTTAGAAGGCCAAGGGCCTAATAGGGCATGGCTGGGTAGTGATGAGTATGTCCAGTTCCCTTGCCCTTTCAACCTAGAGCTTGCTCAACAGGGTGGAGCCTTCGACTTTCATAGCCTATGGTGTGCCTTTCTTGAAGCAAAACAGCTCCAAGGCAATCACCAAGCATCACATTGGACCTCAAATGGCTTTGAGAGATCCGGTAGTGTAAGCACAAGTTGAGAGATAAGCTTTTCTTTAAGCTTTTTGAAAGCCTTGTTCTCCTTGGCATACCATGTGTACCTAACGTTTTTCTTTGTTAGGTCATGTAATGGTCCTGCTATTAGTGAGAACTTTTCTATGAAGCGTCTATAGTATGAACACATACCTATAAAGCTTCTTAATTCATGAAGATTCTTTGGTTTAGGCCATCTTTTTATTACCTCTAACTTTGATGGATCCATTTAGATGCCATCTTGAGAGATAATGTGACCTAAATACTAAATCTCTTGTAAGAAAAATTCACTTTTCTTTTGATTAGCATAAAGTTTATTCTCTCTTAGAACTTGAAATTTACCTGGAGGTGTCGCTCGTGTTCGTTTAATGAATTAGAGTAGATGATGATATCATCAAAGAACACTCTAGTAAAGGTTCGGTGAGGCTTGAATAGCTTCTCCATCAAGCGGTTGAATGTGGCTGGTGCATCGGTCAAGCCAAAAGGCATGACAATGTATTCGTAAAGACCAAACGTACTGCAAAATGCGGTCTTTACAATGTCTTGATCAACTATCCTTATTTGATGATAGCCACTTTTTAGGTCAATCCTACTGAAGTAGTTGGACCCTTGTAGCTTATCAAATAGGTCTTCTACCCGTGGAACGGGAAACCTATTTTTGATAGTGATCCTATTTAGTGCTCTATAGTCGACACACGTACGATATGTACCGTCTTTCTTTTGCACTAGTAGCACAGGAGAACAAAATGGAGATGAGCTAGGCCTAACCATGCCCTTCTCAACTAACTCATGCACTTGTCGCATAATCTCCTCTTGTTGAGCTTGGGAAACTCTATAAGGAGGTTTGTTAGGCGACGAACTTCCTAGAAGAAGTTCAATTGCATGGTCATCATTACCTCATTTAGGAGGTAGCTCACAAGGGATGTAGTCAATAAAGACATCCTGAAACCCCTTGAGAATATTGGATAACTCTAATTCCTTTTGATTATGTATATTTTCATTTTGAGAATCTTTAACAAAAATCATGTACACGGAAATAGAGCTCTTTATTGACTTGTTGAAAGCTTGTGTATGTACAATGGGTATTCCTTAGCATCTATATACATATCTTTTTCCTTGAACTTAAAGGAGATTCTCCTTTCAGGGAATTTAACATTGGCAGCCATGTGATCAAACCATGGTGCCCCTATCCTCATGCTTGAGAGGAGAGATAAAGAAGTCCTCTTTGTCCACGTAGCTTTGGACATGGAGCCTCAATTTCTCGATTAAGGGAGTGATTGAAGCTTCTTGCCCCTTGAAAGCACCGTCTGCGGCGGGTAGGACATCTCCCATCTCGTAGGCTTGTATGCCTAGCTTGGTGGCCAACTCTATAGATATAAAATTGTGAGTAGAACCAGGGTCAAAGAGAATAAAATCATCATGTTCTCTTACCTTTCCCCAAGCATGGCATAGAGGAGAACCTTTGTGGTGAATTTCCTCCTCTTGGATTTCAACCAAGGTAGCTCTAAGAGGTTCATGGCGGGTGTTCTTTTTGGGACAAGTGCGGTACGCATGCCCTTGCTCACTGCACTTGAAGCAGCGGTTATCCTTGCGATAACGTTCAAGCTCTTCAAGAGAGAGTTTATTTTTGCCTTTATAAACTCCCTTCTCTTTAGCTTTGTTGGAGTTGCCCTTAGGAGACTTTTGGACATTGTCCTTCCCCTTAGGCTCATTGGAACCCTTGTTTTTCGTGGGCTTAGAATTTCTGTTGGCCCTCGTTTGGAAATTGATTCGAGAGGCCACCATAGTATGGTGTATAGCCACCATAGTATGGTGTATAACCGCCGGTATGGTGCATGGCCTTTGGGAGTTGACATACTCCGCCATTTCTTCAGTTAAGCCCGCACAAAATTGTTGCTTTTGCTCTCCAAAATCCAACTTTTTGAAGACAGTGGCTTTGAGTTGTAGGTCCCAAGACTTGTACATATCTGTGAATAGATTCGTAAGGAGAGAGCTTTAAGCTTTGCCATTCGGTGAGTACTTTGTCTTTGGTATCGGTGGCCAAAAACTGCTTCATAATGGAAACTCTTAAAGCTTTCCATGTTCATGGAGATTCCCGTTGGCCCGTAGGCTAGACCACCATTGCCTGGCAGACTTTTGAAAGTGCATAGCTACATGGCGTAGCTTAGAGGACTCCGTGAAGCCCTCATCTCCAAAGGCCGCATCGAATTGTTGGATAAAGGCCAAGACTTTGTCCGTAGCACCAAAAGTGCCATCGTAGGTAAGGAAAGAGATGCTCTTACCTCCCTCTTTGAACTTCTTGAGCTTGGATGACCTCTTCCCATGGCATAGGATTTCCTATGGCCTCTTCTTTTTGATGGTTCAAAGGTTGCACCATCACTTTCTTCAGAAGATGAAGAATTTGAGGAAGATGGAGAAGAGGGTGACCTCTTTCTCACCTTTTTCTTTCCTTGATCTTCGTTGTCTTCACCATCACTTTCATAAGAGGAAGAGGATGAAGAAGATGGAGAAGAGGGTGTCCTCTTTCTCGCCTTTTTCTTCTCTTGCCTTTTGTCATCCCTCTTTGAAGTATGGTGTGAAGAAGTCTTCTCCTTTTTGGAGGCGATGGAGAGTGTTTAGCCCGCGGTCTTCGTGGAGCCATCTCCACTGAGGTGGCGGGAGACTCACTTATTTCTCATTCCTTCGGTGGAGGCTCTTGAGTTCTCTTTTGAGAAGGAGATGCGTCATCAAGGAGCAAATTTATGAGCTTTTCATAGGGATCCTCTTCTTCTCCCCGAATCGGAGAGAGACCTCTTTTGGAAGTCTCGCAAGGAGGCTTCCTAGGTGCTCTCTTGTCATGGTGGGGAGCTTGGAGAATCCCATGAGCACGAAGCTGCCATTGCACTTCACTTTGGAGGGATGGATTGCCCATGGCTTGTTGAAGCATAGACACAAGATAGTTAACAAGCATCGGGGCATCATTAGTAGCTTGGTCATTAGCAAAATCAAAGTTATCAACATTAATTTCACTCTCTTTACTATTGTCAGCCATTCTAACAACTTTAGGTGTAAACTTTTTAGGTGTACTTTGACACTTCAAGCCCTAGTTGCTACTCCTCTTTACCCCTTTAGAAAAAGCACTCAAGCTACTGTACCCGTGACTCGAATACCATTAATTGCAAGGAATATAAGAGAGGCTCGTTCAACACCAAAACAGCATCGGCTCCTGTCAAGCTTCTAATAGCTCAATAGTGGTTAAGCCATGGGCAAGCACTGTAGGACTCCACTATTAAGACCATAGCTCTCGACGGTGATGCCCTATTAACTGCACAAAGGCAGGCGCATTGCAAGGCTGAAAAATCCCTATTCTACTTACTCACATGCAATTAATAGTACCAACCATTTATAGCTAGCTTGAGGACCTCCCTTCTTGAGCAAGAAAAGAGAAACCTTGTGCTCGAGTACCAATGTAACATTTTATGGTCTAGTAACTTGTGTGTAGCGGAAAATAGCATGAACATAGTGAGCATTTCATTAGAATAGCTTCCTAATGAGAATAACACGAGTGCTTGGGTGGAGAGAGCAACAAAAAGCATAACACCTAGTTAGATAGCATGAACAATACTTCAAAAGAGAGAGAAATTAAGCAATTGACAACAGTTGAGGGCCGGATTTGCATGGAGCCGGTCCCCTCTCCAAAAGGCTTTGTATTATGGTTTCTCCCATCAAGAGAGACATTTTACAATACAATTCTTTGTGTTCCTTCAATACTAGCTAGTGCAATGAAGATGGAAACTTCATGCACTAAGCAAAACACTTATCAAACACAACATCAATTCCCTCATCGTCTCAGACCCAAGACCTCACACACCTTCGAAGATGGTGAGAGCTAGCGGGGTATGAGAGTAGATTGAGAGGAAGAAGGAGTATTCTTACGAGAAAGATGTACATCTCCTCACATAATCACTCATATTAGCATAGCTTAGCTTAGTAATTAGCATGGTAGAGGAGATGAGCATGCATTGAAGCTTGGATCTTGGTTGGATTTGCATCACAAAGCCAAGAGTTGTTGGTGTAGGCATCCCTTCTCAGAAGCTTGGAGTAGGTGGTAAGCTTTCCATTAATGCTTGAGAAGGAGAGAGAGTCTTCTTTACTTCACACATGAGATTGTGTGAGTGTGTGTGTGATAATGCCTTGCAAAAATCAGCCCCCTCTCTCTCTTGGTCGGCCCCCCTTGCTAAATGCTCATGCTACAACCCTATTGGACCTCCCCAGGCCTAGCCAATGGAAATTAAGCAGCATAAGTGATAGCCTTCTGACATGTGTCCCCCTTCCCCCTTTTGTGAGAGCTTTAGGTAATTAATAAATGCAACTAAACTCTCATTGGACCCCTTTGCCTCCTGGTCAATAGGAATCAGGCAAGCCATTGGGTTGCTGGATGCTCATTGGTTCCCTTGGGAGACTGCCCAATAGTCTTCTAGAGAGCTTAATTCTTATTGGTTCTTTTATCAAGTGTTTTTAAATTAACTAAACTAGATTTACTCTAGCCTAATTCTCATTGGTCCACCTCCATGGCCATCTAATAGGATTTGAGTACACCTTGTGGGCATCTGGCCTAGGGAGTTGACATGTGTCCCTCTTTCTCCTTGTGTACAAATGAAGCTTGTGAGTGTGTGTGGGTGTTTCTCTCTCATCCCCTACTTCTTGGGCTCGCCCCCTCCTATGTAGGGCTTGACAAAGACTTTTGGGACCCACACAAAGCATCCAATTCCCCTAATGTTTGACCTTTGGACACAACCTTTGAATTTTGGAACCTTAGCATTTTGGAAGTCTTAATGGGCTGAACCTTAGGGTCTTTTGAGCCCATTGTTGCACATAGCTCTTTTGCAGATGGCCCCCCCTTTGGATCCCTATTTTTGCTCCTTTGGATCCCTATTGTGGCTAGTTTGCTAGCTTAACCAATATTCTAGCTTTTTCTCCCCTGGCACTTCCCCATATTAAATGATCAGTTTAACATGAGAAAATCATTTAGGAGAATTAGACATTGATTATTATGACATTTGATACGCAGGTTTTGGCAGCCATGGAAATCGCAGGTAAAGCGCAGAAGAGGGGACACTTGATTTATGCTCGGGGGATGCTTCATTGATAACCTGTCATCACAGTTTAAGAGCTATGGAATGCTTGCTTTCCTCTCTATGTACAATGTGGTGCTAGGAGTGATGACATGCACACTACACACTGCTCTCTCTCTCTCTCCCCTCGGTGCAGTTATGTGATGCCCCACAAGAGGGCTCTTCATTTGACTGATGTACAGCAGTATGGTTTCATGCTTTTGTGCTTAGGCAAGAGCCTCCTTGCGCAGGAACAGGAGTAGCTAATTGCTACTCCAAAGTAGGCACTGGTGAGGGTCATAGCCTGACCAAATAGATGTGTTTCAATGTTGTGTACGTGATGTTTTTGGATTGTGTTTGCAACTGCCATGATGCCGGAATCATTGGCAACCGTGCCCCATTGTTAGATGACGGTTTGGGGACTCACATGGCAAAAACCAGTAAATACAACGAGCTGAATTTACTGTTTTTGGGCAAGAATCAGAGGGTTTATGCCAATGGAAGTGAGTTCTAGCAGGGGAATTGGTTTCGCGTAAGTTTTGGGGCTGTTGTGTCGTCAAAATTTGGCCAAAACAGATGGTATCTAGCTGGATACAGGTAAAGGATTCCCAAGACTCTACTTTGTCATTTACCCTCTCAAAGTATAAAGAAATACTGAAAGGGGCGCTAATTTTAGGGCCTACAGGTTGTCGGCGTCTGCTCGGAGCATTGAGCCGTGTGTGTACTTAAGTGTTAATTCCCGTCTCGCAGGTTCCTCTTGGAAAGTACTCTCTCTCTCTCTCTCTCTCTCTCTCTCTCTCTCTCTCTCTCTCTCTCTCTCTCTCTCTCTCTCTCTCTCTCTCTGTGTGTGTGTGTATCTAAAGTAAAGTAAAGAATTTTGGGTGAAAGCCAAAGCCTACCGCCCCACGGGCCGGTTTCAAGGTTCTGTTGTTGCTGGGACATCAATCATTTTTTCCTCAAGAAGTGAGCCTCGGTTGTTTTGGGTAAAGACACAGAGTACAGGAACGCGGGATTATACTATGGCCGACGAAGGGAAGGGCATTATGGAAGAGGGTTCCTCTTCACAAGACAAACAAGAAATTTCGCATGTTCGCTTTGCCAAAAAGTGGTCAAATTAGGGCTGATTTTTTCCTGTGTTTTTAGGGTTTGCAAGTATGAACCAAGATGAGATAGGGAGAGGTCTCACGATGTAGATTGGCCACTAGATCTCCTGCGGGAGTGATGTGGGTCTGCCACGTGGCACGTTGCTCGTCAATTCTCTAAGGCGATTGCTTTGATTCTTTGACGCATTGGTAAATCATTTTGAAATTTGAGCTTACTTGGTCATGGGTAGAACGCTACAGTGTTGTGGAATTATGCTCGTTTGCAGAGGCAAGAGCCTCTTGCACAAGTAAAAAGTTAAAGGACAGGTTGCAAGACGCTATTTGGTGAAGTTCAAGAACTATCCACCTATGGATGGAAAGTAAATGGAAGAGCACGAACTGTCAGAGTCACCAAATGTATTGCAGCTTTACCTTGAGGCCTTTGGGTTACAACCTACTTATGCCCCAACCCAACATGTGCAAAGGAGGGGTAATGATAGAGCTAGCACATCATATCTACATATGAATTCAATGTAATAGATGGAAATGACAAAAGTATGAAGGCCTCATTAAGTCATTTGTATCTATGTGTTACGACCTTTCTTGCGGATACATGTGATGATAAAAGAGTGCCAACAACACAAGATCATCAGGGGTGTGTATTTATGGTATGCAATTGAGGATGTTTGCGATTTCAAGAGGGGGGTATGTCACGAGGACGTGGCAATTGCTAACCTTAGTTGTTGGTTTCTTTCCAATGATTTTTGTTTAATTTTTGAGACCCTCTTTTTTAAGTTGTCGGACATTGTATGGCCAATGTGAATGATAGTTTCACCCGCCGCAGACGAAAAGTTGGTTTGCACTGGAACTCGTAAAGTAAAAGGATGTCTAGGCTCAGTTCAAGATCATGTAGGTACCCCCGTCGCACTTAGCAAGTTGGTGGATACTAGGAAGTGAACTCAATAAAGGTACAATGTCAAGGTGGGGTCACCAAAGGAAAGTACCCAACAACTGGGCTACATTGCATTTTTGGATGCGGTCCCAGTGGGGATTGATGGTCAGATAACCAGTGGGAGTCCAACGGAAGCATCCCCTAAAATTTAGGGAACTGCTATTTTGGGTCATGAAATCTATTCGCATCCTTAGCTTCAGAATAACAAGGGGAACATTTTATTACTCTGCTGCAAAGTCAATTGATGCACCAGTTGAGAGATTTTAAGGCAGGAAGGCCAATGCGGGGAAATTGCATGCATGAGTGCCAAGTGGCACTTTTTGGCCAATTTACCAAGTTTGGGAGAATAGAACTCGTAATTGACTTTTTGGACCAGTTTTGGAGGCTGATAACTCTGATTTTCAGCCATTTCTCTCCATTTTTGAGCTTCCCATGACTTTACCTAGGACCAAGCTCATTTTCAGCATTGGAAGGCATCAAATGCGTGTTTACAGGGCTGTTTTGCTGCGTTTTTAGCGATACATAGGTTTAGGTAGCCATGGAAATCTTTCCCTTTTGCATCTATTTGTTCACAGATGCATTACAGGTCAAGCGCAGAAGAGGGGACGCTCGATTTATGATGGGGGAATGCTTCATTGAGAACCCGTCTCACAGGTTAAGAGCTATGGAGTGCTTGCTTTCCTCTCTATGTACAATGTGGTGCTAGAAGTGATGACCTGCACATTACACACTGCTCTCTCTCTCTCTCTCTCTCTCGCTCTCTCTCTCTCTCTCTCTCTCTCTCTCTCTCTCTCTCTCTCTCTCTCTCTCTCTCTCTCTCTCTCTCTCTCTCTCTCTCTCTCTCCCCTACGTGTAGTTATGTGATGCCCCACAAGAGGACTCTTCATTTTGACTGATGTACAACTGTGTGGTTTCATGCTTTTGTGCTGAGACAAGAGCCTCCTTGAGCAGGAACAGGAGTAGCTAATTGCTACTCCAAAGCAGGTACCGGTGAGGGTCACAAGACGGGCACCACCTGCCCCACTAGAAAAGAACAGACTGAAGAGACTTTTAACACTTCAATAACAACTGAACTGAAAGAGAGAGACGACACGCGATACGGAGTGGTGAAATTCCACCCCAGAGAGTATTGGCCCAAAACCTTGGCGCCCCTTTCGATATTTATTTATATTGCATCAACACAGTACCAACCGATACTCCAGACTCTGCACCTTCTCCACGAAGCATGCCAGAGAATGAGCCCTACCTCGTATTTAAAGGCCCTTGGCCTAAAAAGCAGTTTACAGTAAAAAGCCTTCCAACTTAAAAGCTTCTGGTCCAAAAAGCAAAGCCAAAAGTTGTTAGCGTAATTTACGGAAATCCGTACAGCCTGCCACATCATCAACCAGCACAAAACGCGGAAATCCATATAGCCTGCCATGTCATCAACCAACGCAAAACACGAAAATCCGTACAGCTGCCGCTTCATCATGCCAATGAAAATTTTGGAAAGTTGCCACGTCATCAGTTTTTGCGTGTGTGCGGGTCCTGCTTTATTTTAATCCTTTGTCACTTGGGGCCCCATCGGATGGGGTCCCCATAAGTTGGGAGGACTTCTTCTGTTACTTGTTCTTCTTAGGGTTTAGGCCCCTCGGCCAACATCTGTAAGTTGGCTCCATTCTTAGGCTTTGACACATCAGCAGTTTGTGATAATCATAACCTCACCAAACAGGTGCATTTTTAGCAGTGTACGCGCTGTTTTTTGGACTGTTTTGCAACCGCCATGATGCCATAATCATTGGGAACCGTGCCCCATTGTTAGACGACAATTTGGGGACTGTTTAGGACTGAAAACAAGGCAAAAACCAGTAAATACAACGAGCTGAATTTACTGTTTTTGGGCAGAAATCAGAGGGTTTATGCCAATGGAAGTGAGTTCTAGCAGGGGAATTGGTTTCCCGCAAGCTTTGGGGCTTTTATGTCGTCGAAATTTGGCCAAAACAGATGGTATCTAGCTGGATATAGGTAAAGGATTCCCAAGACTCTACTTTGTAATTTACCCTCTTAAAGTATAAAGAAATACCGAAAGGGGTGCCAATTTTGGGGCCTACAGGTTGTCGGCGTCTGCTCGGATCATTCTAGCTTTCGAGCCGTGTGTGTACTAGTGTTAATTCCCGTTCGTAGGTTCCTCTTACAAAGTACTGTGTGTGTGTGTGTGTGTGTGTGTGTGTGTGTGTGTGTGTGTTTAAAATAAAGTAAAGAATTTCGGGTGAAAGCCAAAGCCTACCGCCCCACGGGCCGGTTTCATTGGATTTGAAGTAGAGCTTCTCATGAAGAATAAAAAAATATTGGATGAGGTGCATTGGGAATACATACCAATTGTAGATGCGTGCATGTCTAAGATACTATTACAATGGACGATGTGGAAGATCTGGTTGTGCATAGATGAAGTTGACATATGCCTTGAGAACTTGTATGTCTGGTAGAGAAGTGCTACAAGAGGCAACAATAAATCTAGGCTTGATAGATTTTTGTGGATCTTCCAAACGGTCTACAAATATGGTAATTTAGGATGGTACTTGAAACCAAAAGACTTAAAAAGGTCCTGTTTCAAGATATACCTCTTGCATCGAAAGATCACAACCTTGGGGAGTTTGCTTCACCTAATAAGCATTCTAGATAGAACTTTTTGTAGGTTAAAGAAAAGTTATTAGAACAACGTCTTTCACCATGAGTACCATCGATTCAACCATCAATTTTTAGCCTTCATCGCCATCAGTTTGTAGATTTCAGCCTATGAACCACCAGCGTTTTTCAGCATCCAGTCTTAGCCTCGCACTACCAAGCATCTATAGCAAGTACCCATTAGCATCTCAGCATCTAGGACCATTGTAACAACATTGTGCAAGTAATAAAAAGCAAGTACTTGTTGTGGCAACAGAGCAAGGGGGCCCTTGAGGGTGGTTGGGACCCAACATGCAGTTTGTCTGTGTGTGTGTGTGCATGTGTGTGTCTCCCTCTCCTTCATTGTCTTTAATTCAATTTCTCTTTTCAAGTGAACTTTGAAGTTAAGTAACCTTGTGTTTGTGCGGAGTACTAGATCCGAGCTAAATCCTTAACCACTTCCGCTTGCATTTGACATTGGTATCAAAGCTATGTGCGTGCTTCAGCTTTGCAAACTCAAGGGCACGACCAAGAACCCAAAGAACCTCTCTCAACATTTTTTTTCCTCAACAAAGAATCTTCGTGTCATTGCCCCGGACTTATTAGCAACTCCCACCCTTGGTCCATCGCGCCGGGCGCTATCACAAGACAGGCACCATGTGCCAATAGAAAAGAATAGACTGAACAGACTTTTAGCACTTCAATAACAACGGAACTGAACACGTGACACGGAGTGGTGAAATTCCACCCCAGAGAGTATTGGCCCCAAACCTTGGCGCCCTTTTCGGTACTTGTTTATATTGCATCAACACAGTACTCCACGCTCTGCACCTTCTCCCAGAAGAGTGCCAGAGAATGAGCCCTAGCCTCATATTGGCCATTAAAAGCAATTACAGTGAAAAGCTTCAAACTCAAAAGCAACTCGTCCAAAAGCACATGCTCAATAGCTGCGAGCGTATCCGTACAGCTGCCACGTCAGCAAAATCAGCGCAAAATGCGAAAATCCGTACAATCTTCCATGTCATCAGGTCAATGCAAATTGCAGTGATCCGTACAATTGTTGCCACGTCATCAGCTCAACGCAATGCTGTGTGTGTGTGTGGGTCCCGCTTTATTTATATGCCTTTATGTCAGTTGGGCCCCATCAGACGGGGTCCCATAAGTTGGTAGGACTTCTTCTTCTGTTGTTGCTTGTTCTTCTTAGGGTTTAGGCCCCTCTGCCATGATCTGAAGGTTCGCTCTGTTCTTTAGACACGTCAGCAGTTTGTGACATCCCCCCTTCTTGAAAAAAAGTAATCGTCCGCGATTACAGCATATCTGCAAAACAACTCAAGTTAGCTCAAAAATTTCTGAGGGTCATTCCGAGGGACAATCCGAGAAAATCAATTTGCTTTTTTTTTTTTTTTTGTTAAGGAGTTGGCTTCTCCTTCCATCCAAGTCGAAACTCTTGATATTCCGACATAGTAAAATTAGCGATCACACCGAGACCGCACTAATCTTCCACGGGTGTCTTGATGCACTAAAATTACATATTTAGGCAAACTCATCTAATTAGAAATATTTAGTAGTTGGCACACCACAATGCAACGCAAATGCTCACATATGCATGTTACAAGACACAACAAACAGCGCCGCTGAGCACTCCCCCAAGACAAATAGTCTACGGTATGAAGCTACTCAATGACTACCTTGTCACTCCCCCCGCAAATAACCTAAAAAGGTCCAAGTCATGAGCTCAGAGGACTATACAACCAAACGCTCCCAGACCGCACTCTGCGTCGCTTGGAGGTTCAAGCATACAACCAAACGCTCCCCAAACATCGGCCTTCGTCGTTCGGAGGTTTCCTAGCATACAATGGAACTCACCCTAGACATCGGTCTACGTCATTCCGAGGTTTCCAAACATACAACGAAACGCTCCCCAGCTATCGGCCTACGTCGTTCCGAGGTTCAAACAATACCAAAACAACATTTCTCACTTGTCCACCCGGGAGTAAAATCACCAATTTATGAAACCAATATTAAAACCAGAGTCAAACAGTTCAAATGGGCACCAAGATAGGTTCAAAATAGATACCATCCATTTCAAACAAATTTCAAACAAGATCACCAAACAAGTTCTCAAACATAACTCAAACTTAATAAGCAATCTTGACATCAGCCCAAATAGAAAAGTCGACTGACTTTCCATCCTGAAACTTGGCACCAAAAATCAGGGTTGGGTTCCTTCCATATGATCGTAGCCGACCGCAACATGGTCCATCAGCTCTTGGACAGACAGTGTCTCTCTGGTAGTCCCAAAACAGTAATCACACCAGACCTCTGAAACTTGGCCCATAGGCGGTAGACATAGGCTTTCACACGAACTTCTTTACTTTAGACACACACAGAGAGAATTTTGGAAAGGCAACCTACGACGGGAATCAACACTTAAAGCACACACACGACTCGGAAGCTGGAATGCTCCGAGCAGACGCCAACAACCTGTAGGCCCCAAAATTGGCGCCCCTTTCGATATTTCTTTATACTTTAAGAGGGTAAATTACAAGAAGAGTCATGGGAATTCTTTACCTGTATCCAGCTAGATACCACCTATTGTGGCAAAATTTTGGTAGCATAACAATCCCAAAACTTGCTCGAAACCAATTCCCCTGTTGGAACTCACTTCCACTGACATAAACCCTCTGATTTTTGCCCAAAAATAGTAAATTCAGCACGTAATATTTACTGATTTTTGCCACGTTTTCATCCCTAAACAGTCCCTGAACCGTCCTCTAATAGTGGGGCAATGTTCCCAATGATTGTGGCATGCGTATGGCTGAAAAACAATCCAAATTTAGCGCATAACCAGCACTGAAAACGCACCTATACGGTGAGGTTATCACCTTCATTGGTGCCTGCTTTTTGAGCAGCAGTTAACTACTCCTGTTCCTGCTCAGTGAGGCTCTTGCCTCATAAAAAACGCATATGACCACACAACTGTACATGAGTCAAATGAAGAGCCCTCTTGTGGGGCGTAACATTACTGCACGTAGGGGAGAGAGAGAGAGCAGTGTAAGGTGTGCAGGACATGACTTCTTGCACTACACTGTGCATGAGAGGGAAAGCTTGCAGTCAATAGCTCTTAACTTGTGTGACAAGAGCTTGCAAATGAGGCCTTCGCAGCAAGAAATCGAGCGCCCTCTTCTTCTACATGAGGAAAGTGCATCAGAAAGGGCCACTTGGCACATTTACAAGCAACTTTTGGTTTTGGGCTTCCAGCTTAAAAATCTCCTGACTGGTTACCCAATTGACTTTGCGACAAAGTTCTAAAATGTTCCCCTTGTCATTCCGGAGATAATGTCGCGAACAGATTTTATGGTCCAAAATAGCAGTTTCCTAAATTTTAGGGGATGCTTTCGTTGGACTCGCACTGGTCATTTGATCATCTATCCCCACTAGGACCGCATCCAAAAATGCAATGTGGCCCAGCTGTCGGGTACTTTCCCTCGGTGACCCCACCTTGGCACTATGCCTTTATTGAGTTCACTTCCTAGTATCCACCAACTTGCTAGGTTCAACAGGGGGGACCTACATGATCTTGAACTGAGCCTAGACATCCTCTTACTATACGAGTTCCAGTGGCGACCAACTTTCCGTCTGCAGGTGAAACTACGGTTCACATTGGCCATACAATGTGCGATTATTTGCAACTTCAAAAAGAGGGTCTCAAAAACTAAATAAAAATCATTGGAAAGAAACCAACAACTAAGGTTAGAAGTTGCCACGTCCTCGTGACATACCCCCCTCTTGAAATTGAAACGTCCTCAATTGCATTCCATAAATACATGCCACTGATAATCTTGTGTTCTTAGCACTCTTTTATCATCGCATGTATCCGCAAGAAAGGTTGTAACGCATAGATACAAATGACTTAATGAGACCTTCATACTTTTGTCATTTCCATCTATTACACTAAATTCATATATATACATTTAATGTGCTAGCTCTATCATTACCCCTCCTTTGCACACATTGGGTTGGGGCATAAGTAGGCTGTAACCCAAAGGCTTCAAGGTAAAGCTGCAATACATCCACTGACTCCGATAGTTCATGCTCTTCCATCCACTTTGCATCCATAGGTGGATAGTTCTTGAACTTCATCAAGTAGCGTCTTGCAACCCGTCCTTTAGCTTTTATGTCCTTATGTGCCAAAACTTGCTCAGGTACCAAGATCTCATCAAGTTCCTCAACTTTTGGCTGATCCTCATATGGCATATCTTCTAGCACATCGCCCACGAAGGGTCTTAGATGACTCATGTGAAACGCATTATGAATCTTCCACGCATCAAGCAATTTCAGCATGTAAACCACATCAATCTTATCAAGCACTTGAAAAGGCCCATAGTAACGCACTTTGAGCTTAGGAAATAGTCGTTCCTTGCCCTTCATCTTCTTTAACCTTGCCTTCTCGAACCTTAACAAAACCCAATCACTAGGTGATAATAGCAATTCACGACAGTGATGATCAACAACCTTTTTCTGCTTTGCCCGAGTCTTCTCCAAGGCATCTTTAATTTTCTTGTGTATTTTGTCCATGTTCTCAACATATCGATCTGACTCGAAAATCTTGTCCTTTGTATGCAAAATGGGAGGAACCTTTTTGCTGCCTTCAACAATCTCAAAAGGTGCCTTGTCAGTCGGTGAATGCACCGTATTGTTGTATGCATACTCAAGCATAGGCAAATACTGCTCCCACTTGCCCTTATTATCTGACACATGACATTTCAGCAGATCCAAGACAGTAGAAGTAGCCTCTTATGAATGTCCATCAGTTTGTGGATGAAACGAAGACGAGAACTTGAGCGTAGTGCCCATGTTCTCAAAAAATCCTCTTCATAACAAACTTGTCATGCGAGGATCACGATCACTGACAATTGATTGTGGCATATCATGGTACTTAAACACATTGTACCATAACAAGTGTGCCATCTGATCAAATTTTATCTTCTTCTTGACAGAGATAAAATGGGCATGTTTGCTGAACCTGCAGATAATGGTTCATATACCATCATTCCCCGTTGAGGTTCTTGGAAGATCAAAGATAAAATCCATAGCAATGCTTTCCCATGTCTTATTCGGAATCGAAAGTGGTTGTAACAACCCAAATGCCTTTTGTCTGTCAAACTTGACCTTTTGGTATATCAGGCATGCTTGCAAAAAGGCATCCACATCTCTCCTCAAGGTCGGCCAATAGAAGAAGGTCTCTACCGCTTTAACTGTCGTATCAATCCCACGATGCTCTGCATACGGTGGGACATGACTTTCTACCATGACCTTATGTTGCAATGGCCTAGTGACCCACGAAGTTTATGTTATGTTTGTGATGCATGAAGCTTTCCATCTTCATTGCATCATCTAGGTCACAAGGAACACAAAGATTGTATTGTAACAAGTCTCTCTTAATGGGAGAAATCATAATACAAATGTCTGTTGGAGGGGGGGACTGGTTCCACATAAATCCGATCCTCAATTGTTGTCACGTTCTCTAAATTCTCTCTCTTGCAAAAGTATTCTTCATGCCAAGTTAACTAATTGCTATGTCTATGTTGTTATCTTCAATTATGTTCACCCCCTATGCTCACAAAGTAATTTCTTAAAAGTACTCTCATTAATTTTTGCTACTCTCAAGTTAATAGGCCAATACCATTACGTTAGTATCGGAGCATTTGGTTTCTCTTTTCTTGCTTAAGAAGAGTGGTCCTTAAGTAGCCTATAAATGGTTGATGTTGTTAATTATATTAGGGTAAGTGGAACTGGGATCTATTATCGGTTTTGTTGAGCCCACTATGTGGGATATGGTGCACACCTCGGGAGATTTGGTCTTAATAATGGAGTCTTTTTAGACTTGCCTACGGCTTTACCATTATTGAGCCATAAGAAGTCCGAAAGGAGCTAGCCCTTGGCAACTCTGATATGCTAGACCTACTCCACTACTCTCTATAGTTAACCACTTTGAGCCATTTGTGTAGATACTTAAGAGCTGACTTTCAAAGGCTAAGAGGAGTGGCAACTAAGGTTTTGAATTGCAAAAGCATACACTTACATACATAAATTTTGTTAACATGGATGACAATAATCAAGAGAGTAGAATGAACATTGATAGCTTTGATTTTGCACATGAAGGTGCTAATGATGATGTCCCCATGTTTGTGAATGTTCTTGTTACAAGGTTGCAGCAAGCTATGGGCAACTTAGCTTTGCAAGCCAAAGTTACTCAACAACTTCGTGCTTATGGAATTTCCCTTCCTGTCCAAGAGGAGAGAGAGCTTAGGAGGCCTCTTGAAGAGACCCCCAAAAGAAGACTCTCTCCCATACAAGAGGAGGAATCCAAAGAGCAAGAAAGCAATGAAACTTTAAGTTCCTCTGAAGATGTGGCTCCAGGAAGACGGCGGTCTAGACGATCGCCCACTCCTCCCAAGAGGAAAAGATAAACACATAGTCCTTCTCCTCGTCATTCTGAAAGGGAAGAGAGGAAACAAAGGAAGGAAAGGGCTAGAAAGAGGTCACCCTCTTCTGCTACTTCTTCACCTTCCTCCTCTTCCGACAAAAGCTATGGCTATTCTCCTAGAGAATACAAGAGGGGAGGACATTGAAAATCATACCCTGCATGGCAAAGGTCACAAAAGTTAAATAAGTTTAAAGAGGGAGGAAAGAGTATCTCTTTTCTCACCTATGATGGCACCTTGTTGCTACCGACAAAGTGTTGGCCTTAATCCAGCAATTTGATGCGGCCTTTGGAGACGAGGGCTTCACAGAGTCCTCCAAGCTATGTCATGTAGCTACGCACTTTCAAAAATCAGCTCATCAATGGTGGGCTAGCCTTCGTGGCAATGGAGAAGCCCCAAAGACATGGAAAACTCTATGAGTTTCCATCATGAAGCAATTTCTTTGCAAGCAATGCAAAGGCCAAAGTGCTCACCAAATGGCGCAGCTGGAAGCTTCTCCCTCATGAGTCTATCCACAAGTATATAGCTTGAAGCTTCTCCCTCATGAGTCTATCCACAAGTCTATCCACAAGATAGACTTTGCCGAGCAAAAACATCAATTATGTGCGGGATTACCTGAAGAGATGGCAGAATACATCAATTCTCAACGTCCTGGTTCTATCACCGAAGTAATCCATCACACCATGGTCGCTTCACGCATCAATCTCCATCAAGGGGCTAAACGGAATGTCCAGCCCATGGAAAACAAAGAAAAAAATGATTCAATGGGAAAAACCAATGCTCAAAATTCTTCCCAAGGCACTTCAACAACATCAACAACAATTGGTCCAAGGAGAAGGGAGTTTACAAAGGCAAAAACAAACTCTCTCCTGAAGAACTTGAAGCTTTTCGCAAGGACCATAGGTGTTTCAAGTGTGGGGAGCAAGGACATGGATATCGTTCTTGCCCCAAGAAGAATGCTCGCAATGAGACTCCTAGGGCTTCCACCATTGAAGCTCCAAAAGAGGATGCTCATTGCAAAGGATCATCACTTTCCTATGCTTGGGAAAAGGTAAGAGAGCATGATGCCTTCATCTTGTTTGACCCTGGCTCTACTCACAACCTCATATCAACGGAGTTGGCCACCAAGTTGGGCATTCAAGCTTTTGAGATGGGAGATATGGTAATGGCTGACACAGCTTTCAAGGGACAACAAGCCTTGTTACTCCCTTGATTGGGAGGTTGAGGCTTCATGTCCAAAGCTATGTTGACAAAGAAGAATTTTTAATCTCTCCTCTCCAATATGAGGATGCTATCCTAGGGGCGCCATGGTTTGATTGCATGGCTGCCAATATGAAGTTCCCTGAAAGGAGACAGGGAAAATAACACGTATATAGATGCTAGTGAGCGTGGTCGCACTATTCCACTTGTAAATCCTCCTGCTTTTGATAAATCAATGGAGAGCTCAGTTTTTGTGTACATGATTTTTGTCAAAGAATCTTTAAAAGATCTTAATGTTTCATCAAATGTAAATGGTAGGAATCACCAAGAGTTAGCCTTGTCTAATTTTCTAAAAGGATTCCAAGATGTGTTCATCGATGATATCCCTATGCACTTACCTCCAAAACGAGGGCATGATGACCATCACATTAAGCTCCTTCCAGAAAGATCACCGCCTGACAAGCCTCCTTATCGAGTCTCTCAAGCTCAACAAGACGAGATCATGAGGCAAGTACATGAATTGGTAGAAAAAGGGATGGTGAGGCCTAGTTCCTCTTCCTTTTGTTCTCTAGTCCTTTTAGTGCAAAAGAAAGATGGTACATACCGTATGTGTTTGGACTATCGAGCACTAAACTATATCACTATAAAAAGTACTCGTGCCTCGGGTAGAAGATCTATTTGATAAGCTACAAGGCTCTACCTACTTCAGTAGGATTGACCTTAAAAGTGGCTATCATGAAATAAGGATAGTGGATGAAGATATCTTAAAGACCGTGTTTCGCACAACGTTTGGTTTTTATGAATATCTAGTCACGCCTTTTGGTTTGACTAATGCACCAGCTACGTTTAATTCTCTGATGGAGAAAATTTATAGACCTTACCGCAAATTCACTAGAGTGTTCTTTGATGATATCATCATCTAGTCCAAGTCTTTGGAGGAACATAAACAACACCTCCAAGTGATTTTTCAAGCATTGAGGGAGAACAAGCTTTTTTTCAACCAAAAGAAAAGCAAATTTTTCCTTCAAGAGATCAATACCTAGGTCATATTATCTCTGAAGATGATATCCGTATGGATCCATCAAAGCTAGAGGTAATAAAAGCATGGCCTAATCCAAGGAATCTACATGAGCTAAGAAGCTTTATTGGTATGTGCGCATACTATAGATGCTTCATAGCTAAATTCTCTCAAATAGCAGGACCACTACATGACTTAACTAAGAAGAAATTAAGTATGTATGGACGATTAAGGAGCAAAATGCCTTTGATAAGCTCAAGGAGAAGCTTACCTTCCAACCAGTCCTCATGCTTCCAGATCTCTCAAAGGCATTTGAGGTCCAATGTGATGCTTGTGGTGATTTCCTTGGAGCAGTTTTGCTTCAAGAAGGGCATTCCATAACATATGAGAGCCGAAGGCTCAATACGGATGAACGAATCTTGGGCATTTATGAGAAAGAGCTTTCAGCTGTTCTACATGCCCTGGACACATGGAAGCACTACCTATTGGGGACTCCATTTATTATTTTAAACCCACCATCAAAGTCTCAAGTATTTCATGATGCAAACCAAGATTTTTCAAACAAATGAGGTGGGCAAATTTTATTTTTCAATTTAATTTCCATATTGCTCACATTGCTTGTAAGCACAATCAAGTGGCCGATGCACTTTCATGACGACCAAAAGTTAATGCGGTGTCGATAGCTACTCACAATGATCTATCCTCTATGATAGATGAGTATGCGACTAACCCTGACTTTAGAGACATAATGTCAGCCCTTGCTTTGGGGAAGAAAGAGGAACCATTCACCTTGTAGGATGGTTATCTTCTCCACTGCAATAGGCCATGTGTTACCCATTCCCTTCATGAGAAAGTTATGTATGAATCCCATGCTCCTCCCTATGCGGGGCATAGAGGTGTTCAACCTACTCTTCGAGGAGTAGAGGCGTATTTCTATTGGCCTACCATGAAAGTGGACATACAAGAGTATGTTTCAAAATGCGTAGTATGCCAAAAGACCAAATATGATAGAGGGAAGCAACCCGGATTACTCCAGCCATTGCCTATCTCAAATTCACCATCGGAGAGTATATCCATGGATTTCATCTTTGGATTGCCCGAGTCTATCCATGGGAATACGGGAATATGGACAATAGTTGACAGGTTTAGCAAGCAAGCACGCTTTATTCCTGTCAAAATGACTATTAAGGCACACCAAATGGAAACTCTCTTCATATCTCAGATTTTCAAACACCATAGATTACCAATATCCATCGTGTCAGATAGAGATCCTAGAATGACCAGTAACTTCTAGAAAGGTCTCTTTGAAAGTGTAGGAACAAGATTGAATTTCTCTTCAGCCTATCACCCACAAACGGATGGCCAAAGTAAGATAGCCAATCTTACGATACTCAATCTACTCAAGACTTATGTTACCAAATTAGATCAGCGCTCACAATGGGAAAAGTACTTACCTTTTGTAGAGTATGCCTACAATAATACTGTACATACTTCTATGGGAAAAGCACTTTTGAGATCATTGAGTGAAGACCTAAAAGTCCCTTGCTACTCAAAGTACATGGGAAGATCTTTGCTGCCGATGAGTACAACAGTGACCTACACGAATCTTTTCAAAAGATTAAGGAGGCTATATCCATATCTCAACAAAGGCAAAAAACTGATGCTGACAAGCACAGAAGGACCTTAACATTCAAAGAAAATGATTGGGTCTTACTTAAGTTTCGTAAGGCTCGATTAAGGCAAACAACGGGCAAAAATCCTACAGGCCATCAAAAGTATTATGCTAAGCTCACAAAAAGATACTATGTCCTTTCCAAATCTTGAAGCCCATCAATGAGACGACTTACGAACTAAGTTGCCCAACTATTGGCTCAAACACAATGCCTTTCATGTGTGCCTACTTAAGCCTTACAAAGAAGAGCCACCAAGCGAACCACTTATCAAAGACCCTCCCAAAGTTGAAGACCAAGAAGAGGTGCTACAACCTGAAGCTATCCTTCGGCAGCATGAAGACAAGGTACTACGACATGGTAAGAGTATCCTATTAGTTTAAAAAATTATCCTTTTGAAGATGCTAGATGGATGCAATGAATACAACTTAAGAATAGTATGAACCTTGTCAATGCTTACAATGATACATTAGAGTGAGAAAATGTACAAATTTCTTTTAAATGACCCATGTTTTTGTCTTATAAGAGTAGTTCTCTTATATTTCTACTTGTGCACAAATTTAAATGGTATGGATGCTTAGACTCATGTTTGTGATGATGACGTCTCTCAAACACCAAGTAGAATTTGTCACTCTACTTTGGAAGAATGAAATGGACTAAAGAGCAGCCATGCTTGCGGCAGCTATGTCTCCCAAGCACCAAATGGATTAGTCATCCATCTTGGAAAGATGTCGTAGGGTAAAAAGGGATCCTCTACCCGCTAAGTAAGATTGACTAATGACTAAGGATTTATCTCCTCTACCTCATAGTCAAGGACGACTACGATTTCAAGAGAAAGGTTATGTCATAAAATCTAATATCTAACCAACCCAAATGATTTTCTCATATTAAACTGATCATTTAATGTGGGAGAATAAATGGGAACAAGGGTTAAGATATAGACATGTGCTTATAGATCTATCTCAACACGGGGCCAATGGTAAAGGGGCCCAAATGAGAGATGGTCTATCAAAGAGCAAGGCTAACCAATGGAGCATAAGACCTTAGGGTTAGCTTCATTGAAGACCTCCAATAGTTAGTGTAAAAGTCCTTTGACCTTAGGTAAGCTAGGGCTGAGCTTGAGGTGGGAACTCGGCCCAAGCTTGAGGTGCTTGATGAATGAGGTGCTTGTGATGATAAGTGAGGAACTAATTCTTTTCCTATGAAATGTTTCTTTTTCCTCTTCGCTACCCTCATTCCCTGCTAGCTCTCTCCACCTTTGAAGGTGTTTGAGGTCTTGGGACTGGGGCTTGGGATAGTTAAATCTTTCCACAAAGTTTATGTTATGCTTGTGATGCATGAAGCTTTCCATCTTCATTGCATCACCTAGGTCACAAGGAACACAAATATTGTATTGTAACAAGTCTCTCTTAATGGGAGAAATCATAATACAAATGCCTATTGGAGGGGGGATCTGCTCCACATAAATCCGGTCCTCAACTATTATCATGTTCTCTAAATTCTCTCTCTTGCAAAAGTATTGTTCATCCCAAGTTAACTAATTGCTATGTCTATGTTGTTATTTTCAATTATGTTCACCCCCTATGCTCACAAAGTAATTTCTCAAAAGTACTCTCATTAATTTTTGCTACTCTTAAGTTAATAGGCCAATTCCATTACAGTCACTATGGTGTTATGGGTATAAAGCATCCAATGTGCACACATAGGTGCCCTTGAATGGCTTAAATGCCCGTCTAGAGCCTCTATACTAGC
The DNA here is from genome assembly GCF_014529385.1 of Adiantum capillus-veneris. Lineage (NCBI taxonomy): Eukaryota > Viridiplantae > Streptophyta > Polypodiopsida > Polypodiales > Pteridaceae > Adiantum > Adiantum capillus-veneris. The sequence goes on along the minus strand of NC_140946.1, from coordinate 8,125,132 downwards.
ACCCCATGGACCTAGGTCCATAGGGTGCTGTGTCTAATTGAATTTTCCTATGTTTATGGTGCCCATGTAGGTACCCTTAATTGGCCTGAATGCCCTTTAGAGCTTCTACATTGGCACCCTATGGCCCTAGGGCCAAAAGTGTGTGCTCTGATCCAATAAAAATTCCTATATACATGGTTCCCATGTAGGTACCCTTGGGTGGCATAAATGTCCCTTTAGAGATTTTGCATTAGTACAGTGTAAACTACCTCACATTCTCTAGCCATGCTTGATCCCCACACACCTTGATCTAGAGGTGCACAGAGATCAGAACCACTTGGTTATAATCTCATCTTTATTGGTCAATGCCTATTTTAGTGGGTGCAACATATATGCGCATCCACGTCTACATGACAACGCATGTAGTAGACACAAAACCCTGTTGCCTTCTGGTTTATTTCTAAACTTTGATCTCTATCGTAAGCCTAGACTAACTAGAATGTCAAAAATTTGTAGCTTAGCTTGGCTATGTAGTATTACACGTACTTGAAAATATGTCCCATTCCATAATGTACCTGCAAATCTTAAACCCTAGCACCCTATGGCCCATTAGGGTCTAATACGTGGATGACCAAAGGGAAAAAACCCAGTGGGTAAATAGTGCCTTTGGGATACGCGCATTATTGGGGTACTTATTAGCATTGGAAATATTAATAAAGTACTCAAGGGAGTATTTGCTGATAGATATGGAATTAAAAAGGCAGCAAATATGAGAGGGTACCATGATGGAACATTGGTTTGCTTGTTGTAGTCCACTCAAGGTGCATAGGTGGAAGCAAAAAAGAGAGTCTAATGCATATGTCCAATGGTGGTACATCCTATTTATGCATACATAAAAATGCATGGAAAACAATATGTTGTGCAACAAGGATTTTGAGGGGTTCTTCAGAAAGATGGTGTAGCTATAAAAGCATATGACATGGCTTTGCAAGTTGGCAAGTTGGCCCCCCTTCAAGAATGGTTTTCATCATCGAGGATATGTGCTCTCTTCTTACTGTGCACTGTGCATGAGTGTTGGACTCTATGACACTCCACCAATTGTAAGTTAATGGACTTTGACTCTTATGCTCATCTCATCCAGCATGAGCAACACGACTTAGATATGCTCAACTCTTCCAGCTTGAGCGTAAGCCTAATAACTACGACTCTTAGCACATAGTTTAATATGACTTGAAGCTTTGGGACTAATGCTTTGCTCATTTTATGGCTCAGCAGCCCGACTCTGACTATGCCAAAGAGTGATTTTGCACCCTGGCGACTTGACTTTTTACATTCTTGTGCTTACTACAAACATTTCTTCAGGTAAAAGTAAGGTGGAATCCTCAAAAAGAGGATTAGTGAAGGACCAAGTTGGCATTGAAGGTTTCTTTTGTCATACCTGTTTTATCTTCTTTGAATCTACATTCGCATCGGTTGGGTCGTCCTTCTTTGACTGTGAACACTCCATTCTTTGCTTGATTCTCCACTTAGGCCTGCTGCTGTAAGAAGTCTTTGATGTTGTTGTAGGCCTCTATTTACTGTCAACATCTGGCTTTTGACTTGGTTTATTGGAAGACTTAGGAATCCAAACCTTTTGAGGACCTTTGTAACTCCTTTGTTGACTTTGCTTCGCTCTAGATCTTGTTGAGTTCTTGAGATCTTCATGCAAGTTTGGTGTAGTTGAAGTTGGCTTATGGTTCACTGGTAGCCAAATCTTTGTATAAATTGTGTAGAATCCTTGTCCGTTCTGTATCCTCTTGAGAGTTGTGGTAGACTTTAACATCTTTCAATGTAGTTCTATTGTATACCTGCTTCTTAGGTATCCTTGGATATTGTCGAGGTTGATACCTAATGGGCCTTCTTTCTTAGGAGGAACTTGAAGTTACTTCATATGCTCTAACTCGTGGTTTTGGCACCCGTATGTGTCTGCTACCTCTATAGTACTCCTGTTCCTTTAAGCTCCATTGTGATGCTATCCATCCCATGTGTTTGTCTTTCTGTGTTGATTTCTTGTCTTTAATCCAAACCGGATCATTGACTTTGACTAAACTGCTCGGAACAAACACTTGCTTGACTTTCCTTTGCTTTCTTAAGTACTTTGGCTGGTTTTTTTGGGTGTCTCCCTTAGAGGTTATAATTGGGTCAGCAATTGACGTGAAATCGTGACTTGCTAGAAGTATCTGATCCACGAGGGTTCTTTGATGTAGAGGCATATGCTGTCACAACTTCTTTGCTAGTCGGTGGAAGTTTCACTTTAGCTTTACCTTTGTCTGCAACATTTGTCTTTGATTCCTGTGACTTCTGCAACTCTGAATCTATCATTAATGGTAGCTGTAAATGTTGCTGGCTACCTCTTGGAGAAGAGAGTATTAGCATTGTATCTTCTTTGTAGGCCTTGTGTTGATCTAACCACTGCTATCCAAGTATGACATCTGCAAGCGTTTCCTTTGAAGGCTTCACCTAAAACTTTACCTGCTGTTCATGGTTTAGGATGCTAAGGGTAGCAACCATTTCTTTTTGACTTGTATGAAAACCTCGCATTGTTTTGCTATCATGTTTGCATGGAGTAATCTCTAGAATGCTCTGAATTTTGTCTGCAACCATATTGCAATTTGCTTCTTTATCTAGTAGAGCATTGCATTTGACACTTGCTCCTTTTGTACTGCTGAGAACTACAACTATTCTCATTGTTGGCTCTATTGAAGATCTCTATCCTGGTTTTTCCATGGTCTCATCTTGATCTAACTGTATCTCTATGGAGAGTATCTCGAGACTCTGTTCTCCAACTTGACTTTCATCGGCTGATTCAGCTGGCAATGACTTGATCTTTAGACTCCCTATTGCTTCTTGACTTTTTGCAACCTCATTCTTCTTAACTTCTGGCTTTGGTGGCATTCTTTGCTCAATAGCTTGCATGGTTGCTTTTTGTTCTGTTTGATCTGCACTTCTTATTGCCTGATTTGCTTTAAGCTCTTTTGAAGTTCTGTTCGATGGAGATGAATCATCTTCAATAAGATTTCCATTTGAATTGTGTTTGAGGACTTTGTGCTGTCATTTGCAAGTGACCAGTCTTGGTCTTCATTCTTTGTTGTCTTTGAGACTGCATCTTGTTTACATTTTGTATCTCTAACATCTTCTGGGCCATTGTCATTCCCATTATGATGTTGTCCGGCATATCTTTTGCTGTGATCACATGAAATTGAGCTATGATGATCTGTGGACTTACTTCAATGGTGGTGGAGATGATTCCCCAGCATTTTGCTCGTTTGTTTCCATATATACTCACAAACCTAGGAGCATCTTCCAATTGTGGTTGTCCACATCTTTTCCAGGTGCAAAAGGACATGAGGTTCTTGTCTAACTGAAAATCTAGCTTTACTTCTCTTGATAGCTTTTCTTCGTTTTCACCAACAATGTTGCACTTGATCATCTCAGGATTTCTTTCTGTATTGACTGCCTTTGTTGTGGCAGTGTCCTTTTGTTGAGCTTTATCTGCATTTTCTTTGCTTTGACCACCTGCTTCCATTGATGTCAACTCATATGACTGTGATAGTGTACTTTTTGTTTGCAATTGATGAGCATTATCCACCTGCATCTTAGTAACCTTCGACCTTAAAAGATCCATTGTACTTTCTGGCAAAATTTGTCTCTTTGGAGGAGATTTCTGTGGTGACCTTTGTGTATCCTTATGGACTTAAGCTTTCATTGATTTTGACTTTTCTGTCACATGTTCTGGTAGCTTGAGGCTTTGCATCATCTTGAGATAGTCTTTGACTTCAGTAGGGCCATCCGTATGGGTTTGTAGAAGGTCATGATCTTGCTGATATTTGTTACCATGTGCATCTTGATATGCATATGTGAGCTTGGTCACATGTAACTGTTTAAACACTATTGGATTTGTCAATTTTTGACTTTGATTTGTGGAGACCAGCTGGAACTTTTGTCCTTGATAATCTTCATAGAAGCATTTGTCTGTAGACTCTGATGGAATCTGGGTCAATTGGAAACTTCCAACAACCATATGATCTTTCAATGGTTTCTGCTTTGAAAAAGTCTGTTGGCTAGAAGCTCTAGGGCTTTTAAGTAACAATGTGGTTTTTGGTATAAAAGCTGATTTTGATGGATTTGCAGCTCCCCCCTTCCTAGGGTGATCACTATAGCCTGCTTCATTGTGAGAGTTCAAAATTGTTTTGCTTTGATTTAGTCTCACCTTCTGGGACTGTGAAGGTACACTTTGGGTAGCACCGTTGATGTTTGGCATTTGTAAACCTTCTGCATAATTTCCTATGTATCTTTGTGAAACATGACAAATTATTTCCCAAGTCAAGATGTAGATAGCATTATCTTTGCCCTAATATTGTCTAACCCATGGGTCTCCTATGATATGCGCCTCTATGATTTCAGGACCCAAGGCATCATAGATGCTAGAATCTCATCTATATCTACGACTGTTTTGGTCAAAGTATACGCTCGTTTGGTTACAATGTTGAAGCTTGATTTTCGATGGAGGAGAGTTTGGCTCTGAATAGTTTTTTGGGTTCACTTGAGTAATATCCTTTAGCTCTAGAAAGGATTGGCTATAATAGATTCTTTCTTCTGAAATGAACCATCCTTTCTGATCTATCACTGGACATACTTCTATGAGTTGGTGTGTGGGCCGTTCAAACACTGGTTGATCCTTTTTGTACAGTTTCCCTTTTTTATCTACATAGTGTGCGTATGAATTATGTGTACCATACAATGCTAACAACATTCTGTTTGACGTGTTCCTTAGACTTGTGAATGATTGCACACATGTGGCAGTAGATGCAAAATCATTTGCAAACCTAACAGTCTTTTCAACATTCGTGATGTCTGGACATCTTGACCAATTCATGCAGGAATTTGTTGTTCTCAAAAAATCAATATTAAGCTTTTCAGCTGTCTATACATCTTTATGCTGATTTTGAATTTGTAGTGCTTTTACTGGTGCTTCTAACTGTAATGCACAATCATCTGATTGCATTAAAAGTGACAAGTTAGATGCACTTACATCGAGATTAGCATTTCCAATTTCCTATGTACCTTGCTTGGTAGTTGATGTGTCCCTGTTGTCTGGATTTCTTGGACAATCTTCAGGAAAATGTCCACCTTTTCATCCACAATATGAGAAATACGCCATGCTCAAGCTCTAGCTGATAAGTTTCTGCTACTATGCTACCCAAGTTGTTGGCATCTTCTTTCAAAACACTAAGCATCAAGCTGTAAACTGCTCCATCTTGAACTTTGTACCATCTTTGGCTTTTTTTTCCAATTAGACTGGCTTCTATTGGTTGATTTATTGGATCTTGCAATTCTAGCTCTCAACTATAGATCTGACCACTGTAAGTACAATGATCCTGATTGCATATGCACTAAATGGATGCTTTGCGGGCTTGTGCAGATTTTTGGATAACCACTTGGATCCATCTTTTGCACTTCTATCTGCACTTCATCTTTGAGCTTGCAAGACCTGGCTCCACTGAAGTCTGTGAACATCTGGGAGTCTTTTGAATATGGCTTTACTTTGATCAATAGGATTGTGGCTCCTGTGTTGGTTTTGCTGCTCATCAAGTATCTATGGTCCTCTGAATCTGCATATAAAACTTTATCTCCATTATAGCCATAGAGCTATAAAATCTGCTCTGTTGCACTTGTACCGAAGTTGCCATTGCTGCTAACTTGCTTAGCTGCATTGAACTCTCGACTCGATTTGAGTCCATCTTGGCTTGTTTTGTAAAAACTGTCTCCTAACAGATTTTGGTATTGATAAGCAGAATTTCTGCTGTTTCGGCTTGATAAAACTGCTTGTGTCAAAGCACTTTTGCAGTTGACTGCTCTTCAGACTCACAAAAGTTGATTAACTCTAGCTCGATTGTGTCAGAATTACTATGGGCCTTTGAAATGATGAGAATCTGGGCTTTGAATGGCCTAATCTCAATCCACCGTAATTTGTGCCCCTGTTTGTCCAACTAGAAGCTCAATTTTCAGTGCAATTACTTGCACCTGCCAATTTCTAGCATGCAAAATTTTAGAAATTTGATTGACGCTCCACTGCTTTGAGTTGACCGTTTTCTCACTTTTTCCTGCTAATCCAATTCGCTTTGCACGGTGTAATTTTCTCGGCTTTGCTTTAAAAAAAAAAAAAACTTTCTCGCTTTTGTGTTGTTTCCTCGATGTGCGGCTCTTTCGGCTTTGCTTTTTTGCTTTTCTGCCTCTTTCGACGACTTTCTTTTTATTTTTATTAAGTTTTTGTAAAATTTTGAATTTTCTAAAATTTTAGTATTCTTATGATTTTTTATATTTTTTGGAAAAGTTTTGATTTTTAAGAAAATTTTATGGTAATTTTCTAATTTTTTCGTGAATTTTATGGTATTTTTGAAGGTTTGTTGAAATTTTTATGATTTATTGTGAAATTTTTTGGTCAATTTTTGATTTTTTAATGAATTTTTTGAGCTTTTATGAATTTTTCTATAATTTTTAGAAATTTATTTGTGTAATTTTTGATTTTTAGTAAGGTTTTTGATTCTTTAATAAATTTTTGATGAGTTTTCTGATTTTTGGTAAATTTTTTTGGTTGTTTTAATGTTTTTTGTGATATTTAAAGGTTTTTTCATGATTTTTTGTATTTTCTTATTCTTTTAAATTTTTTGATTAATATACAAATAAATAAAATGAAAGTGAAAGAAAAGCAAATTTTTCCTTCAAGAGATCAATACCTAGGTCATATTATCTCTGAAGATGAGATCCGTATGGATCCATCAAAGCTAGAGGTAATAAAAGCATGGCCTAATCCAAGGAATCTACATGAGCTAAGAAGCTTTATTGGTATGTGCGCATACTATAGATGCTTCATAGCTAAATTCTCTCAAATAGCAGGACCACTACATGACTTAACTAAGAAGAAATTAAGTATGTATGGACGATTAAGGAGCAAAATGCCTTTGATAAGCTCAAGGAGAAGCTTACCTTCCAACCAGTCCTCATGCTTCCAGATCTCTCAAAGGCATTTGAGGTCCAATGTGATGCTTGTGGTGATTTCCTTGGAGCAGTTTTGCTTCAAGAAGGGCATTCCATAACATATGAGAGCCGAAGGCTCAATACGGATGAACGAATCTTGGGCATTTATGAGAAAGAGCTTTCAGCTGTTCTACATGCCCTGGACACATGGAAGCACTACCTATTGGGGACTCCATTTATTATTTTAAACCCACCATCAAAGTCTCAAGTATTTCATGATGCAAACCAAGATTTTTCAAACAAATGAGGTGGGCAAATTTTATTTTTCAATTTAATTTCCATATTGCTCACATTGCTTGTAAGCACAATCAAGTGGCCGATGCACTTTCATGACGACCAAAAGTTAATGCGGTGTCGATAGCTACTCACAATGATCTATCCTCTATGATAGATGAGTATGCGACTAACCCTGACTTTAGAGACATAATGTCAGCCCTTGCTTTGGGGAAGAAAGAGGAACCATTCACCTTGTAGGATGGTTATCTTCTCCACTGCAATAGGCCATGTGTTACCCATTCCCTTCATGAGAAAGTTATGTATGAATCCCATGCTCCTCCCTATGCGGGGCATAGAGGTGTTCAACCTACTCTTCGAGGAGTAGAGGCGTATTTCTATTGGCCTACCATGAAAGTGGACATACAAGAGTATGTTTCAAAATGCGTAGTATGCCAAAAGACCAAATATGATAGAGGGAAGCAACCCGGATTACTCCAGCCATTGCCTATCTCAAATTCACCATCGGAGAGTATATCCATGGATTTCATCTTTGGATTGCCCGAGTCTATCCATGGGAATACGGGAATATGGACAATAGTTGACAGGTTTAGCAAGCAAGCACGCTTTATTCCTGTCAAAATGACTATTAAGGCACACCAAATGGAAACTCTCTTCATATCTCAGATTTTCAAACACCATAGATTACCAATATCCATCGTGTCAGATAGAGATCCTAGAATGACCAGTAACTTCTAGAAAGGTCTCTTTGAAAGTGTAGGAACAAGATTGAATTTCTCTTCAGCCTATCACCCACAAACGGATGGCCAAAGTAAGATAGCCAATCTTACGATACTCAATCTACTCAAGACTTATGTTACCAAATTAGATCAGCGCTCACAATGGGAAAAGTACTTACCTTTTGTAGAGTATGCCTACAATAATACTGTACATACTTCTATGGGAAAAGCACTTTTGAGATCATTGAGTGAAGACCTAAAAGTCCCTTGCTACTCAAAGTACATGGGAAGATCTTTGCTGCCGATGAGTACAACAGTGACCTACACGAATCTTTTCAAAAGATTAAGGAGGCTATATCCATATCTCAACAAAGGCAAAAAACTGATGCTGACAAGCACAGAAGGACCTTAACATTCAAAGAAAATGATTGGGTCTTACTTAAGTTTCGTAAGGCTCGATTAAGGCAAACAACGGGCAAAAATCCTACAGGCCATCAAAAGTATTATGCTAAGCTCACAAAAAGATACTATGTCCTTTCCAAATCTTGAAGCCCATCAATGAGACGACTTACGAACTAAGTTGCCCAACTATTGGCTCAAACACAATGCCTTTCATGTGTGCCTACTTAAGCCTTACAAAGAAGAGCCACCAAGCGAACCACTTATCAAAGACCCTCCCAAAGTTGAAGACCAAGAAGAGGTGCTACAACCTGAAGCTATCCTTCGGCAGCATGAAGACAAGGTACTACGACATGGTAAGAGTATCCTATTAGTTTAAAAAATTATCCTTTTGAAGATGCTAGATGGATGCAATGAATACAACTTAAGAATAGTATGAACCTTGTCAATGCTTACAATGATACATTAGAGTGAGAAAATGTACAAATTTCTTTTAAATGACCCATGTTTTTGTCTTATAAGAGTAGTTCTCTTATATTTCTACTTGTGCACAAATTTAAATGGTATGGATGCTTAGACTCATGTTTGTGATGATGACGTCTCTCAAACACCAAGTAGAATTTGTCACTCTACTTTGGAAGAATGAAATGGACTAAAGAGCAGCCATGCTTGCGGCAGCTATGTCTCCCAAGCACCAAATGGATTAGTCATCCATCTTGGAAAGATGTCGTAGGGTAAAAAGGGATCCTCTACCCGCTAAGTAAGATTGACTAATGACTAAGGATTTATCTCCTCTACCTCATAGTCAAGGACGACTACGATTTCAAGAGAAAGGTTATGTCATAAAATCTAATATCTAACCAACCCAAATGATTTTCTCATATTAAACTGATCATTTAATGTGGGAGAATAAATGGGAACAAGGGTTAAGATATAGACATGTGCTTATAGATCTATCTCAACACGGGGCCAATGGTAAAGGGGCCCAAATGAGAGATGGTCTATCAAAGAGCAAGGCTAACCAATGGAGCATAAGACCTTAGGGTTAGCTTCATTGAAGACCTCCAATAGTTAGTGTAAAAGTCCTTTGACCTTAGGTAAGCTAGGGCTGAGCTTGAGGTGGGAACTCGGCCCAAGCTTGAGGTGCTTGATGAATGAGGTGCTTGTGATGATAAGTGAGGAACTAATTCTTTTCCTATGAAATGTTTCTTTTTCCTCTTCGCTACCCTCATTCCCTGCTAGCTCTCTCCACCTTTGAAGGTGTTTGAGGTCTTGGGACTGGGGCTTGGGATAGTTAAATCTTTCCACAAAGTTTATGTTATGCTTGTGATGCATGAAGCTTTCCATCTTCATTGCATCACCTAGGTCACAAGGAACACAAATATTGTATTGTAACAAGTCTCTCTTAATGGGAGAAATCATAATACAAATGCCTATTGGAGGGGGGATCTGCTCCACATAAATCCGGTCCTCAACTATTATCATGTTCTCTAAATTCTCTCTCTTGCAAAAGTATTGTTCATCCCAAGTTAACTAATTGCTATGTCTATGTTGTTATTTTCAATTATGTTCACCCCCTATGCTCACAAAGTAATTTCTCAAAAGTACTCTCATTAATTTTTGCTACTCTTAAGTTAATAGGCCAATTCCATTACAGTCACTATGGTGTTATGGGTATAAAGCATCCAATGTGCACACATAGGTGCCCTTGAATGGCTTAAATGCCCGTCTAGAGCCTCTATACTAGCACCCCATGGACCTAGGTCCATAGGGTGCTGTGTCTAATTGAATTTTCCTATGTTTATGGTGCCCATGTAGGTACCCTTAATTGGCCTGAATGCCCTTTAGAGCTTCTACATTGGCACCCTATGGCCCTAGGGCCAAAAGTGTGTGCTCTGATCCAATAAAAATTCCTATATACATGGTTCCCATGTAGGTACCCTTGGGTGGCATAAATGTCCCTTTAGAGATTTTGCATTAGTACAGTGTAAACTACCTCACATTCTCTAGCCATGCTTGATCCCCACACACCTTGATCTAGAGGTGCACAGAGATCAGAACCACTTGGTTATAATCTCATCTTTATTGGTCAATGCCTATTTTAGTGGGTGCAACATATATGCGCATCCACGTCTACATGACAACGCATGTAGTAGACACAAAACCCTGTTGCCTTCTGGTTTATTTCTAAACTTTGATCTCTATCGTAAGCCTAGACTAACTAGAATGTCAAAAATTTGTAGCTTAGCTTGGCTATGTAGTATTACACGTACTTGAAAATATGTCCCATTCCATAATGTACCTGCAAATCTTAAACCCTAGCACCCTATGGCCCATTAGGGTCTAATACGTGGATGACCAAAGGGAAAAAACCCAGTGGGTAAATAGTGCCTTTGGGATACGCGCATTATTGGGGTACTTATTAGCATTGGAAATATTAATAAAGTACTCAAGGGAGTATTTGCTGATAGATATGGAATTAAAAAGGCAGCAAATATGAGAGGGTACCATGATGGAACATTGGTTTGCTTGTTGTAGTCCACTCAAGGTGCATAGGTGGAAGCAAAAAAGAGAGTCTAATGCATATGTCCAATGGTGGTACATCCTATTTATGCATACATAAAAATGCATGGAAAACAATATGTTGTGCAACAAGGATTTTGAGGGGTTCTTCAGAAAGATGGTGTAGCTATAAAAGCATATGACATGGCTTTGCAAGTTGGCAAGTTGGCCCCCCTTCAAGAATGGTTTTCATCATCGAGGATATGTGCTCTCTTCTTACTGTGCACTGTGCATGAGTGTTGGACTCTATGACACTCCACCAATTGTAAGTTAATGGACTTTGACTCTTATGCTCATCTCATCCAGCATGAGCAACACGACTTAGATATGCTCAACTCTTCCAGCTTGAGCGTAAGCCTAATAACTACGACTCTTAGCACATAGTTTAATATGACTTGAAGCTTTGGGACTAATGCTTTGCTCATTTTATGGCTCAGCAGCCCGACTCTGACTATGCCAAAGAGTGATTTTGCACCCTGGCGACTTGACTTTTTACATTCTTGTGCTTACTACAAACATTTCTTCAGGTAAAAGTAAGGTGGAATCCTCAAAAAGAGGATTAGTGAAGGACCAAGTTGGCATTGAAGGTTTCTTTTGTCATACCTGTTTTATCTTCTTTGAATCTACATTCGCATCGGTTGGGTCGTCCTTCTTTGACTGTGAACACTCCATTCTTTGCTTGATTCTCCACTTAGGCCTGCTGCTGTAAGAAGTCTTTGATGTTGTTGTAGGCCTCTATTTACTGTCAACATCTGGCTTTTGACTTGGTTTATTGGAAGACTTAGGAATCCAAACCTTTTGAGGACCTTTGTAACTCCTTTGTTGACTTTGCTTCGCTCTAGATCTTGTTGAGTTCTTGAGATCTTCATGCAAGTTTGGTGTAGTTGAAGTTGGCTTATGGTTCACTGGTAGCCAAATCTTTGTATAAATTGTGTAGAATCCTTGTCCGTTCTGTATCCTCTTGAGAGTTGTGGTAGACTTTAACATCTTTCAATGTAGTTCTATTGTATACCTGCTTCTTAGGTATCCTTGGATATTGTCGAGGTTGATACCTAATGGGCCTTCTTTCTTAGGAGGAACTTGAAGTTACTTCATATGCTCTAACTCGTGGTTTTGGCACCCGTATGTGTCTGCTACCTCTATAGTACTCCTGTTCCTTTAAGCTCCATTGTGATGCTATCCATCCCATGTGTTTGTCTTTCTGTGTTGATTTCTTGTCTTTAATCCAAACCGGATCATTGACTTTGACTAAACTGCTCGGAACAAACACTTGCTTGACTTTCCTTTGCTTTCTTAAGTACTTTGGCTGGTTTTTTTGGGTGTCTCCCTTAGAGGTTATAATTGGGTCAGCAATTGACGTGAAATCGTGACTTGCTAGAAGTATCTGATCCACGAGGGTTCTTTGATGTAGAGGCATATGCTGTCACAACTTCTTTGCTAGTCGGTGGAAGTTTCACTTTAGCTTTACCTTTGTCTGCAACATTTGTCTTTGATTCCTGTGACTTCTGCAACTCTGAATCTATCATTAATGGTAGCTGTAAATGTTGCTGGCTACCTCTTGGAGAAGAGAGTATTAGCATTGTATCTTCTTTGTAGGCCTTGTGTTGATCTAACCACTGCTATCCAAGTATGACATCTGCAAGCGTTTCCTTTGAAGGCTTCACCTAAAACTTTACCTGCTGTTCATGGTTTAGGATGCTAAGGGTAGCAACCATTTCTTTTTGACTTGTATGAAAACCTCGCATTGTTTTGCTATCATGTTTGCATGGAGTAATCTCTAGAATGCTCTGAATTTTGTCTGCAACCATATTGCAATTTGCTTCTTTATCTAGTAGAGCATTGCATTTGACACTTGCTCCTTTTGTACTGCTGAGAACTACAACTATTCTCATTGTTGGCTCTATTGAAGATCTCTATCCTGGTTTTTCCATGGTCTCATCTTGATCTAACTGTATCTCTATGGAGAGTATCTCGAGACTCTGTTCTCCAACTTGACTTTCATCGGCTGATTCAGCTGGCAATGACTTGATCTTTAGACTCCCTATTGCTTCTTGACTTTTTGCAACCTCATTCTTCTTAACTTCTGGCTTTGGTGGCATTCTTTGCTCAATAGCTTGCATGGTTGCTTTTTGTTCTGTTTGATCTGCACTTCTTATTGCCTGATTTGCTTTAAGCTCTTTTGAAGTTCTGTTCGATGGAGATGAATCATCTTCAATAAGATTTCCATTTGAATTGTGTTTGAGGACTTTGTGCTGTCATTTGCAAGTGACCAGTCTTGGTCTTCATTCTTTGTTGTCTTTGAGACTGCATCTTGTTTACATTTTGTATCTCTAACATCTTCTGGGCCATTGTCATTCCCATTATGATGTTGTCCGGCATATCTTTTGCTGTGATCACATGAAATTGAGCTATGATGATCTGTGGACTTACTTCAATGGTGGTGGAGATGATTCCCCAGCATTTTGCTCGTTTGTTTCCATATATACTCACAAACCTAGGAGCATCTTCCAATTGTGGTTGTCCACATCTTTTCCAGGTGCAAAAGGACATGAGGTTCTTGTCTAACTGAAAATCTAGCTTTACTTCTCTTGATAGCTTTTCTTCGTTTTCACCAACAATGTTGCACTTGATCATCTCAGGATTTCTTTCTGTATTGACTGCCTTTGTTGTGGCAGTGTCCTTTTGTTGAGCTTTATCTGCATTTTCTTTGCTTTGACCACCTGCTTCCATTGATGTCAACTCATATGACTGTGATAGTGTACTTTTTGTTTGCAATTGATGAGCATTATCCACCTGCATCTTAGTAACCTTCGACCTTAAAAGATCCATTGTACTTTCTGGCAAAATTTGTCTCTTTGGAGGAGATTTCTGTGGTGACCTTTGTGTATCCTTATGGACTTAAGCTTTCATTGATTTTGACTTTTCTGTCACATGTTCTGGTAGCTTGAGGCTTTGCATCATCTTGAGATAGTCTTTGACTTCAGTAGGGCCATCCGTATGGGTTTGTAGAAGGTCATGATCTTGCTGATATTTGTTACCATGTGCATCTTGATATGCATATGTGAGCTTGGTCACATGTAACTGTTTAAACACTATTGGATTTGTCAATTTTTGACTTTGATTTGTGGAGACCAGCTGGAACTTTTGTCCTTGATAATCTTCATAGAAGCATTTGTCTGTAGACTCTGATGGAATCTGGGTCAATTGGAAACTTCCAACAACCATATGATCTTTCAATGGTTTCTGCTTTGAAAAAGTCTGTTGGCTAGAAGCTCTAGGGCTTTTAAGTAACAATGTGGTTTTTGGTATAAAAGCTGATTTTGATGGATTTGCAGCTCCCCCCTTCCTAGGGTGATCACTATAGCCTGCTTCATTGTGAGAGTTCAAAATTGTTTTGCTTTGATTTAGTCTCACCTTCTGGGACTGTGAAGGTACACTTTGGGTAGCACCGTTGATGTTTGGCATTTGTAAACCTTCTGCATAATTTCCTATGTATCTTTGTGAAACATGACAAATTATTTCCCAAGTCAAGATGTAGATAGCATTATCTTTGCCCTAATATTGTCTAACCCATGGGTCTCCTATGATATGCGCCTCTATGATTTCAGGACCCAAGGCATCATAGATGCTAGAATCTCATCTATATCTACGACTGTTTTGGTCAAAGTATACGCTCGTTTGGTTACAATGTTGAAGCTTGATTTTCGATGGAGGAGAGTTTGGCTCTGAATAGTTTTTTGGGTTCACTTGAGTAATATCCTTTAGCTCTAGAAAGGATTGGCTATAATAGATTCTTTCTTCTGAAATGAACCATCCTTTCTGATCTATCACTGGACATACTTCTATGAGTTGGTGTGTGGGCCGTTCAAACACTGGTTGATCCTTTTTGTACAGTTTCCCTTTTTTATCTACATAGTGTGCGTATGAATTATGTGTACCATACAATGCTAACAACATTCTGTTTGACGTGTTCCTTAGACTTGTGAATGATTGCACACATGTGGCAGTAGATGCAAAATCATTTGCAAACCTAACAGTCTTTTCAACATTCGTGATGTCTGGACATCTTGACCAATTCATGCAGGAATTTGTTGTTCTCAAAAAATCAATATTAAGCTTTTCAGCTGTCTATACATCTTTATGCTGATTTTGAATTTGTAGTGCTTTTACTGGTGCTTCTAACTGTAATGCACAATCATCTGATTGCATTAAAAGTGACAAGTTAGATGCACTTACATCGAGATTAGCATTTCCAATTTCCTATGTACCTTGCTTGGTAGTTGATGTGTCCCTGTTGTCTGGATTTCTTGGACAATCTTCAGGAAAATGTCCACCTTTTCATCCACAATATGAGAAATACGCCATGCTCAAGCTCTAGCTGATAAGTTTCTGCTACTATGCTACCCAAGTTGTTGGCATCTTCTTTCAAAACACTAAGCATCAAGCTGTAAACTGCTCCATCTTGAACTTTGTACCATCTTTGGCTTTTTTTTCCAATTAGACTGGCTTCTATTGGTTGATTTATTGGATCTTGCAATTCTAGCTCTCAACTATAGATCTGACCACTGTAAGTACAATGATCCTGATTGCATATGCACTAAATGGATGCTTTGCGGGCTTGTGCAGATTTTTGGATAACCACTTGGATCCATCTTTTGCACTTCTATCTGCACTTCATCTTTGAGCTTGCAAGACCTGGCTCCACTGAAGTCTGTGAACATCTGGGAGTCTTTTGAATATGGCTTTACTTTGATCAATAGGATTGTGGCTCCTGTGTTGGTTTTGCTGCTCATCAAGTATCTATGGTCCTCTGAATCTGCATATAAAACTTTATCTCCATTATAGCCATAGAGCTATAAAATCTGCTCTGTTGCACTTGTACCGAAGTTGCCATTGCTGCTAACTTGCTTAGCTGCATTGAACTCTCGACTCGATTTGAGTCCATCTTGGCTTGTTTTGTAAAAACTGTCTCCTAACAGATTTTGGTATTGATAAGCAGAATTTCTGCTGTTTCGGCTTGATAAAACTGCTTGTGTCAAAGCACTTTTGCAGTTGACTGCTCTTCAGACTCACAAAAGTTGATTAACTCTAGCTCGATTGTGTCAGAATTACTATGGGCCTTTGAAATGATGAGAATCTGGGCTTTGAATGGCCTAATCTCAATCCACCGTAATTTGTGCCCCTGTTTGTCCAACTAGAAGCTCAATTTTCAGTGCAATTACTTGCACCTGCCAATTTCTAGCATGCAAAATTTTAGAAATTTGATTGACGCTCCACTGCTTTGAGTTGACCGTTTTCTCACTTTTTCCTGCTAATCCAATTCGCTTTGCACGGTGTAATTTTCTCGGCTTTGCTTTAAAAAAAAAAAAAACTTTCTCGCTTTTGTGTTGTTTCCTCGATGTGCGGCTCTTTCGGCTTTGCTTTTTTGCTTTTCTGCCTCTTTCGACGACTTTCTTTTTATTTTTATTAAGTTTTTGTAAAATTTTGAATTTTCTAAAATTTTAGTATTCTTATGATTTTTTATATTTTTTGGAAAAGTTTTGATTTTTAAGAAAATTTTATGGTAATTTTCTAATTTTTTCGTGAATTTTATGGTATTTTTGAAGGTTTGTTGAAATTTTTATGATTTATTGTGAAATTTTTTGGTCAATTTTTGATTTTTTAATGAATTTTTTGAGCTTTTATGAATTTTTCTATAATTTTTAGAAATTTATTTGTGTAATTTTTGATTTTTAGTAAGGTTTTTGATTCTTTAATAAATTTTTGATGAGTTTTCTGATTTTTGGTAAATTTTTTTGGTTGTTTTAATGTTTTTTGTGATATTTAAAGGTTTTTTCATGATTTTTTGTATTTTCTTATTCTTTTAAATTTTTTGATTAATATACAAATAAATAAAATGAAAGTGAAAGAAAAGCAAATTTTTCCTTCAAGAGATCAATACCTAGGTCATATTATCTCTGAAGATGAGATCCGTATGGATCCATCAAAGCTAGAGGTAATAAAAGCATGGCCTAATCCAAGGAATCTACATGAGCTAAGAAGCTTTATTGGTATGTACGCATACTATAGATGCTTCATAGCTAAATTCTCTCAAATAGCAGGACCACTACATGACTTAACTAAGAAGAAATTAAGTATGTATGGACGATTAAGGAGCAAAATGCCTTTGATAAGCTCAAGGAGAAGCTTACCTTCCAACCAGTCCTCATGCTTCCAGATCTCTCAAAGGCATTTGAGGTCCAATGTGATGCTTGTGGTGATTTCCTTGGAGCAGTTTTGCTTCAAGAAGGGCATTCCATAACATATGAGAGCCGAAGGCTCAATACGGATGAACGAATCTTGGGCATTTATGAGAAAGAGCTTTCAGCTGTTCTACATGCCCTGGACACATGGAAGCACTACCTATTGGGGACTCCATTTATTATTTTAAACCCACCATCAAAGTCTCAAGTATTTCATGATGCAAACCAAGATTTTTCAAACAAATGAGGTGGGCAAATTTTATTTTTCAATTTAATTTCCATATTGCTCACATTGCTTGTAAGCACAATCAAGTGGCCGATGCACTTTCATGACGACCAAAAGTTAATGCGGTGTCGATAGCTACTCACAATGATCTATCCTCTATGATAGATGAGTATGCGACTAACCCTGACTTTAGAGACATAATGTCAGCCCTTGCTTTGGGGAAGAAAGAGGAACCATTCACCTTGTAGGATGGTTATCTTCTCCACTGCAATAGGCCATGTGTTACCCATTCCCTTCATGAGAAAGTTATGTATGAATCCCATGCTCCTCCCTATGCGGGGCATAGAGGTGTTCAACCTACTCTTCGAGGAGTAGAGGCGTATTTCTATTGGCCTACCATGAAAGTGGACATACAAGAGTATGTTTCAAAATGCGTAGTATGCCAAAAGACCAAATATGATAGAGGGAAGCAACCCGGATTACTCCAGCCATTGCCTATCTCAAATTCACCATCGGAGAGTATATCCATGGATTTCATCTTTGGATTGCCCGAGTCTATCCATGGGAATACGGGAATATGGACAATAGTTGACAGGTTTAGCAAGCAAGCACGCTTTATTCCTGTCAAAATGACTATTAAGGCACACCAAATGGAAACTCTCTTCATATCTCAGATTTTCAAACACCATAGATTACCAATATCCATCGTGTCAGATAGAGATCCTAGAATGACCAGTAACTTCTAGAAAGGTCTCTTTGAAAGTGTAGGAACAAGATTGAATTTCTCTTCAGCCTATCACCCACAAACGGATGGCCAAAGTAAGATAGCCAATCTTACGATACTCAATCTACTCAAGACTTATGTTACCAAATTAGATCAGCGCTCACAATGGGAAAAGTACTTACCTTTTGTAGAGTATGCCTACAATAATACTGTACATACTTCTATGGGAAAAGCACTTTTGAGATCATTGAGTGAAGACCTAAAAGTCCCTTGCTACTCAAAGTACATGGGAAGATCTTTGCTGCCGATGAGTACAACAGTGACCTACACGAATCTTTTCAAAAGATTAAGGAGGCTATATCCATATCTCAACAAAGGCAAAAAACTGATGCTGACAAGCACAGAAGGACCTTAACATTCAAAGAAAATGATTGGGTCTTACTTAAGTTTCGTAAGGCTCGATTAAGGCAAACAACGGGCAAAAATCCTACAGGCCATCAAAAGTATTATGCTAAGCTCACAAAAAGATACTATGTCCTTTCCAAATCTTGAAGCCCATCAATGAGACGACTTACGAACTAAGTTGCCCAACTATTGGCTCAAACACAATGCCTTTCATGTGTGCCTACTTAAGCCTTACAAAGAAGAGCCACCAAGCGAACCACTTATCAAAGACCCTCCCAAAGTTGAAGACCAAGAAGAGGTGCTACAACCTGAAGCTATCCTTCGGCAGCATGAAGACAAGGTACTACGACATGGTAAGAGTATCCTATTAGTTTAAAAAATTATCCTTTTGAAGATGCTAGATGGATGCAATGAATACAACTTAAGAATAGTATGAACCTTGTCAATGCTTACAATGATACATTAGAGTGAGAAAATGTACAAATTTCTTTTAAATGACCCATGTTTTTGTCTTATAAGAGTAGTTCTCTTATATTTCTACTTGTGCACAAATTTAAATGGTATGGATGCTTAGACTCATGTTTGTGATGATGACGTCTCTCAAACACCAAGTAGAATTTGTCACTCTACTTTGGAAGAATGAAATGGACTAAAGAGCAGCCATGCTTGCGGCAGCTATGTCTCCCAAGCACCAAATGGATTAGTCATCCATCTTGGAAAGATGTCGTAGGGTAAAAAGGGATCCTCTACCCGCTAAGTAAGATTGACTAATGACTAAGGATTTATCTCCTCTACCTCATAGTCAAGGACGACTACGATTTCAAGAGAAAGGTTATGTCATAAAATCTAATATCTAACCAACCCAAATGATTTTCTCATATTAAACTGATCATTTAATGTGGGAGAATAAATGGGAACAAGGGTTAAGATATAGACATGTGCTTATAGATCTATCTCAACACGGGGCCAATGGTAAAGGGGCCCAAATGAGAGATGGTCTATCAAAGAGCAAGGCTAACCAATGGAGCATAAGACCTTAGGGTTAGCTTCATTGAAGACCTCCAATAGTTAGTGTAAAAGTCCTTTGACCTTAGGTAAGCTAGGGCTGAGCTTGAGGTGGGAACTCGGCCCAAGCTTGAGGTGCTTGATGAATGAGGTGCTTGTGATGATAAGTGAGGAACTAATTCTTTTCCTATGAAATGTTTCTTTTTCCTCTTCGCTACCCTCATTCCCTGCTAGCTCTCTCCACCTTTGAAGGTGTTTGAGGTCTTGGGACTGGGGCTTGGGATAGTTAAATCTTTCCACAAAGTTTATGTTATGCTTGTGATGCATGAAGCTTTCCATCTTCATTGCATCACCTAGGTCACAAGGAACACAAATATTGTATTGTAACAAGTCTCTCTTAATGGGAGAAATCATAATACAAATGCCTATTGGAGGGGGGATCTGCTCCACATAAATCCGGTCCTCAACTATTATCATGTTCTCTAAATTCTCTCTCTTGCAAAAGTATTGTTCATCCCAAGTTAACTAATTGCTATGTCTATGTTGTTATTTTCAATTATGTTCACCCCCTATGCTCACAAAGTAATTTCTCAAAAGTACTCTCATTAATTTTTGCTACTCTTAAGTTAATAGGCCAATTCCATTACAGTCACTATGGTGTTATGGGTATAAAGCATCCAATGTGCACACATAGGTGCCCTTGAATGGCTTAAATGCCCGTCTAGAGCCTCTATACTAGCACCCCATGGACCTAGGTCCATAGGGTGCTGTGTCTAATTGAATTTTCCTATGTTTATGGTGCCCATGTAGGTACCCTTAATTGGCCTGAATGCCCTTTAGAGCTTCTACATTGGCACCCTATGGCCCTAGGGCCAAAAGTGTGTGCTCTGATCCAATAAAAATTCCTATATACATGGTTCCCATGTAGGTACCCTTGGGTGGCATAAATGTCCCTTTAGAGATTTTGCATTAGTACAGTGTAAACTACCTCACATTCTCTAGCCATGCTTGATCCCCACACACCTTGATCTAGAGGTGCACAGAGATCAGAACCACTTGGTTATAATCTCATCTTTATTGGTCAATGCCTATTTTAGTGGGTGCAACATATATGCGCATCCACGTCTACATGACAACGCATGTAGTAGACACAAAACCCTGTTGCCTTCTGGTTTATTTCTAAACTTTGATCTCTATCGTAAGCCTAGACTAACTAGAATGTCAAAAATTTGTAGCTTAGCTTGGCTATGTAGTATTACACGTACTTGAAAATATGTCCCATTCCATAATGTACCTGCAAATCTTAAACCCTAGCACCCTATGGCCCATTAGGGTCTAATACGTGGATGACCAAAGGGAAAAAACCCAGTGGGTAAATAGTGCCTTTGGGATACGCGCATTATTGGGGTACTTATTAGCATTGGAAATATTAATAAAGTACTCAAGGGAGTATTTGCTGATAGATATGGAATTAAAAAGGCAGCAAATATGAGAGGGTACCATGATGGAACATTGGTTTGCTTGTTGTAGTCCACTCAAGGTGCATAGGTGGAAGCAAAAAAGAGAGTCTAATGCATATGTCCAATGGTGGTACATCCTATTTATGCATACATAAAAATGCATGGAAAACAATATGTTGTGCAACAAGGATTTTGAGGGGTTCTTCAGAAAGATGGTGTAGCTATAAAAGCATATGACATGGCTTTGCAAGTTGGCAAGTTGGCCCCCCTTCAAGAATGGTTTTCATCATCGAGGATATGTGCTCTCTTCTTACTGTGCACTGTGCATGAGTGTTGGACTCTATGACACTCCACCAATTGTAAGTTAATGGACTTTGACTCTTATGCTCATCTCATCCAGCATGAGCAACACGACTTAGATATGCTCAACTCTTCCAGCTTGAGCGTAAGCCTAATAACTACGACTCTTAGCACATAGTTTAATATGACTTGAAGCTTTGGGACTAATGCTTTGCTCATTTTATGGCTCAGCAGCCCGACTCTGACTATGCCAAAGAGTGATTTTGCACCCTGGCGACTTGACTTTTTACATTCTTGTGCTTACTACAAACATTTCTTCAGGTAAAAGTAAGGTGGAATCCTCAAAAAGAGGATTAGTGAAGGACCAAGTTGGCATTGAAGGTTTCTTTTGTCATACCTGTTTTATCTTCTTTGAATCTACATTCGCATCGGTTGGGTCGTCCTTCTTTGACTGTGAACACTCCATTCTTTGCTTGATTCTCCACTTAGGCCTGCTGCTGTAAGAAGTCTTTGATGTTGTTGTAGGCCTCTATTTACTGTCAACATCTGGCTTTTGACTTGGTTTATTGGAAGACTTAGGAATCCAAACCTTTTGAGGACCTTTGTAACTCCTTTGTTGACTTTGCTTCGCTCTAGATCTTGTTGAGTTCTTGAGATCTTCATGCAAGTTTGGTGTAGTTGAAGTTGGCTTATGGTTCACTGGTAGCCAAATCTTTGTATAAATTGTGTAGAATCCTTGTCCGTTCTGTATCCTCTTGAGAGTTGTGGTAGACTTTAACATCTTTCAATGTAGTTCTATTGTATACCTGCTTCTTAGGTATCCTTGGATATTGTCGAGGTTGATACCTAATGGGCCTTCTTTCTTAGGAGGAACTTGAAGTTACTTCATATGCTCTAACTCGTGGTTTTGGCACCCGTATGTGTCTGCTACCTCTATAGTACTCCTGTTCCTTTAAGCTCCATTGTGATGCTATCCATCCCATGTGTTTGTCTTTCTGTGTTGATTTCTTGTCTTTAATCCAAACCGGATCATTGACTTTGACTAAACTGCTCGGAACAAACACTTGCTTGACTTTCCTTTGCTTTCTTAAGTACTTTGGCTGGTTTTTTTGGGTGTCTCCCTTAGAGGTTATAATTGGGTCAGCAATTGACGTGAAATCGTGACTTGCTAGAAGTATCTGATCCACGAGGGTTCTTTGATGTAGAGGCATATGCTGTCACAACTTCTTTGCTAGTCGGTGGAAGTTTCACTTTAGCTTTACCTTTGTCTGCAACATTTGTCTTTGATTCCTGTGACTTCTGCAACTCTGAATCTATCATTAATGGTAGCTGTAAATGTTGCTGGCTACCTCTTGGAGAAGAGAGTATTAGCATTGTATCTTCTTTGTAGGCCTTGTGTTGATCTAACCACTGCTATCCAAGTATGACATCTGCAAGCGTTTCCTTTGAAGGCTTCACCTAAAACTTTACCTGCTGTTCATGGTTTAGGATGCTAAGGGTAGCAACCATTTCTTTTTGACTTGTATGAAAACCTCGCATTGTTTTGCTATCATGTTTGCATGGAGTAATCTCTAGAATGCTCTGAATTTTGTCTGCAACCATATTGCAATTTGCTTCTTTATCTAGTAGAGCATTGCATTTGACACTTGCTCCTTTTGTACTGCTGAGAACTACAACTATTCTCATTGTTGGCTCTATTGAAGATCTCTATCCTGGTTTTTCCATGGTCTCATCTTGATCTAACTGTATCTCTATGGAGAGTATCTCGAGACTCTGTTCTCCAACTTGACTTTCATCGGCTGATTCAGCTGGCAATGACTTGATCTTTAGACTCCCTATTGCTTCTTGACTTTTTGCAACCTCATTCTTCTTAACTTCTGGCTTTGGTGGCATTCTTTGCTCAATAGCTTGCATGGTTGCTTTTTGTTCTGTTTGATCTGCACTTCTTATTGCCTGATTTGCTTTAAGCTCTTTTGAAGTTCTGTTCGATGGAGATGAATCATCTTCAATAAGATTTCCATTTGAATTGTGTTTGAGGACTTTGTGCTGTCATTTGCAGGTGACCAGTCTTGGTCTTCATTCTTTGTTGTCTTTGAGACTGCATCTTGTTTACATTTTGTATCTCTAACATCTTCTGGGCCATTGTCATTCCCATTATGATGTTGTCCGGCATATCTTTTGCTGTGATCACATGAAATTGAGCTATGATGATCTGTGGACTTACTTCAATGGTGGTGGAGATGATTCCCCAGCATTTTGCTCGTTTGTTTCCATATATACTCACAAACCTAGGAGCATCTTCCAATTGTGGTTGTCCACATCTTTTCCAGGTGCAAAAGGACATGAGGTTCTTGTCTAACTGAAAATCTAGCTTTACTTCTCTTGATAGCTTTTCTTCGTTTTCACCAACAATGTTGCACTTGATCATCTCAGGATTTCTTTCTGTATTGACTGCCTTTGTTGTGGCAGTGTCCTTTTGTTGAGCTTTATCTGCATTTTCTTTGCTTTGACCACCTGCTTCCATTGATGTCAACTCATATGACTGTGATAGTGTACTTTTTGTTTGCAATTGATGAGCATTATCCACCTGCATCTTAGTAACCTTCGACCTTAAAAGATCCATTGTACTTTCTGGCAAAATTTGTCTCTTTGGAGGAGATTTCTGTGGTGACCTTTGTGTATCCTTATGGACTTAAGCTTTCATTGATTTTGACTTTTCTGTCACATGTTCTGGTAGCTTGAGGCTTTGCATCATCTTGAGATAGTCTTTGACTTCAGTAGGGCCATCCGTATGGGTTTGTAGAAGGTCATGATCTTGCTGATATTTGTTACCATGTGCATCTTGATATGCATATGTGAGCTTGGTCACATGTAACTGTTTAAACACTATTGGATTTGTCAATTTTTGACTTTGATTTGTGGAGACCAGCTGGAACTTTTGTCCTTGATAATCTTCATAGAAGCATTTGTCTGTAGACTCTGATGGAATCTGGGTCAATTGGAAACTTCCAACAACCATATGATCTTTCAATGGTTTCTGCTTTGAAAAAGTCTGTTGGCTAGAAGCTCTAGGGCTTTTAAGTAACAATGTGGTTTTTGGTATAAAAGCTGATTTTGATGGATTTGCAGCTCCCCCCTTCCTAGGGTGATCACTATAGCCTGCTTCATTGTGAGAGTTCAAAATTGTTTTGCTTTGATTTAGTCTCACCTTCTGGGACTGTGAAGGTACACTTTGGGTAGCACCGTTGATGTTTGGCATTTGTAAACCTTCTGCATAATTTCCTATGTATCTTTGTGAAACATGACAAATTATTTCCCAAGTCAAGATGTAGATAGCATTATCTTTGCCCTAATATTGTCTAACCCATGGGTCTCCTATGATATGCGCCTCTATGATTTCAGGACCCAAGGCATCATAGATGCTAGAATCTCATCTATATCTACGACTGTTTTGGTCAAAGTATACGCTCGTTTGGTTACAATGTTGAAGCTTGATTTTCGATGGAGGAGAGTTTGGCTCTGAATAGTTTTTTGGGTTCACTTGAGTAATATCCTTTAGCTCTAGAAAGGATTGGCTATAATAGATTCTTTCTTCTGAAATGAACCATCCTTTCTGATCTATCACTGGACATACTTCTATGAGTTGGTGTGTGGGCCGTTCAAACACTGGTTGATCCTTTTTGTACAGTTTCCCTTTTTTATCTACATAGTGTGCGTATGAATTATGTGTACCATACAATGCTAACAACATTCTGTTTGACGTGTTCCTTAGACTTGTGAATGATTGCACACATGTGGCAGTAGATGCAAAATCATTTGCAAACCTAACAGTCTTTTCAACATTCGTGATGTCTGGACATCTTGACCAATTCATGCAGGAATTTGTTGTTCTCAAAAAATCAATATTAAGCTTTTCAGCTGTCTATACATCTTTATGCTGATTTTGAATTTGTAGTGCTTTTACTGGTGCTTCTAACTGTAATGCACAATCATCTGATTGCATTAAAAGTGACAAGTTAGATGCACTTACATCGAGATTAGCATTTCCAATTTCCTATGTACCTTGCTTGGTAGTTGATGTGTCCCTGTTGTCTGGATTTCTTGGACAATCTTCAGGAAAATGTCCACCTTTTCATCCACAATATGAGAAATACGCCATGCTCAAGCTCTAGCTGATAAGTTTCTGCTACTATGCTACCCAAGTTGTTGGCATCTTCTTTCAAAACACTAAGCATCAAGCTGTAAACTGCTCCATCTTGAACTTTGTACCATCTTTGGCTTTTTTTTCCAATTAGACTGGCTTCTATTGGTTGATTTATTGGATCTTGCAATTCTAGCTCTCAACTATAGATCTGACCACTGTAAGTACAATGATCCTGATTGCATATGCACTAAATGGATGCTTTGCGGGCTTGTGCAGATTTTTGGATAACCACTTGGATCCATCTTTTGCACTTCTATCTGCACTTCATCTTTGAGCTTGCAAGACCTGGCTCCACTGAAGTCTGTGAACATCTGGGAGTCTTTTGAATATGGCTTTACTTTGATCAATAGGATTGTGGCTCCTGTGTTGGTTTTGCTGCTCATCAAGTATCTATGGTCCTCTGAATCTGCATATAAAACTTTATCTCCATTATAGCCATAGAGCTATAAAATCTGCTCTGTTGCACTTGTACCGAAGTTGCCATTGCTGCTAACTTGCTTAGCTGCATTGAACTCTCGACTCGATTTGAGTCCATCTTGGCTTGTTTTGTAAAAACTGTCTCCTAACAGATTTTGGTATTGATAAGCAGAATTTCTGCTGTTTCGGCTTGATAAAACTGCTTGTGTCAAAGCACTTTTGCAGTTGACTGCTCTTCAGACTCACAAAAGTTGATTAACTCTAGCTCGATTGTGTCAGAATTACTATGGGCCTTTGAAATGATGAGAATCTGGGCTTTGAATGGCCTAATCTCAATCCACCGTAATTTGTGCCCCTGTTTGTCCAACTAGAAGCTCAATTTTCAGTGCAATTACTTGCACCTGCCAATTTCTAGCATGCAAAATTTTAGAAATTTGATTGACGCTCCACTGCTTTGAGTTGACCGTTTTCTCACTTTTTCCTGCTAATCCAATTCGCTTTGCACGGTGTAATTTTCTCGGCTTTGCTTTAAAAAAAAAAAAAACTTTCTCGCTTTTGTGTTGTTTCCTCGATGTGCGGCTCTTTCGGCTTTGCTTTTTTGCTTTTCTGCCTCTTTCGACGACTTTCTTTTTATTTTTATTAAGTTTTTGTAAAATTTTGAATTTTCTAAAATTTTAGTATTCTTATGATTTTTTATATTTTTTGGAAAAGTTTTGATTTTTAAGAAAATTTTATGGTAATTTTCTAATTTTTTCGTGAATTTTATGGTATTTTTGAAGGTTTGTTGAAATTTTTATGATTTATTGTGAAATTTTTTGGTCAATTTTTGATTTTTTAATGAATTTTTTGAGCTTTTATGAATTTTTCTATAATTTTTAGAAATTTATTTGTGTAATTTTTGATTTTTAGTAAGGTTTTTGATTCTTTAATAAATTTTTGATGAGTTTTCTGATTTTTGGTAAATTTTTTTGGTTGTTTTAATGTTTTTTGTGATATTTAAAGGTTTTTTCATGATTTTTTGTATTTTCTTATTTTTTTAAATTTTTTGATTAATATACAAATAAATAAAATGAAAGTGAAAGAAAAGCAAATTTTTCCTTCAAGAGATCAATACCTAGGTCATATTATCTCTGAAGATGATATCCGTATGGATCCATCAAAGCTAGAGGTAATAAAAGCATGGCCTAATCCAAGGAATCTACATGAGCTAAGAAGCTTTATTGGTATGTGCGCATACTATAGATGCTTCATAGCTAAATTCTCTCAAATAGCAGGACCACTACATGACTTAACTAAGAAGAAATTAAGTATGTATGGACGATTAAGGAGCAAAATGCCTTTGATAAGCTCAAGGAGAAGCTTACCTTCCAACCAGTCCTCATGCTTCCAGATCTCTCAAAGGCATTTGAGGTCCAATGTGATGCTTGTGGTGATTTCCTTGGAGCAGTTTTGCTTCAAGAAGGGCATTCCATAACATATGAGAGCCGAAGGCTCAATACGGATGAACGAATCTTGGGCATTTATGAGAAAGAGCTTTCAGCTGTTCTACATGCCCTGGACACATGGAAGCACTACCTATTGGGGACTCCATTTATTATTTTAAACCCACCATCAAAGTCTCAAGTATTTCATGATGCAAACCAAGATTTTTCAAACAAATGAGGTGGGCAAATTTTATTTTTCAATTTAATTTCCATATTGCTCACATTGCTTGTAAGCACAATCAAGTGGCCGATGCACTTTCATGACGACCAAAAGTTAATGCGGTGTCGATAGCTACTCACAATGATCTATCCTCTATGATAGATGAGTATGCGACTAACCCTGACTTTAGAGACATAATGTCAGCCCTTGCTTTGGGGAAGAAAGAGGAACCATTCACCTTGTAGGATGGTTATCTTCTCCACTGCAATAGGCCATGTGTTACCCATTCCCTTCATGAGAAAGTTATGTATGAATCCCATGCTCCTCCCTATGCGGGGCATAGAGGTGTTCAACCTACTCTTCGAGGAGTAGAGGCGTATTTCTATTGGCCTACCATGAAAGTGGACATACAAGAGTATGTTTCAAAATGCGTAGTATGCCAAAAGACCAAATATGATAGAGGGAAGCAACCCGGATTACTCCAGCCATTGCCTATCTCAAATTCACCATCGGAGAGTATATCCATGGATTTCATCTTTGGATTGCCCGAGTCTATCCATGGGAATACGGGAATATGGACAATAGTTGACAGTTTTAGCAAGCAAGCACGCTTTATTCCTGTCAAAATGACTATTAAGGCACACCAAATGGCAACTCTCTTCATATCTCAGATTTTCAAACACCATAGATTACCAATATCCATCGTGTCAGATAGAGATCCTAGAATGACCAGTAACTTCTAGAAAGGTCTCTTTGAAAGTGTAGGAACAAGATTGAATTTCTCTTCAGCCTATCACCCACAAACGGATGGCCAAAGTAAGATAGCCAATCTTACGATACTCAATCTACTCAAGACTTATGTTACCAAATTAGATCAGCGCTCACAATGGGAAAAGTACTTACCTCTTGTAGAGTATGCCTACAATAATACTGTACATACTTCTATGGGAAAAGCACTTTTGAGATCATTGAGTGAAGACCTAAAAGTCCCTTGCTACTCAAAGTACATGGGAAGATCTTTGCTGCCGATGAGTACAACAGTGACCTACACGAATCTTTTCAAAAGATTAAGGAGGCTATATCCATATCTCAACAAAGGCAAAAAACTGATGCTGACAAGCACAGAAGGGCCTTAACATTCAAAGAAAATGATTGGGTCTTACTTAAGTTTCGTAAGGCTCGATTAAGGCAAACAACGGGCAAAAATCCTACAGGCCATCAAAAGTATTATGCTAAGCTCACAAAAAGATACTATGTCCTTTCCAAATCTTGAAGCCCATCAATGAGACGACTTACGAACTAAGTTGCCCAACTATTGGCTCAAACACAATGCCTTTCATGTGTGCCTACTTAAGCCTTTCATCACAATTGAAAAATCAATAAGCACACATTGATTTTTAGGTGCAGCAAAATAGTGCACACACACCTAAAATTAGGCACACACACACACACACACACACTCAATTAGAAAGCACACACACTTGCAATTGACCATTCAAGCATGCAATTAGATCAATTAGGCACACAATTGCATACATTCACCAATTAGCAATTGAACTTATCAATTTCATACGCCACCAAATCTGAAACATTTCGGCATTACGATGACATGAAAACAAACAATCAAAAAAATTTCAAAGCAACATAGCATCAACATTGCATTGCATCAACATGGCATTGACATTACATTGCATCATGGTGGAGTCTCTACACAATTCTACACATGTTTAGATTCTAGGGAAGTTGAGAATACCACCTTGATTACCTTTCCAATGAAGATCGATTTACGGTTGAAAGCTCCAATCCTTGGTAGCAAATTAGTGTGTAAGTTAGCAAAAATTACTGAAATTAGCAAGGGGTTGGTGTAAAATTAGAGTGTGTAAACACACAATTGGCAAGATACGGTGACAAATTAGGGAAAAATGAACACATTGCTTCATGCACACACATCCAAAATCCACAAAACCATAAACACACAAGTGAAATTAGTGAGGAAACACATCCGATTATGCCACAATTACACTAGTGTAGGCCATCTTCCCCGGCAATGGCGCTAAATGTTGGGGATTTTCATCGTTGCATAGCTCCAATGACCAACAAAATTATCAATCCGGAGGGATGAGCTACCCGGCTAAGGCATGGAAACACTCACACAATTAGTGAGCTAATCATGACAACACGAATGGTGACTCTATGAGGTGAGCTTCTCGGCCTATGGAGGAGCTAAACCACAATGATGTGGGTAATCTCCACATCCACTTCCCTTCACCTCCAATCAACCCAGTCACACCCACTAATGATTGCAAGACGCACACAACACTAATCCTATCATGCAACACAGTAATTGCAAGCACACACACATAGATCTATCGAGCACCACACTCCAATCAAACCTACATGCACACACAAGCAAGAGAGGGCAATCACACAAGATGAGAGAGGGATTAACCACTAATTAGTTACAATCTAGCTAATCAAAGCATCATTAACATTCGTAAGAAGCATGAGAGAGGCATAGTGAAAGAGAATTAAGCATTGATTAGTGTTAATCAAGTCACATGAGCAAGGAGAAGCTCAAGGACTCCATAGCCACACACCTCAAGAGCTCTCATCAAAGAGTGCTCTCAACAAATGAGCTTGAGAACCCTAATTTCTTTTACACACTGCCTTCTATACTTAGGGTAAGTCCAGGCGTCCAAGGCCTTTAGGGCTCCACCACTTACTGAATCTGCAACCTAGGTACGCTAATTGACGTGTCTTTACAGCTGGGAACTCCCATTGAGCCCGAAACACATTAAAATATTACAATGGTTTGAAATAAATCGAGAATTTATAGTACATGACCATTTTGGGAAAACGTGGAAAATGTGTAACTCCAGTCTTTATTGCTTCTTCTTGTTGATCTTCAATGTGCATTCGTACGTCTTTGATCTTTAACAACTCCTGTTAATTGATGTTGACTCAGTTAATAGGTGTGGATGGTGGCGCCCCTCGAGGGGTAACTACAGAAGTATAAGTACAAAGCAAGCTCTTACGAAGGTAGAGGCTGATACAATTGAGACCTCTCCTAAAGGCCATACTATACTCATGTTTTCCCTACTCCTCCTACTCGCTTTGCTCCTCTACTCCTTACATACTCCAAAGATTCCTTTTAATTTCTTAGCTTTCCTAGAATGGTAGGATCACTTGGTCATTTATCAAAGATTTCATGAAAGTGTTGGGCTTTGGGCCACGAATGTGTCACTTGGTCAGCACCCTTGGTGCTAGTAGCCATTTTGAGCTCTTGTTCAATGGAGGAGTTGTGGGTGCATTCAAGGTCAAAAGACCAATCAACCAAGGCTGCCCTTTAGCTCGACTACTATTCTCCATTTGGTCTCATCCTCTAGTAATGTTGCTTGAAGTTAGGGCTGCTAGAGGGGAGATTCAAGGGCTATCTCTTCTTAATAACAACCAACTTCTCACAAAGCTATTTGCAGATGATTCCCTTCTATTCCTTAAAGACTGCCCTCAAGTGATCATGAAGGCTCTAAAGATTGTGCAAACGTACACCGTTGCATCTTGGTCAAAGTGTAGGATTGAAAAATGGAGATGTATCTTGCTCTCAAAAAATGATTTGGTCAATTTGACAATGTGGTCCAGGGAGGTAGTGTCAAAAGGGAAGGTGCCCTGGCACCCACGGGCCCCTTTAGTGGTGGACATTATCCACAAGCAAAGATTATGTTGGGTCTTGGATAAGGTTAGGAGCATGATACGAAGATGGGAGTATTTGCTTCTTCTGTTTTTCCAAGCCATGTGAAGGTGATCATTTCATTCATGGTCCCATACATAGCCTTCAACAGTCTTCTACTTAAGCTAACCAAATGAAAATGGAAAGAGTTCTTGAAATCGGTAAAAAGATTCTTGTGGAAAAATAATTCTCAAGACTTGACACCTTGGTAGTGGACAGGATGGGATTCCATTACAAGACATGTTGAGCAAGTCAGAATTGGGATCCTTAACCCTTGTATTCATGTAGAGGCTGGAGGTAATTTCTTGCCCCTTGATGGGCTACCCTGAAACTTCGTGGCACAACGGGTGAATTAGTTTGTAAATGCAACAAAGTTAAAGAGGCCTTGGAATGGGGTGAATTAGCAAGGTACTTTCACAACTCAAATACGCATTGGTCCCCTTGGATATCCAAGGCGGGAAGCATGATGTTGAATCCATTCTGGAGGGAAATTTTGAGAAAGATCAATAACAAAGGAATCAAAGGTCGGGGGCAGATTTGGGGTTGTAGTAGCAAAAATTGAAAAGGTACAGATCAATTGGCCTCCTAGTTCCACCTCACCGGGACAGAAAGTCTGCTGGTTAGTACAGCTTTGGAACAGCTAGACAGAGGTGGGTTTCCCTCTTGTGAATCCAAGTTCGAGTGGAAGGTGTGGCAGTGGCCCAAGAATAGGCATTTCCTAAAACGACATATCAAGGATGTGTACAACACCCTTATGATCTCAAATAATTGGTTTTCCCCTTTGAATAAGCAATGGGACACACAATGGCACAAATCAAGATGGGTGTCAATCACTAAGAACATCTGGTGCATACATTTGCCACTTAGGATGAAGGTTTTTCTTTGGAAGGTGCTATGGGGGGAATAACCAACAGGTGTGAGCAAGCCAGACGTAGTGGTCCTGGTAGATGCTCGCAATGTAGAACGGCTAGGGAGCACCACCCACACCTTTTCAAGGAGTGCCCAACAATTAGTGGATTGGAAGGAAAGATTTGCAAATGGGTGCAAGAGACCTTGAAGATTGGGTTCTTCAAGAATCACCTCTTCCTGGGTGGGGTGGCTTTTAAGAGCCAAGTGTTGCTTATGGACATGCAGATTGTTAGATCCTTATACTTCCCATCACGTGTGGAAAGCCAGGAACTCTTGAGTTTTCAAAAACACCTTAGAAATAGCCAGATTCATTGAGACTATACAAGATAACAAGGAAGCAATTGTCTCCATAAGGAAACGGATACATTATGATGAGTGGAATCGCGCTATTCATGCTACAATGACTGGGGATAGATTTCAAGGTCCCTGCTTTAGTAGAGGTCCTTCTTTAACATGTTGCGGGGTGGCTCTCATGTTAGCCAATGTACCTACGGTTGTTGGGAGATATCATGGCTCAAGCATGACTTGGATTGGTTCTGCTAATATATATGATTAACTCACCATTGTGGGTTAGAAAATTATTCATTCCATGCTAGCAAGACTTAAAAATTGTGAAACAGACCAAGAGTCAGACCCACATTACCAAGGCTAGAGACCAATACTTAGTGTGGTAAGAGGGTTTTCACATAGACCCTTTAGAGGCAATAATAGGGTGTCCTCTAAAAAGAACATGCATGCTCATAGAGCTTCTTGAGGGACAGTCAAAAGTGAAAGACCCTCAAGATAAATATTCTACCATCAAAAGAAGGGGGTCCTTCAACAAGCCCCCTACATTACAGAAATGCCTTTTAAAAGGGAAGTAGGAGGTTGAAGGTTGACCAAGTGGTTTAATTTCAAGGAATCTTTATATTCTTTGATCTTTTGAATGGGGCTCCTTTTCATTAATAGGGGCCATTATCCAATGTCCTTTTTAAGTGGTCTATGCAAGAGCCCTCTAACCAAGTCACCAAACTCCAACATTGTTGTGATATTGCGCACACAACAAGAAAAAAGTGTTATCAATCCCCACACCTCCCTCTCTCTAGTCACCGATCGTGGTCTCAACTCTCTCCCTTCTGACTTTCGTGTGGCCTCAACGTACTGCCTCACAAGCCGCCTCACCCCTATGCCTGGGACACATGGCCTAACCCTACCTCAAGACTAATTGACATGGACCTCCCCAATAGGGATCAATGGTCCCTATCAAAAGGCATCGGCGGCGGTCATCTACGTCCTTGGATTATGGATGTGAGTAGTTGTGATCACAGTGTGATCATCATATGATGTGATCACGTTGTGATTCTGCTATAATCACGGAGTGATTGCCATGTGATCTAGGCAAGCGGTGTGATCCCTATGTGATCCATAGAAGGGTATAAGCATGCTAACTTGTCATGGTTTTTGTGCTAGTTATCATGTGGCAACAAGCATATCTTGTAAGCATAATGAGAGTGCAACTTTTCAAATGTGTGGGAATCCATCGAATATTTCAAAATAGGGAGACCACCCTGAATCCACTTTCCTGACCATTTACGCAGTGTTACTCTGAGGGGAGTGGGGCAGTCAAAATGCGTGGAGAGAAGCGGAGTGGGGCAGTCAACATGCATGGAGAGAAGCAGGACGCAGGGGCCAGAGGTAAGAGGGGCGCGGGGGCCAGTGGTAAGAGAGAACCAAAAAAAAAGTTGACCCCTGAACTTTCTGCTGCTTCTTCTCCGCCCCGAAAAAGGGTGAAGCTCTCTGATTCCCCAGCATCCCCAATGGCAAAGACCTTGCATACAAAGGGGAAGGATGACTCATGTACTCTCTCTCTCTCTCTCTCTACCTCATTATGATTTGCGAGGATAGTAGCTGGTGCTGTCTTGGCTGGAGAGTTGTCCCTTGATGTTGGCTTTAGCAGTAGGACATCTTGTGAATAGTCACTTGAAATACAATCGCTCAAGTCAAAGTCTGGCTCAAGAAACACAAACCAGTGTTTGATTTGAACCTTGAAATTGAAAGGAAATGCTCAATACTGCACTTTCTTACTGCTAATCTTGTGACATTGGGGGTGTGCAGGTCGATGGAAAGCTCCAAAGTTTACAGTCCCAGTACAGATCAAGTTCTGTATTACAACTGAAGAGTTCAATGATGTTCATGGCCTCTCCCTGGCTGGTGCCAACCCCAAACTAGTGAGGTGGGATCAGATCAGTGATGTGGAGTGGTTCAGTGTTTTCAGAGAGTCAAAGAATAGTAGTCACTATCGCATTAAATGCAGTTGTTTGCGTACTGATATGTTCGACCAGGTGATGCAGCTGCATTACAAGGTGTACCAGAAGCCCCCAACAAACATGGAGATCAACTCTGCATTCGCCAAGGGGTTTGTAAAAGAATTCAGCCCGGCGGCAATTGCAAGTAGCTCAGCCATGCAATTCAATTGGGCTGAATTTGCTGTCCAGCATTTGCAGGACCTCCGAGAGAAAGGGTACTACGAGGCCCATGTCGAAAAGTGGAGGATGCGCAATGCATGTCTAAACATCGAGGAGGCGCAAGCTGAAATAAAGGAGGATACCAAGGAGACACCCATCTCTCGCCACAACACTCACCAGCAGGCTGAAAGCCTGTCATTTTTTGGCGTTGAGAATTTGCAGCACATAAAGGCTGCCTCTGAAATTCTCAGCAAACAATTGCAAGATGCTAAAGAACATCTTCTAACTGCAAAATCAGACTTTGAAGCTGCGAGGGTTGTCCAAGCAAGCAATGCTAGGGTCACCCCAATTGTGCTTGCTATGAGAAAAAAGCTTCACGACGTTGAAAATGAATTACAGAGGTTACTACAGAGCGACAACGTGGATGCAAAGAGGGAAATAGAGTGTAAAGTAAAAATAGAGACATTTAAAGAGACATTGGAAGGTTTGGCATTTCTTGACAGTGAGGACACTCTTGCTGCTGACTCAACTTGTCAGCGTGTAAGTGCGTGACTTTTATGCTTCTACCATATGATTGGAATATGTGCACAACAAACCTATGTACTTACCATGCTCCTCTTTTTTTTGGTGTGCAGATTAATGTGGAGGTTATGGAATCAAAAGTGAATGCATGTGAAGGTCAACTGCAGCTCCTAATGCACATGAGAAAGATGCTACAAGGCTCCTCCATTCCCACTGCCCTGTGTAATATGGCTATGGGCATTTTTATAGAAAGTATAGAAGGGGTATGCAATGGGACGATGATCAACCCATGCAATGGCTGCAGTTTGCCACTTGAAGTAAAGGGAATCTCTGCCACCGTCAAGATGCCCTGTGGGCATAGCTACCACTTTCTCTGCTTTGCAGCTGCATGCTCCTTATCGACAAAATGTAGTGTTGTGACTTGCCAGCAAAGGATACCACAAGAATGGTGTTGGAAACCCACAGGGCAAAGACATCTAATCACACCAACATCTGGTAAGATTGTACAGGGTGTGCTAATTAGCATACCCAATGTGTTAATTAGAATATTTAGTGTGTTAATTGGATATGCTAATTAGCATATCTTGTATGCTAATTAGCATACCCAATATGCTAATTAACATATCTAGTATGCTAATTAGCATATCTTGTGTTTTGATTAGCATACTGGGTATGCTGATCAGCATACTAGATATGCTAATTAGCATATTGGGTATGCTAATTAGCATACCCAGTGAGAATATTGAGTGTGCTAACTGGATATGCTAATTAGCAGACCTTGTATGCTAGTTAGCATACCCTGTGCTCAGTGAACAGATTAGAGTAAGTTTGGCATATTAGCATATCTAGTAAGTTAACTACCATATCCAAATGCTAACTAGCAAACTGTATATGCTGATTAGCATACTGGGTATGCTAATTAGCGTACTGAGTATGCTGATTAGCATACTGGATATGCTTATTAGCATATTGGATATGCTAAATAGCATACTGGGTATGCTAATTAGCATAGTGGGAATGCTCATTAGCATACTGGGTATGCTGATTCACGTACTGAGTATGCTGATTAGCATACTGGATATGCTTATTAGCATATTGGATATGCTAAATAGCATACTGGGTATGCTAATTAGCATACTGGGAATACTAAATAGCATACTGGGTATGCTAATTAGCATACTGAAGACAGTCCTTGTATGCTAGCTACCAGCAGTCCCAATATGCTAATTAGCATATCCAGTATGCTAATTAGCATACCCAGTATGCTCATTAGTATACCCAGTATGCTAATTAGTATATCCAGTATGCTAATTAGCATACCCAATATGCTCATTAGTATACCCAGTATGCTAATTAGCATATCTTATATGCTAATTAGCATACTTGTGCTCATTGCACAGACTAGAGTAAGTTTGTCATAATGGCAAATCTAGTAACTAAGCTACCATCTCCAGATGCAAATTAGCATATTGGATATGCTAGTTAGCATACTCAAAAATTCGAATTAGCATATTGGGCTTGTCAGCATAATGGATTCCAATGTATGCCAAGCCGCACACATAGTCACAACATATCAAACATTTTATAGCATACATGACATGCTTATATGAGTCTTAATCCACGTTTTTTGTTGCAGGCCTGGGGCAGTCCCTTTGTGTACTGGGTAGTGTGCATGACACGAAGGGCAAGGGAAAGGCTGTAATGGAGGACCTTTCGATCGAGGAGAGTGATGAGCTGGATACAGGTGAGAACCCTTCGACGAAGAAGGGTGTTGAGCTGGATGCAAGGAGTGAAGGGGTGGATGAGGGCTCCCAACAGATGCCAAATGAAAGCACGAAAACAATGGAGGAAGGCGGTGATGTGAGCAGGAACTCAGAAGATGAAAAATAAGATGATTTTTTTGTCATGGCTCCTCGTGTGCCTCGTGTGCCAGCGATGCCTGCTGTAACTGACAAAGTAGAAGCTTCTCAGCAGACAGTGGCTAGTGGCTCAGGGGAAACTTTGAAGAATGACAACATAGAAGTTGGTGACAACAGCCCTCTCGAGGGTTTTTTGCGTAAAGCTCAGCTGAAAAGAAAAGTTGGCCTTGAAGAGGTACCCGAAGACACTGCAAGCAGAGCCTGTGGTTCGGACAAGGCTGAAAGCTCCAAAGGTGAAAAGAAAGCCACCCGCTCAAGAGCTTGCAAAAATCTGTGTTAAGACTTATTGCTCCCTACCCGGTTGTGCCCTTCACTGTATATGCTAGACCATTTTGAAACCCAAATGCGTATTGTAACTGACATGCATTTTGTTTTCCAATGAAAATGTATTTTTGTGCAATATAAATCTGAGCAGCAATTCATTGTAATAGTTCGTAATTTTTGCGGCCATGCAATGGCAGAAATTACGGAGATGGCGAGTCCACAAAGCCAGGCAGTTAAGGAGACAGAAAATGAAGATTGAAAAACGCCTTGAACGATATTCACAGCTTGCCCGTAGTATTATTGAGCGCCTAAATTATGTGCACCCAAGTGGGCCGGTTATTTTTGCTGAATGGTATCCTCTACCAGACCTAATATGGGTGCCTAAGCGTTTATGTGATGAAAAAAGGGCTCTGGTAGAGCCTCGTTTTGGTGAAAAGCCCCCGGCATATGCAGATGAAATGCTGAAATACGATGTACTTGATAAGCAGGTGTTCTGTCGCAAGGACATCCATTTTTTTTTGGACTGGTGCCTGCAGTTCTTTAATGTGTCTATATGGAGCACAAGCCTCCATAGTAAAGTCATGAGTATTTGCCGTACTGTTTTTAAAGAGCAGGTGCCAAAGATTACTGGGTTTTTTGCTCAAGCGCACTGTACAAAGCAATCCTGGCAGATCTAGAGAAAACCTGTGTTTATGAAAGACTTATCCTTGTTCTGGAAACACACTCCGGGGTACAACGCCCAAAACACACTTATAATCGATAATAGCTTCTACGAAGTGTTTCAGAACCCACCACAAACTTGTCTTGTTACTCCCAGTCTAGAGCACCAAAGTGCTGAGCAGAGGGAAAAGTTCCTTATAGAAACTTTGAAGTCCTGGCTTTTTCTTTGGCTGCAAACGGATGATCGGAAAGCATATGTTGCTGATAATGTGTTTGAGACAGGCTCAGATGAGTTTTCTGATGCAGTCGTCAAACGTTTGCTTGACATTCAAAAGAGGGATATAGAGGCTAAAAGACTAGAAGAAATTAGTCGCAAACAGCGGGAAGCTGACCTAGAAGCAGAAAGAGAGAAAGAAAAGCTGGAGAGGGAAAGAAGAGAAAGTGAGCAGCATAGTGCCAACCTAGAAGCAGAGAGAAAAGAAAAGAGGCAGCAGGAAGAAGACAAATAGCGAGGATAGCCCGGTCACTACAAGCGCCCTCCGAGGAGGCCTTAAGGGTTTTTGGGGCAGTGACTGTCATTATAAAATTGAACCCTATGTAAATAATTTGATGCTGGCATAATGTAAAGAGTTTGATAGTTAACATGCTGACACAAGATGTAAACAGTTTGATAGTTAGCATGCTTACTAGCTTTATAATAAAACTGCATACCCTTACAACAAAGTGGTATATAGAAAATCTAGTGGGTACAACTTAAAAGCTGAAGGGCATGCTATTACAGATTGCTTCATAGCTTTCTGGAGTGATTGTGTACACCTGCCTTCTCCTTGGGACGTGCTCCATGGGTATTTTGATACATCGCACCAGATGTGAAAGTAGGTGGACGATAGGCTGCTTGTGGTCTAGCTTGAAGGTGTATGCATCCAATTGCTTGTAATATAGTCCTTGCACAACATATGAGCCTCTGTCAATTACATTGCTCCATTCATCAATGTACCCCTTCTCCACCTTCTCCTTTTCTGCAACACACTTGACCAGATAGAAATCCACATCTTCGGCGTTGGTTAAAACATCTGGATTTACAGCAAATGTGTCTCCAGAACATAGAGCGCTACTCAACACATCATGATGACCTTCGTATGTGAAGTCGTCATAGCCAACGACTTCCTCTGTCGAAACTTCATCTGTTTGCTCAAGTAATGGCTGTAGAATTTGATAATCCCAAGCCTCCACGTGAGCTTTATTGATGCAGCGATTCCACCTTCCGTTCATGCATGCATCACAGAAGCATGCCAACTTTCTTGTTGCAAGGGCAATTGGATCCTGCGTGTTGTGACCACGAATAGCATGCAAAGAGCGAGTTTTTGCCACAGTGGCACAATTCCAATTAACTTCCCTATTAACATCTCCCTCTTTAACCTCCCAGAACACACGAGCACATTCCCTTTCTTTTGAAGGATATGATGCAGGTGCTCCATGCGATAGGTTGGCCTGGCAATAAGCAACCACATCTGCTGCACACTGCAATATAACTCCATTAGGTTTTAGTTGTTCATGGGTCAAGGTTCTTTTCACAACTGCTCCTGCACCATCATGCTTGCCCTTGCCATGCCCTGATCCAAAGAAGAACCAGCTCATCCCAATCCCTGTGAGTCCACCATATCTTGCAACAAAATAGAAAGGCCTGGCTCCCTTGAATTGCGAGGCCGCACCATCTGACCACACCCAATGTTGTTTACAAGTGACACCCTCTTGTTGTAACTAGTCACGGTGTAGCATGAAGCAATATTGCACAAACAGTGTGTCATGGACCCTATCATTTGATATGAAGAAGTGGATTGTTTTGACTACCTCCCCTGCCTTGCGGTAGTACGTTATGTGTACAAAAATATTTACTTGACTAGAGTGCCAATGCATTGGCTGAATCTCATTTTGCTCCTTGAAGGCGTAATTTTCAGCAAAGTCAACAACTGAGACAATGACATCATCCGAAAAGCGAATTATACAATCCTTAAATTGTTGTCCTTGCCATCGTGCCACATAGTTATGAGTGATGAAGAGCTTCAACTTGGTCTGCAACAGTCGAAGAAACTCCCAGCACTGCATTTCTTTATGCAAAAGATCTTTTCTTTTCTTACTGTTTCCATGCCTGTCTTTTGCTTCTACATACGCAAATACTTTCACATTAATACTCTTACCTAGCTTTGCTATTTCTAAGCAACATAATTCTAACTTCTTTACTCCACATATCTTACAGTCTCCCATCAGGCATTCCCTTCTATGGAAAACTGCATCTGCTGGCTTTGGACAGAGAATGGACTCCCACATCTGTGTGACACCTTTGAACATGTGATGTGAAGCCAAGTAGCCGCTGCTAATGTTCTTGCCTGTAGCACAGATATTGCATACACAGTTGCAACATGTATCATGCAGCCCAAAAGCACGAGAGTGCATGTGGTTTAGTGCGTCTTTCAAAAAGGTCATCTGCACATGGTATTCGCAACAGCATGTGTACCTATCCTTCAGCCTCCTGCAAAAGAATGGCTTTAACATCTCAAACATCCTCATGCCAATCTTGCAATCTGGATGTTTTTGTTTGAATCTTTGAAAGAGCTCAACCTGCAATATCCATATTTGATCAGTATGTTTACTAGGAGAAATAATCCAAACAGGACTATACGCAT
This sequence comes from Adiantum capillus-veneris, assembly GCF_014529385.1. Classification (NCBI taxonomy): domain Eukaryota; kingdom Viridiplantae; phylum Streptophyta; class Polypodiopsida; order Polypodiales; family Pteridaceae; genus Adiantum; species Adiantum capillus-veneris. The sequence goes on along the minus strand of NC_140946.1, from coordinate 8,084,406 downwards.
TGCTACTTAATACATCCACCATAGAAACAAATTGGTGTGTTAAACAACACATTGTATGGTCCTAACATGCATGTAACTGTTTATAACATTGTATACTAAGCATGCTAGTTAGCATGCTAACTAGCATAGCTGAGTATGCTAACTAGAATACTAGCTGTGCTAACAGGCACAATCAGTGTGTAGTGTAGCATAGGAGGCATACTCATCAGCATGCTAGTTAGCATGCTGAGTATACTCATCAGCATACTGAGTTAGCATACTAGCTGTGCTAACTAGCATACTCATTACCATACTAGCTAGCATACTCATCATCATGCTAGTTAGCATGCTGAGTATGCTAACTAGCATACTAGCTGTGCTAACAAGCACAATCAATGTGTAGTTTAGCATACGAGGCATACTCATCAGCATGCTAGTTAGCATGCTGAGTATACTCATCAGCATGCTAGGTAGCATGCTGAGTATGCTAGTTAGCATAGCTGCATATGCTAACTAGTATACTAGCTGTGCTTACAAGCATAATCAGTGTGTAATTTAGCATATGAGTCATTGTTAACCACATGAATGTGTGCTAAGAAGAATAGAAGGTATGCTAACTAGCATACATATTGTGCTAACCAGCACACTTATTATGTTGAACAGCATATCCAGCACACTACGAATGCTAACTAGCATAAATCAGCTTACCCGTTATGCTACTTAGCATTCTCAGCTGTGCTAACTAGCATACTCATGAGCATGCTAGTTAGCATGCTGAGTATGCTAACTAGCATGCTGAGTATGCTAGTTAGCATAGCTGAATATGCTAACTAGCATACTAGCATAAACCAGCTTACCCGTTATGCTACTTAGCATTCTTAGCTGTGCTAACTAGCATACTCAGCATGCTAGTTAGCTACCTGAGTATGCTTACTAGCATGCTATATTGCTAGTTAGCACAGCTGAGTATGCTAACTAGCATACTAGCTGTGATAACAAGCAAAATCAGTGTGTAGTTTAACATATGAGTCATGGTTAACCACACAAAGTGTGCTAAGAAGAATAGAAGGTATGCTAACTAGCATACATATTTTGTTAGCCAGCACACTGTTATGTTGAATAGCATAGCCAACACACTAGCATAAAAGGTGTTAAAGTAGCATACATATTGTGCTAACCAGCCATGTCCTCAAGATCACTAGGCATGCTAACTAGCAGAAGATTTATGCTAAACACCATACCCACCATACATGAATGCTAACTAGCATATACCATAAACCAGTTTACCCATTATGCTAGTTAGCATACTACGAAAGGTAGCTAGCATACTCATTGTGTCAAAGAACATACAAAGCATGCTAGTTAGCATAATAGGTATGCTAACTAGCATAAAGGGTGTTATAGTAGCTTACATATTGTGCTAGACAGCATACTTATCATGCTAAACAACATACCCAGCATACTAGGAGTGAGACTATGCTAACTAGCACGACATACACAGCATAACATATTGTGATAACTAGCATGCTCTGTATGCTAGGTGGATTACTAGCATGCTAGAATGCATAAGTTATGGCACAAGTATGTCATTGATCACCTGAGACTCATCCAGGAGGTGCACAGGGTGTTTTATGTAGCTTTTCCTTCCCACTCTCTTTCGACAAACATCCTTCTTCTTGGGTGAAACACGAGTCTCCTCTGTCCAAAATGTGTAGACCAATTCCTTAATTTCATCTGTGATAGGGCTATGACGGTGTTGCTTGTGACATTCAGCCAATGAAAATAGTCGAGCATTGACACCAGACTTCACCTACCGTGATTTTGCTTTGAACAAGCTGCGACGGTCGACTTTTAGGACCCTAGAGAATTTGGCAATAGGCATGTTTTCCTTTGAATTTATCATCATCTGCAATGCTGCATTCTTTAAAAACAGCTCGTCGTTAGAAGCTAGCTGCTTGACGATAGCTAGTGTGCTGCGGACATTGGAGACAATTGCACTCTGCACAACAGCCTCCTCCTCTAAAGACTGATCACGGATTGCCCGAAAAAACGGACGTTGAGCAACAAGATTCCAGATTTCGCACTTTGCTTCTTTGTTGAGACCTTCAGTCCTGCTCTTGAAAGCTTTCACAATCTCGAAGGAGATTTTCCTTTTCTCCTCATTGTCGACGGCATGATGTCCTCGTTTAGTTGTCATCTATCGGTGCTCCCGCTGTTTACGCTTTCTTTCTGTCTCATATTTCCTGATAATAGAAAGAGCTGGATGCTGGTAGTTGTGATTCATTTCCTGTAATGGCTCCCTTCTAGTGGCAATAATGTTGTCTGCTGGTTTTCCATATCTGCAAGTCTGCTAAGCTTTGACAACTCAACTTTGAGGCAAGAAGCAATGCGAGAGAGAGAGAGAGAGAGAGAGAGAGAGAGAGAGAGAGAGAGAGAGAGAGAGAGAGAGGGAGGGAGGGAGTAGGAACAGGGCAAATTGTAAACTGGTCTGAGAGTGAGACAGAGAGGGAGTCTGCGTCGGAGAGAGAGAGAGATAGAGAGAGAGAGAGAGAGAGAGAGAGGGAGGGAGAGAGAGAGAGAGAGAGAGAGAGAGAGAGAGAGAGAGAGAGAGAGAGAGAGAGAGAGAGAGAGAGAGAGAGAACAGAGGCCACACCCCACGTCGTAGTCGTAACCAAAAACAGAGTCCACACCCCATATGGGAGGGAACAAATAATATATCTTATGGTTATTAAAATTTCAAACTTCACTTGCTCTTTGGTTTTGAATAGATGCTAACAAGCATCTCTTACTAGCATTGTCCGGGACACCAAAAAGCATGACAAGTTAACATGCTTATACTCAGAAACGTCACAATTTGGGCTTTTCTTTATATATTTTATTTATGCACCTCCTTTCAAATCATGACGAATAGCTTAGTGGCAAGGCATGGGGTCGGCAAGCCCCCCTTAGGTCTTTGCCCCTTTTCTTTTACATCATCCTTTTGATGGGCCCTCAGCCCTTAACTGATATGTATCTATGCTTTATTTGAAGGCATTTGTTGTAATGCTCTGTTTTTGGTCCCATGGGTCATATATAACCCCCATGGACGATAATTCAATCTCTCTCTCTCTCTCTCTCTCTCTCTCTCTCTCTCTCTCTCTCTCTCTCTCTCTCTCTCTCTCTCTCTCTCTCTCTCTCTCTCTCTCTCTCTCTCTCCTCTCTCTCTCTCCCCCCCCCCCCCCCCCCCCCCCCCCCCCCCCCCCCCCCCCCCCCCCCCCCCCCACACACACACATCTTGAGTTAAAGAAGATTTATTTGCTAGATCTTTGAGGTCACTTGTAACAGCTCTCGGGGGGTTCACTATGTGTAAAACTACCATATCACGTGCGTTCAAGACATGTTTGTAAAACCCTTTATCTGTGAATTTTGTTAAGAATATAATGTACCCTTTTCTTTTAATATCTATAAGTTTTTTTCAACTTTGAAAAAATAATGCCCTTTTGTATATATATTTCTGTAAGCTTCAAGAACTTTGAATACCCTTCTGTTGAATTCACGTGATAGGTTACATTTTTATTAGGTGACCTCCCCGGGTAACAGCTCTTAATTTAAACATTTGACAGATAATACGTAAGTTCTATTAGTGATTTCGAATGAAGCTCTCTCTCTCTCTCTCTCTCTCTCTCACACACACACACACACACACACACACACACACACACACACACACAAAATGTGTTACTTTATTACTCTTGATTTTTTCAATTTTTTTTCAAAAAAAACCCCACACATTGACCTAGCCCTTCTTTTGGGACCAATTGGGTTTTTTATGGCAATGGTAAAAACATACACACTACTCTTTAACTGGGGTAGCATAAAAACTTGAGATTCTACTTAAAAGCCACTGCTGCATATTAGCACCATGGGGCATAGCCCTTATAATTAACCTAGGATCTATGTAATGTTACTACCTCTGGCGTGGCCGAGCGTGATTGCATTTTGGGAATTCCTCTTCATCACACCGTGAAGGCAGCCTCACCATCCTTGCTGTGGATTTCCCCACTCATGGGTATCTGTGCGCCGAACAAGGCAACCACACACACACACACACACACACACACTCTCCATGAAGGCGGCCGTGCTCACTTATGGCTCCTGCTCATAGGACTGGTAGTCCCTCCTCCTTGCCCTATGTAAACAGGTGAGGGTACATCTCTGCCCCTCACTTAGCCAGGGTTGTTCTGTCTTGTTTTAACTAAATAACCTACTGCTTGCTTCAAACACGGAACTATGGAGCTCACTACTCATGTTTTTCAGGTTTTTTCCTTCCCACGCTTTTGAGCTTTGCTAAAGTTTTACATTAAGCATACATCAGGTGTTGGCTGTTACAACAAGGTAAGTATAAATGGATGTCGGACACTTGCATGATAATGGTATATACTTTGCTCTAAACTTTGCCTCTGGCATCAACTGCTTGATATTGTCTGAGGTATAAGGGTTGGATTTTTGACCTCTAAATTACTGCTATCGATAAAAATTAACTGGTTTTTAAAAAAAAAAACACATCCTACTGTCATTTTTTTGACGCTGTGCGCAGCATGATTCAATTGTATTCCTACAATTGGTATATGGTCTTATGATTACCAATGAACTTGGGAATTTTTTTAGCCTCTGTAGGTCAATACCGTTTGCAAACGTATCATAAAGCAGTGGTTCATCCCGTCAGACTGGTTTTTTTCAATGGGGTTTATTTTTTGGCTTTTTTTAGAACTGGAAGCCCTGGGGACTATGTGATACTGGGCATACTGAATTTTTGAGTAGGGACTATCAATTATGCTTGGCATCAAGACCACTGTAGCTGTAAGCTTGGAAAAACCCACCATTCTAGGCTAACTAATAGTTTAAAAAAAGGGGGTTTTATTTGCACTGAATTGGAAGGTAGTATACGGCCACTTGGCTTGACATTGGTATGGTAAGTACCCGATCAGAGCTTTGGATGGGGTTATACCCCGGATGAGTATTTATTTTTACACTTGGTACTGTCGCTGTTATAAATGGGTATCATGATGTCTGTCACCTATGCGATCTGGTAAAACCCTCCGTATGGGGCGGCGTATTGAACTTTTGGACCATTATTTTTTCGCCCACGTACACATTAATGTTGCTTATTTTTATGATAAACCTTGGAGGGAATATGGATTGGTTGCATTCTATGTATGGACCTGTTCGATATTATTTTGATTGTTCGAGACAATCCAATACACTATTTGCATTTAGAGCTTGACCTTGTTTTTTGATTTTAAAACAGTTAGACGGGCTAGGTCTCTACCACTTGGCTGGCTATGAGATTGTGAATTATAAAATTAGGAAGGACTAGACTCCATTTGAAACATAAAACATTATCGGTTCTAAACATAGAACAAACTTATAAAAAATATTTAGGCTTGTTTACTAATATAACCTCATTAATTTGACAGATAATAACTCAAGTAGTTTGTTTTTTTGAGGGAGCGTACCAAGTCTTGGAATAGAAGGGGAAATGTGATACTTGGATTAGAAGGGATAATTTAACTTCTAAACAAAATGGTTCTCTTTGACTAGAAACACTATGATTCTTAAAAAATGAGAGAAAATATATATATTTGGTTTCACTTTGGACTTAGCTTGTAAAGGTAAAAAAAAGTTTTGTAAGATGGACATGGATAACAACTGGTATAGTCCATTGATACCTGTCAAACACATCCAAGGCTAATTAAATTGTTGTCTTGTTTGGATGGATGCAGGTAAGGACTCTATCTTATCTTGAAAGTTTTTTTTGACTTTGGCAAGCCGTCCTACATTGGAGGGAACACTCACTTATGATCTGGGAAGTTCTTTTACTATCTGTATACTGAAAGGGGACCTCTTTTATACAATCAATGTACTTAAATAATTCTAATACCGAGTTGTTTTTGTACTTACTTACTCTTTGTTCCATTGCCAATTGTCTTTTGAATGTAAAAGTTCAATTATGTTTTATTATCTAAGATTAAATAGCTACACACACATCCTATACGTAAGGTTTTTCTTTCTAGAGAAACCAGGATGATGGCTTTGGAAATTTTCGTTGAAATTGAGTTCTAGGTTGGACCCACAGTCTGTAATTCCTTGACCGGTTGACTGGTGTTAGGTGGTCCTTCGTAGACTTTATTTTTGGTCCCTTGGTCAAAGCTACTATAGTCTTTGACTTTGCCGGTTTAAGGTTTGCATGCCCAAAACTACAGTTTTACTGTTTCTACATTTATTTATGTTTATACTGTTCCCTTTTCAGGACTGCATACCCTACAGAAAGACAATCCGCATGAGTACTAATCACAACCCTGAGAATCATGCAAAGATTCTCGAACAGATTAAGCTTTATGTTAAGGACCATAAACCAAAGAATGCTTTGGCAGCTAGAACTAGACCCTTCCTTTCTAGGAAAGCCAAAGATTATATCACTTACTATGGTAAGTAATAGTAGACCTCACCACACTTTTTTGAAATATTGCAGACTCTTGCTCTCTCACAAGGATTGGAATTGACCTCGGAGCCCCTCTCAGTGCCCACTGCTCTTGTACTCAGATGTATTAGCAACTTGGATGCTTCTCAACTTATATATGACTCGGCTCTTACCTCTGACAAGAAATTATTTGTCTTACATATGCTGTATTTTAATGATTGGGTCAAAATATTGGCTACTCTGGATAAAGACTCCATGGAAGGAGTGAATTTAATTACCCAATACATAGCCCAACTTCCCCTACTTTCCTCACAATACCAACAAGAGCTTGCCCTATTTTCTTCCTATGGTGTTGATTTATCTAACTTTCTGAGGAAGTTGTGTGGTCTCAATCCCTCTTTTGTATGTACACCAGCTACTCCAACTATTCCACAAACTGGTGGTATCTTTTGTCGAGATAGTGCAGCCCTTGAAGCAGTTAAAGAATTTCAGAGTAATCTTTGTTTCCTCAATGACTCTAACCTCTTAGAGAATATGGTACCTAAAATTTTCAAAGTTTTTCCTGTCCTACCTGTTACACAAATTGAAATTGAATCCCTTGGGGTTGACCATCAGCTTTGGGCCCTGCCCAACAAAGCATTCTTAGCACCAATTTTGAGTGAAACTTGGGTTTACCTTGCCAACCTACCTGCCTCTATTGTGGAAGACTGCAGACTCAAGATTTTAAAAGAGGGACAATTTCTGGACAAAGGGGAGCTTATCAAAGCACCCTTCAACCTCAATCTCATTGACCACTCCAAATGCCCCTCCAATACAAGCCTCTACATCCGTACCAAAGGAAACATGGAATTTGCCAAGAGTAATCCGGAGTTTTACACTGAATCCATTTGGAATGTCTTTTGACCTTATGTAAAATGTGCCTGTAGATTTCTTGACCCTAAAGCCTCTTATGAATCCAACATCATGTGGTTCGATCATACCATTTGGTTTATCCTCAACCATCTGGACTTACTCTTCCGAGAAAAGCCTATGGATTTTCACCTCTCCCTCATTTGCTCCTGGTTAGGTGGCCAAGCTAAGCAAATTGTAATTGCATAGATTGCCTTTAACATCTTCCGTGGATTGATGATGGATATCCTGAAGGAGTTAAAATCTGATGAACCTGGGATTTACTTAACTACTTATGCTAAGTTTGAAGGTGTTAAGATCATCACTAGTTTACTTAAACCATGTATTGATGAGAATGATTTCCCTACTCTTAAAAGACCCAACTCTCTTACCACCCCCAACTCTTTCACATCCTTTCTAACACCTAGCTCTTCCTCTAACCGGGGAAAAGATCGTAGCTACACAAGGGGTAGAGGCAGGATTCCCCCATCAGGAATTCCCTGAAATGTAATCCTTGGTGATACTGCAGGTTACTACAAGCCCTTGTGGAAGAAGAACGCTTGACAAAGTGGATTCGGACAATGGATTCATCTACATACACTGTCTCTTTCACAATGTACTCCTCGATTGGATTCAGCCAAAAAATCTTTTTTGTGAGTGCTTGGACTGTTTTTTGGCAATCACAAATTACTCGGTAATATACTCATAGGATGGAAGTATTAACATCCCGTAAAGAATTGAGTTTACACTAGTGACTTTCTTCAACAGAATAGTATTCCCCTTTGTACATGCCTTCAATTTACCACCTTTTGCAAAAATTTTGAGGCATATGGTAGACATGTTTGTACCTTTGATCTTAGCATTATTGAAAATATCAAAATACGTAGAATCTTCGCCAAAGGGCTCAATCATATACCTAACTTTCCTAAAAGCCCTACCTTCTCTATCAGCTATACTAAGCTGCCACACATACCTTGTCAGTTAACTCTTCACTACAAACAATTATCGATAATATCACAAAACACTTAGGGAATCTAGGCTACCCTGTACAGAACACTAAGTTACCTGTATTATTTCCCACCTATAAATTTCATAAGCATAAGTTCAGATGGATATCTGATGCTTCCAACAATATCTTCACAGATATCACCAAGGATATTATGCTATGCCTTGACCTTATACTAGCTGAATTTGAGCTTATTTGTGCTACTAAACAGAAAATCGGCCATGACTTCTTACATATTCAGTACAATCCCTTTTGGCTTACAAAAAACTCTACAGAAGTCTCGCTTAATCTTCCACAACAAATCTTCCACATTTTTTTTGCAAAGATTACACAATGCTACGAAAACATTCCCCTTGATGGGGATCTTGGCCTTAAGACCTTTTTTTCCAAGGTGATTAAAATGGCCTTCTCCAATGCTAGAAAGAAGAAACTTTTTTACATCTCTCTTTCCAAAAAACCCAGGTGGATAAAAAAAACTCACTCTTTACACTCCTTACACTTCAATGAAGCTAAGCTTTGCTTTTTCATCTCCTGCTTTGTAACTGCACTATAGTCTCCAACGGTCTGTGCTTCAACCAATGCCTAGGCATCCCCATGGGATTCTCTTGTTCTCCACTTATGTGTAATATTTACCTTGCTTTCTTTGAATACAATTGGTTTCTCAGAAACATGGAATGATGCAAAAATAATCTTTCATAGTTTAGACATGCCTTTAGATATATGGATGACCTACTTAGTATCAACTATAGAGACTTCCTCAAAGAAATTCTTTTGATTTAGCCTTACAATTGAACCCACATCTTTACAAGAGATCATCACACCCAATGGGCCTTTTTGCACATCGATTCAATTCCTTAACCTTTCTATCTCCCTTCATACCCCATCTATCGGTGATATGACCTAAGGTTTGTTCGGAAAAGGGATTTCCTAAAATTAGCACTTGTGGAATTCATAAAAAAGAATAGCAACAGGCCTCACAAGGCTACTATTAGCTCATGTATCAGCCTGCTACACTTAATTTTCTATTCTTTGTATGATTCTTTTCTTGCTTGGGAGGAGGTTAATCTACTAATCAAAAAGTATTGCCTTAACGGGTTTAATAGAAACCAGGTCTGCAACACTATTACATAGGCTCTCACCCAACATATTTGGCCTAGGTTACACTTTAACGATGAGATTATCATCTCTCTAATTAGGTAGTAGGTCCATACACAATGGGCCTACTACCAACCCATTGTGTATGGCGCCTGGGTAAGGGCGGGTTCACACACACACACACACACACACACACACACACACACACACACACACACACACACACACACACACACAATGTGTTACTTTATTACTCTTGGTTTTTTCAAAATTTTTAATAAAAAAACCCCACACATTGACCTAGCCCTTCTTTTGGGACCAGTTGGGTTTTTTCTGGCAATGATAAAAACATACACACTACTCTTTAACCGGGGTAGCATAAAAACTTGAGATCCTACTTAAAAGCCACTGTTGCATATTAGCACCATGGGGCATAGCCCTTATAATTAACCTAGGATCTATGTAATGTTACTACCTCTGGCGTGGCCGAGCGTGATTGCATTTTGGGAGTTCCTCTTCATCACACCGCGAAGGCGGCCTCATCATCCTCGCTGTGGATTTCCCCACTCATAGGTATCTGCGCATCGAACATGGCAACCACGCTCTCTCTCTCTCTCTCTCTCTCTCTCTCTCTCTCTCTCTCTCTCTCTCTCTCTCTCTCTCTCCATGTAGGCGGCCCTGCTCACTTATGGCTCCCGATCATAGGATTGGCAATCCCTCCTCCTTCTCCTATATAAACAGGTGAGGGCGCATCTCTGCCCCTCACTTAGCCAGGGTTGTTCTGTCTTGTTTTAACTAAATAACCTACTGCTTGCTTCAAACACGGAACTATGGAGCTCACTACTCATGTTTCTCAGGTTTTTTGCATTCTATGTATGAACCTGTTCGATATTATTTTGATTGTTCGAGACAATGCAATACACTATTTGCATTCACAGCTTGACCTTGTTTTTTGATTTTAAAACAGTTAGACGGGCTAGGTCTCTACCACTTGGCTGGCTATGATATTGTGACTTATAAAATTAGGAAGGACTAGACTCCATTTGAAACATAAAACATTATCAGTTCTAAATATAGAACAAACTTGATAAAAAGTATTTAGGCTTGTTTACTGATATAACCTAATTAATTTGACAGATAATAACTCAAGTAGTTTGTTTTTTTGAGGGAGCGTACCACTTGGAATAGAAGGGGATCTGATACTTGGATTCGAAGGGATAATTAACTTCTAAACAAAATGGTTCTCTTTGACTAGAAACACTGTGATTCTTAAAAAATGAGAGAAAAAATATATATTTGGTTTCACTTTGGACTTAGCTTGTAAACGGTAAAAAAAGTTTTGTAAGATGGACATGGATAACAACTGGTATAGTCCATTGATACCTGTAAAACACATTCAAGGCTAACTAATTGCTGTCTTGTTTGGATGGATGCAGTTAGGGGCTCTATCTTATCTTGGAAGGTTTTTTTGACTTTGGCAAGCCGTCCTACATTGGAGGGAACACTCGCTTATGATCTGGGAAGTTTTTTTACTATCTGTATACTGAAAGGGGACCTCTTTCCTACAGTCATTGTACTTAAATAATTCTATCACTGAGTTGTTTTTGTACTTACCTACTCTTCGTTCCATTGCCATCTGTCTTTTGAATGTAAAAGTTCAATTATGTCTTACTATCTAAGATTAAACAGCTACACACACACACACACACACACACACACACACACACACACAAAAGTTGTGCTCAACTTGTGTGTATCATCCCTTGTGCCGATTTAATTTTATCATATGTTCTCTCTCTCTCTCTCTCCACCCCCCCCCAAAGAAACTTTGAAATCTTTTGGGATTGTTCCAACTATGTTGGAATATCTTTTCTTCTCGTCCTCCTCCTCCTTCTCCTCTCTCTCTCTCTCTCTCTCTCTCTCTCTCTCTCTCTCTCTCTCACACACACACACACACACACACACACACACACACACACACACACACACACACACACACACACACACACACACACACACACACACACACACACACACACACACACACACACGCACAATGTGCACTTGAGTTTAAGACTATGCTATAAATTTGAAAGCACTTGCAACTGTTCTTCCAATTTCATTGTGTGTGCGCGCGCACTCAAATTGTTAAGGACTTGTATCATAGATCCAAAGACCTCATGTTATTGTTCTTTGTACTCATTTTCAATCCCCCACCCCCCACCTCTCTCTCTCTCTCTCACACACACACACACACACACACACACACACACACACACACACATACACACACATACACACTTATTACAATGAAGAGATAGAGGCTTCTGTTCTCCAATGTTTTTTTATACACATTGGTTGGTAGTCGTACCATCTTTTACACAAGTATGGACTTTGTCGCTCTCTGTTAGCGGGTGTCGTGACAGACATCTGTAGCATAGCTATCTGGTACAAAGATAGTGTCAATATGCAAGGAAGTGACTCGAGATGGGGCACAAAGACTCAATGAGATCATCAATCTCAAATAAGTGAACCTAATGGACCGTTCATACATCTACAATAGCAAATCAACCACCTCCTAGTAAAAAAATCAGTCTATGTCCAAATCTCACCGCTCTATGTCATCACGCCTTTTCGGCATCCAAAGGAATTCGGAATGCAACGAAACTTAAGGAGAGGTATTACAACACCTAAGGCATATTCCTACCAAGTTTTGTAGTCATCTGGGAAGGTACATGAATCACAATACATCCCAAAAAATGTATAGAAAACTGAAACAGAACTACACGGAAAGGTTCCCTTCAAGCTTAGAAACAGTCTTCCAAGGTCAAAACATAAAAAAATAACCATTTAAGACCTCAAATCAGTGCATTTAACTCACAGGCAAGATGTCGCAAACCACATCAGAATTACACTTAGATTAAAGAGCAAGTGACAAGGAACACAATGTGCTATTCGGAATCGAATTTTGATTACCAGACAAGTAGAAAGATTGATTACAACTTGTAGCAGCAATGCAGCTCTCAGTCAACGTCCAATAAATCCCAAAGATAATGATAATGTTTTTCTCAAAAGTAAGGGTTTTGGCTTAAAAACTTGGGACCCTTTCCCACGGCCATTGGCCACTTACAAGGCTTGTAGGCTCTGAGTGAATAATAGGGAATGATAGAATATATTACAATTTGAGAATCACCAATAACAAAATCACACAGCTTCGTTTAAAAAATTGATTGAATACAACAAAGTTCGGCGTGTATCCGGCTTTCAGGTGACATTCCACTGTATCCACCAATCATTTCCCCTTCCTATTCATTGCATGTCCTCGTGCAATTTGCATTTGATTGTTGCCTTTAGTAGTTTATCTATCTTTTTCTAGCGTCCCTATGAGTCGGCTGAATTTATTTGCCCTTAACTCAATTTCCATCCTTGTTGCTAGCTCTTTGAAAGGATTTTTGATGAGAGTGCTCTGATATGCGATATGCGAGCTGATAAATCCTTGGTCATGGGATGAAAGATGGAGGAGTTGACTTCAAAGAATCGTGTCATGAATGCCTCCTTAAAGGTTTGCATGTAGTGTGAGGGCAAAAACATGACTCGCGTATATAATCCCATGATGATGTTTTTGCTGGGAACTTCTGTTTCCATATTCCAACATAGTCCTCTTGTGCCTTCCACAAATACCTGCCAAGGATACTCCGCTGCTTCTATACCATTGAATGTTACCATATACATGTGGTAGTGATGTGTGTGAACGCACTAGGACCGCCGGGGCATTTTTTCCCTCTTAGGAGGTTTTTTCCCCCGTGCATTGTATATACGCCCATCACTCTAGGGCTATCTATCTTTCCATTGCACACCAAGTAACACTCTCTCTATTGTGTGCCTTGAGCTTCCTTCACCTTCTTCAAGCTGTATGTGTTTCTTTGCAACCCTAATTCCAACAATTGGTATCAGAGCAAGTTGCATCCTCTCAGGCTTAGTGGCGAGCAGCTCTAGCACACGCCCGCTCACTTTCTCCAATTTCAGTGAGGTTTGGTGAGCGTTAGCAAGTCAACAAATATTTTGGGTAAGCTCTTAGAGCTTAGTTTTCTTAGATTTCTAATTCGGGCTAATTTTGGCCTCCGTTTCCACTACAGGCATTACTGTAGAGGCTATTTCTTCATTTAGTGCAGAATTTCTGTGAGTGCCATTTTTTGCATAACAGGTCCCTTACAGTCTTCTACGGTTTGTGCTATATAGCACGTGTTGTCCTCGCTCTGTTTCTCCTCTTTTCGGGCAGTTTTCACATCAGGTGCAACATTTACCATGGCTGACAACAACACAGATGTGTTCAAGATATTTGCCTTATTAGATTCTTACCAGATTTTTGCTAGTACTTGGAGACTTATGACCCAAGAAAATCTAGAAGTTTTCAAGTTTGATGCATTATGCAGATTGCTGTTGCAAGAGTCACTTTCTAGAAAAAACAGGACTAGATAGCGTGCAGTTGAACATGCTTTTATTGCTTCTCAAAGAAAGGGTGGTAACAACAATGCAGCCACTACTTATGGTTTTGGTGAGAGTGGCAAAACTTCTGTTCCCAATGCTTTTGCTGATAGCACATCGTCTGGCAATTCTGGTGATAAGGGCAAAAAGAAAATGCGTTGCCATTATTGTAAAGCTAATGATCACTTGATCAAGCAGTGTCCTAAGTTAAAGGCCAAAGAGGCTAAGAAGAAAGAGGGTAATTCCACTGCAAATGCTGGTTCCACTACAAATGCAGCCATTGTTGAGTCTTTTGTAAAAGGAGGCTGTAATGATGATGTTGATGTAGAATGGGCTTTTAGTGCAGAGTGCACTTACAATCCTGCTGTCAATGATGCATGCATGTCAGTTGCTGTAGATTCACATGTGTGGTATTTCGATAGTGGTGCTACAAAGCACATTACCTCAGATCGTGAATTGTTCACCTCTCTCGAGTCTGTCCCTCATGGGAATTCTGTCACTTGTGCCAACAATGCCTCTTATCTGGTTCAGGGAGTTGAAAAGATTGTGTTTACTGCTGCAAATGGCAATTCTTTCACACTTGTTGATGCACTTTATGTACCTGGGATAAAGAAGAATCTTTTGTTTGTACCTACACTTGCTAGACTTGGACTTGTAGTCAAATTTGTGGATGATAGATGTAGAGTTCATGATCTCAGCTTTGGTGATGAAATCATTGCATCATGGATTTTGTGCCGTGGGATGTATAAGCTCACTTTGTATGACAAGTGTAGACAAAATTTTGCAAATGCAGTTGCAGATTCAAGGGCTATTTCAGATGCAAAACTTTGGCATGCACGTTTTGGTCATCTGAATTTTTCCAGTTTGCTGCGTTTGTAGAAATCTGATATGGTTGCTTCTTTGCCACCTCTTGAAGCACCTGTCAAACATGTTTGTGAAGGCTATATTTTGGGTAAGATGCAGCGTTCTAAGTTTCCAAAGGATGGTTAAGTTCGGGCCACATGCAGGTTGCAGCTTGTGCATAGTGATGTTTGTGGGCCCATGCAAACTTCGTCCTTGGGTAATTACCTGTACGTCGTGACTTTCATTGATGATTACTCCAGGCATGCATGGGCATTTCCGCTTAAAGAAAAGTTAAAAGTTTTTTTGTGCTTTAAACAATTTTTGGCTATGGCTGAAAATGTCTCCAAATGTACTATGGGCACACTCCGTTCCGATCAAGGGGGGGAGTATATGTCTCATGAATTTAATGTATTTCTTGCTAGTCGTGGGATAAAACACCAATGTACAGTGCCTTATACACCTCATCAAAATGGTGTTGCTAAGAGCAAAAACAGCCACTTACGAAAATGGCACGATGTATGGTCAAAAGTCAAGCTTTGCCGCATTCTTTTTGGCTCGAGGCCATCATGTGTGCCACTTATGTACTAAACAGGTGTCCTACAAAAGCTTTGCAGTCTATTACTCCGTATGAAGCATGGCATGATAGAAAGCCTTCTATTGAGCACATGCGTGTTTTTGGTTGTTTGGCATATGCTTTGGTGCCACAAACACAACGCAGAAAATTGGATGATAAGGCTGTCAAATTTGTTTTTGTTGGTTATAGTGCTGAAAGCAAAGGTTACACATTGTATCATCTGCAAACAAAGCGTATTTTGGTTTTACATGATGTAGTGTTTGTGGAAGATTCTGTTCAGCCCTTGCTGTCATGTACTAGAGACAGTAATGTAAGCTCACATGACATTTATGACACTTTGTTGCCTCTTTTCAGTGGTGGAAATACGAATGTAGTTCCAATGAGGCAAATGTACAGCCTATGGGGGTTTTTGAAATGTTACAGATCAGCCTATTACTGGTGCAGATGTACATGATGTACTTGATAAGGAAAGGGCTGAAAATGAGTAGGCTAGAGGTATACCAAAATGGCTAGTGCATACATTGGGTGACAGTAATTTGGATGCACCTTTGTCTAGTCGTACTCGTTCAGGCTCTCGCCATGCATCTTATGCATCGGATTGTTATGCTTTGGCTGTGTCTAGCTTACATGATGTTGAGGAGCCTCTCTCTTTTGATGAAGCACAGAATTTAAAAAATTGGATGGCTGCCATGCAATCAAAATATGATGCACTTACAGAAAATGACACATGGACTTTATGTGATTTGCCTCCTGGCAAAAAGGCCATTGGTACGAAGTGGTTTTACAAGTTGAAACACAGGCCGGATGGTGAGATCAATCGCCATAAGGCTCGACTTGTTGCAAAGGGTTATGCACAACAAAAAGGCATAGGTTATGAAGAAAATTTTGCTCCCACTTGTCGTATGACTACTGTGCATTTTCTATGTGCATTGGCAGCTCATTTTGGTTGGTATGTACATCAATCAGACATTGTTACTGCTTTCTTGAATGGTGACTTATTTGAGGAAGTTTATGTAACGCAGCCTCGCGGTTTTGTCAAGAAAGGACAAGAGGACAAAGACTGCAAATGTAACAAGGCTTTGTACGGGTTGAAGCAATCTCCTTGTGCTTGGTATGAGAAAGCTGACACCCATTTGGTCAAACAAGGCTTTAATAATAGTCCAACAGAAAGCATATTGTATGTAAAGGGTGAGGGTGATGTACTTCTCATTATGGTTCTTTATGTAGATGATCGATGATTACTGGACCAAATAAGAGACATATTGCTGAATTTAAGGCTGATTTGAATGCTACTTTCAAGATGAAAGATTTGGGGTTGTTGCATCATTACTTGGGTATACAATTTAAGCATTGTGATGTTGGTATTGCCTTGTGTCAGAAAAATTACATAGAGACATTGCTATGTAAGTTTGGACTTGTAGATTGCAAATCTATTGCCACTCCCATGAAAACAAGTTTGAAATTGAGTCTTCATGACGTTGGTGATCCTGCTGATGTAACTCTTTACCAAACTGCTGTTGGATGCCTCATTTATGTATGCAACACGAGGCCCAATATTCAGTTTGCATTCTCACAGGTTTGCAGATTTATGGGTAGCCCAGGGTCTAAGCATTGGCAGTCTGTCAAGAGGATTTTTTGCTACCCTAGTGGCACTTTACATCTTGGCTTGTTTTATCCCAAGGGTGGATCATTGCCGCTAGACTTACATGCTTTTTTGGACTGAGATTGGGCTGGTTGTTTTTACATGCGAGTGCCCACAAGTGGTTTTTGTTTCATGTTTGGCAGTTCATGTATATCATGGTTGAGCAAGAAGCAACCTACTGTGGCCACTTCGAGTTGTGAGGCTGAGTACAGGGCAATCTTCACAGCTACGGTTGAGTGTGTATGGCTCAGACGCCTTATGGCTGATTTCGGTGTTGGACAGGAAACTGCCAACACTATCTACAATGACAGTCAAAGTGCATTGGCGGGTGTGAGGAACCCAGTTTTTCATGCTCGCACAAGGCACATTGAGGTGTATTATCACTATGTCAGGGAGAGGCTCTCAGCAGGAGAGATAAGCTTGGCTTATGTGCCAACACAGGACAACCTTGCAGATCTTTTCACAAAGGCATTGTCTAGTGAGAAGCTTGAAGCTTTCCGTAAAGCTTTGGCTTACTCCCCTTTGTGGATTGATCATGTCCTCTGGGCATGGCACTTCCCTTTACTCATGTGCTAGCTCTCGTTCACCGCATCACTCCAAGGGGGATTTGTTACCATTTACATGTGGTAGTGATGTGTGTGAACACACTAGGACCATCGGGGCATTTTTTCCCTCTTTAGGAGGTTTTTCCCCCCGTGCATTGTATAAACGCCCATCACTCTAGGGCTATCTATCTTTCCATTGCACACCAAGTAACACACTCTCTATTGTGTGCCTTGAGCTTCCTTCATCTTCTCCAAGCTGTGTGTGTTTCTCTGCAACCCTCATTTCAACATTGAAGGCCGTTATGAAGGTGTAAGCATCTTTGCAATTTTTACAAGCATCTGGCATGCAAGATGTGGTACTTCCTTCATCATGTTGATGACTCCTTTGAGCGTGTGAAGCATATACTTTTCTGAGGGGAGAAGGTTATTGCCTGGCTTGGTTATGACTGGGTGGTTGAGAACTGCTGGTCTCCTGCATTGACATGAATAAAAGCTATCCTAAGATCGAAGTGTGTTAATGGGACAATAGGTTGGGTTGATCCGGAGATGCTGTGGAGCATTTCTATAATAGGTTTCATTGGTTGGGCACTGATCAAACCATTTCCTTTGTTGCCAGGTTGAATGATTCTCAATGATTGTCTGTACCTGTATAGTAGTGATAGGAACATCCCTGTAATCTCCTTTGTGGTTGGGATTAAGGGCAGGTAGCATTTTTCTTTTTGCTAAGAAAGCCTCCTACCTCATTAGTGGGAGTGCAATCATTTCATGTCCGAGATTCTTTACCACTTCGTCAGGAGTTGTGGGATGTGTGTTAACCTCACTATCCTATCTTATTTCAGTTTTAGCGAGAACCACGATTAAATTGTCAATCCATGCGATGAAGCTTACTTGACTAGTGCATAGAGGCTATAAGAGATTGTCAATCTCTCGAAAAACAACAAACAGCTCGCATCTAACTCAAGCTACACTCAAGTGACTGAAATCACCAAAAGCCAATCGCTCATTGGCGAACAAATCACATCCGTTACAACATCAAATGACATCCAAACGTAATGAAACTTCTAGGACATGTTTATAAGACCTAAGCACACATGTTTATGGTCTCAAATCCCACTTTAGGTCAAGTGCCAAAATTACGATTATTAACAGCAGTGGATTTTTGACCTAGTCGTTTTCGACCCAAATTGCACCTAAATGCTTAGCAATGATGCCCCAATACCCTGCCTATGCTTAGTTTTTGATTTTGAAGTTTAAATTACTACTTATGATGAAATTAAGCCACGGGTAAGTGATGCCAAAAGCTACAAAATACTGTGATCTGTTTACGTCAATGTGTAGAGCTCTACCTGCGGTTGCAATGCAACAAACACAACTGCAATGTGACAACTGGGGAGAGAGTAGGAAGCGCGAGAAGGAGAAAAGTGAGCGCCGTTAGCTCACGCTATGTATTTCATTATCCAAAACTTTTCAAAAACTTACAAAAATTGGCTTTTATACCTTAGCCAAGGTTTTTGGTGGTCAAAACTAATAATTTGGGAGCTCTAACTAAAGATAGGTAATGACAGGTTGATGCAATCTGGAAGTTTGTAGCCTCGGCTCATCAATTACAAGGTTTTATCAAAAAATAGGAGTTACAATATTCCCAATTCATCAAAAATAATAAGTGTTTTTACAATATGTGCTTGTCAGGTCCTTACTCTTGGTACAAGACAGAAAGTAGGATCCTTTTGTAGGGCCGCAAGTGCTCTTGTGAACAGAATCAAATACCTTGGATTCTTGTTCAAGTAGCTCAGCCTCCACTTTGGGTGATCTTGATGTGCGTCTTCTACCTGCATGTATTTGTAAAGTGTCTCTTTGACTTGGAGCAACTCCACCTTTATCAAAGGTTAGGGCAATGATTGTTGGTGCCATTGCACATTGATTTGATTGGGAGTGAGCTGTGTAACGTTGAAAGAGTGAAGAACTCTCAGCTCCCAATCCATTGTTGCCTTCCATTGCTCATCTACCTCTTGTGTAATCTTTTCTTTCAGTGCATCTTCCTCAGTCTTTGAGAGCTGGACCATTGGCACTGTATCTGTTTTATGTGTACTTGAAATTCCTCCGTGCCACTTAGCTCTTCTGCTAGTTGTGTCTCCATCTCAACAAATGAAACTGAGGGGATCTCTATTTGTGGCTGCTCTGAAGTTCCTGCCTCTTCTTGTGTTTCTGGCCGTCCCTCTCTCAACAATTGGTTCACTCTTTTAAGCCCATCTATTTCTTTTAGCAGCTTGTCTTCTCTTTGCACCCGCATTAAAGCCAGGTCTCTGCACTGAGACTGCTCCAGTTTAAGCTCGAGCTTGAGGTCCTTGTTATTTTTCTCTAATGCTTTGTAGACCTCGTCTATTCCTTTGATCGAAGCCACTGCAGGATTTTCTCGTATTTGCCGCAAGAAAATTGCCTGATCATTTATTCTCTACTCTGAGTATTGTAGGGAGGCATTTGCTACATCTAACTGTACTTGCATTTTCTGAGATGATAGGGTTGTTATTAGAAGTTTGTTGGTAACTTCTGTCAGCTATTCATCTTTTGCTTTGCAAGCATCTGACAACTTCGTAAGTAGTTTATCAAGATCCTCCCTCTTTCTGCTGTTTATCCCGTGCTAGCTATTAGGTTTCAAGCCCGAGTTCATTGGCATCATCCTGTGGGAACATCTTCCAAGGTATGCACTTAAGAGAAGCAGTTTGCATAGCACATATTTTGTTATATATATGTAAGGCTTCTTTTGAATTAATACAAGCAAAATAAAATAGCATGCTTTTTGTTTCTTGGTGTCAGATTCTCTCTGCTCTCTCTCGCCCCCTATCTCGTTCATCTCTTATGCACCTTCTCTCTCTCGCCATGGCCTGCCCAAGGTGGAACCCACCATAGCCTTGCCACAACAACTGGTATCAGAGCCCAGGAGGGCATTGACGCTAGCTGTTAGGTTTCAAGCCCGAGTTCATTGGCATCATCGTGTGGGAACATCTTCCAAGGTATGCAGTTAAGAGAAGCACTTTGCATAGCACATCTTTTGTTATATATATATGTAAGGCTTCTTTTGAATTAATACAAGCAAAATAGAATAGCGTGCTTTTTGTTTCTTGGTGTCGGATTCTCTCTGCTCTCTCTCTCTCTCCCCATCTTGTTCATCTCTTATGCACCTTCTCTCTTTCTCTCTCTCTCTCTCTCTCTCTCTCTCTCTCTCTCTCTCTCTCTCTCTCTCTCTCTCTCTCTCTCTCTCTCTCTCTCTCTCTCTCTCTCTCTCTCTCTCTCTCTCTCTCTCTCGCCATGGCCTGCCCAAGGTGGCACCCACCATAGCCTCACCACCTAACACCTGGTATAAGAGCCCAGGAGGGCGTTGATGTTGCCAAAGCCCACGCGGTTCAAGGAAGCCGATCAGCCCAAGGTCTACAAAACGCTTGGTGCAACAAACAAAGCACAACCTAGTTTCCTTCTCTACAAGCTCGGTATCAATTAATCAACCCTCATGCAAGTGAAGCCCGCATGGGAAGTAACCCCTGCAGAGAGGAGTGAGGAGTCATCTCCCTGCTCGGACTCTACCACAGTAGGCATCAACCAGGCCTTCCAAACAAATCATGGCAAACAAGTCGAGCCCAATTTGTGCCCTACTTGCCGTTGTGAACCAGCACGACAAGGCGTCGTTTCCTCTGCGTTGCATGCGACATGATTGTCATTTTTTGTTAAAGGTTCATACACAAAAGGCTTTGACCAATTCATTTTTACCCTCGACCAATGAGAAAGAGCTCTTTTACACCCACGTCGGATTCTCTCTGCTCTCTCTCTCTCTCTCTCTCTCTCTCTCTCTCTCTCTCTCTCTCGCCATGGCCTGCCCAAGGTGGCACCCACCATAGCCTCGCCACCTAACACCTGGTATCAGAACTCAGGAGGGCGTTGATGTTGCCAAAGCCCACGCGGTTCAAGGAAGCCGATCACCCCAAGGTCTACAAAACGCTTGGTGCAACAAACAAAGCACAACCTAGTTTCCTTCTCTACAAGCTCGGTATCAATTAATCAACCCTCATGCAAGTGAAGCCCGCATGGGAAGTAACCCCTGCAGAGAGGAGTGAGGAGTCGTCTCCCTGCTCGGACTCTACCACAGTAGGCATCAACCAGGCCTTCCAAACAGATCATGGCAAACAAGTCGAGCCCAATTTGTGTCCTACTTGCCGTTGTGAACTAGCACGACAAGGCGTCGTTTCCTCTGCATTGCGTGCGACATGATTGTCATTTTTTGTTAAAGGTTCATACACAAAAGGCTTTGACCAATTCATTTTTACCCTCGACCAATGAGAAAGAGCTCTTTCACACCCACGTTATTCATCAGCATCGGCAGGTCTTGATGAAGAACCTCTTTTACACACAAAACTATACTCTTTCATGATTGTGAGTTTGTCAAAAAACATCTGTGTCGAAAGCTTTTTTCAAAATTCTGCTTTCAACAAAATTATTTGATTATTGAGAATTTGACGCGGCATATTGGACGTATTGGTTTTCTTTTGGCCTTCATCAATTTCAACATCTCCTTTGAGGAAAAACTATCTACAACTGCAATAATCATGTCAAAGCTCGATAAATTAAATGGATTTGGTCTTCATGCACGACATATGCATATCAAGGGCTACTTGATGCAGAGAAATTTATGGAATACTATCAGATCATTTTTAAAGAAGATATTCGAATCTTCCAGTCAGAAGAACCCAATCAATAAACATATGCAAATCGATTTGAGGTATTTTCTACCAATTGAAGCCAATGAAGACCCTTCCAATCATTTGCTTCAAGCACCCGGTAAATCAACAAATGCTACACATGAAGATCTGCTTCGAGATTGCAGTACAAATTTTCACAAATTATTTTACCAGTTCAGTGTGATAGTTCTGTTCAAAGTTTATCTTTTGTCAACAAAATCAATCAAAGCCTTGTTTTCTCTCATAATATGTCGGATACTGCCATGATCAAAATTTGTACGGGTTAGACACTTCCACACATGCAAAGTGGTAATACCGCCCAAAAATACCAGTCTTTGTTCTCAACCCATTTTTGTTGCACTTCTCATGAGGTTATTGGGTACACCTTCAACCCAAGGTTTGGTAGTGAACCAAAAACTCCATTTATTGGTAGCTAGTTTTTCAACCTACACCCTATGTGTTAAGGGGGGGGGGGGGGGGGGTATTATCATAGCACCAGGTTATGGATACACTAGAAATCCTTGGTCATTGGAGAACCTATAACTCATGGTTGATGAGTACACCAAAAACTTGAGGTATCATGAGCATGGTCTGTCTAGTTTGGGCTTGAGAGGGAGATTGTTAGGTTTCAAGCCCGAGTTCATTGGCATCATCCTGTGGGAACATCTTCCAAGGTATGCAGTTAAGAGAAGCAGTTTGCATAGCACATCTTTTGTTATATATATGTAAGGCTTCTTTTCAATTAATACAAGCAAAATAGAATAGCGTGCTTTTTCTTTCTTGGTGTCGGATTCTCTCTAGTGTCTCTCTCTTCCCATCTCGTTCATCTCTCTCTCTCTCTCTCTCTCTCTCTCTCTCTCTCTCTCTCTCTCTCTCTCTCTCTCTCTCTCTCTCTCTCTCTCTCTCTCTCTCTCTCTCTCTCTCTCTCGCAATGGCCTGCCCAAGGTGGCACCCACCATAGCCTCGCCACCTAACACTAGGTGATGTTGTTCAGCTTCAGTTTTCAATTCTTGCACTTGCCTTTGTAGATCAGTGATGACGTTTAATCTGTCGTCTAGCTCCCCTTGGAGTGGTCAATCACCATCTCTAATTCTTTGGCCTTTGTGATACGGCTAAGTGATGCTGTTCGGAGTCTTTCCGTCATGTCCTACATTTGCTTGGCATACTCGTTGACTTGCAGGATCACTTCATTGTTTGATTGCCAATCCTCGTTCTTGGCTAGCTGCCTAGATGTTTCTGCAGTCTCTTGTGTATCTTTTGGCTGTGTCATGCTGGCTCGTTGTTGTTGTTCTTGAGGCTGTGGCTGATCATCTCCCGATTTGTCATCCTGAGGCTTCGTGGATGCCTCGGCCTTTTCTTGCTGTGTTGAGGTAGAAGGTGTTTCCTCAGACTCCTTTTCTCTTGTTTGCTCAAACTTTATGTTGTCCTCTGGTGCAGGACTCGCTGCCCTTTTTGGCTCTTTGTCTTGCTCTTTTTGCTGCTCTTGTGTAGATCCAGTTGCCTGCAGTGCAGATTCAACTGCTTCTCTTTGTTCAGGCTCTGTCTCCTTTGTGGGCTCATGTTCTGTGGATTTACTTGCTGGTGAAGGTGGTGGGCTCGGCATGGGGTGATCATGCTATTCGGAAGCAGGTGAAGAAGGTCGGGGAGACACATCACTTTGATCATGCTATGCTTCTCCTTGTTCCGTTGCTTCCTCTGCTTTGCTACCTCTTTAGCTTTTCGTTCCACTTCTTGGGCTTCTCTCAGCTTCAAAGCTTTTGCTTCTGCCTGTTTCTTGGTATGATGCTTTGTTCTTGGTCCTTTCACTTCAATCGGTACCCACTTTCCCGGGTCCTTACCTTGTGCTTGGTGGCTGCATTCATAGGATTGCTTTTCTCTTTCAAACCTTGCTTGTTTTTGTTGCGGCTCCTCTTGATGTTCTGCCATGGCTTTTCTTTTCATCTCTTCCCTTCGTGCTCTTTTTTCCTCGTTATCTGAGCTTTCACTGCTATGTCGTTCTGGCCAGCTCTCAGTAGACTCTTCATCAGACTTGTATGTCCTCTTGGTAGGTCTTGTGGCTCAAGGGGAAGGTTGTGCTGACACTATCCAAGTGTTCTGATCTGGGGCAGGGCGGCAAGTTGTCGGCCATGCCGATAGCATGGTAGGCAATTCTGGTCAGAACCTCTGGTGCTCCTAGATATGTTACTTTTTCTTCTTTCTTTGTCCCCTTCAATGTGGACAACACATACTGTGCATGGTCAATTGGTTGCCTGGTTGTTGATTTGAGAACTTGTGTAAAGGTTGTGGCAACCGCATGATTGGGTGTCGTATACCTTGGCGGTCTCTTGGATAGGAAGTGAAAGTGCTGATGATACAACTTGCAGGCTTTTCTACCTGTTTTTGGATGAGGTCGGCAAATGTAGCAGCGATGGTTTCCTTGGTGAAAGTTCCTGCCGTCTTTTTATCTATTGCCATTGTCATTCCTTCTGTTGGCAGTCTTAGAGCTTCTACCACTATCTCTTTTGTTATCACCACCTTGACTTTGTCCCCCTGCTGGTCAGAGATTTGGGCAATTCCATCTTCGTTGATCGTGGACAATTGATCGTGGACAAGAGCTCATAAACTTTTTGGAAGTCCACTCCACATGGCTCTTGTTTGTATAAATCTCTGAGTCCCAGCCTTTGGTTGGCTTCTTTGGTTTTAGGCTTTGCGCGAAGACATCATATACTTCCTTTGGTAGAAGTTGTAGTTCTACCTGATGTCCTTCCTCGCTCTTGAATCTGCTTGTGAACATTGTTGTGTTGTTCTCTTCCAATTGTTCTCTTGACAGATAAGTAGCTTTGACAATTTTGACTGAACTGGGGTCCAATTGATATGGTGGTAGCTCTTGCAGCTTCTCCTTTTGTGAGAGCTTCTTTTTGGCTTTCTCTGCGGCTTGCATGGCTCCTGTTAAGTGAATAGAGTGTCAAAATTAGCAAATTTGGTAGATTTTTCTCTGAAATGTCCTCCAATTTGAAATGGTAACATATTTGGTCCAATTTGCTTCAAATCAATTTTCGAACATACATAGATGCATAAAAACATGTAAAGATCAAATTCATGAAGTCAAAACAAAAATTTGTAACAAAAGTAAATAATCGTGATTATTTACAGCTGAGTAATTTTTTTCAACTTTTTGCAAATTTGACATTATAGGCTTGAAGTATATACCAAATAGATACTCTGAGTGAAATATGGGCTCATTTGGATGCACAGAGTGAAAATGGTGCCAGATTTAGGCTTTAAGTCTCTAAAACAGTAGAGGTAAAGAGATTTTGGGATTTTGACCTCCAAATTTGTTCAAACTTGGCTATTGGGCTAAGGACATCATATACTTTTGATCTATGATGGCAAAGTTGAAAATTTCCTTCATCTTGACCAAAAAGCAAATAATCTCAATTATTAACTTTTCTACCAAAATGAATATTTTTTGGTACAACTTGGTTCTAGGCATGGTGTAGACCCTGTGTATGTGATATGAGTTGATTTGGATCAAAAAGGTGGCTCATAACTCAAAAATTGGCTTGCAAGGACTTCTTTGCGTTTTTTGGCAATTTCTCAAGTTATAGTTGATCATTTTGGCTCATACTTGATTTTTGGCATGTAATAGGTGTGGACAAGTGATAGGTGAGGTGATGATACAATTTTCAAGCCAAAATAGTGCAAAAGTAAATAATCACAATTATTTATAGCAGTCAACATTTTCTTGCAAAACTTGGAAATTTTGACTTAAACACATTCTATACACCTAAAACAAATCTTAAATTGAATTTGGTAAAGTTTGGTCTTGCTGGCATCACTTTGTGCTTTGTCGACTTTGAAATCATCGATTTTTGTGACTACATGGTCTGTAGAGTTGGTTAGTCACTTTTGAGGCTGTGGACTTGTCCGCAATATAGTCGTAAAGTAACTCATCCAATTTTGGCCCATTTGGAGTCAGAAAATTGCCCATTTGGAGTCAATTTGACCTTGTATGTCGATTTTGATGCTTTGTAGCTTTCAAGCCGTTTTTTACTTTTCGAGGGCTTTGCTTGATTGATTTTATGGAAACCAATCATATACATTGTGTATAGACCTCGTATGCAAGCTGTCTGTGGAATCAGAATTCAATTCAGGCATCTGTCAAAAATCTAGCTTTTCTACTTGGGACCCCCTCGACCCTTGCCGAATGGTCAATTGGTGATATAGAAGTGTTCTATTATGTTGGGGCATGCTACAGTTCAAATCTCATCCGATTTGGTTGAGTTGAGAGGCCGCTATGGTCGATTTTTGGTCGTAGGTTTTTGTGCACTGCATTGATGAGTAAAGAACTTACCCCTCATGTCTCGTGTGGATGACATTGAAAACAGGTGACTGTGGACTCCAGAACATACGTGTGAAGAGGGTTGAAAGCTCTCTCTCCAAAGGCAACAAGTGGAAATGAGGTGATTTTAGCCTACCTTGGATATCTATACCCGGACTTCCCGAATCGTTTTTCCCCAGATTCCCCTGTTTCTCCTACTAGGCCATGAATCTATGTTAGACTCAAAAATTTTCCCAATCGGATTACTGGAGCTCATTCTGCAAGAATTCTGCAAAAGTAGGTCTGGCCGCCTAATTTAGGCTTCCCACTTCTATCTTTCGATTTCATTAAAATTTTTTGTGCTTGTCTCCCTTGTCTTTCTGATCACCTGAGCTCCTTTGCTATTTATTATTAATTTTTGACATGTTTATTAGAAAAATAATAAAAAAATAACAAAATATGCTAAAAAAGCAAAGTAAAACTCCAATAATTAAGAAAATCCATTGAAAAACACTGCTTTATTGTTTTTTGTTGGATTTCTCCATTTTTAAGTCTCAATATCAAGAAAAAGGATAAAAAATTAACAAAAAAGGACTATTTTTTGATGATTTTCTGATAATATATACACTATTTACACTCATCAGGGAGATATTATCAGTTAAATTTCCCTTGTTGATGAATTATAAGGGCATTATTATGTAATTTTGTAAAAAAAATCACACGTTAACATCAAACTTTTTCCTCCCTCTTCAAACATTGCCCTTAGTTATTTAGTGCCCTTCCACCCCTCTTAGATGGCGTACTCCGGGACGACTGTGTGCATGGGTTGAACAATCGTGTCTATACATAGCCTTGGTTGGCTCTACCATGCTTTGAAGATCAATGCAATTCAAACCATGATGCTATTAAGTATGGAGCCTGTTGCCCCTTGTAATTTTTGTGGTAAAAACGCACATTTGTAAGGCCCCCATTATGAGGAGAAGCCATTGTGCGTGAAGGAAAATCACTCGCCGGTAATAAAAATTTTCACGGGCCTCGGGGGCGAAAGCCATCGAGACTTTTTTTTTCCTTCGCCGGAAGATTCCTTTTCGTCGGAAAATTATGGCCGGACGGCGGCCGAAAAGTGGTCGGAAAACGATCGGTCGGTTGGTCGGTTGGCCAGTGGCTGGTAGTCAATGGCCGGTGGTCGGAAGTCAATGGCCGGTGGCTGGTGGCCGAATTTAATGGCCGGTGGTCAAATTCAAAAGCGGATTTGTTTTCTCAAGGGCGGCCACACATGGGCGGATTGGAGGGTCCGATTTGGACTTATCTACACAAGGGCGGCTACACATGGCTGCCTCTCATGAGAGAGGGCAGCCCTTTTGGCCTATAAAAGGAGGCCATTTCTACACACATTAGCTAGTGTGAAGTTGATGCAACAAGGTGGGTGTGAGGTGGTGCGAGTGAAGCAAGGCAGGAGCTCTATTAAGGGTATAATCCCTTTGTAAACTACTTCAGATTTTGAAGTACTAAAGCCATTGAGTGGCTGCTTTCCCGTGGACGTAGCCCACATTGGGTGAACCACGTATATCATGTGTACTCTCTCTTTATCTCTCTCTACTCTATAATCTCTTGTGCGTGAAATCTATCTCTCTCCATTAAGTAATCTACTCAAATATCTATTTAGCTATGTCATATTTCCTAACAACTGGTATCAGAGCAAGGTTTGCTCGTAGCTAAGTTATCTTAAGGAAAGGATTCCATGAATTGAGTGGGAGTTATGGCGGAGGAAGGGAAGCTCAAGATTGATAAGTTCAATGGCAAACAAACATTGAAAGATGCAGATTGAAGACTATCTCTACCAGAAGGACCTCTATTTGCCACTAGGCGGTCTTGCGAAGAAGCCCGCAACAATGGCAGATGAAGCATGGATTTTCCTTGATCGAAAGGCGCTGGGAACAATCCGATTAAGCTTGGCATCAACGGTGGCCTTCAATGTTTTGGAGATGAAGACCACGGAGGACTTGATGAAGTCACTTGATGACTTCTACGAGAAACCATCGGCATCCAATAAGGTATTTCTTATGAAGTGCTTGTTCAATCTAAAGATGGCAGAGAATGGTTCAGCTGTAGAACACCTAAATGACTTTAACACAAATATAAGTCAACTTCAATCGGTGAAAATCAATTTCGATGATGAAGTGCAAGCTCTCCTTATACTATCATCTCTACTGGATAGTTGGGACAGCCTTGTGATGGCTGTAAGTAATTCTATTTCTGGCACACATACTCTTAAGTTTGATGATGTTGTGGGTGTTCCCCTAAGTGAGGAAATACGAAAGGGAAGCACAGGAGAATCATCAAGTGCTGCACTGTCAGTGGAAAGAAGAGGAAGGCCTAAGGAGAGGTTCAAAAACCAAAAGGGTCATGATCGCTCAAGACGGAGCAAGTCACGCACAAAGTCAATTCTTGAATGTTGGAACTGCGGCAAGAAGGGCCACGTTAAGAAGGATTGCTGGTCCAAGAAGAAGAAGGAGACCGAGTCTCAAGACAACAAGCCAACATCGGAGGCCAATGTGGCATGTAAAGTAGAGTAAGATTCTAATTCTCTCATTAGACAATGTGTCTAATTCTTGGATAGTAGATTCCAGGGCTTCATTCCATGTGACACCACACATGCAACATTTCCAAGATTACACCAAAGATAATTTTGGGTATGTATACTTGGGAGATGATGAAGCTTGTGAGATTGTCGGCAAAGGTACAATTTCTGTCAAAACTACTAACGGAAATGAATGGAAGCTTAAAGATGTTAGGCATATTCCTTCTCTTCAGAAAAATTTGATCTCTACAGGACAATTGGACGATGAAGGTCACAACATTGCATTCGGAAACAAACGGTGGAAGATCTCAAAGGGATCTTTGGTGGTTTCCAAGGGAGAAAAGGTCGGTACACTTTACTTGTGTACTATGAGCACTCAACCTTTAGCTTGTGCAACAACTACAGAAGTTGACAGTGCGGTGTGGCACTATCGGCTTGGGCATATGAGTGCCAAAGGAATGCAAATCCTTCAAACAAAGAAGCTTCTACCAGGTTTGAAAGAAGTGAACCTAGAGTTCTGTGAAGATTGTGTTTATGGTAAACAAAACAGGGTAAAATATCAAAAATCAAAAAATGAAAGAAAAAAAAAAAACTTGAGTTGGTTCATTCTGATATTTGGGGTCCTGCAAGTACACCATCACTTGGTGGCTCATTGTACTATGTAACATTCATAGACGATGCGACTAGAAAAACATGGGTTTATGTCATGAAGAATCGGTCCGATGTATTTTCCATATTTCAAAGGTGGAAAGCCTTTGTGGAGAATGAAACAGGTACGAAGGTTAAGTGCCTCAGATCCGACAATGGAGGCGAATATTGCAGCCAAGATTTTGAAAGCTTTTGTGCTAGCAATGGCATTCGGAGGCAAAGGACAACCCCAAGGACACCTCAACAAAATGGGATTTCGAAAAGGATGAACAAGATAATCATGGAGCGAGCACGAAGCATGCGGCTACATGCAGGCCTATCGCTTGATTTTTGGGCGGAAGCTGTAAGTACGTCTGTGTATTTAATCAACCGGTCACCCTCAACGGCATTGGATGGGGGAGTTCCAGAAGAGACATGGACAGGTAAACCGGTGAATTATGCATTTCTCAAAGTGTTTGGGTGTGAGGCTTTCATGCACATAGATAGAAGCCTAAGATCAACGCTAGATGCAAAGTCCAAAAAGTGTTCCTTCATTGGCTATGGAGAAGGTGACTTTGGGTATCGCCTATGGAATCCTGAAGATGGTAAAATCTTAAGGAGTAGGGATGTAATTTTTAACGAACAAAATATGTACACAGATTACTCGGAAAGAAAAACAAAAGAAACAGGTGATGAGTACATGGAGCTTGAGGACGGTGAAGACTCAAGGACTGCAAACGATGACAATGTGCAACAACGTCGACCAAATGAGGAGCCTCAACCTATTCCCCGAAGATCTACAAGAGAAAGTAGACCTCCAGAAAGGTTTGTTCCTTCCTTCAACCATCTCTTGGAGAGCCGGAATCATACAAAGAAGCTATGCAACACGAATCCAACCAAAGAAGAATGGACGAAGAGCATGCAAGTGGAAATGGACTCACTACATTACAACCAAACATGGAAGTTGGTTGAGTTGCCTAAAGGTAAGCGAGAACTTCAAAACAAATGGGTGTACAAGTTGAAGGAAGAAGAAGGTGGGAAGAAAAGGTACAAGTCTAGGCTTGTGGTAAAAGGGTTTTTCAAAAGAAAGGTATTGACTTCAATGAAATATTTTCTCCTGTTGTAAAAATGAACTCAATTAGGCTTGTCTGAAGCCTTGTGGCTACTCATGATCTAAATCTTGAGCAAATGGATGTAAATACAACATTCGTTCACGGTGACTTAGAGAAGGAAATTTACATGCTTCAACCAAAGGGGTATGAAGTAAAAGGTAAGGAGAAAATGGTTTGCAGATTAAAGAAAAGCTTGTATGGATTAAAGCAAGCATCAAGAAAATGGTACTTGAAGTTCGATCGATGGATGTTAGATCATGGATTCAGAAGATGCAACTCAGATCATTGCATCTACACAAAAGAATTTGGGAGATGGGAAGTTCATCATCCTAATGTTGTATGTTGATGACATGCTGATTGCAAGTGCTAACATGCAGGACATCAAAGACCTAAAAGAGGAGTTGTCTAAATCTTTTTCAATGAAAGATTTAGGTACTGCAAAGAGGATACTTGGTATGAAAATATCAAGGGACAGAACGAAGAAGAGAATAAAGCTATTTAAAGAGGATTACATCAAGCAGGTACTAGAAAGGTTTGCAATGCAAAATGTAAAATCAGTTTCTACACCTTTGGCTGGTCTCTTTAAACTAACCAAGGATATGTGTCCAAAGACACAAGAGGAGATAGCCTATATGTCTAAAGTTCCATATGCTGCAACGGTTGGTTCTGTAATGTATGCTATGGTCTGGACAAGGCCATATATTGCACATGTAGTGGGAGTTGTGAGTAGGTTCATAGACAACCCAAGTAAAGAACACTGGCAAGATGTGAAGTGGATAGTTAGGTATCTAAAAGGGACAACAACAAATGCTTTGTATTTTGTAGGAACTGATATTTTTATTGAAGGATATGCTGATGCAGATATGGCAGATGACAAAGATACTCGAAGGAGCACTACCAGCTATGTCTTCATGGTTGGAGGCACAACAATAAGCTGGGCTTCAAAGCTGCAGAAAGTGGTCTCACTTTCTACCACGGAAAAGCAGAGTATATAGCAATGACAGAGGCAAGCAAAGAAAATTTATGGCTTCACAGATTCTTAGAAGAGCTTGGATTCAAACAAGACAATTGTGTCTTGTACAGTGATAGCCAAAGCACTATCCATCTTGCGAACAACTCAGCCTTTCATTCAAGGACAAAGAACATTGAGGTGAGATATCACTTCATACGCACTCTTTTGGAAGAGGGACAACTAAAGCTAGGAAAGGTGCATACAAGTGAAAATCTTGCAGACATGTTTACAAAGGTGGTCAACAAGGAGAAGTTGAGTTTTTTTTCATCTTCAATCGGCATTCAAGGATAAGAAGCCAGGATGGAAAGCAGTCACAGGTTTGGTTTGGAGATCAGTCTCCAAGTGGGAGATTGTTAAGTACGGAGCCTGATTTACCCCTTGTAATTTTTTGTGGTAAAAATGATTTGTAAGGCCCCCATTATGAGGAGAAGCCATCGTGCGTGAAGGAAAATCACTCACCGGGAATAAGAATTTTCACGGCGGCCAAAATTCAGGGGCAACTTTAGGGGCCTCGGGGGCGGAAGCCGTCGATACTTTTTTTTCCTTCGTCGGAATATTCCTTTTCGTCGGTGGTGCAACCAAAGTTGGTCCAAGCTAGGAGATGGTCTATGCCAGGCAGAGGCAACAGAGATGAGTGCAGTGTAGAAGGCTAGGGCAGGTACCAAAGCCCTAGGCAACCCAAGGATAGCGGAGGTTTATGCTCAAAGCGATTTTTTAGGCCAAAGTTGTGCTGCAAAGAGCCAAGCAGGTTGGTGGCCTTCTGTGCCCAAGATGTGGGTTTTATGTGCTAGAATGGGTCTTTAGTGTGCTCTAGAAGCTGGTCCAGACGGCTTGTCAAATGGAGCCCTGGTGCTCAAGATATTACGGTTTAAAGAAAAAGTGTGTAGCAGATCCCCGACGGACAGGGTAGCTGGGGACAGGTGGCCCGAACAGATGTCAGTGCATACATGTGTAGTGTTCGAGTTGTGGAGCATGCCTGTCTTCTCGGATTGCCAATCAGAGCTCTGGATAGGAAGTTATGGCCATCAGTAGTTTTTACGGGGGTCAGTTATGGGCCAAGTCGACCGCATGGGGAATCGTGCCATCTAGCACTTCTTGAGCCTCGACAGGATTCTAGAGAGTAGCATGCATCATGTGGAGCAAGCAAAAATTGACGGCACGTGATTCTGAGCCTCTAGCGCGGAGTTATAGTTTGATGGAATCTGGAACAGTTACCCGAGGGCCGATCACAGATGTTCTTTCCGTTTTTCGATGACTGTAGTTTGCAGTTTGAGGAGAGTCAAACGGCGACAAAGGCCGGGAAGGTTCAAAGCATGCAAGAAGATCCTCTCACTGGGCTTGATGGACTGTGCATCGAGCATATGAGCGAGTAAATGTTGCAGGTTAAAAGGGACACCATGGGGAAATTCTTAAGAGAGTTTTTTGAGTACTCAAAGGAGGTCATCGACTATAGCTGATGGTCGAATGCCACGTGGCGGACGGGTTTTCCCCACATGCGTTGCTTGTGTGCAGATACGCAAGGTATAAGGCCAAGAAGGGGTGCCAGTTGATGGTATCAAAGGGAATGGGAGCTCTTGATGGCGTGGCTATGGCGACGGGCGCTGTAGGCGGCCGCTAGCGCTGCGTGGGCTGTCGGTGGCGTTTTGCTGTGGTTTTGGGCGAGGAGCCTGGCGGAGGCGCCATGCACCGGTGGCGCGCTGGCGGCATTGTTTGATGACGTAGCAAGCCCGGCTAAAGGGTGGTCTCGCGGCCCCGAAATTTTGAGGAAGGGAAGAGGTGCAATAGCGACATCGCTATTGCCCTCCCCCCCCATGTAAGAGGAAGCTCCCACAGCAGGGTAGAGAGCATGAAGAGAGAGAGGTCCCGAGGATGGCCGAGAGTTGAGGTGGAAAGGTGAAGGGCAGTGCAATAGAAAGAGAGAGAGAACGATCCAAGGCCGAGGCCAAAGTGAAGGCCCAGTGGACCAAAGAGCAAAAAGGAGCCAAGAAGGAGTTAGAGAGAGAGAGAGAGTCAAAGTCAAGCATATAGGGCAGTATAAGGTTGAGCTCCAAAGGGGTAAAAATGAAAGTGAAAAAATAAAAAAATGAGAAAAGCCAAGGGGCAATAGCGACATTGCTAATGCCCCCCCCAAGTGCAAAGAGTGAAGAAGAGAGAGATAGAGCAAGGTGGTGCCCCCTTTCCCAAAAAATACCAAAAATGGGTGCCATATGGACCAATTAAAGTGCAATTTCCCAAATTGAACCCCCCACCCTATAAAAGTAAAAAATTGATCAAATTAGAGGCTTCTTCTTAGCCTTTTTCTTGGCTTTTGGAGCCTGTTTGAAGCCTGCAAAGGGGAGCTTTTGGACAGAGGAGTGTGCCTGCCAAGCCCTTTGCATTTTCCTTGTGTAGATGGCCATGGTGGTGACAGTGTGAGTCTGTATAAGTGTTTGGTGGAGTGCAATCGAGCCGTTGTTGCCTCCCTTGCCGTTGTTTCCCCTTCCCCCCTTCTCTTTCTCCTGCTTTCATGTTTCTCCTCGGTGCCGACTGTGTGGAAGTGTGTGTCCCCCCTGGACTGATGGTGTTTTGAGTGAGAGAGTGAGATTGAGTGGCTGTGAGCTTGTGTAAGGGTGGAGACAGGCAGTGGTAGTAGGTGTGCCTTATGTGGTGGATTTGTGGAGTGTGTGAATAGTGGGAAGTCAAGCAGGTGTTTTTCGAGAGGATAGGGGTGCTGTGAATACCCTGAGCTATAGAGAGGCCCTTTTGTTTGTGCTGGGCATGTTCCCCCATTCCCCCTCTCCACCAAAATATTATGGCCGGACGACGGCCGAATAGTGGTCGGAAAACGGCCGGTCGGTTGGCCGGTAGTCAATGGCTGGTGGCCGGTGGTCAGAAGTCAATGGCCGGTGGGGCCGGTGGTCGAATTCAAAAGCGGACTTGTCTTCTCAAGGGCGGCCACACATGGGCGGATTGGAGGGTACGATTTGGACTTATCTACACAAGGGCGGCTACACATGGCTGCCTCTCATGAGAGAGGGCAGCCCTTTTGGCCTATAAAAGGAGGCCATTTCTACACACATTAGCTAGTGTGAAGTTGATGCAACAAGGTGGGTGTGAGGTGGTGAGAATGAAGCAAGGTAGGAGCTCTATTAAGTGTATAATCCCTTTGTAAACTACTTCAGATTTTGAAGTACTAAAGCCATTGAGTGGCTGCTTTCCCGTGGACGTAGCTCACATTGGGTGAACCACATATATCATGTGTACTCTCTCTTTCTCTCTCTCTCTCTCTCTCTCTCTCTCTCTCTCTCTCTCTCTCTATTCTATAATCCCTTTGTAAACTACTTCAAATTTTGAAGTACTAAAGCCATTGAGTGGCTGCTTTCCCGTGGACGTAGCTCACATTGGGTGAACCACGTATATCATGTGTACTCTCTCTTTCTCTCTCTCTACTCTATAATCTCTTGTGTGTGAAATCTATCTCTCTCCATTAAGTAATCCACTCAAATATCTATTTAGCTACGTCATATTTCCTAACAAATGCTGTGCAAGAGTTGGGTCTTGAGTAATTAACTCAAGGATTTCTGATGTCGAGGCTTTCTGATGCTGTGTTTCAAAGAGCAAATCTTGTAGCTTGTGTGCTCTTTGCTTGATTGTACCATCAGGATGCTTTAGTACGCTAATTTCCTGAGCTGTTAGTAGCACTTTTGACTGTTGTCGAGATTTTACCCGCCATTGATATCTTGGTTTGATTGGTGTGGTTGAATGTTCTGAGGCTTAACTCTCCATTGCTTGATTGATTTTGCAGTTTGCAGAGAAGATAAGTGCTCTTTTTTCTTCAAAACCCATTTCATGTTAGGTTCCTTCCTCGGAGATGATCGTCTCTGTGTTTTGATCTTTGGAACCGTCTTTGATATTGTCTATGATGTTTTGGGCACCCAGATTTGAATCGGCCTGTCCTTAAGCTGTGCTTTTGATACCTAAATTTGCATGACTCCTTGCATGCTACTTGTAGCATTTGCTTGTTGATAGGATAGAGAAGATTGATTGCTTCATGGTTTGCTCTGCTGGTAACTTCCTTTCCATTCCTCCTTGCTTGGTGCAATTGGAACAATGAGTTGTCGACCTTTAGGTGATAGCTTGAGATGATTCGTATCCCAATCTGGTACTGCCTTGTATGTCTGCATCCATGAGATTCCAAGAATCATCATCTCATTCATGTAATCATCTGGTAAGCATACAAACTGATGAGGACGTGAACATCCATGTACTATCATGTTCAAGTTGACTACTCCCAATGTTGGTGTTGGGTTCTTGTTGCATCCTTTGATAGTCGCTATTCCTGCTGTCAATGACTGACTTGTTGCTTTCTTGTACGTGGAATAACTGACTGCATTCACTCTAGCTCCTGTGTCGACCAATGCATTTGTGCTATGGTTGTTGAGTTGTACTTTGATGAGAAGGTCCATTCCATCTAACCATTCATCATCTGTTAACACTGCATCTTTAGGCAATTCCCATTGTCGATAATCTATTTCCAAAGTGTTGATGTAAATAGGTGTTTCTTGATTCTTGAGAGTAGCTTTCCTTTTGAGTACCTGAAAAAAGCTTCCTCTTGGGCTTCATCAATAACCTACTGTGGTCATATCTTGTGAATACATACTCATAGAAGAATGCAGCAGTGGTTCTAGCATCATTCTTTTGAGTTGCCTTAGCCTCGGCCCATGTGGGATGCATGTCTAACCTCACCATCCTATCTTATTGCAGTATTAGCGAGAACCACGATTAAATTGTCAATCCATAGGATGAAGCTGACTCGACTAGTGCATAGAGGCTACAAGAGGGTGTCAATCTCTCAGAGAAAAACTAAAAACTCGCATCTAACTCAAGCTACACTCAAGTGACTGAAATCACCAAAAGCCAATCGCTCATCGGCAAAAAATCACATATGTTACAGCATCAAATGACATACAAACGTAACGAAACTTCTAGGACATGTTTATAAGACCTAAGCACACATGCTTATGGTCTTAAACCCCACTTTAGGTCAAGTTCCAAAATTGCGATTATTAACAGCAGTGGATTTTTGACGTAGTCGTTTTCGGCCTAGAATGTATCTATATGGTTAGCAATGATGCCCCAATACCCCGCCTATGCTTAGTTTTTGATTTGAAGGTGTAAATTCCTAGTTATGATGAAATTAGGCCGCGGGTTGGCAATGCCAAAAGCTACGAATTACTGTGAACTGCTTACGTCGATGCGTAGAGCTCTTACCTGTAGTTGCAATGCAACAAACGCGATTGCAATGTGACAACTGAGGAGGGAGTAGGAAGCGCGAGAAGGAGAGGAGTGAGCACCATTAGCTCACGCTGTGTATTTCATTATCCAAAACTTGAAAAATAACTTACAAAATTGGCTTTTATACCTTAGCCAAGGTTTTTGGTAGTCAAAACTAATAATCTGGGAGTTCTACCAAAGCTGGGACAGGTTGATACAATCTGGAAGCTTGTAGCCACATCTCATTAATTACAAAGTTTATATAGGAGTTACAATATTCTTGATTTATCAAAATAATAAGTGTTTTACAATGAGAACTCTGAAAAATGGTATCCGTGTGAGCTTGCTCCTAACATTCCCCCCCTCCTCGCCTGTGTCGTCCCTTGACACAGCTTTATGGGTTGAAGTAGTCTTTGGATTGGCGGTTGGCGAGGCGGTCTTTAAGCGCACTCAGTGCCTTTTGGTATCTGATTTTTTTCCCCTTTATCTGGCACTTGCAGAAACTGCATAGTTACTCTGTTCTTTAGCTCCACCGCTGAGTAGCATACAAACCTTGAGGTTCGATTGCTGATCACTGGCGCAAATATCTTTGTTCGCTAAGTGAAGAATCCCGTGTAGAACGTTCCTCGAACGCCAATATATTAAATATATTATGTGATGGTAAGAACATACACCGGGCGTAGAAGACACAGAGGACTTCTTCAAAAGGCTGACCACTGAGATCGTAGCATAATCCTTTATTACCCTCGAGGAATGACATCCACGGGGCGCCTGCTTGCTCTGGCTCATGAAAAACTTCAATACAGGTGAGCAACATTCCGCATATTTTATATAACATTGCATATGAGAGATCCGATAGACTTTTGAAGAAGGACATTGCACCCGTTAGGGTTTTCACCATGTATTCCTTTATGGCCGGTCCCTTTTCTGGAGCTGGCAATCTTGGGTAGTTTAGCCAGGTTGGCCGCTTCTTTGTTAGTGCCTCATGTGCTTGCCAAGTCCTTACTCTTGGTACATGACAGAAAGTGGGATCTTTTTGTAGCGCTGCAGGTGCTCTTGTGAACAGAATCAAATACCTTGGGATTCTTGTTCAACCAGCTCAGCCTCCACTTGGGGTGGTCTTGATCTGCACCTTCTTCTTGCATGTCTTTGTAGAGCCTCTCTTTTACCTGTAGTAACTCCACTTTTATCAGAGGGTATGGCAAGAACTGTTGGTGCCATTGTGCATTGATTTGATTAGGAGTGAGTTATGTAACATTGATGGAGTGAAGAACTCTCAACTCCAATCCATCATTGCCTTCCACTGCTTATCCACCTCTTGTGTAATTTTTTCTTTCAGTGCATCTTCTTCAGCCTTTGAGAACTGGACCATGGGCACTGTGTCTTCATCTGTAATTTTTAACTGAAACTCTTCCTCACCACTCAGCTCTACTGTGGACCGTGTCTCCAATGCAGCAAACGACACTGAGGGTATTTCTATTTGTGGTTGCTTCGAAGTGCCTGCCTCTTCTTGCGTTTCTGGCTTTCCTTCTCTTAGCAGCTGGTTAACTCTTTTAAGCTCAACTATTTCCTTTAACAACTCTTCTTCTCTTTGGACCTGCATCAAAGCCAGGTCTCTGCGCTGAGATTGCTCTAACTTTAGTTCCAACTCGAGGTCCTTGTGATTTTTCTCTAATGCTTTGTAGACTTCATCTGTCCCTTTGATCGAGGCTATGACTGGATTCTCTCGTATTTGCCGCAAGAAAATTGCCTGATTATTTTTTCTTTGTTCTGAATATTGTAAAGAAGTGTTTGCGACATCCAACTGTACTTGAATCTTTTGAGTTGACAGGGTTGTCGTTAGAAGTTTGTTCGTAACTTCTGTCAGCTGTTCATCCTTGGCTTTACATGCATCTGACAACTTTGTAAGCAGGTCACCTAACTCCTCCATCTCATTCTGCTGTCTATCTCTTGCTAGCTGATGTTGTTCAGCTTCGGCTTTCATTTCCTGCACTTGCTCTTGAAGATCGGTGATGACAATTGATCTATCTTCTAACTCTCCTTGGAGAGCGTCAATCACCATCTCTAGTTCTTTAGCCTTTGAGCTGTGGCTAAGTGCTACGGATCAGAGTCTTTTTGTCATATCTTGCATTTGCCTTGCATATTTGTTGACTTGCAGGATTACTTCGTCATTTGATTGCCAGTCTTCATTTCTTGCTAGCTGGGTTGATGTTTCTGCAGCCTCTTGTGTGTCTCTCGGCTGCGTTGTGGCGGCTGGTTCTTCTTGCCCTTGAGGCTGTGTCTGGCCTTCTTCTACCTTGTATTCCTAAGGCTTTGTAGATGCCTTGACTGTTTCTTGCTGTGTGGAGGTAGAAGGTGTTGGCTCGGATTTTTTTGTGTCCTCTTTTGTAGTACTTGTTTCTTGTTGTGCAAATTCATCTACCTTTGGCTGTTCAGGCTCTTGTGTAGTTTTGGCTGCTTTCTCTTGTTCAGGCTCAGATTATTTCTCTTTTTGTTGCTCTTGTGTAGTAGTAGCCTCTCTTGTGCATATTCTTCTGCTTCTTTTGATTCAGATTTTGTCTCTT
The DNA here is from genome assembly GCF_014529385.1 of Adiantum capillus-veneris. NCBI lineage: Eukaryota > Viridiplantae > Streptophyta > Polypodiopsida > Polypodiales > Pteridaceae > Adiantum > Adiantum capillus-veneris. Next base: position 8,044,713 of record NC_140946.1, on the reverse strand, counting down.
TGGTGGGCTCAGCTTCTATGGCTTTCGTCGCTAGTGATGGTGGTGGACTTGGAATAGGGTTTTCTTGCTGTTCCATAGGCGGTGATGTGGGTTGGGGAGACTGGTGACCTTGGTCGTGTTGTGCCTCTTCCCTTGCTGTTTCCTTGGCTTGTCTCTGGTCCTCCACCTCTTTTGCTTTCCTTGCCTCTTCTTGAGCTTCTTTCAACTTTAGGGCTTCTGCCTCTTGATACATTTTTCCCAAAGATTCTGTTGGATCTTCAGCCTCTTTCCTGGTGTGATGCTTTGTCCTTGGGCCCTTAAGTCCACTAGGCACCCATTTTCCCGGGTCCTTTCCTTGTGCTTTTCGACTGCGTTGGTAAGCATGTTTTTCTCTTTCAAAGTGGGCTTGCTTTTGCACGGGCTCTTCTTGGTGTGCGGCCATGACTTTTCTCTTCATCTCATCTCTTCGTGCTCTGTTTTTCTCATTATCTGAGCTCTCACCGCTGTTCCTTTCTGGAGAGCTTTCAACCGACTCTTCATCAGATTTGTATGATCTCTCGGCTAATCTTGTAACTCGAGGAGATGGTTGTGCTAACAGTATCCAAGTGTTTTGGTCTGGGGTAGGTGGTAGGTTGTCGGCCATGCCGATGGCATGGTATGCAATCCTTGTCAATACCTCTGGTGCACCCAAGTAAGTAACCTTTCCTTCTTTCTTTGTGCCTTTCAAAGTGGTCAAGACATATTGTGCGTGGTCCATCGGTTGCCTGGTTGTTGACTTGAGGACTTGCATGAAAGTGGTGGCAACCACATGATTTGGTTTAGTATACCTTGGTGGCCTTTTAGCCAAGAAGTGGAAATGATGGTGGTATACCATGGCTGACTCTTCCACTTGCTTGTGAATTAGATCTGTAAAGGTGGCTGCGGCTGTTTCTTTGGTGAAAGTACCTACCATTTTCCTTTCCCTTGCCTCATAGTCATTCCTTCTATGGGCAATCGGAGTGCTTCTGCCACTATTGCCTTGGTTATTACCACTTCGAATTTATTCCCCTGTGGGTCAAAAATTTGGGCAGTTCCATCTTCTTTAATCGTGGATAAAATCTCGTAAGCTTTTTGGAAATCCAGACCGCATGGCTCCTGTTCATAAAAGTCTCTGAGTCCTAGCCTGTGGGGTTGGCTTCTTTGGTCTCAGGCTTCGCGGCAACATCATATACTTCTTTCGGTAGGAGTTGCAACTCTACCTGATGTCCCTCTTCACTCTTGAACCTGTCGGGGTGAACACTGTGGTGTGATGCTCTTCTAGCTGTTCTTTTGAAAGATATGCTGCCTTGGTGGCTTTGACTGAATCTGGATCCAATTGGTATGCGGGCAACTCCTGCAACTTTTCTTTCTGGTTGAGCTTCTTCTTGGCCCTCTCTGCTGCTTGCATGGACCCTGTTTAGTGAATAGAGTGTCAAAGTTAGCAGATTTGTCAAATTTTTCTCTGAAATGTCCTTTAGACTGAAATGTTGACAATTTTGGTCCAATTTGCTTCAAATCAATTTTTGAACAAGCATAGATGCATAAAAACCTGAAAGGAGCAAAATTGTAAAGTCCAGACAAATTTTTGCAACCAAAGTAAATAATCGCGATTATTTATAGCTGGGCTCATTTGGATGCATAGGGTGAAAATGGTACCAGCTTTTGTGTTTAGGTCTCTAAAACAGTAGATATCGTGGAAATTTGAGATTTTGATCTCCAAATTGGTTCAAACTTGGTTAGTGGGCTTAGTACATCATGTACTTTGGATTTATGATGGCAAAATATCAAAATTCTCCCACTTTGGCCAGAAAGTAAATAATCGCGATTATTAACTTTTTTACCAAAATCAATATTTTTTGGTACAATTTGGTTCTAGGCATTGTATAGACCTTGTGTATGTGATATGAGGTGATTTGGATCAAAAAATGTTGTCCATAACCTAAAAATTGGCTTGCAAAGACTTCTTTGCGTTTTCTTGCAATTTTCCAAGTTATAGGTGCTCATTTTAGCTCATACTTGATTTTTGGCATGTAATAGGTGTGTACACATGATAGGTGAGGTGATGATAGAATTTCCAAGCAAAAATAGTGCAAAAATAAATATTCGTGATTATTTACAGCAGTCACATTTTTTTTGCAAAACTTACAAATTTTGACCTAAACACATTCTATACACCTAAAACAAGTCCTAAAATGAATTTGGTCAAGTTTTGGTCTTATCGGCAACACTTTGTGCTTTGTCGACTTTGAAATCACCGATTTCTGTGACTACACTGCCTGTCGAGTTGGTCAGTCAGTTTTGAGGCTTTGGACTTGTCCGCAACATAGTCATGAAGCAACTCATCCAATTCCTGCTCATTTGGAGTCAGTTTGACCTCGTATGTCGATTTTGACACTTTGTAGCCTTCGAGTTGTTTTCTGATTTTTGAGGGCTTTGCTTGATTGATTTCACTAAACCAACAATCATTTACATTGTATATGAACCTCGTAGGCAAGCTATCTGTGGAGTCAGATTGAAATTATGGCATTTGCCAAAAACCTAACTTTTCTTCTGGGGACTCCCTCAATCCCTGCCGAATGGTCAACTGATGATATAGGAAGGGTATATTATGTTAGGGCATGGTGCAATTCAAATCCCATTTGATTTGGTCGAGATGACAGGCCGCTATGGTCAGTTTTTGGTCGTAGGTATTCGTGCACTACTCGATTTCTAGGGTTTTTTCTAGGGGTTTAGACTAGCTACCGGCCGTACAAAATGGATCATTGATGAGTAAAGAACTTACCCCTCATGTCTTGTGTGAGACGGCGCTGAAAACGGGCAACTGTAGACTCCGGAAAAGATGCACGAAAGAGGTCGAAAAGCTCTCTCTGCAAAGGCCACAAGTCGAAATGAGGTGGTTTTAGCTTGCCTTGGATATCTATACCTGACTTTCTTGAACCAATTTTTCTTAGATTCCTCGTTAGTCCTACTACGCCGTGAAATCTATGTTACACTAAAAAATTTCCTTGATCGGATTCTTGTAGCTCATTCTGCAAGAATTTTGCAAAAGTAGGTATGGTGGCCTAATTTAGGCTTTCTGCTTCCATTTTTTGATTTCATTGAAAGTTTTTGTGCTTGTCTGCCTTGTCTTTCTGATCACCATCATGTCTTTCATTTTTCCATCTGAGCTTCCTTGCTATTTATTATTAATTTTTGACATGTTTATTAAAAAATCAAAGAAAATAACAAAATGCTCTAAAAAATTAAAGTGAAAATTCAATAATTATGAAAATCTATTGAAAAATATAGCTTTATTGTTTTTTGTTGGATTTTTCTGTTTTTAAGTCTCATTATAAAAAAAAATGATAAAAAATATCCAAAAAGGACGATGATTTTTTGATAGTATATACACTATTTACACTCATCGGGAAGATATTATCAGTGAATTTTCCCTTGATGATGAATTATAAGGACATTATTAGGTAATTTTGCAAAAAATCACACATTAACATTGAACTTTTTCCTCCCTCTTCAAACATTGCCCTTAATTACTTAGTACTTAGTGCCCTTCCACTCCTCCTAGATGGCGTACTCCGGGACGACTGTGTGCATAGGTTGAACAATCGTGTCTATGCATAGCTGTGGTTGGCTCTACCATGCTTTGAAGATCAATGCAATTCAAACCACTATGTTGTGCAAGAGCTGGGTCTTGAGTAATTAACTCAAGGGTTTTTGATGTCGAGGTTTGTTGCTGATGTCTTCCAAAGAGCAAATCTTGTAGCTTGTGTGCTCTCTTTTGATTGTACCATCAAGATGCTTCAGCACGCTAATTGCTTGAGTTGTTGGTAGCACTTTTGACTATTGTCGAGCTTTTTCTCGCCATTGGTAGCTTGGTCTGCTTGGTGATGTATGGTGTGGTGGAGTCTTTTGAGACTTAACTCGCCATTGCTTGATTGGTTTTACGGTTTGTGGAGAAGATAAGTGCTCCTTTTTCTTCCAAACCAATTTCATGTTAAGTTCCTTGCTCGGATATGCTCATCTCTGTGTTTTTACCCTTAAAACCTTCTTTTGTTTTGTCGATGAAGTCTTAGGCACCTAGATTTGAATCGGCTTATTCTTAAGCTATGCTTTTGGTACCCAAATTTACCCAACTCCTTGCATGCTACTTGTAGCATTTTCTTGTCGAGGGGATGGAGAAGATTGATTACTTCGTCGTTTGGTCCGCTGATTGCTTCCTTTCCATTCCTCCTTGCTCGGTGCAATTGGAACAATGAATTATCCGCCTTTAGGTGATATCTTTTGCTGATTCGTATCCCAATATGGTACTGCCTTGTATGTCCGCATCCATGGAATTCCAAGAATCATAATCTCATTTATGTGTTCATCTGGTAAGCATACAAACTTATGAGGGCATGAACATGTATGTACTATCACATTCAAGTTGACTACTCCCAATGTTGGTGTTGGGTTCTTGTTGCATCCTTTTATTCTCGCTATTCCTGCTGTCAAAGACTGACTTGTTGCTTTCTTGTATGTGGAATAACTGACTGCATTTACTCGAGCTCCTATATCGACCAAAGCATTTGTGCATGATTGTTGAGCTGTACTTTGATGCGAAGGTCCATTCCATCTAACCATTCATCATGTGTTGACACTACATCTTTCTGCAATTCCCATTGTCGATCATCAATTTCCAGTGTGTTGATGGGAATAGGTATTTGTTGCTTCTTGAGAGCAGCTTTTCTTTTGAGTACCCAAAGCCAAGCTTTCTCTTGGGCTTCATCAATGTTGTCTTTTTATCTTCCTTTTCTTAGCTTCATGCATTTGTTCTAGCAATTCATTGGTTAGTGGCAAATTGTATTTCTTTAAACGACATCCACTAATCCAATTAGCCATTGGTTCACCATCTAGCGTGGACAATTTTACTGCTCCACTTGGAGATACATTTTCAATGATAAACGGTTTGTTTCCCTTTTTCTTAAACTTGGGAATGTTTTGCTTAAGTAAATATACTAAAACTAAGTCCCCTTTCTTGAAATTTTTTGTAACATCGATGTTACGAGAATGGGCACCCTCCTGTTGTAGTGGTTAGCTGCAATTGGGATAGCTGGGCATAATGGTTAATTATGTGCTGTCTATTTATTTTACTAATTGAGTTGATGATGATTTTGTAGAGTGGAATGCGGGGAGTTGATGAAGAGGCGACGACAATTACTCTTGGCCATTTTATATTTGCACAATATCTTAGAACATCATTTCAATAAGCCACTATGGCTCTGTAAATAGTTGTAGTAGGAACTCCCCTTATGGGTCATGCAAGAACTAATGAGCTTCACTCATTTGCAAAAGTAAAGTGGTTGTAAAAGAGGGGCCTAAATTTTTGGCACCTTAAACTCAAAGTAATATATTAAATACCAACTCCACAAGAGAGGTGCCGTGGAGTTTGGGGCTAGATTTAGGCCTTTCTCTTGCAGATTCTCTTCTCTACTCTCTTAAGCTATAGTTATTTTGCTATGTACTCTCTAATCTAGTCTCCATCTCTTACACCTCTCCTACACTCTCTTACAAGTTGTCTATCTCAATTCTATGTTTACTGTGTGTGTGTGTCATAGTCTAGGTGAGTGTGTGTGCTTGGAAATTGGAAGAAGAGGTGGACAGTTTGATGGTGATGGCTTGAAAGCTTGTGTTGAATATTCTAAGCGGTCGATCTTCCCCTCTTCTCCCAACAGTGGTATCAGAGCGTACACGTTCGGTTGAATTGGCATCAGATTCCAATTTCAAGGAGGGACTTTTCGATTTGACAAACTCGATTTCTCAAATTATCGAATTTGCAAGTCAAATCTTCTTGGTCATAATTTGGAAGCTTAATCGGCATTTGAATTCAAATTTAAAGGAGCAAATTACGAAATTGCAGCACCAAGTTTGCAATATCAAGGCTTACCTGACGACTAATTGGCAATCGGCTAATTATTTCTACTCATCGACAAAATCGCAATTGGTATGGCAAGCTTAAAAATTCAATTCTTTGGCTAACTCTCGTGGATTGTGGGAAAGGAAATAGAAATTAGGAATTTGGATCTAAACTCCTTGACGGCAAGGAAAGGGAGAGCCAGAATTGAAGGAAACAAGGCAATCGAGTCATGTCGTGATTCGGCTTGTCAATGCGAAGCGGCATCGGGAGGCGTAAGAGAAGGCAAGGAAGACATCGTGGAAAGTCTGTGTGAATCCCTGCTTACACACAAAACCCCCCCTCTGTCGCCTCCACCAAAACCCACCTACTTAACCCCAGTAGGGGCGCCTTGGCCTGCTGGTCACTTCGTCCTCCTTCCCCGCAGCCTAGAACGGCTTCTGCACGACACCAGAGCTCCAACATCCATCAGCACTGTCGCCCTCGCTGCCTGCAGTCTATTTTCAGTTTTTTTATACACTTTATGCTCTCAATATAGTGTCCTCATGCAAGGTGAGTTCCCACTGGATGGCCACGGCCGCCCATTGCAGGCATTGTTTTATAAAAACACAAAAAAAGAGGCAAAAGACCCATTTATTTATGCAATCAGTCTTCCCTTGATCCTCAACAAAAAACAAAAAAAAAGTGATCAGCTGCGTACCAAGCATTAAAGCAATTGACGGGTTTTGTTCCTCATTTTCAAAAATCCCTCGATTAACTACCCACTTTATACAAACCTCGCAGGTTATTCTCGAAAGGCCGTCAACCCCACTCTTTGCCCTTTTTACGCTCACAGTCATAATTCAAAAAGGGCGGCGTCTTCAATCGACGTACAGACACCAGTTCAATGACCTTTGGCTTTATGTCTCACGAAAGCCGTTTCTATTCATTCAAGCTACGGTAAACCTTCCTTTTCGTTACCAACTGACTGCCATTAATTTTGGGACTAAGGGGGACTCGAAGTTGTAAAATTCAACTGGCTCGGTGACGCACCGTTGGACTGTCTATTCTAGGGCAATTTCCTAGCGCATCGCCATTCTGGACTGGACGCCACCGCTCGTTCTCAGCTATGTACATTACATTTCTATTATTTATTTTATTTTATTCCGCATATTGCATCTGCGAATACCACCAAATAGCCTTTTTAAGCATTACCATTTAATTATTTATTAAAAGAAAAAAAAAAGAAAAAAAAGAAAAGAAAAGAAAAAAAAGAAAAGAAAAGAAAAGAAAAAGAAAAGCACGCAATCATGGCACATCTTCCTCATGCCCCCACGATTGCAAAGCAACTTCAAAATTTACAACAGTTACTCACATATGAACGCATGCGAAGGCAAGAACTTGAAGATAAATTATTGCATTCTACACACACCGAATCTGCACCGGCACCCAAGAAAAACAAAATTAGCAGAAAAGCCTTCACTTTCAAAGATTTTGATGGCACTAAAGATGCTAGCACGGTTCTAGCATGGGTTAGTCAACTGGATGACTATTTTCATGATGAAGACTTTCCCGAGCATGAAATGGTAAAGTGTGCATCCAATCATCTCACTAGCGGCTCTGCATTGTGGTGGAACGCCACCAAACAACATGGAAGAAGACCACACATGGAATGCATTTAAAAAAGTATTTTTACCCCAATTTTTGCCCACACAGCACAAAGCTAAAGCACGACATCAATGGGATTTAATTCGACAGGGTAGAAATGAAGATGTACAGGGTTACACTAACCGTTTTTGGAATTGTCTAATTCAATTGCAAGCTATTGAACATGTTAGTCGCAGGAAATTGAAGCGAAAGTACATATCAGGCTTGGCACTACAAATTAGTGCTGAGGTAGATATGTTCGAACCAGATTCTCTGTCAAAGGCCATTAACTTGGCTCTCAACGCAGAAAAGAAGAAAGGTGGACATTCCTCTCACACTGATCAACCTGCTAACACTAACCGCAACAAGAGACCTCCTTTTTCTCGTAACTTTGACAGAAGTAAACACCAAAGCCGTACCTTTTTCAAAAGACGAAGATTTGACAATCCTCCTACCACTGCTCAACCTCATACGAGAAACAACCACAACAACACTTAGCAACGAGGCAACCAACATCCTTTCAACCAGCGTTCTCCTCCAAATTCTAATGGTAACAAAAAGGTGAAGTGTTTTAAATGCTTTCAATATGGTCACTATGCAGACAAGTGCCCAAATGGTCATGCTAAGGGCAATGGTCAATCCAATAGCCATTCCAATGAAGTCAACAGAAATTCAAATAAAAAACCCTTCAACAACAACCGCCCCAACGGAGCTACTCTTAACCTCATCGAAGATGCTATACCTGACGACAACGAAGTGGAAGTTAACTACGGTGAGGGATATGATCGTGATTATGATAACGATGAAAACCCATCCTCAGGTACTCCTATATCTCCTCACACTTTGTTTAAAGTGCAAGGCAATGTTAAGGGTGAAAATGTCACCATTCTGCTAGATGATGGTAGTAGCCATTTCCACACGATTGGCACAACAACTATCACTCTCTGAAATTTCATCACCTCAGAACTGTTTTTAATAATCAACATTTTAATTGTAAAAATCAAGACACTGTTGAAGTTTGCATTGGTGAATTCACACAAGCACGTACATTTTTGGTAGCACCATTGCATGGTCTTGATATGATTTTGGGAATGCCATTTCGTCATGAATTTGACCCGTTGATTAATTATAAAACACGTACAATGTCTCTCACTCATAATAATAAAACTTTCTCCATCCAAGCAACACTGGCACAACAAAAATTTCCACTTCTCTCTCACACTCAAGCCAAACGAGCAATTCAAAAACAGGGGAAAACATATCTAGTCTTGGTAAATCAAATTGCTGCTGAAACTGAAACTTCACGTAATTCCACACACGCTGAATTTCTCTCACAATTTAAAGATTATTTCATGCATGATCTGCCACCTGGAATTCCACCATCACGTCTCGAAGACCACAAAATTGACATCATACCGGGTAGCGAACCTCCTTGTAGAGCACCTTATCGTGTAAATCCTACCGCACACAGGGAAATACAAACTCAAATCACTGATTTACTTGACCGAGGCCTAATCCGACCTAGTAGTTCACCATACGGATCTCCAGTACTTCTTGTCAAGAAGAAAAATGGAACCTTTCGTATGTGTATCGACTACAGGGCTTTAAACAAGATCACCATTAAGAATAGGTTTCCTATTCCTAGAGTGGATGACCTATTAGACAAACTGAAAGGGTCACACATCTTTAGCAAAATTGACCTTAAATCAGGGTATTACCAAGTCAAAATGTTTGAACATGATATCTACAAAACTGCTTTCAGAACACAAACTGGACACTATGAATTTCTTGTCATGCCATTTGGTTTGACAAATGCACTAGCTACATTCACACGCATGATGAATCGCATTTTAATTGACCATCAAGATTTTGTGATTGTATTTTTTGATGACATTTTGGTATTCAGTAAATCTGAAGCAGAGCATAAGCAACATTTAACACGTGTATTTGATCTGCTTGCACAAAATCACTTGTATTTGAATCCTGAAAAGAGTTCATTTTTCCAATATGAAATTGAATATTTGGGACATATTGTATCGGGTAAGGGAATATATGTCGATCCAAAGAAAATTGAAGCCATTCAATCCTAGCCTAGACCCAAAAACTTGCATGAGCTACAATCTTTTATTGGTCTTTGTAGCTATTACAAGAAATTTGTTCGTAATTTTGCTTAAAAAGCACATTATTTGACTCTCTTGTTGAAGAAAAACACGCCTTATGAATGGACTGATTTGCAAGAAAGCTCATTTAATGCACTTAAACATGCTTTGACTAATGCACCTGTATTGTAATTGCCTGATTTTGAAAGACCATTCTTTGTGGTAGTCACTGATGCTAGTGGAAAAGGTATCGATGCAGTCCTTATGCAAGATAACCATCCAATTGCTTTCGAAAGTCATAAATTCAAACCATTTGAAAGAAAGTTCAGTACTTATGATAAAGAGTTGATTGCTGTGGTACATGCATTGAAAATATGGAAACACTACATAATGGGTTTTGACTTGATCATTAAAACTGATCAACAAAGTATCAAATATTTACTTTCTCAACCCTTAATAGATGATAGACATATTAAGTGGGCCGCTTTTATTCAAAGTTTCCTGCCCAACATTCAATACCAACCTGGTAAAGAAAACGTTGTAGCTGATGCTTTGAGTAGAAGACCCTCACTTAATCATCTATCAACCATTACAGGAACTTCCTTTGACACTATGCCTGACACTTATGCACATGATGATGACTTCAAAACGACATGGTTGCACATGCTTGATAATTTTGTACACACATTTCTCGAATACACTATTCAAGAAAACTTCCTTTATTTCAAACAAAAATTGTGTGTGACTAAACCTTTTCGTACATTAATTATTGAAGAATTGCACAAACCACCTTATGATGGACATAGAGGATTTGCTGCAACTTTTCAAAATTTATGTCGTGATTTCTATTGGCCTACTATGAGAATGGATGTTAAACAGTATGTTTCAACTTGTTTGATTTGTCAAAAATCAAAGCAGCTACATGTAAAAAATTGGGACTTTTACACCCTCTCCCCATTCCCGAAAGACCTTGGGAACATATTTCCATGGATTTTGTTACTGGTTTCCCACTCACAACACATAAACATGACATGATATGGACTATTATTGATTGTTTCTCTAAACAAGCGTACTTTGTTCCATGTAAGAAAACACTCACAACACATCAAGCTGCACTTTTGTTTCTGAAGACTGTTTTTCCACATCATGGTTTGCCTAAAGTGATTATTTCTGATTGAGACTTAAAATTTTGTAGTGCTTTTTGGACTACTGTATTTGAAAATCTTGGCACTACACTTGACTTCACTTCTGCATTTCATCCTGAATCTAATGGTCAAACCGAAGTCACCAACCGCACTATTATTGACTTGTTGAAAGCTTATGTTTCCTCTCAACCTAAGAAATGGGATGACTACCTACATATTCTGCAATTTGCATACAACAACACCACTCACACTGCCACGGGTAAATCTCCCTTTGAAATTGTATATGGTCACTCACTTCCTACTTTTGCTTCACGTCTTTCTAATGTTGTGCCTGCCGCTGATGATTTCACTACCGACTTTCATGATATTTATGCAAGTGTGCATTTTGCCATTAAACACTCACAAGAACTTTACACCAAGCATGCTAACAAGCACCACAAGGCACACCAATTCAAAGAAGGTGATCATGTTTTACTTCGCATCAAAAAACGAAGGATCAAAAGTGTTGATACTAATGTCTTTGTTAAGCTTGCTCCTCGTTTTTATGGACCATTCAAAATTTGAGCTGTCATTAATGATGTTTCTTTTCGTTTAGACCTACCTGCACATTGGCGCATTCACAACGCCTTTCACATTAGTCTTTTACGCCCATTCCGAGGACCCCTACCTACATACCACATTTATGAAGACCCACCTTCACTTGTAGACCAAGAAGAGCAACTCATCCCTGATAAAATAGGTGACCATGAAACCACCACTACACGCACTGGAATGGTTTATAACCGTTAACTTTTGACTTTCAAGGGCCACCCTAGAGAGGATGCCAAATGGATGCCTGAAAAGTTTTTTCGCAACTTTCCCGACCTTCTCTACACTTTCCGTCACTCACGATCCAGTTGATTTCTCTATTGAGCAACTGAGGACAGTTGCTATCCCTGGTGGGAGAGATGTTACGAGACTGGGCATCCTCTTGTTGTAGTGGTTAGTGTTGGAATTAGGGTTGCAGAGAAACACACACAGCTTGGAGAAGACGAAGGAAGCTCAAGGCACACAATAGAGAGTGTGTTACTTAGTGTGCAATGGAAAGATAGATAGCCCTAGAGTGATGGGCATATATACAATGCACGGGGGAAAAAAACCTCCTAAAGAGGGAAAAAATGCCCCGGCGGTCCTAGTGTGTTCACACACATCACTACCACATGTATATGGTAACAAATCCCCCCTGGAGTGATGCGGTGAACGAGAGCTGGCACATGAGTAAAGGGAAGTGCCATGCCCTGAGGACAGGATCACTCCACAAAGGGGAGTAAGCCCAAAGCTTTGCGGAAAGCTTCAAGCTTCTCACGAGACAATGCCTTTGTGAAAAGATCTGCAAGGTTGTCCTGTGTTGGCACATAAGCCAAGCTGATCTCTCCTGCTGAGAGCCTCTCCCTGACATAGTGGTAATGCACCTCAATGTGCTTTGTGCGAGCATGAAAAATTGGGTTCCTCGCAACTGCCAATGCGCTCTGACTGTCAGTGTAGATAGTGTTGGCAGTGTCCTGTCCAACACCCAAGTCAGCCATAAGGCGTCTGAGCCATACACACTCAACCGTAGCTGTGAAGACTGCCCTGTACTCAGCCTCACAACTCGAAGTGGCCACAGTAGGTTGCTTCTTGCTCAACCATGATATACATGAACTGCCAAGCATGAAACAAAAACCACTTGTGGACACTCGCGTGTCAAAACAACCAGCCCAATCTGAGTCCGAAAAAGCATGTAAGTCTGGCGGCAATGATCCCCCCTTGGGATAAAACAAGCCAAGATGTAAAGTGCCACTAAGGTAGCGGAAAATCCTCTTGACAGCCTGCCAATGCTTAGACCCTGGGCTATGCATAAATCTGCTGACCTGCGAGACTGCAAACTGAATATCTGGCCTCGTGTTGCATACATAAATGAGGCAGCCAACAGCAGTTTGGTAAAGAGTGACATCAGCAGGATCGCCAGCATCATGTAGACTCAACTTCAAACCTGTTTCCATGGGAGTGGCAATAGGTTTGCAATCCTCAAGTCCAAACTTACATAGCAATGTCTCTATGTAACTTTTCTGACACAAGGCAATACCACCATCACACTGCTTAAACTGTATACCCAAGTAATGATGCAACAGCCCCAAATCTTTCATCTTGAAAGTAGCATTCAAATCAGCCTTAAATTCAGCAATATGTCTCTCATTTGGTCCAGTGATCAGCAAATCATCAACATAAAGAACCACAATGAGAAATACATCATCCTCACGCTTTACATACAATGTGCTTTCTGTTGGACTGTTACGAAAGCCTCGTTTAACCAAATGAGTGTCAGCTTTCTCATACCAAGCACGAGGAGATTGCTTCAACCCATACAAAGCCTTCTTACATTTGCACACTTTGTCCTCTTGTCCTTTTATGACAAAACCGCGAGGCTGCGTTACATAAACTTCCTCAAATATGTCACCATTCAAGAAAGCAGTAACAATGTCTGATTGATGTACATCCCAACCAAAATGAGCTACCAATGCACATAGAAAACGCACAGTAGTCATACGACAAGTGGGAGCAAAAGTCTCTTCATAATCTATGCCTTTTTGTTGTGCATAACCCTTTGCAACAAGTCGAGCCTTATGGCGATCGATCTCACCATCCGGCTTGCGTTTCAACTTGTAAACCCACTTGGTACCAATGGCCTTTTTGCCAGGAGGCAAATCACATAAAGTCCATGTGTCATTCTCTATAAGTGCATCATATTCTGATTTCATGGCAGCAATCCAATTTTTTGAATTCTGTGCTTCATCAAAAGACAGAGGCTCCTCAACATCATGTAAACTAGACACAGCCAAAGCATAACAATCTGATGCATAAGATGCATGGCGAGAGCCTGAACGAGTACGACTAGATAAAGGTGCATCCAATTTACTGTCACGCAAAGTGTGCACCAGCCATTTTGGCATACCTCTAGCCTGCTCATTTTCAGCCCTTTCCTCATCAAGTACATCATGTACATCTGCATCAGTAATAGGCTGTTCTAAAACATTTTCAGAAACCCCCATAGGCTGTACATTTGCCTCATTGGAACTTACATTCGTATTTCCACCACTGAAAAGAGGCAACAAAGTGTCATAAATGTCCTGTGAGCTTACATTACTGTCTCTAGTACATGACAGCAAGGGTTGAACAGAATCTTCCACAAACACTACATCCCGTGAAACCAAAATACGTTTTGTTTGCGGATGATACAACCTGTAACCTTTGCTTTCAGCACTATAACCAACAAAAATACATTTGACAGCCTTATCATCCAATTTTCTGCGCTGCACTTGTGGCACCAAAGCATATGCCAAACAGCCAAAAACACGCATGTGCTCAATAGAAGGTTTTCTATCATGCCATGCTTCATATGGAGTAATAGACTGCAAAGCTTTCGTAGGACACCTGTTAAGTACATAAGTGGCACACATGATGGCCTCAAGCCAAAAAGAATGCGGCAAAGCTTGACTTTTGACCATACATCGTGCCATTTCCGTTAGTGACCTGTTTTTCCTCTCAACAACACCATTTTGCTGAGGTGTATAAGGCACTGTACATTGGTGTTTTATCCCACGACTAGCCAGAAATGCATTAAATTCATGAGACATATACTCCCCCCCTCGATCGGAACGGAGGGTGCCCATAGTACATTTTGAGACATTTTCAGCCATAGCCAAAAATTGTTTGAAGCACATAAAAACTTCGGACTTCGCTTTAAGCGGAAATACCCACGCATGCCTGGAGTAATCATCAATGAAAGTCACGAAGTACAGGTAATTGCCCAAGGACGGAGTTTGCATGGGCCCACAAACGTCACTATGCACAAGCTGCAACCTGCATGTGGCCCTAACTGAACCATCCTTTGGAAACTTAGAACGCTGCATTTTACCCAGAATACAGCCTTCACAAACATGTTTGATAGGTGCTTCAAGAGACGGCAAAGAAGCAACCATATCAGATTTCTGCAAACGCAGCAAACTGGCAAAATTCAGATGACCAAAACGTGCATGCCAAAGTTTTGCATCTGAAATAGCCCTCGAATCTGCAACAGCATTTGCAAAATTTTGTCCACACTTGTCATACAAAGTGAGCTTATACAGCCCACGGCACAAAAGCCCAGATGCAACAATTTCATCACCAAAACTGAGATCATGAACTGTACATCTGTCATCCACAAATTTGACTACAAGTCCAAGTCTAGCAAGTGCGGATACAGACAAGAGATTCTTCTTGATCCTAGGTACATAAAGTGCATCAACAAGTGTGAAGGAACTGCCATTAGCAGCAGTGAGCACAATCTTTCCAACTCCCTGAACTGGATAAGAGGCGTTGTTGGCACAAGTGACTGAATTCCCATGAGGGACAGACTCGAGAGAGGTAAACAATTCACGATGTGAGGTAATGTGCTTTGTAGCACCACTGTCGAAATACCACACATGTGAATCTGCAGCAACTGACAAGCATGCATCATGGACAGCAGGATTGTAAGTGCACTCTGCGCTAAAAGCCCATTCTGCATCAACATCAGCATCACAATCTCCTTTCACAGAAGACTCAACAATGGCTGCATTTGTAGTGGAACCAGCATTTGCAGTGGAACCACCCTCTTTCTTCTTAGCCTCTTTGGCCTTCAACTTAGGACACGACTTGATCAAGTGATCATTGGCTTTACAATAATGGCAACGCATCTTCTTTTTGCCCTTATCACCAGAATTGCCAGACGAAGTGCTGCCAGCAGAAGCATTAGGAACAAAATTTTTGCCACTCGCAGCAGAACCATAAGAAGTGGCTGCATTACTGTTACCACCCTTTCTTTGAGAAGCAATAAAAGCCTGTTCAACTGCACGCTGCCTAGTCCTGTTTTTTCTAGAAAGTGACTCTTGCAACAGCAATGTGCATAATGCATCAAACTTGACAACTTCAGGATTTCCTTGGGTCATCAGTCTCCAAGTACTAGCAAAAGTCTGGTAGGAATCTGGTAAGGCATCAAGAACAGTCTGCACAAGGGAACTGTCAGAAATGACTTCACCTGCAGAAATGAGTTGCTCATTGATATCCTTGACACTAGCAAGGAAAGTGTCCATATCATCTTCCTCATGCATAATCTTCGACTCTAGCTCTTTACGCAGCAAAGCAATTTTAGCCTCATTGCGGCTTGCATAAAGACCTGCTAGAATATCCCAAGCCTGTTTTGCAGATTTTGCTGAACGGATGTGAGGAATAATGGTGCGCTTCACAGACAACGCAATCAATGCATGAGCCTGCGCATCCTTAACATCCCAACGAGCTTGTTCTGCTGTAGGCAAAACAACTCTAATAGCTGCAATCCTTGCAGCAAGACCTGCAACATCCTCAATATCGCCTACATCTTCAGAACCAGGACGTACATCAATGCCCTGCACAATGTTCCAGACACCTTTTGACACAAGAACGTGTTGCATCATATAAGCCCACATAGGGTAGTTGTCCCCATCCAACCTGTCCTCAGCAGCAAACATCTTGAACACATCTGTGTTGTTGTTGTCAGCCATGGTAAATGCTGCACCTGATGTGAAAACTGCCCGAAAATAGGAGAAATGGAGCGGGAACAACTTGTGCTATATAGCACAAACCGTAGAAGACTATAAGGCACCTGTTATGCAGAAAATGGCACTGACAGAAAATCTGCACAAAATGACGAAATAACCTGTGCAGTACTGCCCGCAGTGGAAACGGCGGCCGAAATGAGCCCAAATCAAAATTCTGAGCAGACCGAGCTCTTCGAGCACTCCCAAAATATTTGTCGACCTGCGAACGCTTGCCAAAGCTCACTGAAATCGGAGAAAGTGAGCAGGCGTGTGCTGGAGCAGCTGGCGACTAAGCCCGGGAGGACGTGACCTGCTCTGATACCAATTGTTGGAATTAGGGTTGCAGAGAAACACACACAGCTTGGAGAAGACGAAGGAAGCTCAAGGCACACAATAGAGAGTGTGTTACTTAGTGTGCAATGGAAAGATAGATAGCCCTAGAGTGATGGGCATATATACAATGCACGGGGGAAAAAAACCTCCTAAAGAGGGAAAAAATGCCCCGGCGGTCCTAGTGTGTTCACACACATCACTACCACATGTATATGGTAACAGTTAGCTGCAATTGGGATAGCTGGGCGTAATGGTTAATTATGTGCTGTTTATTTATTTTACTAACTGAGTTGATGATGATTTTGTAGAGTGGAATGCGAGGAGTTGATGAAGAGGCGACGGCAATTACTCTTGGCCATTTTATATTTGCACAATATCTTAGAACATCATTTCAATAAGCCACTATGGCTCTGTAAATAGTTGTAGTAGGAACTCCCCTTATGGGTCATGCACATTTGCAAAAGTAAAGTGGTTGTAAAAGAGGGGCCTAAATTTTTGGCACCTTAAACTCAAAGTAATATATTAAATACCAACTCCACAAGAGAGGTGCCGTGGAGTTTGGGGCTAGATTTAGGCCTTTCTCTTGCAGATTCTCTTCTCTACTCTCTTAAGCTATGTTTATTTTGCTGTGTACTCTCTAATCTAGTCTCCATCTCTTACACCTCTCCTACACTCTCTTACAAGTTGTCTATGTCAATTCTATGTTTACTGTGTGTGTGTCATAGTTTAGGTGAGTGTGTGTGCTTGGAAATTGGAAGAAGAGGTGGACAGTTTGATGGTGATGGCTTGAAAGCTTGTGTTGAATATTCTAAGCAGTCGATCTCCCCCTCTTCTCCCAATAGAGGAGAAGCCATCGTGCGTGAAGAAAAATAACTCGCCGGAAAATAAAATCACTCGTCGAAAACCAAAATTCACCAGAATATTCATTTTCATCGGAATATTATGACCTGATGGCGGTTGAAAAGTGGTTGTAATTCTATTTCTGGCACTAACACTCTTAAGTTTGATGATATTGTGGGTGTTCTCCTAAGCAAGGAAATGCGAAGGAGGAGCACAGGAGAATCATCACGTGCTACACTGTCAATGCAAACAAGAGGAAGGCCTAAGGAGAGGTTCAAAAACCAAAAGGGTCATGATCACTCAAGACGGAGCAAGTCACGCACAAAGTCAGTTCTTGAATGTTGGAACTGCGGCAGGAAGAGCCACACCAGAAGGATTGCTGGTCTAAGAAGAAGAAGGAGACCGAGTCTTAAGACAACGAGCCAACATCGGAGGCCAATGTGGCATGTATAGTAGAGCAAGATGCTCTAATTCTCTCATTAGACAATGTGTCTAATTCCTAGATAGTAGATTCTGGGGCTTCATTCCATGCGACACCACACAAGCAACATTTCCAAGATTACACCAAAGGTAATTTTGGGTATGTATACTTGGGAGATGATGAAGCTTGTGAGATTGTCGGGAAAGGTACAATTTTTGTCAAAACTTCTAACGGAAATGAATGGAAGCTTAAAGATATTAGGCACGTTCCTTCTCTTCGGAAAAATTTGACCTTTACAAGACAATTGGACGATGAAGGTCACAACATTGCATTCGGAAACAAATGGTGGAAGATCTCAAAGGGATCTTTGTGGTTGCCAAGGGAGAAAAAGGTCGGTACACTTTACTTGTGTACTATGAGCACACAACCTTCAGCTTGTGCAACAACTACAGAAGTTGATAGTGCGGTGTGGCATATGAGTGCCAAAGAAATGGAAATCCTTCAACCAAAGAAGCTTCTGCCAGGTTTGAAAGGAGTGGACTTAGAGTTCTGTGAAGATTGTGTTTATGGTAAACTAAAGAGGGTAAAATTCAAAAATCAGAAAATGAAAGAAAATATAAAAAACGTGAGTTGGTTCATTCTGATGTTTGGGGTCCTTCAAGTACACCATCACTTGGTGGCTCATTGTACTATGTAACATTTATAGACGATGCGACTAGAAAAACATGGGTTTATGTCATGAAGAATGAGTCCGATGTATTTTCCATATTTCAAAGGTGGAAAGCCTTTGTGGAGAATGAAACATGTACCAAGGTAAAATGCCTCAGATTCGTCAATGGAGGCAAATATTGCAGCCAAGCTTTTGAAAGCTTTTGTGCTAGCAATGGCATTCGGAGGCAAAGGACAACCCCAAGGACACCTCAACAAAATGGGATTTTGGAAAAGATGAACAAGACAATCATGGAGCGAGCACGAAACATGCGTCTACATGCAGGCCTACCACTTGAGCTTTGGGCGGAAGGTGTAAGTACGTCTGTGTAATTAATCAACCGGTCACCCTCAACTACGTTGGATGGGGGACTTCCAAAAGAGGCATGGACAGGTAAACCGATGAATTATGAATTTCTCAAAGTGTTGGGGTGTGAGGCTTTCATGCACATAGATAGAAGCCTAAGATCAAAGCTAGATGCAAAGTCCAAAAAGTGTTTCTTCATTGGCTATGGAGAAGGTGACTTTGGGTATCGCCTATGGAATCCTGAAGATGGTAAAATCTTAAGGAGTAGGGATGTAATTTTTAACGAAAAAAATATGTACAAAGATTACTTGGAAAGAAAAACAAAAGAAACAGCTGATGAGTACATGGAGCTTGAGGACGGTGAAGACTCAAGGACTGCAAACGGTGACAATTTGCAACAACATCAACCAAACGAGGAGCCTCAACCTATTCCCCGAAGATCTACAAGAGCAAGTAGACCTCCAGAAAGGTTTGTTCCTTTCTTCAACCATCTCTTGATCTCAGACTCTGGAGAGCCGGAATCATACGAAGAAGTTATGCAACACAAATCCAAAGAAGAATGGACGAATAGCATGCAAGTGGAGATGGACTCACTACATCGCAACCAAACATGGGAGTTGGTTGAGTTGCCTAAAGGTAAGCGGGCACTTCAAAACAAATGGATGTACAAGCTGAAGGAAGAAGAAGGTGGGAAGAAAAGGTACAAGTTTAGGCTTGTGGTAAATGGGTTTTCTCAAAAGAAAGGTATTGACTTCAATGAAATATTTTCTCTTGTTGTAAAAATGAACTCAATTAAGCTTGTCTTAATCCTTGTGGCTACTCATGATCTAAATCTTGAGCAAATGGATGTAAATACAACATTCCCTCATGGTGACTTAGAGGAGGAAATTTACATGCTTCAACCAAAGGGGTATGAAGTAAAAGGTAAGGAGAAAATGGTTTGCAGATTAAAGAAAAGCTTGTATGGTTTAAAGCAAGCATCAAGACAATGGTACTTGAAGTTCGATCGATAGATTCTAGATCATGGATTCAAAAGATGCAACTCAGATCATTGTGTCTACATGAAGAATTTGGGAGATGGGAAGTTCATTATCCTAATGTTCTATGTTGATGACATGCTGATTGCAAGTGCTAACATGCAGGACATCAAAGACCTAAAAGAGGAGCTGTCTAAATCTTTTTCAATGAAAGAATTAAGTGCTGCAAAGAGGATACTTGATATGAAGATATCAAGGGAAAGAATGAAGAAGACAATAAAGCTATCTCAAGAGGATTACATCAAGAAGGTACTAGAAAGGTTTGCAATGCAAAATGCAAAAACGGTTTCTACACCTTTGGCTGGTCACTTTAGACTAACCAAGGATATGTGTCCAAAGACACAAGAGGAGATAGCATATATGTCTAAAGTTCTATATGGTGCAGTGGTAGGTTCTCTTATGTATGCTATGGTCTGGACAAGGCCAAACATTGCATATGTAGTGGGGGTTGTAAGTAGGTTCATGGACAACCCAGGTAAAGAGCACTGGCAAGCTGTGAAGTGGATACTTAGGTATCTAAAAGGGACAACAATTAATGCTTTGTATTTTGGAGGAACTGATATTTTTCTAGAAGGGTATGCTTATGCAGATATGGTAGGTGAGAAAGATACTCCAAGAAACACTATTGGGTATGTCTTCAAGGTTGGAGGCACAGCAGTAAGCTGGGCTTCAAAGTTGCAGAAAGTGGTCTCACTTTCTACCACGTTAAAGCAGAGTATGTAGCAATGATGGAGGCAAGCAAAGAAATTATGTGGCTTCACAGATTCTTAGAAGAGCTTGGATTCAAACAAGACAATTGTGTCTTTTATAGTGATAGCCAAAGCGCTATCCATCTTGCAAAGAACTGAGTCTTTCATTCAAGGAAAAAACACATTGAGGTAAGATATTAGTTCATACGCACTCTTTTGGAAGAGGACAACTAAAGCTAGGAAAGGTGCATACAAGTGAAAATCCTACAGACATGTTTACAAAGGTGGTCAACAAGGAGAAGTTGAGCTTTTGCTCATCTTCAATCGACATTCAGGGATAAGAATCCAGGATGGAAAGCAGTCACAGGTTTGGTTTGGAGATAAGTCTCCAAGTGGGAGATTGTTAAGTATGGAGCCTGATTTACCCCTTGTAATTTTCTATGTTAAAAATGCACATTTGTAAGGCCCTCATTATGAGGAGAAGCCATCGTGCTTGAAGAAAAATAACTCGTTGAAAAATAAAATCACTCGCCGAAAACCAATATTCTCTGAAATATTCCTTTTTGCCGGAATATTATGACCTGACGGCGGCAGTCGAAAAGTGGTCGGAAAACTATCGGTCGGTTGGCCGGTAGTCGGAAGTCAGTGGCCAATGGGCCGGTGGCCGAATTCAAAAGCGGACTTGTCTTCTCAAGGGTGGCCACACATTGGCGGATTGGAGGGTCCGATTTGGACTTATCTACACAAGGGCGGCTACACATGGCTGCCTCTCATGAGAGAGGATAGCCCTTTTGGCCTATAAAAGGAGGCCATTTTGACACACCTTTCATAGTGTGAAGTTGATGCAACAATGTGGGTGTGAGGTGGTGAGAGTGAAGCAAGGTGGGAGCTCCAAAAGGGTATAATCCCTTTGTAACCTACTTCTTGTTTTGAAGTGCTAAAGCCATTGAGTGGCTGCTTTCGCGTGGACGTAGCCCACACCGGGTGAACCACGTATATCGTGTGTACTCTCTCTCTCTCTCTGTTTATACTCTATAATCTCTTGTGTGTGTAAATTATATCTCTCCATTAAGTAATCTAATCAATTATCTACTTAGCTACATCATATTCCTAATAGCCGGTTGTCCCCAAGATTCCCATACTTCTTTCGTGGCTATGGCTATGCCTGCTGCATTATCCAGTATTGCCATGGTTTCAATGTCTTTATATTTTCACTAGAAGGGTGGTGTTTCCTTCTTCCCCTTCGTAATATTCTCCGACTTTGTTCATGGGAACAGATCAAATCTCTTTGTTGTCCATTTTGTTTTTTAGTTTTCATAAATTTTTTGAGATTGACCCCATTATCCCCACCTTCTCTAGGGTTTTCTGTAGACCATTCCATAAATATGGTCTGAGTTTTAACAGTTCTCCCAAGGTAAGAGTGCATTGGATGGGTGTAAACATGATTGAATAAATGTTGTCTACTTCTAGGGTCTATTCAACTCTTTTTACTTGAGTGGTCTTACATACTATGGATTCATCTTCGTTATCTCCCAAGTAAGAGGGTAATGTTTTCAAGGTCAATGGTTTCGACATTCCTAAAGCTTTAGATCCACAATTCCCGTACAAGGATTGTACATCCATATTCATATCAGAAGGTAGGTTATCCAACTAGATTTCCTCTATAGGAGCTGAATTTAGAGTTAGGCTCCCATCATTTATCTCTCGGACTTTTTCCCATAAGTGTCCTGGCCAATCTTCCTCTACGAATGGAATTCTGTCTAAGGCATCTTCGTTGTCCGACAGTATAAGTTCTGGTTCTTTTGGTTCAAGGTGGGGTTTTGCCACCACGTCTGGTTTTTCTTTAGTGTCTCTTTCCACAAGCTCCTCAAGTTTTGCGATACTTTCAAGCTTGGGTTTTTGTTTTTCCAGCATTTCTTGCGTGATTCTTATCAAATTTTGATAAGCTTCCAGCTTAGCTGCTTCCATGTCTGGAGAAGGATAGTTTTTCCATTTGTTTTCCATGTTTTGGCCTACTCTAAGTCCTACTTGGTAGGCTTCCAAGGCGGCATTAATAGGCTCAAAATTTTTATCAACCAGAATGGATCCTGTAGATTTCACGGTTGTTTCCTTGATTTCACTTCCAGTTTCTTTCAACTTTTCCTGGAATAGCTTTTTTGCTTTCTCCTCGATTTCAACCCGTTGTTTTTGTTTTCTCATCTTATATCTTTTACTTCTGCTTCTTTTGATCCTTTGAGAGGAAACTTTCGTATTTTTTGAGTCATCAGAGGAGTTGTGTTTCTTTTTCTTGGCCTGGGCTCTAGTGATTACCTTGATTGGAACAATCGGTTCCCTCTTTGATGAGCTACTAGGTATCACTTGGACTACGTTTACTACTGTTTTACCCTTGTTTAAAGGACTTTTAGGAAAATCTTTCGGAAAGTGTCCTCCCTTTTTGCAACATTGTATGCAATAGGCTTCAACTAGGTTGAGGTTTTTATCAGGCTCTGGACATTCATTTTTTCAATGATCATCTGCACCACAGTTGTGACAGTTTTCCGTTCTTGGCTTAATCATGGGTCTTACCATGGGAGGTTTGACACCTTGATTAGCTACATAATACATTGGTGCAAGCTCTGGTGGAGCATAAGTTACGGTTTTTTCCATTGGTGGTGGATGTGAATTATACCAATCTCCTTCTACCATTACTGTAAATGGACTAGGCTCTGCATAGGGTGTAACATGCACTAATGCTTGTTCAGCTATGACTTCTCCTAAGTGCATGTACTTTACAGGCACTGCATTATGTCCTGGGTATGGAGGTTCTTGTCCCAACACAGGTTGAGGTCTTTCCATACCCATTGGTGGTCTTTGACGTTGGGCCTTATTAGGCTGATATCTGTACATGGGTTGTCCTTGTGGCCTCATGAGCACGTACTGAACATTCGCATCATACCTTGATCTGAACTAGCACTCGTGGGTCTCATGGTTGGTCCATTTACCCTCAATTGCACACCATTGTTGTGGCCTAATTGGTTGTCCCTATGGAGGTATCCCTTGTCCTGGTCCCCTTATAGGTGCTTTTTACATGTTGTTCATCATGTCGTTCATCCTTTTGAGTATATCTTCTATGTCTGAAAGTGGTGCTGCAGAGCAGCCGTTCCCACTTGTGCTGCTTTAGTGGATGCTGTTTTCTTGCTTTGGTTATCCTTAGGGACATCTTCTTAGGTTATCCTTAGGGACATGTTCTTCGTTAAAAATATCACAATTGTCTCCTAAGTCAATAGCATCTGACACACACTCTTCTAGGGTTGTATGCTTTTTACTATGAGTATAGCATGAAGTTCTTTGTTTAGCAGTCCCTGTAGAAACAATGATATGATTCGTTCTTTTGCAGGTATCTCTAGCTCTGGGCATCTGGCAAAGTATTGTTTTATTCGAGTTGTACAATCCCTAACAGACTCACCCTGTTTCTGTTTAAAGCTGTAGATTTGAGCTACCGTATTATATTTGATCCCCGTTTTGGAACAAGAAGCTACAAATCCTTGAGCTAGTGTGTTCAAGTCCATGATTGACCTTGGTGGAATGTTTTGGAACCATGTCAATGCTTTTCCTTCTAATGTCATTCCAAACCCCTCGAATTGAGTATGGAAATCGAATATACGTTCTGCTCTTAGCACTTGCTTAAAGCTTGCTAAGTGTCGTATGGATACCCTGATCCATTGTATTTTTTGACCCATTTTTGAAAATCAGTTGGTATGACAAGTCTGTTTGGTTCAGCTCCCGGTCTCCTGGCAGTTGGTCCTGTTCCGAGTCCTTCAATCCAATTTGGTTGAAATAGTGACTCATGTAGCCTTGGATTGGCCTTAGTGTCACCCAGTTTTCTACGTGATGAGGTGGTTTCTGGTTTCTTAACATTACTCTCAGATGATCTCTCACGGTGTTCATCTCTTGGAATTGTTTCTGGTCCTTGTCCCAATATCCAATCCCTTATGGAATACCCTTGGTATTTGGTTTGTTCTACCTCCTCAGGAGTCATCATAACAAAGTTGTTGTTATAACAATCCCTAAACAGGCAGGTTGGTAGGTCTGCTGATCCCTTATCTTTGATCTTGAAGACATAGATGATCTTTATGGCCGTTAGTTGTCCTGATTTGGCATGCGAAGTCCACAGAAGATGTTAAAGCTTGCTAAGTGGTCGTATGGATCCCCTGATCCACTGTATTTTCTGAGCTATTTTTAAAAATCAGCTGGTCTGCACATCTGTTGGGTTCAACTCCAGGTCTTCTGGGAGTTGTTCCTGTTCCGAGTCCTTCAAACCAGTCTATTGAAAATAGTGACTCATGTAGCCCTGGACTGGCCTTAGTGTCACTCGGTTTTCTACGTGATGAGGTGGTTTCTGGTTTCTTCACATTACTCTCATATGATCTCTCACGGTGTTCATCCCTTGGTATTGTTTCTAGTCCTTGCCCCAATATCCAATCTCGTATGGAATACCCTTGGTATTTGGTTTGTTCTACCTCCTCAGCTCCTCAGGAGTCATCATAACAAAGTTGTTGTTATAAAAATCCCTAAACAGGTAGTTTGGTAGGTCTGCTGATCCCTTATCTTTGATCTTGAAGCTATAGATGATCTTCATGGCCGTTAATTATCCCAGTTTGGCATGAGAAGTCCACAGAAGATCTTTTATGTGTCTATCTTCCCAGCAATAATCTCCGATCCTAGGATTATCCGTTCTAAGTTGTTTCAAAGGCTCAAGTCTACTTGATCGTATCCCTCGAATTCTAAGGTTGGTGGTCCTTCTTTTGCTGACATATCTGGGATTATGGTGTTTACTTCTAACCCTCATTTGTCTATCACGTCAGGGTTTTCGACCTGTAAATACTGAGTTCCCTTTCGATCCTTGTACATTTTTCCTTGTTTGTTTGCCCTAACCTCTTCTTTGAACTCAATACCATGATCATCAATGCGAATAGCATACTCCTTGTTAGGGTCCAAGTAAACTTGGGCTCCATGACGGTTAGTCTTGTAAAAAGATAGTATATGCTTATAGCGCATTGTCGTTCTAGTTTCCGAGTGAGTCTAGTAAGAAGACATTTTGGATGTTGAATCTGAAAAAGTGTCTGAGACTTCTTCAGGAATTGTGTGCAAGGAATTGCCTTGATTCACGCTTTCTCGGTGGATACTCTAATGGAGGTTTCTCCGAGTATGCCCTGATTTCCTAGTACACGATGAGATCTAAGGTTCATATAGACTTATGGAGCCCTGGATAGAGTACTCACCTTTGGATTGACTTGTCATCAATTTCTTCCAAAAAACTGGATTGCAACTTCTGTCAAGCTATTGATTCCTTGTCTGTAACCTGATTCTTATACAAATTTGATCAAGTTAGCTATTCTTTCACCAAGACTGTATAGTTTTTGCTGACTATTGTGATTGGTCTATGTGTATCATTGCAAATCGAGTTAATTGAGTCAATAATTGAAATTTTCAAACTCGACTTTGGCAAAAAATCAAAGGATTAATCTGCAACTCAAAAACTGAGAGAACATGTACCAATTTGGATCAGTTTGAACCCAAAATTTCCCGGTGGCTTTCTATTATGCTAACACTGTTCAAGTTCAAAAGTCAAAATTGGTGTCTGTGTTACAGTAGTAAATAATCATGATTATTTACTTTTGTCAGTTTTTTGCACTTTTTGGCTTGATTTGCCAAGTGTACAACCTGTTACGGTCCTTGGACAAATTTCAACAAGTTTGGACAAATCTGTTCAAGTTTATCAATTATTTCGTACCCGTAGACTCTGATTTTAAGAATCTAGCTTAAGTCTCACTTTTGCGATCCAAATTTCACCAAAAAATTGATTTGTGTGGTCTACTTGATATGCTTGACCTTGTGGTGTGCCCAAATATGCAAGATTGTCAATTTTTGAAGCATATGTAAATAATCGCGATTATTTAATGTGGTTATTTTTTTGCAAGTTTTTGTCCCAACCTTGACACATATCTATTAAGCACTTCAACTTAAGGTCTCTAGCCAAGTTTCATCAAGTTTGGACTATTTTTGGTCAAATGATTATCACTTTTGTGTCCGTAGACTGACTTTGCAATTTTGGTCACAATTTTTAATCCAATGATCCAAATCTTACCAAATTTGGTTTATGGGCTTATTTACAACATGGTAAAACTAGTGGTATGCTAACTTAGTAAAAAAAGCTGAAAAATGGGGCCGATATAAATAATCGTGATTATTTACAATTGGAAACTTTTTGCATCTTTTTGGTCAAGTGAGCATGTACACATGTTTATCACATCAATATAAGCCTATGAATCAAATTTCATCAAGTTTGGACTATTTTTTCCTCAATTTACACTCAAGTTTCAGAAAGTCAGTACAAACTTTAGTCTTTTCTCAGTTTTTTGCCACTTTGGTGATCCAAATCTTTTGTGCCTTTACAAAAGTTGTTTGTACACATGCAACGAGTCAATGGTATCAACCTTAGTCAAATCTGAGTTGAAAGTAAATAATCACGATTATTTACTTTATGCCCAAAATGAACAATTTTTTAATGGACAATCTTTTCATGAGTTATTTTAAGCCTATGAATCAAGTCAAAACTTAATTTGGCCTAAAATGTCAAGAAAAAGTAAGTTTTTGCAAACTCTTGAAATTTTTACCTCAAAGTGTCCTTGAGCTTACCCAGTGGTTCATACAACTTAACTTTTAAGCATACTCTCCAGTCTGTCTATCTTATTGTAGCTTTAGCGAGAACCACGATCACATTGTCAATCCATGGGATGAAGCTGACTCGACTAGTGTATAGAGGCTACAAGAGGTTGTCAATCTCTAAGAAAACAACAAAAAACTGGCATCTAACTCAAGCTACACTCAAGTGGCTGAAATCACCAAAAGCCAATCGCTCATCAACGAACAAATCATATCCGTTACAACATCAAATGACATCCAAACGTAATGAAACTTCTAGGACATGTTTATAAGACCTAAGCACATATGCTTATGGTCTCAAATTCCACTTTAGGTCAAGTGCAAAAATCGCGATTAACAGCAATGGATTTTTGACCTAGTCGTTTTCGACCCAGAATGCACCTAAATGCTTAGCAATGATGCCCCAATACCCCGCCTATGCTTAGTTGTTTATTTTGAAGTGTAAATTCCTACTTATGATGAAATTAAGCCGTGGGTCAACGACGCCAAAAGCTACAAAATACTGTGATGTGTTTACATCAATGCGTAGAGCTCTTACCTACGGTTGCAATGAAACAAACGCGACTGCAATGTGAAAACCGGGGAGGGATTAGGAAGCGCGAGAAGGAGAGAAGTGAGCGCCGTTAGCTCACGCTGTGTATTTGATTATCCAAAACCTTTTAAAAACTTACAAAAATTGGCTTTTATACCTTAGCCAAGGTTTTTGGTGGTCAAAACTAATAATTTGAGAGCTTTAACTAAAGATAGGTAATGATAGGTTGATACAATCTGGAAGCTTGTAGCCCCGGCTCATCAATTACAAGGTTTTACATAGGAGTTACAATATTCCCGATTTATAATAAGTGTTTTTACAATAAGAGCTCCGAAAAATGGTATCGGTGTTAGCTTGCTGCTAACAGGAGTGATCATGAGAAGAGCAACTAACTCCAACACCTTGAGTTCGTATTGCAAATACTCTTTATGTGAAGGATCTTTGACTTTCAATATCCACCGCTGAATTTCATCTTTTGCAGTGTCAGAGATTGATGTCGTGACTGGATCTTCAAATTCATGCATCATTGTTTTTGTACTTGTACTTGGAATATCTACATGGTGAGTTTCGAATGTGAACTGTCCCTGTCCTTCTGTTTGTGTGACTTCTACAAGGATTATTTGGGATTGATTTGTCTTTATCGCTCTCTGAGCAATCAAGTCTTCCTTTGGCTTGTGGCCAGTTGCTTCCTCAGCTCTTCAATCTCTTCATCTTTAGCTTTTTGCAAAGCTCTATGCCCTATTGTCATGATTTTCCTATCATACTGCTCTTGAGCAAGGGAATGCTTTAGATCCTGGACCTCTTTTGTCAGCAAGGTTGGTTTAGCTGACGTGCTGGTTGAACTTGGCATCTCTTGCAAGGCTAAAAGCTATGTAAGAGTATCGTTCACCACTTCATAAGACTCTTGAAGCTTTTCATTCTGTTCCTTCTCCTTGGTTAGCTCTTCTTCTAGTCTCTGTTGCTCGACCTGCAGATTCGTGTTTGATTCATTGAATGTTTGGACTTCTTTGTAGTAATAAGCATCATTTTCTTGTTCTCTATGTAATTCGAACTCAAGTTGTAATTGTACTTTTTGTAACTCCTCAATTTTGTTTTGTAGTTCCAGTTTGGTTTCAGTTGGTTTGGATGCCTCCTTCTTTGTGTCCTCTAGCTCTAATTCGTGCAGGTTGTAGAGTGCTTTTTGGCATCGAAATTGGAGCTTGATCTGGTCCAAATGTGCGTCGATGTCAAAGGACCTGATCATTTGTGCCCCTTCATCTACAATAGCGTGCGAATGAGGCGACCTTGGGTTTTTTTGACCTCTTCAACCTTGGTTAGAAGTACCAACCTCATTCGTCATTTTTTCTTCTGTCATCTGTGCTTTATCAGCAGTAGAAATTATGGCGATCTTTGGTATTGCTATCTCTTCTTCTCGAATTGTCCACTTTGGTAACAACACTTTGTCTGTCGTTTGTTTATGAGGATCCATGGTCTATTTTCTTCTTTCTTTCTTGGCCTTTGAAGGTATTTTTCCCTCTTTCAATGATGAGAAATTTTCTATTTGATTTTTGATGTTGTTTAAATCACCTTCCTCTTCTTGGCTTTTGGCTTTGTTACTGTTGTCCTTCTCCTCTGCCTTGGTAGATTTGTCAGATGATTCAAGATCATCGATGCGTGGGCATTTTGCTTCCTCTCTTTCTCTTTGTTCCATCTTGCATTTAAGTTCATTCTAAATTTGTTGTCGCATCTTGCTGGCAATGTTCAAACTTTTTCCTGCCTCTTTTCTTTTACACTGTTTGATTCTTTCCAAAAAGATTCAATTTTTATGTGTTGCACATGCATATCTTCCTCGTCCTCTCTTTCATCGTCTGCCTCCGTTCCAAGACTATTTTTTTGTCATTATTTTGTTGGCGAAGTCTTTCCCTTTGTGCTTGTGCTTCTTCCATCGTCCTTTGTGCTTGTGTGGTGGGAATTTCCTTTGCCGCCCTGGTTGACCTCCTGTTTAGTCTTGTGTGTCTAATTGCAAATTCACTTTCTTGTCCCTCATTCGAAGACTGATACTTGGAGGGAGTTTCTCTGTCCTTTGAATTATCTTCTTCGCTGTTCGGTGCATCTGATTCTGTCTCTTCGCTATCAGTGTCGTGCTTCCTTGAGTTTTGCCTTGTTTGCTTTCTCTTTAGTTGGGGCCTTGTAGATGGTCCTACTACTGGCTTCATTGCTCTTTTGGATTTGTGGATTAGATAGTGCTTCAACATGTGGTAATTCATCAATCATGCCTAACGCCTTGAAGGCAATTTTGGTCAGCCTTGGTCCATCATTCATATATGACTTACTTTTGTGGCTTCCTTCGATGTTTGCTTCAAATATATTGTCAAGGAGGTAGTTGCCAAAATCACAGCTGACCACTCTTCATTCTACCAACCCCATTGCCATGTGCAAAATTGGTTCCCTGTAGCGCGGTGGCTTTTGCACTTTGAAGTGTTGCAATATTAGCCGTAGTGGCAGCTCTGTCTCGAAGTAGATCAGATCTTGATAGGTTAAGTCCTCTTTGCTCTAGAAATGCCTTGTCATTATCTATTGCCTTGGTTTTTTGCAATTAATTGTGTGTTCCTTGTTGTAGGTGAAGAGCTTTGTTGATTATCTCTGCAGTGATTTTGACCTTGACTGTAGCTCCATATTTGTCAGTGAGAGTGGCTTCCCCATCGTATTGAATGGAGCTAATAAGTTCATGGACTCTTTTGAAATCTGTTCCCCATGGAGGTAGTCATAAGAAACTATCCAATGGTAGACATGTGGCCCCTTCTAGCACTTTGAACCTTTGGTGTAACGTCCGCAGTTCCTTTGGAAAAAGGGTGGCCTTTACTATCACTCCATCTGCTGCTTGGAACTTCCCGATGAATATGTTTGCAAGTATTGTTTCTAATACCTGTTCTGTGATGTGAGCTTTCTCATTTGAGGAGATATTATTGATTTCGTATGGAGCCACCTCCCATTCTTATTGTGCTTTTTTGCCGGGCATCTTGAGGCCAGTTTCAAGTTGAAAATAGGGTTAAGCAATGACCAAAAATTGGTGGGAAGTTGAAAAAAACACAAACTTTGACCATAAAATGAAAAATGAGCATAACTTTGTCAAAACTACCCCAAATTTGATCAAATTTCACCAATGCATCTAGATTACTATAGTCACAAAGGCATGAGGTCACATATGAAATCTAACTCTGAGGTACATGGATCGCGATCCATGTTGGGAAACATTTTGAAGATCTGATGTTGATGGCGGGCGAGGTGGTATTTAAGTGCGTCCAATGCCTTCTGGTATCTGATTCTTCGTTCTTTGCCAGGGATTTGCAGAAATTGCATGGTGACTTGATTCTTCAGCTCCACCACTAAGTAGCCTACAAACCTAGATGTTAGGTTGTTTATCACCAATGCAAATATCTTCTTTCGCCAGGTGAAGAATCCAGTGTAGAATGCTTCTTCAAAGGCTAGCATATTATTCGAAGGCAGGAACATGCATCTGGCATAGAATCTGTAAAGGATTTCTTTTGAAGGTTGCCCACTCAGATCGTAGCATAAGCCTTTGTTTCCTTCCAAGAATGAGAGCCATGGGGCTCCTGTTTGCTCAGGCTCATTAAAAACTTGTATACATGTGAGTAGCATCCTACAGATCTTATATAACATTGCACAGGAGAGATCTGGCAGACTCTTGAAGAAAGACATGGCGCCCGTTAGGGTTTTCACCATGTATTCCTCCATCGCTTGGCCTATCTCTGAAGCTGGAAACTTGGGGAAGTTGAGCCAAGTTGGCCTCTTCTTTTGTAGTGCTTCATGCGCTTGCCATGTCCTTACTCTGGGTACATGACATAATGTTGAATCTCTTTGTAGGGCTGCATGTGCTCTTGTGAATAGAATCAGGTATCTCAGATTCTTGTTCAACCAGCTTAACCTCCATTTTGGGTGGTCTTTATCTGCGCCATCTTCTTGCATATCCTTGTATAGCCTTTCTTTCACCTGTAATAGTTCTACTTGGCTGGCTCTTCCACCTGTTTGTGGATAAGATAGGAAAATGTAGCCGTGGTTGTCTCCTTGGTAAATGTGCCTACAATTTTCCTGTCTCTTGCCCGCATGGTCATTCCTTTAGTGGGCAATCCGAGTGCCTCTACCACTATCTCTTTTGTGATCACTACCTCGACCTTGTTTCCTTGGGTGTCGGATATATGTGCGGTTCCGTCCTCTTTGATGGTGGATAGAAGCTCGTAAGCTTTCTGAAAGTCCACTAAGCAAGGCTCTTGTTCGTAGAAATGCCTGGGCCCCAACCTGCGGTTAGCCTCTTTTGTATCTGGCTTGCCAGCTACATCATAGACTTCTTTGGGTAGGAGTTGCAGCTCCACCCTATGCACTTGTTCACTCTTGAACTTGCCAGTGAAGACCATAGTGTGGTGTTCTTCCAGCTGTTCTCTAGAAAGGTAGGATGCCTTTGCTGCTTTGACCAACTCGGGGTGTAGTTGATACGCGGGTAGTTCTTGTAGTTTCTCTTTTTGGTTTAGCTTCTTCTTGGCCCTCTCTACTGCTTGCATTGCTCCTGTTCAGTGAATAGAGTGCAAAGCTAGCAGATTTGTCGGTTTTTTTTCTCTGGAATGTCCTTTTAGACTGAAATGCTGACAATTTGGTCCCAATTGCTTCAAATCAATTTTTGAACAAGCAAAGACGCATAAAATCATGCAAGGAACATAAATGTATGGTCAAAACAAAAATTTGCAACCAAAGTAAATTATCGCGATTACTTACAACTGAGAAAATTTCCAACTTTTTGCAAACTTGGCTTTATAGGCTTGAAGAATATACCAAATACATGCTCTGAGTGAATTATGGGCTCATTTGGATGCACATGGTGAAAATGGTACAAGATTTTGGCTTTAAGTCCTTGAAACAGTAGATATAAAGGAAATTTGAGATTTTGAACTCCAAATTGATTTAAAATTGGCTAGTGGGCTTATCACAACATGTACTTTGGATGTATAATGGCAAAATATCAAAATTCCCCAATTTTGACCAAAAAGTAAATAATCGCGATTATTAACTTTTCTTCCAAAATTGACATTTTTTTGGTACAAATTGGTTCTAGGCATTGTATGGACCTTGGGTATGAGATATGAAGTGATTTGGATCAAAAATTGTGGTCCATAACCCAAGTTTTGGCTTGCAAAGACTTCTTTACGTTTTTTGGCAATTTTACAAGTAATGGGTGGTCATTTTGGCTCATACTTGATTTTTGGCATGTAATAGGTGTGTAGACATGATAGGTGAGATGATTTGACAATTTCCAAGCAAAATTGATGCAAAAGTAAATAATCGCGATTATTAACTACAGTGACAAAAACTTTGCAAAACCTATAAATTTTGACCTAGACATGTTTCATATACCTAATACAAGTCCTAAATTGAATTTGGTCAAGTTTGGTCATGCCGACATCACTTTGTGCTCTGTCGACTCTGAAATCATCGTTTTTTGTGACTACTCTATCGTTGGGTTGGTCGGTCAACTTTGAGGCTTTGGACTTGTCCGTAACATAGTCATGAAGCAACCTGTCCAATTCTGGCTCATTTGGAGTTAGTTTGGCCTCGTATGTCGAATTTGACGCTTTGTAACCTTCGAGATGTTTTTTTCTTTTCAAGGGCTTTGCTTGATGGATTTCACCAACCCAATCACATACATTGTATATGGACCTCATTAGCAAGCCATCTGTGGGGTCAGGTCAGAATTCTGGCATTTGCCAAAAACCTAACTTTTCTACTGGGGATCCCCTTGACCCTTGTTGAATGGTCATCTAATGGCATAGAAAGGTTCTATTATGTTGGGGCATGCTATGGTTCAAATGCCATCCGATTTGGTCAAGCTGACAGGCCGCTATGGTTAGTTTTAGGTCGTAGGTCTTCGTGCACTGCTCGGTTTCTACGGTTTTTTCTATGGCTTTAGACTAGCTACCGACCGTACAAAATGGATCATTGTCGAGTAAAGAACTTACCCCTCATATCTCGTGTGAAACGGCGCTGAAAATGGTCAACTATGGGCTCCGAAAAAGTCGTGGGAAAGAGGCTGAAATCTCTCTCTGCAAAGGCTCCAAGTGGAAATGAGGTGGTTTTAGCCTACCTTGGATATCTATACCCGAACTTTCTGAACCAAATTTCCCCAGATTCCCCCGTTAGTCCTACTAGGCCGTGAATGTTAGACTCAAAAATTTCCCTGATCGGATTCCTATAGCTCATTCTGCAAGACTTTTGCAAAAGTAGGCATGACCACCTAATTTAGGCTTCCCGCTTCCATCTTTTGATTTTATTGAAAATTTTTGTGCTTGTCTGCCTTGTCTTTCTGATCACCATCGTGTCTTTCAATTTTTCATATGAGCTTCCTTGCTATTTATTATTAATTTTGACATGTTTATTAGAAAAAATCAAAGAAAATAGAAAAATGCTCTAAAAAAGTAAAGTAAAAATCCAATAATTAAGAAAATCCCTTGAAAAACACATGTTTATTATTTTTTGTTAGATTTCTCTATTTTGAAGCCTCCTTATCAACAAAAATGATGAAAAATACCCAAAAAAGTACTATTTTTGACGATTTTTTGATAGTATATACACTACTTACACTCATCGGGAAGATATTATCAGTGAACTTTTCCTTGATGATGAATTATAAGGGCATTATTAGGTAATTTTGCAAAAAATCACACGTGAACATCGAACTTTTTCCTCCCTCTTCAAACATTGCCCTTAATTACTTAGTACTTAATGCCCTTCCACCCCTCCTAGATGGCGTACTCCAGGACGACTGTGTACATGGGTTGAACAACTTTGTCTATGCATAGCCGTGATTGGCTCTACCATGATATGAAGATCAATGCAATTCAACCCAATATGCTGTGCGTTTTGAGTAGTTAACTCAAGGGTTTCCGATGTCGAGGTTTGCTGCTGCTGATGTCTTCCAAAGAGCAAATCTTGTAGCTTTTGTGCTCTTTGTTTGATTGTACCATCAGAGTGCTAACTGATTGCTTGAGCTGTTAGTAGCACTTTCGACTGTTGTCGAGCTTTTTCTCTCCATTGGTAGCTCGGTCGTTTTGGTGGTGCATGGTGTGGTGGAGTCTTTTGAGACTTAACTCGCCATTGCTTGATTGCTTTCGTGGGTTGTGGAGAAGATAGGTGCTCCCTTTTCTTCCAAAACTTTTTCATGCTAGAATCGATTTATCCTTAAGCTGTGCTTTTGGTACCCAAATTTTCCTGACTCCTTGCATGCTACATGTAGCATTTGATTATCGAGGGGATGGAGAAGTTTGACTTTGTGGATTTGTCTACTGCTGATTGCTTCTTTTCCATTCCTCCTTGCTTGGTGCAATTGGAACAATGAGTTGCCCTCCTTTAGGTGATAGCTTTAGTTGATTCATATCCCAATCTGGTATTGCTTTGTATGTACGCATCCAAGGAATTCCAAGAATCATCGTCTCATTCAGGTCAATTCCAAAGAAATTGACTGTCACTTTTTCAAGCAGCCCTAGAGGTCTCTCAATGTGTCCGTCAGCCAACTACAATTTCATTCGAGTTTGTCTGATGGTTGGCTGTCCCCAGGATTCCCATACTGCTTTAGTGGCTATGGCTATGCCAACTCCACTATCCAGTATTGCCATGGTTTCATTGTCATTATATTTCACTGAAAGAGTGGTGTTTCCTTCTTCCCCTTCGTAATATTCTCCCACTTTGTTCATGGGAACTGATTGAATCTCTATAGGAGCTGCCTTTAAAGTTAGGCTCCCATCATTGATCTCTCTCACTTTTTTTTCATAAGTGTCCTGGACAATCTTCCTCTACGAATGGAATTCCGTCTAAGGCATCTTCGCTGTCAGGCACTATAAACACTGGTTCATTTGTTTCAAGGTGGGGTTCTACCACCACATTGGATTTTGCTTTTGCTTCTTCTATCGCAAGCTCTTCAGGTTTTGCAATACTTTCAATGTTGGGTCTTTGTTTTTCCGGCATTTCTTACACGATTCTTACCAAGTTTTGATAAGCTTCTAGTTTTGCTGCTTCCATGTCTGGAGATGGATAGTTTTTCCACTTGTTTTCCATGTTTTGGCCTGCTTTAAGTTCTGCTTGGTAGGCTTCCA
This sequence comes from Adiantum capillus-veneris, assembly GCF_014529385.1. Taxonomy (NCBI): domain Eukaryota; kingdom Viridiplantae; phylum Streptophyta; class Polypodiopsida; order Polypodiales; family Pteridaceae; genus Adiantum; species Adiantum capillus-veneris. Next base: position 8,008,640 of record NC_140946.1, on the reverse strand, counting down.
CGACAACATTAATAGGCTCAAAAATTTTATCAACCAGAATAGATCCTCCCAATTTCGGTCGTTTCCTTGAATTCACTGTCAGTTTCTTTCATCTTGTCCTGGGCTAGCATTTTTGCTTTCTCTTCGATTTCAACCCGTTTTTTTTGTTTTCTCATCTCATATCTTTTGCTTCTGCTCCTTTTGATTCTTTGAGAAGAAACTTTCGTGTTTTCCGAATCATCATAGGAGTTGTGTTTCTTTTTCTTTGCCTGGGCTCTAGTGATTACCTTGATTGGAACAATTGGTTCACTCTCTGATGAGCTACTAGGCATCACTTGGCCTACGTTTACGACGGTTTTACCCTTGTCCAAAGGATTCTTAGGACAATATTCTGGAAAGTGTCCTCCCTTTTTGCAACATTGTATGCAATAGGCTTCAATTGGTTTGAGGTTTTTGTCAGGCTCTGGACATTCGTTCTTCCAATGGTCATCAGCACCACAGTTATGACAGTTTCCTATTTTAGGCTTCATCATGGGTTTTCCCATGGGAGGTCTGACACCTTGATTAGCTACATAATACATTGGTGCAAGCTCTGGTGGAGTATAAGTCACGGTTTCTTCCATTGGTGGTGGATGTGGACTATACCAATCTCCTTCTACCAATACTGTAGATGGACTAGGCTCTACATAGGGTGTAACAAGCACTAATGCTTGTTCATCAATGACTCCTTCACAGTGCATGTACTTTACAGGCACTGCATTATGTCCTGGATACGGAGGTTGTTGTCCCAACACATTCTGAGGTCTTTCCATACCCATTGGTGGTCTTTGAGCTTGGGCCATATTAGGTTGATATCTGTACATGGGTTGTCCTTGTGGCCTCATGGGCACGTACTGAACATTCCCATCATACTTTGGTCTGAAATAGCATTCGTGTGTCTCATGGTTGGTCCATTTACCCTCCATTGCACACCATTTTTTTGTCCTAATTGGTTGTCCCTGTGGAGGTATCCCTTGTCCTGGTCCTCTCGTAGGTGCTCTTTGCATATTGTTCATCATGTCGTTCATCCTTTTTAGCATATCTTCTATGGCTGAGAGTGGTGCCTCAGCAGCCGTTCCCACTTGTGCTGGTTTTGTGGGGATGCTTTCTACTCGCTTTGGTTATCCTTCGGGACATCTTCGTCGTTGAAAATTTCGCAATTGTCTCCTAGGTCAATAGCATCAGATACACACGCTTCTAGGGTTGTATGCTTTTTACTATAGAGTATAGCATGAAGTTCTTTGTTTAGCAGTACCTCCAGAAACAAAGATACAAATCATTCGTCTGCAGGTATCTCTATCTCTGGGCATCTGGCAATGCATTGTTTCATTTGAGTTGCACAATCCCTAACAGACTCACCATGTTTCTGTTTAAAGCTGTAAATTTGAGCTACCGTATTATGTTTAATCCCCGTTTTGGAACACGCAGCTACAAATCCTTGAGCTAATGTGTTCAAGTCCATAATTGACCTTGGTGGAATGTTTTGGAACCATGTCAAAGCTTTTCCTTCTAATGTCATTCCAAACCCCTCGAATTGAGTATGGAAATCGAATATACGCTCTGCTCTTAGCACTTGCTTAAAGCTTGCTAAGTGGTCGTATGGATCCCCTGATCCACTGTATTTTCTGAGCTATTTCTAAAAATCAGCTGGTCTGCACATCTGTTGGGTTCAACTCCAGGTCTTCTGGGAGTTGGTCCTGTTCCGAGTCCTTCAAACCAGTCTATTGGAAATAGTGACTCATGTAGCCCTGGACTGGCCTTAGTGTCACCTGGTTTTCTACGTGATGAGGTGGTTTTTGGTTTCTTCACATTACTCTCATATGATCTCTCACGGTGATCATCCCTTGGTATTGTTTCTGGTCTTTGCCCCAATATCCAATCTCGTATGGAATACCCTTGGTATTTGGTTTGTTCTACCTCCTCAGGAGTCATCATAACAAAGTTGTTGTTATAAAAATCCCTAAACAGGTAGGTTGGTAGGTCTGCTGATCCCTTATCTTTGATCTTGAAGCTATAGATGATCTTCATGGCCGTTAATTGTCCCAGTTTGGCATGAGAAGTCCACAGAAGATCTTTTATGTGTCTATCTTCCCAGCAATAATCTCCGATCTTAGGATTATCCGTTCTAAGTTGTTTCAAAGGCTCAAGTCTACTTGATCGTATCCCTCGAATTCTAAGGTTGGTGGTCCTTCTTTTGCTGACATATCTGGGATTATGGTGTTTACTTCTAACCCTCATTTGTCTATCACGTAAGGGTTTTCGACCTGTAAATACTGAGTTCCGTTTCGATCCTTGTACATTTTTCCTTGTTTGTTTGCCCTAACCTCTTCTTCGAACTCAATACCATGATCATCGATGCGAATAGCATACTCCTTGTTAGGGTCCAAGTAAACTTGGGCTCCATGACGGTTAGTCTTGTAAAAAAATAGTATATGCTTATAGCGCACTGTCGTTCTGGTTTTCGAGTGAGTCTAGTAAGAAGACATTTTGGATGTTGAATATGAGAAAGTGTCTGAGACTTCTTCAGGAATTGTGTGCAAGGAATTTCCTTGATTCACGCTTTCTCGGTGGATACTCTAATGGAGGTTTCTCCGAGTATGCCCTGATTTCCTAGTACACGATGAGATCTAAGGTTCATATAGACTTATGAAGCCCTGGATAGAGTACTCACCTTTGGATTGACTTGTGGTCAATTTCCACTCGATTCAATTGCAACTTTCTACTAAGGCACTGATTCCTCGTCTGCAACCTGATTCTTGTACAAATTTGACCAAGTTAGCTATTCTTCTATAAAGACAGTAGAGCTCTTGAGAACTCTCTTGATTGTTCCCTGTGTATCACGAGATTGTACAAATTTGACCAAGCTAGCTATTCTTCTATAAAGATAGTAGAGCTCCTGAGAACTCTCGTGATTGTATCACTTCAATTTGAGCTATGGGAGTCAAAATTTGACTTTCAGATTTGACTTTAGTAGAATTCAAAGGTTTGATCTGCAATTCTGAAACTACGTGTATCTGTACCAATTTTTTTAATCCGATTGAACCCAAAATTGCCCTGTGTCTTTATATTATGTTGGTCTAACACCGCATAAGCTCAAAAGTAAAAAAATGATGTCTCTAGATAGCAGAAGTAAATAATCACGATTATGTACTTTTGTCAAATTTTTGCTCTTTTTTGATAGTTTTGATAAGTATACAACTTGTTAGAGTCCCTGGACAAGTTTCAACAAGTTTGGACAAAATCTGATCAAGATTATCAACTGTTTGGTATCAGCAGACTCTGATTTCGAGAATTTGGCTTAAGTCTCACTTTTGGGATCCAAATTTCACCAAAACTGATTTGTGAGGTCTACTTGATGTACTTGACCTTGTGGTTTACTCAAATTTGCAGAATCATCAAGTTTTGAAGTAGATGTAAATAATCACGATTATTTACTCCACCTATATTTTTGCATGTTTTTGCCCCAACTTTGTTAAGCATCTTAAATTAAGATCCCTGAGCAAGTTTCAACAAGTTTGGACAATTTTTGGTCAATTGATCATCAATTATCTGTCCTCAGACTAACTTTGTAATTTTAGTCACAAATTTCACTCCAGTGCTCCAAATCTTACCAAATTTGGTTTATGGGCTTATTACAACATGGTGAAGCTAGGGGTATGTAGACTTGGTCAAAAAAGTTGAAAAATAAGGCAAATGTAAATAATCACGATTATTTACTTCTGACAAATTTTTGGTCAACTGAGCATATACACATGTTTATCACATCAACATAAGCTATGAATCAAATTTCAACAAGTTTGGATAAATTTTCTCTTAATTTATACTCAAGATTCAAAAAGTCAGTACAAACTTTAGTTTTTACCCAGTTTTTTGTCAGTTTAGTGATCCAAATCTCTTGGGCCTTTACAAAAGTTGTTTGTACACATGCAATGAGTCAATGGCATGAACCTTGGTCAATTTAGAGCAAAAAGTTAATAATTGCGATTATTAACTTTAGGCTTAAAATGAGCACTTTTTTGCAATTTTCTCAAAAACAGTCTTTATATGAGCCATTTTAAGCCTATGAATCATGTCAAAACTTAATTTGGCCTAAAATGTCAAGAAAAAGTAAATAATCTGAGTTTTGGCCAACTCTTGAAATCTTTTACCTCGAAGTGTCTTTGAGCTTACCAACTGGTTCAGACAACTCTTAGGCTTACTCTCCAATCGGATTGAGTGGATTCGAGTCTTTTCAAGCTATTTCTAGCCGTAGACCCGAAATTGTGCAACTTCCAATAACAACTCACACTTGATTCTTTCAGAGAGAGCAATGTTCTGAAATCCACCTCGGATCCTACTTACCCTACTCCTAGATTCTCATGCAATGGAGTTGTGGAAAGTGTCCACAACACTCATTTTCTTGTGTTTTTTTATGTTTTTTAGAGTCTTGATTTTAAGACTTTTCACGTCTACCAATCATTCTCCCAATCCTCATCTAAATCTACAATCCTACAGTCCTAAAGGTACTCAGCAAGTACAATTACTTCCAAGCTACCTCTACACAGCAAAAGACGACAATCTTAAGCTATGCGGTTTTTAAAAGAAAATTTTGAACTCTAGGCGAACCTAAAGGAAGTTTAAGGAAAACTACACAAGACGCTCGTGTTTTTCCCTAGTTTAGGTCTCTTCGATCCCAAGCTGCGGCGCCAAATGTGGGACGCATGTCTAACCTCACCATCCTATCTTATTGTAGTATTAGCGAGAACCATGATTAACTTGCCAAACCATGGGACGAAGCTGACTCGACTATGCATAGAGGCTACAAGAGGTTTTCAATCTCTCGGAAAACAACTAACAACTCATATCTAACTCAAGCTACACTCAAGTGATTGAAATCACTAAAAGCCAATCACTCATCGGCAAACAATTCACATCCGTTACATCATCAAATGACATCCAAACAAAACGAAACTTCTAGGACAAGTTTATAAGACCTAAGCACATATGTCTATGGTCTCAAACCCCACTTTAGGTCAAGTTCCAAATCACAATTATTAACAGCAGTGGATTTTTGACCTAGTCGTTTTCGACCCATAATGCTCTAAATGCTTAGCAATGTTGCCCTAATACCCCGCCTATGCTTAGTTTTTGATTTAAAAGCTACGAAATACTGTGAATGGCTTATGTCAATGCGTAGAGCTCTTTACCTGCGGTTGCAATGCAACAAACGCATTCACAATGTGACAACCTGAGAGGGAGTAGGAAGCGCAAAAAGGAGAGAAGTGAGCACCGTTAGCTCACGCTGTGTATTATTTATCCAAAAAACTTATAAAAAAACTTACAAAAATTATCTTTTATACCTTAGCCAAGGTTTTTGGGTGGTCAAAACTAATAATTTGTAGTTCTACCAAAGCTGGGTGATGACTGGCTAATACAATCCGGAAGCTTGTAGCCCCGGCTCATTAATTACAAAGTTTATCCGAGAAAATAGGAGTTACAAAATACTCAATTTATCAAAATAATAATTGTTTTATAAAGAGAACTCCGAAAAATGGTGTCCGTGTTAGCTGCTGCTAACAAGGGTATTGGGGCACCCTTTTGCACACATGTTCCTATAGGTCTTCCTAGCACACTAGTGAAATTTTTTCAAGTTTGGACTTGTTTTTCCTGTGTTTACTCAATTTTCCAATTTATGGTCATGTTTGTTCCGTCTTGACCAATTTTTTTTGGATCGAATTTTGAGCACTTCCCTTGACTGACATCTGATAGTTCATTGACTCCGGATGATTTATGCCTGGAAATCAATGTTTTCCCCAACTCCCCGCCAAATTTCATCAATTTTTGAATTCACCTGAAGTGAAAAATTGATGCAAGCAATGTGCACAACTTTATAGGTATCCCTTTGCTTTGGTTTTTCCCTAGTTAGTTGTCCCTAGTTAGACCTTTAGTGTTGCTTCTCTTGATCTTTGGGTTTTAACCACTTTCGGATCTCTTTTGTTTTGGACTGCTTTTTAATAAAGCCACCGGAAGTTCCAAATGCTGCTCTGGTTAGTGGGTTAGCTTCATGTTCCCTTCCCAACCCTTGGAACTCCTTGCTAATCACATGTTGATCATGGAAAGCTTTCATTTGTCATTTTTGAGCATATATTCTTGGTACCGCTCTCATTCTGGTTTCATCTAATTGCTCCAAGATGTCTAGTCTTTCAGATAGTTTGTGTCCCGTCCATCCTAACTGTGTTGCAACTCGAAGCCTGTAAATTAAGAATTCCATGGGTAGAATTGCATTAATCCCAAACACAAGGTTAAATGGAGTGGTTCCTATGAAACTTTTAAATGCTACCCTGTAAGCCGATAATTCTGAGTGTAGCTTCTGGTCCCAATCAGTTCTTGAGTCACTCACTATTTTGGTGAGCACTGTGCATAAGATTTTATTAATACTCTCGGCTTGTCCATTATCTTGGGGGTGATAGGGTGCTGATTTGCGATGGATCACCATGAATTCATTAAGTAAGCTTTCAATGACCTTGTTTACAAAGTGTGTTCCTCTATCACTAAGAATTTCAATGGGTAGACCGTATCTAGTAAAGATATGTTCGAAGAGGAACTGTGCCGTAGTCCGTGCATCGTTTTTTTGGACTGCTTTTGCTTCCACCCATTTGGTCAAATAATATATGGCTACTATGATGCAATTGTTCATGCATTCAATATGTAGGAGGTATGATGGGGCCTAAAAAATCTATGCCCCACTTGGCAAAGGCTCGTACTCCCATCATCGGCAGTAATGGAATTTCATCTCTCCGCAGAGGTGCTTTTGTGTGTTGACATTCATCACACCGTTTGATATATGCCTCCGCACCTCTGAACAGTGTTGGCCACCATATTCTTGCATGAAGTACTAGCTTTGCAGTTTTATCAACGAAAAAATGTCCCCTTGACTGGCCAGAGTGGGCTTGTTCTAGGATAGAGTAATATTTACTTTCAGTAGCACACAATCTTAATTGATTGTCCTTTCTCCGCCTGTACAGTTGGTTTGCAATCAACAATAGTGATTTGATCCTTCCTCTACAGTTTTGATTCGTGCCTTACCCCATCCCTCTGGGAACGTCTTGGTTTTTAAGTACTCGATTATGTAAGTACTCCATTTGGGTGCTTGCATTAGTCGAAATAGGGTGGCATGTTCCATTGGTGGTTGCTTTTTACACGTTTCACATGATTTTAAGTAATTATGAACATTGTTCTCCATGTTTTGCGAGTAGATCCCAAGTCTCCTTTGTAATGGAATTGGCCTATTAACTTGAGAGTAGCGGAAATTAATGAGAGTTTTTTTGAGAAATTACTTTGCGAGCATAGCGGGTGAACATAATTGATAGTAGCAACATCAACATAGAATTTAGTTAACTTGGTATCAATAATACTTTTGCAAGAGAGATAATTTAGAGAACATGACAACAGTTGAGGACCGGATTTATGTGGAGCCGGTTCCCCCTCCAATAGGCATTTGTATTATGATTTCTCCCATTAAGAGAGACTTGTTACAATACAATCTTTGTGTTCCTTGTGACCTATGGGATGCAATGAAGATGGAAAGCTTCATGCATCACAAGCATAACATAAACTTTGAAGAAATATTTGACTATACCAAGCCTCAGTCCCAAGACCTCAAACACCTTTGGAGGTGGAGAGAGCTAACAAGGAATGAGGGTAGGGAAGAGGAAGAAGAAACATTTCATAAGAGAAAGAATTAGTTTCTCACTTATCATCACTCTTCTTGTTGCTAGCATACATAATAGCATAGTAATGAAGATGGAGAAGATGGAAAGCTTAAGCATTGAAGCATGGCTGTTGGCTGGATTTGCACTCTATAGCCAAGAGTGTTGGTATAGGCTCTCAACCTCTACTTGCTTGGAGAAGGAGAGGGAGCTCTTGCATTTTGCACAATGCATAATGAGAGTGTGCGTGAGTGTTTGTGGGGGAATATACCCCCTAAGCAACCCCCTAGATTGCTTTGGTTGACCCCCCCTTGTACCTCATGCTTGAAGCTCATTCGACCCCTCCAGGCCTAGCCAATCGCAAGCAAGAGACATTACAAGCAACAAAGGTAGTCTTGGGACAAGTGTCCCCCTTTCCCCTTTGAGAGAGAGGACTTGATAAATGCAAAGACAATTAATTACATCTCATAAATTATCATTGGACCCCTAAGGTGGTCACCCAATAGGCTTCAGGCACACCATGAGGGCAACATGAGGAGGAACTTGACAAGTGTCCCCTTTTCTTTCTTTGTACTAGGCATGCATTGTGTGGGTGTTTGTGTGTGTTCTCTCTCATCCCCCATCATGTAGGGCTCGCCCCCTCCTTGTAGGGATTGGGATTGACCTTTTTCACACCTCAATCCACTAAACTTGGGCTTGCTTCCCACCACAAGCTTGGCCCTTAAGCCCCTTAAGCTTGGGTCGGGTTCCCACCTCAAGTACAACCCTAGCATCTCAAGCATGACAAGCACCTCAAGCATCCCAATAATCAAGCATCTCAATCATCAAGCACCTCAAGCATCTCAATCATCAACCACGACAAGCACCTCATGCTTGGGCCGGGTTCCTAGCTCAAGCACAGCCCTAGCTTACCTAAGGTCAAAGGAATTTTACACTCATTGTTGGAGGTATTCAATGAAGTTAACCCTAAGGTCTTATGGTACATTGGTTAGCCTTACTCTTTGGCCCCGTGTTGAGATACATCTATAAGCACATATCTATATCTTAACCCTTGTTCCCATTTATTCTCCCACATTAAATGATCAGTTTAATATGAGAAAATCATTGGGGTTGGTTAGATATTAGATTTTATGACATTACCTTTCTCTTGAAATCATAGTCGTCCTTGACTATGAGGTAGAAGAGATAAAGCCTTAGTCATTAGTCAATCTTACCTAGCGGGTAGAGGATCCCTTTTTACCCTACGACATCTTTCCAAGATGGATGACTAATCCATTTGGTGCTTGGGAGACATAGCTACTGCAAGCATGTCTGCTCTTTAGTCCATTTCATTCTTCCAAGTAGAGTGACAAATTCTACTTGGTGGTTGAGAGACGTCGTCATCAGAAACATGATTTAAAGCATGCACACTATTTAAATTTGTGAAAAATTAAAAAGAACTAGTCTTATAAGACAAAAACATTGGTCATTTAAAAGAACTTTGTACATTTGCTTACTCTAATGTAGCATAGTAAGCATTGACAAGGTTCATACTATCCTTAAGTTGTATTCCTTGCATCCATCTAGCATCTTCAAAAGGATAATTTTTGAAATTAATAAGATACCATCGGATAATCTTACTATGTCGTAGTACCTTGTCTTCATGTTGAAGGATAGCTTCGGGTTGTAGCACCTCTTCTTGGTCTTCAACTTTAGGAGGGTCTTCAATAAATTGTTCACTTGGTGGCTCTCCTTTTTAGGGCTTGAGTAGGCTCACATGAAAAGCATTGTGTGTGAGCCAATGGTTGGGCAACTTGAGTTGGTAGGCCGTCTCATTGATAGGCTTTAAAATTTGGAAAGGACCATAGTATCTTCTTGCTAGTTTAGCATAATACTTTTGATGGCCCGTAGGATTTTTGCCCGTTGTTTTCCTTAATCAATCCTTAGGAAACTTAAGTAAGACCCAATCATTTTCTTTGAATGTTAAGGCCCTTCTATGCTTGTCAGTAGCAACTTTTTGCTTTTGTTGAGAGATGGATATAGCCTCCTTAATCTTTTGAAAAAAGATTCTTGTAGGTCACGGCATACTCATCTATCATAGAGGATAGATCATTGTGAGTAGCTATAGACACCACATTAACTTTTAGTCATCGTGAAAGTGCATCAGCCACTTGATTGTGCTTACCAGCAATGTGAGCAATATGGAAATTAAATTGCAAAAGAAAATTTTCTTACCTCATTTGTTTGTCGGAAAGCTTGGTTTGTGTCATGAAATACTTCAGACTTTGGTGGTCGGTTCGTAGTATAAATGGAGTCCCCAATAAGTAGTGCTTCCATGTGTCTAGGGCATGTAGAACAACTAAAAGCTCTTTCTCATAGATGCCCGAGACTCGTTTATCAGTATTGAGCCTTCAGCTCTCATATGCTATGGCATGCCCTTCTTGGAGCAAAACTGCTCCAAGACAATCACCACAAGCATCACATTGGACCTCAAATGGCTTTGAGAGATCCGGAAGCATGAGGATCGGTTGGGAAGTGTAATGGAAATGTGTTGGAATTAGGGTTGCAAAGAAACGCACAGAGTTTGGAGAAGATGAAGGAAGCTCAAGGCACACAATAGAGAGTTTGTTACTTAGTGTGCAATGGAAAGATAGATAGCCCTAGAGTGATGGGAGTATATACAATTCTCGGGGGAAAAAACCTCCTAAAGAGGGAAAAAATACCCCGGCAGTCCTAGTGTGTTCACACACATCACCTACCACATGTGTATGGTAACAAATCCCCCCTGGAGTGATGCGATGAACGAGATATGGCACATGAGTAAAGGGAAGTGCCATGTCTTGAGGACATGATCAATCCACAAAGGGGAGAAAGCTTCAAGCTTCTCACGAGACAATGCCTTTGTGAAAAGATCTACAAGGTTGTCCTGTGTTGGCACATAAGCCAAGCTGATCTCTTCTTCTGAGAGCCTCTCCCTGACATAGTGGTAATGCACCACAATGTGCTTTGTGCGATCATGAAAAACTGGGTTCCTCGCAACTAACAATGCGCTCTCACTGTCAGTGTAGATAGTGTTGGCAGTGTCCTGTCCAACACCCAAATCAGCCATAAGGCGTCTGATCCATACACACTCAACCGTAGCTGTGAAAACTGCCTTGTACTCAGCCTCACAACTCGAAGTGGCCACAGTAGGTTGCTTCTTGCTCAACCATGATATACATGAACTGCCAAGCATGAAACAAAAACCACTTGTGGACACTTGCGTGTCAAAACAACCAGCCCAATATGAGTCCAAAAAGGCATGTAAGTGTGGCGGCAATGATCCCCCCTTGGGATAAAACAAGCAAAGATGTACAGTGCCACTAAGGTAGTGGAAAATCCTCTTGACATCCTTCCAATTCTTAAACCCTGGGCTATGCATAAATCTGTTGGCCTGTGAGACTGCAAATTGAATATCCGGCCTCGTGTTGCATACATAAATGAGGTAGCCAACAACAATTTGGTAAAGAGTGACATCAACAGGATCGCCAGCATCATGTAGACTCAACTTCAAATCTGTTTCCATGGGAGTGGCAATAGGTTTGCAATCCTCAAGTCCAAACTTACATAGCAATGTCTCTATGTAACTTTTCTGACACAAAGCAATACCACCATCACACTGCTTAAACTGTATACCCAAGTAATGATGCAACAGCCCCAAGTCTTTCATCTTGAAAGTAGCATTCAAATCAGCCTTAAATTCAGCAACATGTCTCTCATTTGGTCCAGTGATCAACAAATCATCGACATAAAGAACCACAATGAGAAGTACATCACCCTCACGCTTTACATACAATGTGCTTTCTGTTGGACTGTTACGAAAGCCTCGTTTGACCAAATGAGAAGCTTTCTCATACCAAGCACGAGGAGATTGCTTCAACCCATACAAAGCCTTCTTACATCTGCACACTTTGTCGTCTTGTCCTTTTATGACAAAACCGCAAGGCTGCGTTACATAAACTTCCTCAAATATGTCACCATTCAAGAAAGCAGTTTTGATTGATGTACATCCCAACCAAAATGAGCTGCCAATGCACATAGAAAATGCACAGTAGTCATACGACAAGTTGGAGCAAAAGTCTCTTCATAATCTATGCCTTTTTGCTGTGCATAACCCTTTGCAATACAAGTCGAGCCTTATGGCGATCGATCTCACCATCCGGCTTGCGTTTCAACTTGTAAACCCATTTCGTACCAATGGCCTTTTTGCTAGGAGGATCACATAAAATCCATGTGTCATTTTCTATAAGTGCATCATATTCTGATTGCATGGCAGCCATCCAATTTTCTGAATCTGTGCTCCATCAAAAGACAGAGGCTCCTCAACATCATGTAAGCTAGACACAGCCAAAGCATAACAATCTAATGCATAAGATGCATGGCGAGAGCCTGAACGAGTACGACTAGACAAAGGTGCATCCAATTTACTGTCATGCAAAGTGTGTACCAGCCATTTTGGCATACCTTTAGCCTGTTCATTTTCAGCCCTTTCCTCATCAAGTACATCATGTACATATGCATCAGTAATAGGCTGATCTGTAACATTTTTAGAATCCCCATAGGCTGTACATTTGCCTCATTGGAACTTACATGCGAATTTCCACCATTGAAAAGAGGCAACAAAGTGTCATAAATGTCCTATGAGCTTACATTAATGTCTCTAGTACATGACAACAAGGTCTGAATAGAATCTTCCACAAACACTAAATCCCGTGAAACCAGAATACGTTTTGTTTGCGGATGATACAACCTGTAACCTTTGCTTTCAGCACTATAACGGACAAAAATATATTTGACAGCCTTATCATCCAATTTTTTTGCGCTATGTTTGTGGCACCAAAGCATATACCAAACAACCAAAAACATGCATGTGCTCAATAGAAGGCTTTCTATCATGCCATGCTTCATATGGAGTAATAGACTGCAAAGCTTTTGTAGGACACCTGTTTAGTACATAAGTGGCACACATGATGGCCTCAAGCCAAAAGAATGCGGCAAAGCTTGACTTTTGACCATACATCATGCCATTTCCGTAAGTGACCTGTTTTTCCTCTCAGCAACACCATTTTGTTGAGGTGTATAAGGCACTGTACATTGGTGTTTTATCCCACGACTAGCTAGAAATGCATTGAATTCATGAGACATATATTTCCCCCCTTGATCGGAATGGAGGGTGCCCATAGTACATTTCGAGAGATTTTCAGCCATAGCCAGAAATTGTTTGAAGCACATAAAAACTTCGGACTTTGCTTTAAGCAGAAATACCCATGCATGCCTGGAGTGATCATCAATGAAAGTCATGAAGTACATGTAATTGCCCAAGGACGGAGTTTGCATGGGCTCACAAACATCAATATGCACAAGCTGCAACCGGCATGTGGCCCGAACTGAACCAACCTTTGGAAACTTAGAACGCTACATCTTACCCAAAATACAGCCTTCACAAACATGTTTGACAGGTGCTTCAAGAGGCGGTAAAGAAGCAACGATATTAGATTTCTGCAAATGCAGTAAACTGGTAAAATTCAGATGACCAAAAGGTGCATGCCAAAGTTTTGCATCTGAAATAGCCCTTGAATCTGCAACTGCATTTGTAAATTTTGTCCACACTTGTCATACAAAGTGAGCTTATACAGCCCACGACACAAAAGGCCAGATGCAACAATTTCATCACCAAAACTGAGATCATGAACTGTACAGCTGTCATGCACAAATTTGACTAAAAGTCCAAGTCTAGCAAGTGCGGATACAAACAAAAGATTTTTCTTGATACCAGGTACATAAAGTGCATCAACAAGTGTGAAAGAACTGCCATTAGTAGCAGTAAGCACAATCTTTTCAACTCCCTGAACCGGATAAGAGACATTGTTGGCACAAGTGACAGAATTCCCAAGAGGGACAGACTCGAGAGAGGCGAACAATTCACGATGTGAGGTAATGTGCTTTGTAGCACCACTATTGAAATACCACACATGTGAATCTGCAGCAACTGACAAGCATGCATCATGGACAACAGGATTGTAAGTGCACTTTGCGCTAAAAGCCCATTCTGCATCGACATCAGCATTACGGTCTCCTTTCACAGAAGACTCAACAATGGCTGTATTTGTAGTGGAATCAACATTTGCAGTGGAACCACCCTCTTTCCTTTTAGCCTCTTTGGCCTTCAACTTAGGACACTGCTTGATCAAGTGATCATTAGCTTTAGAATAATGGCAACACATCTTCTTTTTGCCCTTATCACCAGAATTGCCACACGAAGTGCTGCTAGCAGAAGCATTAGGAATAGAAGTTTTGCCACTCGCAATAGAACCATAAGAAGTGGCTAGATTGCTGTTACCACCCTTTCTTTGAGAAGCAATAAAAGCCTGTTCAACTGCACGCTGTCTAGTCCTATTTTTTCTGGAAAGTGACTCTTGCAACAGCAATGTGCATAACACATCAAACTTGACAACTTCTGGATTTCCTTGGGTCATAAGTCTCCAAGTACTAGCAAAAGTCTGGTAAGAATTTGGTAAGGCATCAAGAACAGTCCGCATAAGGGAACTGTCTGAAATGACTTCACCTGAAAAAATAAGTTGTTCATTGATATCCTTGACACTAGCAAGGAAAGTGTCCATATCATCTTCCTCATGCATAATCTTTGACTCCAGCTCTTTACGCAGCAAAGAAATTTTAGCCTCATTGTGACTTGCATAAAGACTAGCCAAAATATCCCAAGCCTGTTTTGCAGATTTTGCTGAACGAATGTGAGGAACAATGGTGCGCTTCACAAACAACGCAATCAATGCATGAGCCTGTGCATCCTTTACACCCCAATGAGCTTGTCCTACCGTAGGCAAAACAACTCTAATAGCAGCAATCCTTGCAGCAAGACCTGCAACATCCTCAACATCGCCTACATCCTCAGAACCATGACATACATCAATGTCCTGCACAATATTCCAAATGCCCTTTGACACAAGAACGCGTTGCATCATAAGTCCCCATCCAACCTGTCCTTAGCAGCAAACATCTTGAAGACATCTATGTTGTTGTCAACCATGGTAAATGCTACACCTGATGTGAAAACTGCCCGAAAATAGGAGAAATGGAGCGAAAACAACACATGCTATATAGCACAAACCGCAGAAGATTGTAAGGCACCAGTTATGCAAAAATTGGCACTGACAAAAATTCTACACAAATGACAAAATTGCCTGTGCAGACCTGCCTGTAGTGGAAACGGAGGCCGAAATGAGCCCGAATCAGAAATCTGAGCAGACTATGCTCTACGAGCTCACCCCAAATATTTGTCTACCTGCGAGCTCACCAAACCTCATTGTAATCGGAGAAAGTGAGCAGGTGTGTGCTAGAGCACCTGACGACTAAGCCCGGTAGGACGTAACCTTCTCTGATACCAATTGTTGAAATTAGGGTTGCAGAGAAATGCACATAGCTTGGAGAAGACAAAGGAAGCTCAAGGCACACAATAGAGAGTTTGTTACTTAGTGTGCAATGGAAAGATAGATAGCCCTAGAGTGATGGGCATATATACAATGCTCGGGGAAAAAAACCTCCTAAAGAGGGAAAAAATGCCCCAGCGGTCCTAGTGTGTTTAGACACATCACTACCACATGTATATGGTAACAAAATGGCCTATGAACTTTGAGAGTAGCGCAATTAGAAAATTAGGCGAAGCACTTTTGTGAGATTAATTTGTGAGCATAGCGGGTGAACTTAATTGATGGTAGCAACATAAATATGGTACTTAGTTAACTTGGCGTGAACAATACTTTTGCAAGATAGAGAGTTTAGAGAACATGACAATAGTTGAGGACCGGATTCATACGGAGCCGGTCCCCCCTCCAATAGGCATTTGTATTATATTTTCTCCCATCAAGAGAGACTTGGTACAATACAATCTTTGTGTTCCTTGTGACCTAGGTGATGCAATGAAGATGGAAAGCTTCATGCATCACAAGAATAACATAAACTTTGTAGAAAGCATTAACTATCCCAAGCCAGTCCCAAGGCCTCAAACACCTTCGAAGGTGGAGAGAGCTAGCGGGGAATGCGGGTAGGGAAGAGGAAGAAGAAACATTCCATAGGAGAAAGAAATAGTTCCTCACTTATCATCACTCTTCTTGCTAGCATACATAATAGCATAGTAATGAAGATGGATAAGATGGCAAGCTTAAGCATTGAAGCATGGCTCTTGGTTGGATTTACATTGCATATCCAAGAGTGTTGGTGTAGGCTCTCATTTCTCACAAGCTTGGAGAAGGAGGTGGAGTTTCTCAACTTTAACCAAGTAAGAATGAATCCACCAAATGAGTGTGTGTGTGTGTGTGTGTGATTATATCCCCCAGCACTCCCCTTGCTTTCTTGGGGCGAGTTGTAGCTTTTACACACGTTTCAAGCTCATTGGACCCCTCTCCCCCCTAGCCAATCACATGCAACATGCATTCAAGTACATGGGTAGTCTTGGACAAGTGTCCTCCTTACCCCTTAGAGAGAGAGAGAGCTTGAAAATATGTAGATATTTATTGGATGGAACTAGAAGCTCATTGGACCCTCTTTAGCCCAACCAATAGCATTCAAGCACACCATAGGGAGAGTCTGACATGTATCCCATGTGCCCTTTGGGTGAGTGGGAGGTTAAGTCAAAGATTCCCCTAACTTTGAGACTTTCATGCATGGGAAGCTTCTCAAGCACCTTCCTCATTAAGTTTGTAGATCTCTTTTTGACTCAAGCACCTTACCCCCCCATGCATCGGAAGCTTCTCAAGCACCTTCCTCCATTAAGTTTGTAGGGTCTCTTTTTGACTTAAGCACCTTACCCCCCATGCATAGGAAGCTTCTTAAGCACCTTCCTCATTAAGTTTTTAGGGTCTCTTTTTGACTCAAGCACCTTACCCCCCATGCATAGGAATCTTCTTAAGAACCTTCCTCATTAAGTATGACAAGCACCTCAAGTACCTTAGTCATTAAGCATGACAAGCACCATAAGCACCTTAGTCATCAAGCACGAGAAGCACCTCAAGCTTAGGTCGGGTTCCCACCTCAAGCTCAGCCCTAGCTTGCCTAAGGTCAAAGGACTTTTAACACCAACCATTGGAGGTCTTTAATGAAGCTAACCCTAAGGTCTTTTAAGCTCCATAGATGCACGTTGCTCTTTGATAGACTACCTCCTTTTGGACCTCCTGTTGAGGTAAGTCTAGAAGCACTTATTTCACATTGATTTTCTATAGACCATCTCCTTTTGGACCCCTATTGAGATGCAACCATCTCTCCTTTTAGTCCCATGTTGAGATAGGTCTAGAAGCTCATGTCTATATTCTAACCCTTGTTCCTATTTATTATCCCACATTATATGATCAGTTTAATATGGGAAAATCATTTGGTAAAGTTAGATATTTTATTTTATGACATTACCTCTCTCTTGAAATCATAGTCGTCCTCGACTATGAGGTAGAGAAGATAAAGCCTAGTCATTAGTCCATGTTACTTAGCGGGTACAGGATTCCTTTTTAACCTTAGACATCATTCCAAGATGGATGACTAATCCATTTGGTGCTTGGGAGACGTAGCTGTCACAAGCATGTCTGCTCTTTAGTCCATATCATACTTCCAAAGTAGAGTGACAAGTTCTACTTGGTGTTTGGGAGACATTGTCACCACAAACATGATTTTAAGCATGCATACTGCTTAAATTTGTGCAGAATAAAAAGAGAACTAGTCTTATAAGACAAAAACAATTTTCATTTAAAATGCTTTTTCATATGCTTACTCTAGTGCAGCATTGTAAGCATTGACAAGGTTCATATTATCCTTAAGCTAGGTTCCTTGCATCCATTTAGCATCTTTAAAGGGATAATTCTTTAACTTGATAAGATAATAGTAGATAATCTTACCGTTTCTTAATACCTTGTCTTCATGTCATAGGATGGACTCAGATTGAAGTTCTTCTTCTTGATCGTCGATTGTTGGAGGGTCTGGAACTATTGCTTCTTTTGATGGTGCTTCTTTGTAAGGCTTATGTAGGTTCTCATGGAAAACATGGTGCACGAGCCAATGGTTGGGCAACTTGAATTGATAAGCCATCTCATTGATTGGCTTAAGAATTTAAAAAGGACCATAGTATCTTTTTGCTAGTTTAGCATCATACTCTTTGTGGTCCATAGAACTCTTGCCCGTAGTATGCCTCAGATGATCCTTGAGAAACTTTAGCAAGACCCAATAATTTTCCTTAAAGGCTAAGGCTCTTTTGTGCTTATTAGTAGCATCCCTTTTTGACTTTCCTGTGAGATGGATATAACCCCTTTAATCTTTGGAAAAGATTCTATAGGTCTTGGCTATATTCATCAACAACGAAGATCTTCCCATGTATTTTAAGTAGTAAGGGACTTTTGGATCTTCCTTCTTTAACCTCAAAAGGTACTTTCCCCATAGAAGTATGTACAATATCATTGTACGCATACTCTATAAGAGATAGGTTTTTCTCTAATTGAGAACGTTGATCTACTTTCATGGGCATAGGCTTTTAGTAGATCAAGAATTTTTAGATTAGTTATTTCATTTTGTTCATTTGTTTGTGGATGATAGGCCGAAGGAGAAATCTAATCTACTTCCTAGATTCCAAAAGAGACCCTTCTAGAAATTACTGGTCATTCTAGGATCTTTGCCCGACACTATGGATGTTGGAAATCCATGATGCTTGAAAATTTGAGATCTAAAGAGGGTTGCCATTTGATGTGTCTTAATAGTCTTTTTGATAAGCATAGAGTGTGTTTTCGACTGAAACAATCCAAGTTGCTTCCCTCGATCACATTTCATCTTTTGGTATACCACGCATTTAGAAACATACTCTTGTATGTTTACTTTTCATGGTAGACCAATAGAAATACATTTATACTTCTCAAAGAGTAGAGTATGGAATCCCTCTTTGCCCCACATAAGGAGAAGTATGGGATTCATACATGACTTTTGTATTGTTTGGGTGATTAACACATAGCCTATTGCTGTTTGGAAAAGATAACCATCCTTCAAGGTGAATGGTTCTTTTTTCTTCCCTATTGCAAAGGCTGTAATGTAATTACATGTTTAAAGTTTTGGTCAATAGCGTACTCATCTATCATAAAAGATAGATCATTGTGAGTTGCTATAGACACCACATTTACCCTTGGTCGTTTTGAAAGTGCATCGACCACTTGATTGTGCTTGCCAACAATGTGAGCAATATGAAAATTAAATTGAAAAAGAAAATTTGCTTACCTCATTTGTTTGTCAGAGAGCTTGGTTTGTGTCATGAAGTTCTTGAGGCTTTGTGATCCATTCGTAGGATGAATGGAATCCCAATGAGATAGTGTTTCCACGTGTTTGGGGCATATAGAATAGCTAGTAGCTCTTTTTCGTATTTTCCCAATAGTCACTTATCGAAGTTGAGTCTTTGACTCTCATATGCTATGGTATGCCCTTCTTGAAGCAAAATAGATCCAAGGCAATTACCACAAGCATCACATTGGACCTCAAATGGCTTTCAAAGATCTAGTAGTGTGAGCACACGTTGAGAGATAAAATTCTCATTAAGCTTCTTCAAAAGCTTCTTGCACTTTTGAAGTCCATGAATACTTAACGTTCTTTTTTTTAAAGTCATGTAATGGGCTTGTTATTAGCGAGAATTTTTTTAATGAAGCATCTATAGTATGCACACATACCTGTGAACCTTCGTACCTCCTGTAGATTCCTTGGATTAGGCCATCCTTTTATTATCTCTAACTTTGTTGGATCCATACGGGTGCCATCTTTAGAGATAATGTGACCTAAATATTGAATCTCTTGTAGGAAAAAATCACTTTTCTTTTGATTAATGAAAAGCTTATTCTCTCTCACAACTTGAAAGATTACCTGAAGGTGTCGCTTGCAGTCTTCAAGAGAATTTGAATGGCATGAAGATTTTTGCCCATCATGAGTTTGAATGCATCTGGAGCATTTTTTAGGCCAAAACTTGTAACTTATCAAATAGATCTTCTACCCGCGGCACGGGAAATTTATTTTTGATAGTGATCCTATTTAGTGATCTATAGTCGATAGACATGTGATATGTGTCGTATTTCTTTTGCCCTAAAAGTAATGGTGAACAAAATGGAGAGGAGCTAGACCTCACCATCCCTTTTCCACCAATTCATGCACTTGCCTCTTGATATCCTCTTGTTGAGCTTGTGAAACTCAATAAGGAGGCTTGTTAGGTGGTGAGCTTCCTGGTAGGAGCTCAATTGCATGGTCATCATCCCTCATTTTAGAGGTAGCTCACTAGGGATGTTATCGCTGAAAACATCTTGGAATCCATTTCTAAAATTAGACAACTCTAATTCCTCTTGATCCCCTTTATTGCAAGAATATGGTGTTCCCCGACTCATGAGCATCTATGTACATGCTCTTTTCCCTGTAAGTGAAGTAGATTCTCCTTTCAGGGAACTTCATGTTGGAAGCCATGCGGTTAAACCATGGTGCCCCAACGATAACATTCTCATGTTTGAGAGGGGAGATAAAGAAATCCTTTTTGTCCACATAGCTTTGGACATGAAGCCTTAATTTTCCAATTAAGGAAGCAACTGAGACATCTTGTCCCTTGATAGCTCCATTGTCTTTTAATGTATCTCCCATCTCATGGGTTTGTATGCCTAGCTTGGTGGTCAACTCCGTGGATATGAAGTTGTGAGTTGAACAAAATAAAGGCATCATGCTCTTGCATATTTTCCCGAGCATAGGAAAGGAGAAATCCTTGGCAATGAGTATCCTCTTTTGGAGCTTCAAACATAGAGGCTCTAGAAGTCTCATTTTGGGAAATTCTCTGGGGGCAAGGACGATAACCATGGCCTTGCTCCCCACACTCAAAACATTTCTGGTCCTTTAAAAAAAACTTCTAGCTCTTTAGGAGAGAGTTTATACTTACCTTTGTAAAATCCCTTCTCCTTGGACCGATTGTTGTTGTTGTTGAAATAGCCTTGGTAAGAAATTTTGGCATTGGTTTTCCTCTTGGATTTTGTCTTTATTTTCCATGGGCTTGATATTCCGTCTAGCCCCTTGTTGGAAATTGATGTGCAAAGAAACCATGGTGTGGTGGATTACTTCGGTGATAGAACCAGGCCGTTGAAAGTTAACATACTCGGCCATCTCTTTGGGTAATCGTGCACAGAATTGTTGCTTTGGCTCGGCAAAGTCTATCTTTTGAAAGATAGTAGCCTTGAGATGTAAATCCCAAAACTTGTCCACATATTTGTGGATAGAATCATGAGAGAGAAGCTTTAAACTTCACCATTTGGTAAGCACTTTGTCCTTTGCATCACTAGCAAGGAATTGCTTCATGATAGAAACTC
Organism: Adiantum capillus-veneris; assembly: GCF_014529385.1. NCBI lineage: Eukaryota > Viridiplantae > Streptophyta > Polypodiopsida > Polypodiales > Pteridaceae > Adiantum > Adiantum capillus-veneris. The sequence goes on along the minus strand of NC_140946.1, from coordinate 7,987,555 downwards.
GTAGAGTTTTCCATGTCTTTGGGGCTTCACCATTGCCACGAAGGCTAGCCCACCATTGACGAGCCAATTTTTGAAAGGGCATAGCTACATGTCATAGCTTGGAGGACTCCGTGAAGCCCTCGTCTCCAAAGGACACATCAAATTGTTGGATGAAGGCCAATACTTTTTGGTAGCACCAAAGGTGCCATCATAGGTGAGAAAAGAGATACTCTTTCCTCCCTCTTAGAACTTCTTGAGATTTTGTGACCTTCGCCATGCAGGGTAAGATTTGCAATGTCCTCCCCTCTTGTATTTTCTAGGAGAATAGCCATAGCTTTCATCGAAAGAGAAGGAAAGTGAAGAAGAAGGATAAGAGGGTGACCTCTTTCTTGTCCTTTTCTTCCTTTGTTTCCTCTCTTCCCTTTTTGAAGTGATGAGGAGAAGGACTATGGGTTAACCGTTTCCTCTTGGGAGGAGTTGGCAAGCGTTTAGTCCACAGTCTTCGTGGAGCCACATCTTCGGAGGAACTTAGGGATTCATTACTTTCTTGTTCTTTGGATTCCTCCTCTCGTATGGGAAAGAGTCTTCTTTTGGGGGTCTCATCAAGAGGCCTCCTAAGCTCTCTCTCCTCTTGGGGAGGAAAGGAAATCCCATAAGCACGAAGTTGTTGAGTAGCTTCAGCTTGCAAAGCGGGGTTGCCCATAGCTTGTTGCAACCTAGTAACAAGATAATTAACAAACATGGGGGCATCATCATTAGCACCTTCATGTGCAAAATCAAAGTTATCAATGTTCATTCTACTCTCTTGGTTATTGCCAGCCATGCTAATTAAACTTATGTGTTTACTTAGTGTATGCTTTGGAAATTCAAAACCTTAGTTGCTAATCCTCTTAGGCTTTGAAAATAGGCACTTAAGTATCTACACCCACGGCTCGAATTGGTTAATTATAGAGAGTAGTGGAGTGAGCCTAACATAGCGAAGTTGTCGAGGGATAGCTCCTTTCGGACTTCTTATGGCTCAATAATGGTAAAGCCGTAGGCAAGTCTAAAAAGACTCGATTATTAAGACCAAAGCTTTCGAGGTGTGCACCATATCCCACATAGTGGACTCAAAAAAACCGATAATAGATCCCACTCGTACTTACCCTAATATAATTAACAAAATCAACCATTAATAGGCTACTTAAGGACCTCTCTTCTTAACCAAGAAAATAGAAACCAAATGCTCTGATACCAATGTAATAGAAATGGCCTATTAACTTTGAGAGTAGTGGAATTAGGAAATTGGGTGAAGCACTTTTGTGAGGTTACTTTGTGAGCATCGCGGGTGAACTTAATTGATGGTAGCAACATAAATATGGTACTTAGTTAACTTGGCGTGAACAATACTTTTGCAAGAGAGAGAGTTTAGAGAACATGAAAATAGTTGAGGACCGGATTCATACGGAGCCGGTCCCCCCTCCAATAGGCATTTGTATTATAGTTTCTCCCATCAAGAGAGTTTTGGTATAATGTGTTCCTTGTGACCTAGGTGATGCAATGAAGATGGAAAGCTTCATGCATCACAAGCATAACCTTAACTTTGTAGAAAGCATTAACTATCCCAAGCCTCAGTCCCAAGGCCTCAAACACCTTCGAAGGTGGAGAGAGCTAGCGGGGAATGAGGGTAGGGAAGAGGAAGAAGAAAAATTCCATAGGAGAAAGAAATAGTTCCTCACTTATCATCACTCTTCTTGCTAGCATACATAATAGCATAGTAATGAAGATGGAGAAGATGGCAAGCTTAAGCATTGAAGCATGGCTCTTGGTTGGATTTGTATTCCATAGCCAAGAGTGCTGGTGTAGGCTCTCACTTCTCACAAGCTTGGAGAAGGAGGTGGAGTTCCTCAACTTTCGCCAAGTGAGAATGAATCCACAAAATGAGTGTGTATGTGTGTGTGTGTGCCGTGTGTATCCCCCCAGCACCCCCCTTGCTTGCTTGGGGTGAGTTGTAGCTTTAACACATGTTTCAAGCTCATTGGATCCCTCTCCCCCCTAGCCAATCACATGCAACATGCATTCAAGTACATGGGTAGTCTTTGGACAAGTGTCCTCCTTACCCCTTAGAGAGAGAGAGAGCTTGAAAATATCTAGATATTTGTTGGATGGAACTAGAAGCTCATTGGACCCCTCTTTAGACCAACCAATAGCATTCAAGCACACCATAGGGAGAGTCTGACATGTATCGCATGTGCCCTTTGGGTGAGTGGGAGGTTAAGTCAAAGATTCCCCTAACTTTGAGACTTTCATGCATGGGAAGTTTCTCAAGCACCTTCCTCATTAAGTTTGTAGATATCTTTTTGACTCAAACACCTTATCCCCCATGCATAGGAAGCTTCTCAAGCACCTTACTCCATTAAGTTTGTAGGGTCCCTTTTTGACTCAAGCACCTTACCTCCTATGCATAGGAAGCTTCTCAGGCATCTTCCTCAGTAAGTTTGTAGGGTGTCTTTTTGACTCAAGTACCATGCATAGGAAGCTTCTTAGAACCTTCCTCATTAAGTATGACGAGCACCTCAAGTACCTTAGTCATCAAGCATGACAAGCACCTCAAGCACCTTAGTCATCAAGCACAACAAGCACCTCAAGCACCTTAGTCATCAAGCACAACAAGCACCTCAAGCTTAGGTCGGGTTCGCACCTCAAGCTTAGCCCTAGCTTGCCTAAGGTCAATTGCCTAAGGTCAAAGGACTTTTAACACCAACCATTGGAGGTCTTTAATGAAGCTAACCCTAAGGTCTTTTAAGCTCCATTAGATGCACATTGCTCTTTGATAGACTACCTCGTTTTGGACCCCGATTGAGATGTAACCATCTCTCCTCTTGGTCCCCTATTGAGGTAAGTCTAGAAGCACTTATTTCACATTGCTCTTTGATATACCATATCCTTTTGGAACCTATTGAGATGCAACCATCTCTTCTTTTAGTCCCGTGTTGAGATAGGTCTAGAAGCACATGTCAATATTCTAACCCTTGTTCCCATTTATTATCCCACATTAAATGATCTGTTTAACATGGAAAAATCATTTGGTAAATTTAGATATTATATTTTATGATAGGAAGTAAGCTTCTCTTTGAGCTTATCAAAAGAATTTTTCTCCTTAGCAGTCCATACATACTTAACGTTCTTCTTAGTTAAGTCATGTAGTGGTCCTGCTACTTGAGAGAATTTTGCTATGAAGCGTCTATAGTATGCGCACATACCAATAAAGCTTCTTAGCTCATGTAGATTCCTTGGGTTAGGCTATGCTTTTATTACCTCTAGCTTTGATGGATCCATGCGGATACCATCTTGAGAGATAATATGACCTAGGTATTGAATCTTTTGAAGGAAAAATTTGCTTTTCTTTTGGTTGAGAAAAATCTTATTCCCCCTCAATGTTTGAAAAATCACTTGGAGATGTTGCTTATGTTCTCCAAAGACTTGGAGTAGATGATGATATCATCAAAGAACACTCCAGTGAATTTGTGGTAAGGTCTAAATTTTTTCTCTATTAGACGATTGAACGTAGCTGGTGCATTAGTCAAGCCAAAAGGCATGACTAGATATTCATAAAGACCAAATGTTGTGCGAAACGTGGTCTTTAGGATATCTTCATCCACTATCCTTATTTGATGATAGCCACTTTTAAGGTGAATCTTATTGAAGTAGGTAGATTCTTGTAGCTTATCAAACAGATCTTCTACCGGAGGTACGGGAAATCTATTTTTGATAGTGATATGGTGTAGTGCTCGATAGGCCACACACATACGATATGTACCAATCCCTTTGTCTACCAATTTCTGTACGTGCCTCATGATCTCCTCTTGTTGAGCTTGTGAGACTCGATAAGGAGGCTTTTTAGGCGGTGAGCTTCCGGGAAGGAGCTCAATTTGATGGTCATCATCCCCTTGTTTTGGAGGTAAGCCCATAATAATATCATCGATCAACACATCTTGGAATCCTTTTAGAAAATTAGACAAGTCTAACTCTTCTTGATTCCTACCATTACATTTAAAGAAAAAATGGGATCTTTTAGAGACTCTTCGGCAAAAATCATGTACACAGAAACTGAGCTATTCATTGACTTATCCAAAGCAGGAGGATTTACAAGTGGAATAGTGCAACCACGCTCACTAGCATCTATATACATATTCTTTCCCTTGTAGGTGAATTAAATTCTCCTTTCACGGAACTTCATATTGGTATCCATCCAATCAAACCGTGGCGCCCCCCCTAGGATAGCATCCTCATGTTGGAGAGGAGAGATGAAAAAGTCTTCTTTGTCAACATAGCGTTGGACATGAAGCCTCAACTTCCCAATCAAGAGAGTAATAGAGGTTTGCTGTCCCTTGAAAGCTGTGTCAGCCATTACCATATCTCCCATCTCAAAAGCTTGAATGCCCAACTTGGTGGCCAACTCCATTGATATGAAGTTGTAAGTAGAGCCAAGATCAAACAAGATGAAGGCATCATGATCTCTTACCTTTCCCCAAGCATAGGAAAGTGATAATCCTTTGCAATAAGCATCCTCTTTTGAAGCTTCAATGGTGGAAGCCCTAGGAGTCTCATTGAGAGCATTCTTTTTGGGGAAATACCGATAGCCATGTCCATGTTCCCCACACTTGAAACACTTATGGTCCTTGCGAAAAGCTTCAAGCTCTTCAAGAGAGAGTTTATTTTTTCCTTTGTAAACTCCCTTCTTCTTGGACCGATTGTTGTTTTTGTTGTTCGAAGTGCCTTGGGAATAATTTTGAGCATTGGTTTCTCCCTTTGCATCATTTTTGTCTTTGTTTTCCTTGGGCTTGACATTCCATCTAGCCCCTTGATGGAAATTGATGCATGAAGCAACCATGGTGTGATGGATTACTTTGCTGATAGAACCATGCCGTAGTTGATGTATTTGGCCATCTCTTCAGGTAATCCTGCACAGAATTGCTGCCTTTGCTCGACAAAGTCTATATTTTGAAAGACAATAGCCTTGAGATGTAAATCCCAAAATTTGTCTTCATACTTGTGGATAGACTCATGAGAGAGAAGCTTCAAGCTGCACCATTTAATAAGCACTTTTTCCTTTGCATCGCTTGCAAGGAATTGCTTCATGATGGAAACCTGTAGAGTTTTCCATGTCTTCGGGTCTTCCCCGTTGCTACGAAGGCTAGCCCACCATTGACGAGTTGATTTTTGGAAGTGCATAGCTACATGGTGTAACTTGGAGGACTCTGTGAAGTCCTCGTCTCCAAAGGCTGCATCAAAGTGTTGGATAAAGGCCAACACTTTCTCGGTAGCACCAAAGGTGCCATCATAGGTGAGAAAAGAGATACTCTTTCCTCCCTCCTTGAACTTCTTTAGCTTTTGTGACCTTCGCCATGCGGGGTAGGATTTGTGATGTCCTCCACTCTTGTATTCTCTAGGAGAATAGCCATAGATTTTGTCGGAAGAGGAGAAAGGTGAAGAAGAAGGAGAAGAGGGTGACCTCTTTCTAGCCCTTTTCTTCCTTTGTTTCCTCTCTTCCCTTTTGGAATGACAAGGAGAAGGACTATGTGTTGATCATTTCCTCTTGGGAGGAGTGGACGATCGTCTAGACCGCCGTCTTCATGGAGACACATCTTCAGAGGAACTTAAAGTTTCATTGCTTTCTTGCTCTTTGGATTCCTCCTCTCGTATGGGAGAGAGTCTTCGTTTGGGGGTCTCTTCAAGAGGCCTCCTAAGCTCTCTCTCCTCTTGGAGAGGAAGGGATATCCCATAAGGACGAAGTTGTTGAGTAACTTCAGCTTGCAAAGCAGGGTTGCCCATAGCTTGTTGCAACCTAGTTACGAGATAATTGACAAACATGGGGGCATCATCATAACCACCTTCATGTGCAAAATCAAATCTATCAATGTTCATCCTATTCTCTTGATTATGTCAGCCATGTTAACAAAATTTATGTATGTACTTAGTGTATGCTTTGGCAATTCAAAACCTTAGTTGCCACTCCTCTTAGCCTTTGAAAATCGGCTCTTAAGTATCTACACCCACAGCTCGAAGTGGTTAATTATAGAGAGTAGTGGAGTAGGTCTAACATAGCAGAGTTGCTGAGGGCTAGCTCCTTTTGGACTTCTTATGGCTCAATACTGGTAAAGCCGTAAGCAAGTCTAAAAAGACTCCATTATTAAGTCCAAAGCTCCCGAGGTGTGCACCATATCTCACATAGTGGGCTCAACAGAATCGATAATAGATCCCAGTTCCACTTACCCTAACATAATTAACAAAATCAACCATTTATAGGCTACTTAAGGACCTCTCTTCTTAAGCAAGAAAAGAGAAACCAGATGCTCTGATACCAATGTAATGCAATTGGCCTATTAACTTGAGAGTAGCGAAAATTAATGAGAGTATTTTTGAGAGATTACTTTGTGAGCATAGCGGGTGAACATAATTGATAGTAACAACATTAACATAGCATTTAGTTAACTTGGTGTGAACAATATTTTTGCAAGAGGGAGTATTTAGAGAACATGACAACATTTGAGGACCGGATTTATGCGGAGCCCGTCCCCCTTCCAATAGGCATTTGTAATATGATTTCTCCCATTAAGAGAGACTTGTTACAATACAATCTTTGTGCTCCTTGTGACCTAGGTGATGCAATGAAGATGGAAAGCTTCATGCATCACAAGCATTACATAAACTTTGAAGAAATCTTTAATTATCCCAAGCCTCAGTCCCAAGACCTCAAACACCTTCGAAGGTGGAGAGAGCTAGCAAGGAATGAGGGTAGGGAAGAGGAAGAAGAAACATTTCATAGGAGAAAGAATTAGTTCCTCACTTATCATCACTCTTCTTGCTAGCATACATAATAGCATAGTAATGAAGATGGAGAAGATGGCAAGCTTAAGCATTGAAGCATGGCTCTTGGTTGGATTTGCACTCCATAGTCAAGAGTGTTGGTGTAGGCTCTCAACCTCTACTTTCTTGGAGAAGGAGAGGGAGCTCTTGCACTTTGCACAATGCATAATGAGAGTGTGTGTGGGAGCGTATACCCGCTAAGAAACCCCCTAGCTTCCTTTGATCGACCCCCCTTGTAGCTCATGCATGAAGCTCATCGCACCCCTCCAGGCCTAGCCCATCACAAGGAAGAGACATTACAAGCAACAAGGGTAGCCTTGGAACAAGTGTCCCCATTTCCCCTATGAGAGAGAGGACTTGATAAATGCAAAGACAATCAATTAAATCTCCTAAATTATCATTGGACCCCTTGGGTGGCCAACCAATAGGCTTCAGACACACCATAAGGGCCACGTGAGGAGGCACTTGACAAGTGTCCCCTTTGCTTTATTTGTACTAGGCATGCCTTGTGTGTGTGTGTGTGTGTGTGTGTGTGTCCTCTCTCATCCCCCCTCATGTAGGGCTTACCCCCTCCTTGTAGGGATTGTCATTGACATTTTTCACACCTCAATCCACTCAACTTGGGCTTGGTTCCCACCACAAGCTTGGCCCTTAAGCCCCTCAAGATCAAGTGCAACTCTAGAATCTCAATCATGACAAGCACCTCAAGCATCCCAATCATCAAGCACCTCAAGCATCTCAATCATCAAGCACCTCAAGCACCTTAGTCATCAAGCACGACAAGCACCTCAACCTTGGGCCGGGTTCCCACCTCAAGCACAACCCTAGCTTATAAGGTCAAAGGACTTTTACACTCATTATTGGAGGTTTTCAATGAAGCTAACCCTAAGGTCTTATGCTCCATTGGTTAGCCTTGCTCTTTGATAGACCATATCTCCTTTGGGACCCTTTTACCATCGGCCCGTGTTGAGATAGATCTATAACCACATGTCTATATCTTAACCCTTGTTCCCATTTATTCTCCCACATTAAATGATCAGTTTAATATGAGAAAATCATTGGGGTTGGTTAGATATTAGATTATATGACATCCTTAGTCTTTGGTATGTTTGCATTTTTCCATTATGAAACCCCGTGTGTTAAATATGAGCTAGTTTGAGGTAGTATTCGTTCTCGTCCGGTTGTACCCATAGTCTCAAAATCTCATTCTTTTCTTTCTTATAAAGTCATCCAGCTAAAAGCTGGAGATTTCTTGTTTGATGTATGATTGATGGTTGTCTTTCTACCTATAATGATCCTATTGTGAGTAGAGGGATGACCTCTTCACTCCACCTTGGAACCATTTCAATGTTAAACAAATATGAATATGGAAGATCATCATCAACACCTTCAGGTGCTTCTCCATGGAACAATCTCAAAAGATGATCTGCTCACTTGTGCGTAGTCCCCTTTTTTATGACTACGGTGAAATCAAACTCAATCAATATGATAAACCAGTGAGAACAATCCTTCCAGTGTTGCAAGGTTTGTTTACTACCAGATACAGTCGTGCTTGGTGCTCTACGAAGAAAAAAAACTTGTTCTCAAGAAGGTAATGTCTAAATTTTTTGACATCATATATCATCCGTAGACCTTCTCTCTCTGTAGTGGTATAATTTTTCTCTGCGTTGTTTACTAGCCTATTAAAGTAGCAAATGGGAAAATCCATTTTCTTCTCTCCTGGTTGGGCCAATATGCACCCTATGGAATAGGCTGATGCATCTACATGAACATGGAAGATCTTGTTCCAATCAAGGGCTTGCAAAATTGGAGCAAAAATTAATCCCTGCTTCAATTTGTGAAAAGTATTCTCACATTTTTTCGTCCACTCAAACTTAGCAATGAGGGCATACAGAGGCTTAGCTATTATAGCATACATGTATATGAAGCACCTATAATACCCACAATGATCCATAAATGCCTCTACTTCCTTTATCCTTGTTGGTCTCGACAGTGCAGCGATTACCTGTATCTTATCTTGATCAGTGGAAATCCCATTTTTGGACACAATGTGGCCCAAGATTTTTCCTTGTTTTACCATGAAGACACATTTTCAGGGTTTAAGCAAATACAATAAGTTCTACACTTTTCAAAGAATTTCTCTAGGTGTGTTATGTGCTCACTTCTCAACTGAGAATGCATGCATACATCATCCATATATATCTCTAAAAATTGCATGAGGTATTCCTTGAATGCATGATTCATTAGTCTTTGAAAAGGGACAGGGGCATTGGTTAGCCGAAAGGAATTACCTTGTATGCAAATATGCCCCACTCTATTGCAAAAGTTGTCCTATGTTGATCTTTTGGTTTTATGGTCAACTGGTTGTAGCCTGAGAACCCATCTAAAAAACTATAAGCCTCCTTCCCTCTCCAAATCTCTCAATAATGTGGTCTGTTATTGGTAGTGGGTAGTTGTCCCTGCAACATTTACCTGTTTGAGGTTCACACAGGCCCGTAATTTTGCATTCTTTTTTGGTACTACCACAATCGGGGACACCCAATCGGTGTGTTCAATCTCATAGATAAAATTTGCATCCTTAGTTTGTGTATCTCCTCCTTTTTTTTTCAAAAGTCTCATTGTACGCATAAGGGCATTTTCTGCACGGTCTGGCATCATTTTTAAGGGGTATTGTGTGTTGACAGATCTTTGGATCTATTCCCTTTAGGTCTTTGTATGACCAAGAAAACACATCTTTATATCGTCTGAGTGTTGCTATCAATAGCTGCTCTTCTTCTTCCGTGAGGTCCGTGGCAATGTATGTCGGTTTAGGTTCATCATATGAGGTTCCAGGCTCTTTTGGGTCGAGTTTGGGCTTCTGCACTACAATTTTTTTTGTCTTGAATAGTATACCTTTTGTAGTGGGAAGGTGTATCAAACTTATCATGGTCTGGTTCATCATCAGTTTTCAAATTGGTTGTCCAAACTTCTTTCAAAGTTTGTTTTAATTTGTTGTAATTGTGTTTGCACTCTGTTTTTGATCATTTTGTTGACTTATCACAGGTACTTTCCGCTTGTGATTTTTGTATGTTCTTCTTTTTCAAGTTTTTTTTTGTTCATTCGGGTTTCATGAACCTCTTTGACATCTTATCTTTAAGGCAATCAGTTGTTTTGACCACCCTCAAATATTGATTCTTGTCGTTTAAAAGAGGTACATAATTTTCTTTTGTTTTATTTTGTTTATTCATGCGTCTATTTAGATATCTACGTTGTCTTCGAGGTTTTTGGTTTGGAAAATCATTGTAGACCACTTGTCGATCTTTCCATTTGATGTCCTAGTCGAAGCTACTCGAAAGCTCTTCGTCCACGTTGTCTTCTAAAGGCTTGTCAGTGGAGTCTTGGAATGCTTCCTCATCAGTTTGACCAAGGTCCCTTACGGAGATCTCATCCACTATGCATCGGCAATTTGCAACCCTCCATGTCAAGGACTTTCGATCCTGATTTTAGACTTAGGCTGACACTCATTATCTGGAATGGAATGATATCATATCCTTACTCATCACAGAATATAGTCAGTGTCACCTCATTCACACACACATCAAGAGTGACAGTATTTGCTGCCATCCAAAAGGTTTGAAAATCTCTTTCGAAAAAGGCTCTAGTACATACGCCTTTCTTGTACAGATCTATCGTGAATACAATCCTCCTCTTGTGTCTTAAGTAGATATAGTCATAGCCACAATCTTGTATCATCTAACTGTTCCTATGTTTGCTGCAATTTGGTTTCTAAAGCTGATATTTTTTTTACTCTGTTGGCTTTCATCTTGTCCCTTTTGTTAAGTATGGAGCCTGATTTACCCTTGTAATTTTCTGTGGTAAAAGCGCACATTTGTAAGGCCCCCATTATGAGGAGAAGCCATCGTGCGTGAAGGAAAATCACTCACCGGAAACCAAAATTTTCACGGACAAGAATCAGGGGCAACTTTAAAGGCGGAATATTATGACCGGACGGCGGCCGGAAAGTGGTCGGAAAACAACCGGTCGGTTGGCCGGTGGCCGGTAGTCAATGGCCGATGGTCGGTGGTCGGAAGTCAATGGCCGGTGGCCGGTGGTCGGAAGTCAATGGCCGGTGGCCGGTGGCCGAATTCAAAAGCGGACTTGTCTTCTCAAGGGCGGCCACACATGGGCGGATTGGAGGGTCCGATTTGGCTTATTCGCACAAGGGCGGCTACACATGGCTGTCTCTCATAAGAGAGGGCAGCCCTTTTGGCCTATAAAAGGAGGCCATTTCTACACACATTTCATAGTGTGTGAAGTTGATGCAACAAGGTGAGTGTGAGGTGGTGAGAGTGAAGCAAGGTGGGAACTCCATTAAGGGTATAATCCCTTTGTAAACTACTTCTTGTTTTGAAGTACTAAAGCCATTGAGTGGCTGCTTTCCCGTGGACGTAGCCCACATTGGGTGAACCATGTATATCGTGTGTACTCTCTCTCTCTCTCTCTACTCTATAATCTCGTGTATATAAATCTGTCTCTCTCCATTAAGTAATCTACTCAATTATCTATTTAGCTACGTCTTATTTCCTAACACCTTTTTGCCTTCTAGGATTTTTTAGGGGTTCTGATCGACAAATTCTCTATCTCAGTTTGGCTAGATCGGATGTTCCTTGCAACCTATTGTGCTTGTACTCTCGTTATCGCATTTATTGGAATTGTTGGTTCTGTTTCTGATCCACTTGAGCTTGATACAATTCCGATTTTGTTCATGATAGCCTTCCCTTTGTTATCAGGATTTTTTGGAAAATGTGGAATGAGATGGTCATTTATACACCCCTCACAGTACCCAAAGAGTTTGATACGCTCTCCTTTGTGTGGACAACTTCTTGCCCGATGATCACTGCCGCATTCATAGCATGGTCCTACTGGTGGTGGAGAAGCTTGTGGAGACCCCATCAGTTGTCCGGTTCTAGGAGGATATCTCCTAGGTTTATAGTTCCGAGTTGCCATGAACATGAGCATATTTTCAGCGAACAAGTAATGGTTTTTTGTTGGTTGTGCTATGTATGATGATTTTGAATCTCTTAAAAAACTATCCATGGAATTTAAGCATAGGCACTTTCATCAAACCCTCTCTCATAGGATTTGTCTGAATCTTCTCGGTAGGAAACTACCTGGATTATACTGTGATCCACAGGTGCCTCTATTAATGGTTGGAACCAGGTCAAGGACGTTTTTCCTAGGGTCAATCCAAATCCTTCATACTGACTATGGAAATTGGTTACCTGTTCAGCCCTCAACACTTGTTTGAAGATTGAAACATGAGCATACAAATCCCCCGGTCCACTATACTTTTTGGGTACGCACTTTGCCACTTGAGATGGTCTCATGCATCTAGACTCTGCAACCATCCTAACCATCATTGGTCCTCCGGATATGGTCTCTCCTTGGCACTAGAATCGGTGTCCTCTTCGCCATGCATTCATCAAGTCGTTTTGTTCAATCTCTTGTAATAGTCGGAGGGATTCTAGTTGTGTACGCCAAATTAGGTGCTACACTGCCATTGTATGTGTTCAAAGAAGCCCTAGACCCCATTGATCCCATGGCCATGTGTTTGGGAATCATTGGTGTCCAAATGAATCTTCCACTTTGGTTCTTACTAGACTTACGTACCCAATTTTTGATCTCATTTGAGTAGTCTTCGGTTTAACTTCCTCTAACTTTACATAGTATTGGTGGAGTGGTCCACCAAAATATGTATATTCCTCTAGTTCCTTACGATCCATAGGAGAGAATTTTGGCCATGCTTATCCATTATGACCACTTGGATACTTATCACCTCTGTGTATGTAAAAACGTATAGTCTTTTGCGATCAGTCAGCTACTCGATGAAGGGGTTCATCCCATCTGTAATAGAGTGTCTGTTCTCCATTATTGAATTATATAGACCCATGTAAGTGTTGCCTGTATTAAGCCACCCCATCTTGTTAGTGCGCCTGAGCACATCATTTTGCTCGTCCATTTTGGGTGGTTCATCTACTAACTCTTCATCTACCTTGTCCTTGGTGCCAGTCAATCCCCATTTGTCCACAATAAAGGGGTTGTGAACAACTAGATACATCATTCCCTCCCGGTCAAAGTATTTGTCTCCATTATAGTCCACATCTACAAGGTCCTTGAACTCGCTTGGCTTGTTTTCCAGTTTAACACAATAGCAGTTCATTCCATCCTTATAGATTTTGGCTTTAAGCTCATTCTTTAATTAAAATTTTATTTACAACAATTTCAATCAACAAAATTTAATCCGATACTTCAATAACTCCACAATTTTTCTCATAACATAAAAAAAATAGGTCCAATTTCAATTTTGAAAAGACCACCAGGGTCTTGGGGACTATCTCTCTCTTTGGTGAAATTTTGCTCTTATTCTGCATCAGAGGAAATTGGATCACGATCCATGTTGGGAGGCCAAACTGACTTTTCTTGGTACCAATAGAATCAGCATGATTAGTAGGTCATTTGGCACTAGAACTTCTGAAAATGGATTTCTAGATTGAAAAATAGGCCAATGCTATCACTTGCTCAGAATGCTTGACAGTTCTGAACTTTTGCCTTGATTTTTGATATCCCAATTCAGTTTTGAAATGATCACTAGAGTCCTTGTGATGTTTCTTAGATATGGTATAGGTTTGGTTTCAATCTATGTAAGAGGAACATGGATCGTGATCCATGTACCTAGTTGGCAGATTGGACTGAAACTTAGCACACAGCTTCCTTTTGGCTCGCTGATGTCAGCTTTATGGTTTTTGTAGAATTTGGACTTTTTTAGGCCAACCAAAAGTCAATCCTCTAGTTTATTCCAGTGGTTTTCACCTTGAGTTGTTTTCTGCCCTTTGACACACTTTTGAACAATAGTTGTTTTGGGAAATGTACTTCAAATCTTACAACTTGTTCACCTGTCAAATAGCAACTCAAATTCCTATAAGGTACATGGATCGCGATCCATGTTTGACATCCTTTTGACATGAGATTTGGTGAGTTTGTAATAGTGATTATGATGATACTTTCTCCCAACTATTTTTGGATTTGACCCACTTTTTCCAGGCCAAAAGAAATATTTTGTGTCTGCTTTGTGGTTTTTTTGCAATCAATTGTTTTTTGGTGTTTTGATTAAGCTTTTATACTTTTTTGTTGTGGACCCTTTTGGAGAAGTTGTTCCTTCAGTTCTCACGAGTGTACTGGTCATTTATCCTATCCAAATGTCGACCTGGTACATGAATCGCGATCCATGTTTGGCAGCATCTGGTCATGAATTTTGTCCTGCTAGTTCCTTGCCTTTAGTTGAACTCAATTCTCACCCTTTTTTGAATTTCGACAACTAAAAGTTCAGTTTTCCAAAATTTTCTCAATTTTCACGGTTTTGTTCAGCTTAGCCCAATTTCTTGATTTGGGTGTTCTTTTAGCAAGCTATTTTTGGCCAAACTCATGATTTTGGTGTCTAAGAGTCAGTTCTAAACAATGGAGACAGTTTCTAGTCAATTGGCATAAAAAGTATATGGATCGCGATCCATGTTGGGCAAGCAATGTCTGCTGCAAGTTTGTATGTCCCTTTTTGCCAAGTTTTGTTGAGTTTAGTTCAACTTTGAAGATTTGACCATCAATTTTTCAGCTTTTTAGAGTTATGGTTTTCGGTACCAAAATAAGGTTTTGGACAGTTTGCATCCTAATCCTTTTGGCCCCTATTGATGGTGGAATTTGTTACTTAACATACTCCTATAAACTGAATTATATCCACAAACATAAATGAGTTTAACAGTACAGAAATGACAACAAAATGTATGGTGAAATAGTCCTTTTCAAGCATGGGAAAATCAAAGAACGAAATACTTTTTTGTACTTCACTCACAACTTTCTTTGCTCATAAGGAGTAGCACTGACTGGTCCTTGACTCCAGTCTCTACTAAGCACTAAACCTCTAGCTGTTTTACTGTCTAAGTGTCATAAAATCTAATATCTAACCAACCCAAATGATTTTCTCATATTAAATTGATCACTTAATGTGGGAGAATAAACGGGAACAAGTGTTAAGATATAGATATGTGCTTATAGATCTATCTCAACACGGGGCCAATGTTAAAGGGGCCCAAATGGGAGATGGTCTATCAAGAGCAAGGCTAACCAATGGAGCATAAGACCTTAGGGTTAGCTTCATTAAAGACCTCCAATAATGTGTGTAAAAGTCCTTTGACCTTAGGTAAGCTAGGGCTGAGCTTGAGGTGGGAACCCGGCCAAGCTCTAGGTGCTTGTCGTGCTTGAGGTGCTTGTCCTGTTTGAGGTGCTTGTCATGCTTGAGGTGCTTGATTAAGGTGCTTGATGTGCTTGATTTGCTACATGATTAAGGTACTTGAGGTGCTTTGACAAGCTTGCCTGAGATGCTTGTGGGAATACCCCCTAGTCCAAGTGCTTAGTCATGCTTGATGACTAAGGTGCTTGAGCACCAAAAGTCAAAAGCATCCCTACAAGAGGGGGGGCGAGCCCTTTTCCTAGGGGCTAGAGAGAGAACACCCACTCACACACACAAGGAAGGCCCAAGCTTGAAGAGGCTGCAAGGACACATGTCAGGCCCCTACCTATGCTACCTTCATGAGATGCCTGAAACCTATTGGTTGGCCACCCAAGGGGTCCAATAGTAATTTAGGAGATTTAATTAATTGATTTAGCATTTATCTAGCCCTCTCTCTCAAAGGGGAAAGGGGGACACTTGTCTCAAGGCTACCCCTACTGCTTGTAATGCCTCCTGCTAATGATTGGCTAGGCCTGGAGGGGTCCAATGAGCTTCAAGCATGAGCTACAAGGGGGGGTCGACCCAAGCAAGCTAGGGGGATGCTGAGGGGGTATACTCACCCACACACACTCACAAACACTCTCATTGTGTGCTATGCAAAGTGCAAGAGCTCCCTCTCCTTCTCCAAGCAAGTAGAGGTTGAGAGCCTACACCAACACTCTTGGCTATGGAGTGCAAATCCAACCAAGAGCCATGCTTCAATGCTTAAGCTTGCCATCTCCTTCTTCTTCATTACTATGCTATTATGTATGCTAGCAACAAGAGTATGATAAGTGAGGAACTAATACTTTCTCCTACGAAATGTTTCTTCTTCCTCTTCCCTACCCTCATTCCCTGGTAGCTCTCTCCACCTTCGAAGGTGTTTGAGGTCTTGGGACTGAGGCTTGGGATAGTTAAAGCTTTCTTCAAGTTTATGTTATGTTTGTGATGCATGAAGCTTTCCATCTTCATTGCATCACCTAGGTCACAAGGAACACAAAGACTGTATTGTAACAAGTCTCTCTTTATGGGAGAAATCATAATACAAATGCCTATTGGAGGGGGGACCGGCTCCACATAAATCCGGTCCTCAACTGTTGTCATGTTCTCTAAATTCTCTCTCTTGCAAAAGTATTGTTCATGCCAAGTTAACTAATTGCTATGATTATGTTGCTATCTTCAATTATGTTCACACGTTATGCTCACAAAGTTATTTCTCAAAAGTACTCTCATTAATTTCCGCTACTCTCAAGTTAAATAGGCCAATTCCATTACACTAAGTGTGAACGGAATGGGTGTCAAAATCTTTGGAAAGGATTTTTTGTACAACAAGGTCACTCACCACCTAAGGATCGACTTCCCCAGCAACGACGCCAATGTTAGCGGGTCGCCGCGAGATGGACGTCATCATCATAGCTATTTGGTATTAACATAATTTCAATACGCAAGGAAGTGACTCGGGATGGGGCATGGAGACTCAATGAGATTGCCAATCTCAAAGAAGTGAACCTAAAGGACTGTTCATGCATCTACAATAGCAAATCAACCACTTCCTAGTTAGAAAATCAGTCTATGTCCAATCTCACCGCTGTAGGGAATCACGCCTTTTTGACATCCAAACGAATTCAGAATGCAACGAAACTTAAGGAGAGGTGTTACAACACCTAAGCGTATATTCATACCAAGTTTTGTAGTCATCTGAGAAGATACATGAATCATGATCCATCCCAAAAGAAGTATAGAAAATTGAAACAGAACTACACGAAAAGGTTCCCTTCAAGCTTAGAAACACTCTTCTAAGGTCAAACAATAAAAAAATAACCATTTAAGACCTCAAATCAATGCATTTAGCTCACAGACAAGATGTCGCAAACCACATCAGAATTGAGAATGATTACACTTAGATCAAAGAGCAAGAGACAAGGAACACAATGTGCTATTTGGAATCGAATTCTGAAAGATTGATTACAACTTGTAGCAGCAATGCAGCTCCTACTGCTCCTACTGGCGATTGTGAAAAAGAATTATTTTTTACTTAGATTCTAACGAATCTCTCTCTCTCTCTCTCTCTCTCTCTCTCTCTCTCTCTCTCTCTCTCTCTCTCTCTCTCTCTCTCTCTCTCTCTCTCTCTCTCTCTCTCTCTCTCCATGACCTTTCGCTGTTGTCTCCTCCTTCTATCGCCTACCCTGCTGCTCCTTCGCCTGCTGCTTCTTTTTGCAAAACTGTTGGCGTCCAGCCAACCCCTCACCATGCACAGCTCTCGACAGTCGAGAGAGAGAGAGAGAGAGAGAGAGAGAGAGAGAGAGAGAGAGAGAGAGAGAGAGAGAGAGAGAGAGAGAGAGAGAGAGAGAGAGAGAGAGAGACAGAGGTGCCAATCTCTCTCTCTTGCACTGCGGCTCTTCCATCCCCCATCCCTACTGTGCTGCTGCCTTCTCAAGCGTTCTCTAGAGGGAATCAAGGATGATCCCTTGCATTTTTGGGAAAGAAAAAGGGTGGGTGCCTCCCTCCTTCGACCTGCACCTCCCCACCCTGCGAAAATCCCTTGACGCGTGCGAGCCTGAGAGAGAGAGAGAGAGAGAGAGAGAGAGAGAGAGAGAGAGAGAGAGAGAGAGAGAGAGAGAGAGAGAGAGAGAGAGAGAGAGAAAATGGAAAGGAAGGGGCATGGCCTCCACCTGGAATATTGCCCCTCCTCTTCGCTCGCATCTGAAGGCTCCAAGTCAGACAAACCCATTGCGTTGCAAGCATATTCGCTATTAAGGGGATCTTTTCTCATTTTTTATAGCTGGGTACTCCATACTTACACAGCTTCTTTTGAAAAAATGATTGAATACAACAAAGTTTGGCATGTATCCAACTTTTTGGTGACATTCCGTTATATCCACCAAACACTCTCATACACATGTACTCTCTCTCTCTCTAAGAAATTTTAAATTGTAACATGGTGAAGCAAATAGAGGGCTCCCCTATAGGTCCTCTAAAGGCACCATTGATAGGTCCTTTACTTTCTTGGCGTGGGGCCCATATGCTTTTGATTTTCTTGATGTGCAACAAACATGTATAATGACACCGAGTCTACTTACTCCTTCCAACCACCCTCCACATTCATGATACTTCTTCTAAACTGACTACTCAAGTAAGATGCCCGATTGGCATGCGCTTCTCTACATGTGCCAAAGCAACCTGCTATGACTCCAACTTGTGGGGCACTTGTGTTAAGCGATAAGGACCCATTAAATTAAATGCCCTTTAGGGGGCCTATGGAGAGTCCTCACTAAGCAGTTTCATAAGGGAGAGTTCTTCTTATTGTTCTTCTTCTTCTTCTTCTTCTCTCTCTCTCTCTCTCTCTCTCTCTCTCTCTCTCTCTCTCTCTCTCTCTCTCTCTACAACGAGGTGCTGCAAAAGCTGATGTAGCTGTAACCAGAGCATGCCAAAAAACATTTTCCCTAGCCTCTTTCTACAACAAGGTGCTGCAACAGCTGATGTAGCTGTAACCAGAGCATGCCAACTTGAAATTTTTATACTCTCTCTCTCTCTCTCTCTCTCTCTCTCTCTCTCTCTCTCTCTCTCTCTCTCTCTCTCTCTCTCAGACGATGCTGAGCTATATGGAAAGTTGGCACGTGGAATACGTCAAGAAGGCCATATTGTGCACGGATGCAAGTCGTGTTAATACTTGAACACCGAGCAAATGCACCAAATTTTCCTCAAGTAGGCTACGTGATCACGAGTAGCGTCCAATTTTTGCAGCCTCCTCTAATGAACGATGCATGGAGGGATCTATTGGTCTTGAAAACACACACACACACACACACACACACGCACACACACCAGGGCTTGCACATTGATGATGTATGTGTGTGTGTGTGTGTGTGTGTCTATCATGTTGGTGTCTCTGACATTGGGTGGAGACTCTCTCTCTCTCTCTCAATGTTCTCTTGTATGATCTCTCTCTCTCTCTCTCTCTCTCTCTCTCTCTCTCTCTCTCTCTCACACACACACACACACACACACACACACACACACACGCATGCATGCCTTTCCATTTTTGAGCTATTCTAGACCATTGTTCGATTTAAATTGGGATTTAGTGTATTAATTGTAAAATCTTAGCTAGATTCCAAGATCATCTTGAAATAAATCAGTAAAATTTTGTTAGTG
The DNA here is from genome assembly GCF_014529385.1 of Adiantum capillus-veneris. Classification (NCBI taxonomy): domain Eukaryota; kingdom Viridiplantae; phylum Streptophyta; class Polypodiopsida; order Polypodiales; family Pteridaceae; genus Adiantum; species Adiantum capillus-veneris. The sequence goes on along the minus strand of NC_140946.1, from coordinate 7,968,273 downwards.
TACATACGAACAATTTCTTAAATTCTAAACTTTATGGCCATTGGCTTTCCAAAAACAAAGTTGAGCCGCCCTTCAATTGGGTTTCAAAAGGAAAAGGAAAGTATGAAAAAGTAGAGTCAAACCTTTTTTTGGCCTGCCCAAAGGGCAAAGGCTATAGCGATGCAATGTCTTTTTGCTGACTAAAATATTTTTCATTTATTTTGTTCATTTTGTGAATTTATATCAAGAACCACTATGTGGTATGATTAAACTAGTTGGAAAAGTGGGCACTCTCCGCACAAGATGGGTATCCTAGGAGGTTGGTGGAGGTAGGGATAAGGATTGGCCATGTGTAGACCATCTACTGGCTTATCATTTGTGGAGGGAGTGATAAGACTCTTCTAGGGTTGAGAGTTGCATTATTAGTTCACTTTACGGCTGTTAGCTCTCAAGCTTGTAAGTGGGTAGGGGTAGGCAAGAAGCGCAAGCTGCCATGGAGTGCTGCACATTGTGGAGGATGATGAAGAGGCCTTTTGTAGCCCAGCCCTTTGTGACATGAAGCAGACGGAGTCTCTCTCTCTCTCTCTCTCTCTCTCTCTCTCTCTCTCTCTCTCTCTCTCTCTCTCCTCTCTCTCTCTCTCTCTCTCTCTCTCTCTCTCTCTCTCTCTCCTCTCTCTGTGTAGCTGTCTGCAAATTTGTCGTGCTGTTGTGCATTGAGTTGCACCTGTGGCGCTGCCCCTGCCCCTGCGCATGTGGCTCTGCCCATGCTTCTACGGCTATGCTTCTGCACCTGCGGCCGTGTCTCTACACCTGCGACGCTGCGCCTGCGGCCCCTCCGGCTACAACCTGCCTCTGCACCTGCGGTGCTGCCCTTGCGGTTGCATCTGCACCTGCTGCGGTTGCATCTGCGTCTGCACCTGCTGCGCTCCCCCTGTGGCCTTGCACCTTCATGCAGAATCGCCGCTGCAGCGGCTGCGGTCGTTTATCTAGTCCTGCACCGCTACCCCTGCGGCCTTTAACTGCATCTATGGTTGCATAAGCGCTGCTGGAATGCATTTATTCTTGACTGGGTGCCTTTGTTCCCGTGGACAGATAGGCTGTTGGGCGTAGCGTTATGTCGGGTCTGGTGAAGCTTGGCAAGGAGGGGGCTCCGCCCACTGTGGCTGTCGTCCCACGTATCCTTATCTTCTGGTCTCAATTGTCAATTGTCAGGCAGGCCAGCGAGTCTTTCCACAGCGGCGCCTCCCTCGCGTTGACGTCTTCACACGGGTCTAGCATTAGCCGTTGCAGCGATGTCGTTAAGGTTTGCTAGGTTGCCGGGATGGTCCTGAGGAGGGCGGTGCATCCTGGTGAGTTTTCTAAATGCTTGGCGCCATGTTGGTTCTGTTAATTTGGATGCTTTTATGAGCATTATGAATACTTTTAACACTTCCATGTGGTATTTTTGCAGATGTTGGTGTGGTTGAATGATGGTACTTGGGAGGAAAATTCCTTATTGGAAGTAATTAAGTATGTTCTAGTGACAGTTTATGTGTTGCATCAATTAAAACCTTTGTCATGTGATGCACATTACACTTTAGGTGTGGAAGTTTCATAATGTTAATGAAATGTTGGTTGCTCGAAAATGCTTGTTGTATCCCGGGATGGGTTGGGTTGTAGTCGGAAATGCTTGTTGGGCTGAAGTCGGAAATGCTTGTTGTAGTTGGGATGGGTCAATAGTTTATGACAATAATTGTCAAACTTAATTAAGCTCTACTTTATGCAGATTGTAGATTTTGTGCTGGTGTTTTGCATAGCTGAGAATAAGCAACGTTATGGTTGGTTTTGTGTGTATATTTGTCTATGTGGGATAGGGGTGGTTTAAATTGAAGATTGTTATCAAGTTTATCTTATGCGCTTAGGGTATTCGTCAAGCTTTGTGCGTGTAGTTAAACAAATCAAGCTTGTATTTTTGTCTTTTCACGACGGAAAATTGCGATGATGTCTCATTCATTTCATGGACATCTTGAGATGTTCCAGATAGAATTAGACAAGACTGAGCAAGCTTTAGTTATGGATGGGAATTGGTATACAACATAAGCTATGATGATGAAAAAATGTTGTGTATGGCTTCATGCCATTTGTTCACTTTCTCTGAGCTTATGGTTTTAAAAAAGCTTGTTTTATCTTTGTAGTAAGAATTTTTTCATGCATAAGATTTGAGAATCGTCATTAATACAATGGCTATCAATGACTATTGTGTCTCTTTTGTGCCTTGCGGACAGTTATAGACCGCATCGTTGTTAAATATCCTATTTTTGACTTTCGACAATGCAAAAATTGCACATTATGTTAATTTCACCCATTTTGTATCGATTATAATCTTTATTAAGACTAGTGGTGTAGAAAAATACCTTGATAATAATTAGATTTTCACAAAAAATAAAGTTATTGTTTGAACTATTTTGATTTATATATAATAGTTTAATAATTGCATAATAGTTGCATACAATTTTTAAAAGTACAATTGAAGTCATTATAGAATTCTCGTATCCTTAAAAATTAACATAATTGAAATTTGAATTTTCAATTTTAAAAAAAAATTATAGCTTATATAAAAAAGAATTTTTAAAACTACTTTTATCATGAAAAAGAAACGTGAAGTGATAGTTGTCTCTTCCTTCCTTGCAATGTGTTTATCAATGATGAAAAAGAGAAGTGGAGTTATATCTTGGTCATCTTTTCTTGGTAGTTGCCTACTACTTCCCATCATTCTTACTCTTTACTAAAGATGTCCTTGTTAGGAGTGAAGACATTAACTATGTCATCATAGTAAGATAAACTTTTATACATTCTCTTCCTCCTCCTCCTATATAACAAGAACTCTTATGTACACTAGCTGTGCAAGTCTCAAGCTCTACGTTTGTTTGTTGAAAGCTCTAGTTAGAACCAAGCTTTCTTTCACCTACCTAATGGATATTCCTATGGATGGTTAGTATTTGTATCCGTTTTGTTGTTTTATGAGCTGTGATGAGCATGACTTAGAGCATTGACATGAACAATTTTATTTAGATGTAAACTTCGACGATTTTCCCTTGAGTGTACCACCGAACTTAGGATCGCCTACTGTGAGTAACACAAAGCTTGGTAGCCAGATCAACACAGCCGCTGTCGTGTCACCGTTATCTCAAAACAAAAAACAGTCATCCGAATCGCCGCTTGGCAAGAAGCTCAGTCCTAAAGCAAAACTGAACAAGGCTTCATCTTTAGCTATAAAAAAGGCTTTGATCTCTGTTAGAGGTAAAATTTACAGCTTGTTTATGGTAAGTCTCACTCCCGTTCTTATCTAATGCTTTTTGATAGGTAAAGCATCTAGATGCTTGGCAGATTCGTCATTCTCATCTTCGTTGATTAAGAACACTTCAGAAGGGAAAGAGGAGCTTAATGCTGAATCTTTCAACTCACAATTGACCATAACCCCTGCTCTGAGAACTTTGGCAATTTCTGAATTATCTGAGACTGCGAATTTTAGGTTTGCTCTAGAAGGAAAAGTCCTATGTAAGTACGGCACTTACAAGATTCCAAAGTCTACCTACGGTAGATATCTTCGTGCGGATCTTCTAGACAGGGAATCTCGTCATACAGTAACATTTGTTGTGACTGAGATCTACCTTTCAGAGTTTATTGAGGCCTTTGCAGTCAATGATTTTGTTCGCCTTGAGGGTGCATGTGTGAAAAGGGCAGTTGCCAAGGACGATGGAACTTGCTTGTGGGCTTTGTATGCTGATGCTACGACTTTGGTTGTCAAAGCCGAGGCTTTTGGCTGCTGTCTTCAACTTTATCCTGAGCAGAAAATCAAAGAGTTCTTCTCTCAAAGCACAAGTGCTGCTGAATTTGTTTCAACAGTTGCCTTTATTGTTGTCAAAATAGAGAATGCTGTTAAAAGCGATGGCACTCCTAGCTTTCGTTTAATTGTGGCAGATGGACCTTCAACAAGCGATCGAGCTAGTGTGAGTGTTGATAAAGCTTCTTTGCAACACAAATGTATCTTTGCTCATGTTTGCATTTTGATGGCAGCTTTTCTTTGTCCTTACTCAACGGGTCAACTATCAGTTTATGGTGCACGAAGTAAAAGAAGTTGGATACTACTCATTTGTCGCTCGTAACATCAATGTCTTCAAGCATCATTCAAACACCCTTAGTGTAGTGGACGCTACTATCTTGTTCCCACTTCCTCTCTCTTTGGCTAGTGTCTTCCAAGAATACTTGCTGAAACATGTCACAAACCTAGGCTTTGGGAAGAAGGTAATTGCTGTGTGTGCATATATTAGTAAAAAATGAGTTTATGTTGTTTTTATGGTCATTGTTGAATTTGCAGGTGTTTGGTACGTTGGAGATTGTGAGTGTGAATAGCTTGGATGTCGAATACTCGTGCGGTGTGTGCAAAGGTCTCAATGTGAGTCGGCAAGCGAGTAACCCATTTTGCTACTCTTGTGGCAGACTCTCTACAATCACCAAGCAGCCTGTGTTGCCCGCTAAATTATATCCCCAAGATGGAGAGGTTGTTTTTGTTATCTTGCAAGGAGCTGTAGTTGATTCTATTCTTGGATTTTCTCGTCCATTTTTGCATCTCTTTGATCAAAGCTTGGTAGAGTTAAAATCTTCACTCTTGAACTTCAAAAAGGCTGGTTGGTTCACTATTGACAAGGCGGGACAGGTTACTGCATTTAAGGGTGCGTAGTTTGTGTTCTTGATATCAAGGTTTCCCTTGTTGGAACAATGGCATATGATATCATTTTGTACGCAGATGGCAAAAATCTACATGTTGATCCTATATTTACTTGTAATTTTCCAGAGAACAAAGATGTTTTGCTAAGTTTGCTTCATGGTTTTCACTTGTCCCTCTCTTTGCAATGTCTTGAATCCAAAATTGTGAATGAAATGCTAGAACAAATAGAACTAAAAAACGAAGATATTTTGAAAGTGTGGGTTGATCCTTGGATTGTTGATGTACAATCACTTTCTTTTAATCGAAAAGAATTTTTGACGTCACTTTTAGGTAGTCGGCATTCGTCAATGATGCTAAGTGTGCACTTGGTAACTTTGTTTTGCAAGATGTTCTTTGCAATGTGCAAAATCTACTTTTACCAAAGCGATGTTTTAAATGAAGTCCGTTGTTTCGGTGCACGTGAATGTGCAACCTCATCCACTTGTCCAACTTTTGTGGTGTTGAATTTTCGTGGCTGTTTTTTATGGTATCCGTGTGGAGATTATCCACCCAAATGTAAACGTTGTGTATGTAGTAAAGAAGCTACCTTGTGTCTAACAACACTTGTCGAAACTCATGATGTCCCTGTCCAAGAAATTGCCTTTATGTTTTTGCAATTGTTTCCAAACTCTTTTAGTGTCAAACACGTGAAGACAAAAATTTATAACATGTCCAAGTCATCGCGAATTTGTCAAAGAAGGTCTACCGTTTCATCTAGTAGAACTCTTCTGTATGTCAAGACGATTGAAGATGTCCCTGCTTTCGCTTGTGCTTCGTGTGGTTCTCTCTTGTTTCGCCATAGTTTGCGTAGCATGTCAAAAGTGGAATTTTTGCTTCTCAAGAAAATAAAATAAATGGTCATTGGTCAAAAGAAAGAGTTGCAAGTGTGTTATTCATGCAAGGCTGCGTTGAAGAAACAAGAAGAACCATTGTTTTTCTTGAAAAGAGAGTTTCAATTCAATAGCAAAATACCCTCCGTAGAAAAATTGAATTCAGTAGAGAGTCGTCTTGTATCCTTGCGCATACCATTCGCACAAATTCGAGAGCTAAACTTCGAAGGTCAACTTAGTTTGCATGGAAGCATTGTGAATGTAATGGCGGATCTATCACGAGTTCAAAGGGTGTTGCCACATTTTTCTGATGATCAAGCTTCTATCCTTGTAGAAATTAAACGTAAGCTTGAATATGATCATGCTTATTTGAGTGGCATTGTGCGCCCAAACTGTGTTCTCCAAGCTTTGGCCGACCTTTTGGCCACTCCGTTGTACATTGATCATGGTGTTACAATTGATATGTCTTGGTCATCTTCTTTCACACTCCATGCTGATCTTGCTAATAGTCCACACCAAGAAGATATTGACGATGAGAGTAATCCTGCGGATACTTTGGTGCATGGTATCTACTCTGCACAACAAGTTGTGGACCATAATTCTCAAGTTGCAAGTATAGCCCCTTGTGAGGGATTTAGTCCATTAAGCATTTTTTATGATGAATCTTGTGAGGAGTTGTCATTTCCAACATTGTTTTTTGGTCAAAGAAGAAAGTATCATGTGTTGGCAAAGAAAAAATATCAAAAAGTAGCACAATGGGAGCTTAAGAATGTGGATAGACGATTTGCGAGCAACATTGAAAATCTTTTCTTCAAAACAATGAAAATTATTATTGCAAAAGTTGTTGGGTCTATTTGGGTACGCTTACGCAAGGGAAAATTGCAGGGTAGACAATTGCAGGCAAAAGATGTTCAGGCGAGCACTAACATTGAACAGCTTCTATCGTCTGAGCTTGGTTACCATGATTTTCAATCACTGCGCACATCAATCAACTACAAAGTGAAGCTCAAGCGAAATGTGTTTGCAATGATCCGTCAATTAGGCCATTCAACTTTCTTTGTTACATTTTCATGTGCGGAGCAAAGATGGAACCCTTTGAAAGATTGTTTGTGCAAATTGAATCTTATATCAAAGAGGCAGACTACCCAAACAAAGCTTCATTCATGCGTGCACTTGTCTGTTGCGATCCTGTCACAACAGCTCGATACTATGTGCATAGATTTCTGCCATGAAACAGGAGTTGAAGCGCAATAACACCATCCTTGGTGAATTAGTGGATTACTTTTTTGTGACTGAATTTCAAAATAGAGGCAACCAACATGATCATGGATTTATTTGGGTAAAAAATGCACCTCTCTTTGGTAGTGCCCCAGATAATGATACAATACGTTTTGTTGACACACATATCACTACAAACATGAATGTATTACATGAGTCTCTTAGAGGCGTACAAACTCACTTTCATCGCAAAACATGCAAAAAACGCAAAAGCATGTGTCGCTTTGGTTTCCCACGTCCTCCCTCTCGAGAAACATTGGTGCTATATCCACCCACATTATCCCAAACAGAGAAAGAAGTACTCTTGGCCAACAAAAAATGCATTGAAGAACAATTTCTTGCTCTTGGACATGATTCAACTATGTCATATGATGAATGGTTGACCTCTTTGGGTATGACGGAAGAAGTATACAACCAATCCCTTTGTATAAGCATCACAGAGCCAACACTGCTCTTGAAAAGAGATCCAAAGGACATTTACACAAACAACTTCAACAAAGAGTTGTGTCTTCTATGGGATGCAAACATTGACATTCAATTTATTTTCAATGGCCATGGCACTGCTGCATATTGCACATCATATATGACTAAGAATGACTCAACTGCAAGCAAAACCATCAAGAACATACTACAAGATTGCAAGAAAACAAATGTGCCAACGTTAGATCGATTGAAAAAAATTGGCAACGCTTTGATCAACACACAAGGGATGACATCACAACAAGCAACATATATTTCTCTTTCATTGCCCTTACATAGTGCAAGTAGACAATTTGTGTTTATCAATGCACACTTTGAAAGCCAACGCACATTGCTCTTAAAACGAAGAGCCACTTTGAACACTTTGAATCTTGATGATACAAGTATTTTTTTTTTACGACCTTGTGACCAAATACACTCAGCGCTCAGATAAGCTAGCACACATATGCTTGGCTGATTACGCAAGCAACTACCAATACGTACGTGGCTCCACTCATGAATCCAAGAAACCTCGAATCATTCGGTACGCTAACTTCAATGTAGAGAAGGACAAAGAGCAGCATTACCATGAACTTTGTTTGTTGTTCCTCCCATTTATTGGCGATGAAAAAAACTTTGAGACAAGTGTTGAATGTTGGAAAGACAAATATGCCATAAACTTTACAATTATAGATGGGAATCGTCAAAAGTATAGTAAGTTGGAACTTGAAGCAACAAGCACTAAAACACTTTCATTGCCCTCATCCTCAAGATCTGAGCATAATGAGCCTTACAAATATGAGTTGGCCCTTGATATTCAAACAAGGAAGCCAACCACAAGATCCTTCCCAACATTTTGAAAACTAGCATTGTGCAATGAAGAATACCACTCACTTATCTCCAAGTTGAACATTGAGCAACGCTCCCTTTTTTATGACATCATGACTAGGAAACGCTTGCAACCAACTCAACCCAATCCATCTCTTTTTGACAAGAGGTGCAGGAACAAGAAAAACTTTCACTTTGCAAGCAATCATTCAAGGCTTGATCTGCCACTACAATAACTCTCTTGAATTAGATGTTGAACTCCCCTCAACATTGCTAATAGCATATACAGGAAAAGCAGCTTTCAACTTTGGAGGCACAACAATCCACTCAGCATTGCGCTTGCCCCTTGTCTTCCAACCAAGCACTTCTCTTTCTTCCGAAAGTCTTGCCGAACTCTCGCAGCTCTATAAAAACCTCAAACTGGCTGTGTTTGACGAAGCATCTTTGATTGGAAATAGACTCTTGCGGATCATAGACACAAGACTACGCTCAATTTAACACAATCACGAAGAGCCGTTCGGCGGGCTAGATGTCATTTTTTGTGGTGACTTATGCCAAGCAAGCCCAGTTCGAGACCGCTGGATATTTAACGAACCACAAGATTCTCTGCAACTACTCTCGCCTTCGTTCTGGCACGCCCATATAAAATGCTATGAACTGACAAAAACAATGCGTCAATCATACAATGACTTCATTGATGTACTCAACAGAGTGCGCAAAGAGAAACACACAAAGGAGGATTTGTTACTCCTGAATACCAACCATTGCAATAAGGTCTTTGACGAATTAACAACACCCCATTTGTACTTCACCAATAACTTGAAGGACTCACATAACCACCTTGTTTTGAGAAATTGCATACTCACGCATACATTATCCATGCAAAGGACAACATTCATAAAACTTGCTCAAAAAACCTTGTCGTGCCAAGCACCCCACAAAACACTGCAGGCTTAGCCTCGACCTTGGAGCTTAAAGCAGGAATGATTGTTGAGATTTGTGGTGGGAATATCGATATCTCGGATGGTCTTGTGAATGGCACAGATGGAATTCTCAAACTTGTGCAAAGCAAACCTCCATCCCCTATTGCATGGATAGAGTTTTTTGATTGCTCAACAGGCTTCAAACAACGACATGTGCACCAACACCTGAACACGCTTTCCATTGACCCCCAATGGACACCAATTTTTCAAACAACAAAAGAATTTTAGGTTGGGAAAAATGCATTGAACATTGTGTCTCGAACCCAATTTCCAATCCAGGCAGCCAACGCACGCACTATCCATAGATCACAAGGCTTGACAATGAGCATAGTGGCCATTGATCCAACATCAATAAACTCACATGGATTAGTCTACACAGCTCTTTCTCGCATCAAAGATCCATCAAACCTCCACATTCTCAATCCAATCCAACCATCTCAAATCAAAGTCGACAAGAATGTCCTTGATGAGCTTAATCGCCTTAGCAATGAAGCCAAATGGGAATACTTCACAAAATTTCCATTCGCATACAAACACACACATCATATCATTCAATCATTGAACATCGTTTCTAGTAAAAAATACCTTTGCCATATCAAACAGGATTTGAATTTTGCAAGTTCCGACATTTTGTGCCTTCAAGAAACAAAACAAAAAAATCCTTCCAATGATCTTGCACCAGAGTTTAATCATGTCCATCGCCACAACAAAATAGGTGTTTCAATCTACTACAAGACTTGCATGAAGTTGCAATCTGCGAACACAGTGCTTGCGCCAGGAATAGAGATCATTCAAGTTGTCTTAGGCATCCATGAACACCTTGAATGGGAAATCATATGCATCTACAAATCTCCAAAAATCTCATCAGCCTCGTTAGTGTCACAACTCTGTACCTTGCTACAACAATCACATCCTGAACGAATGAGTGTTATTATGGGGGACTTTAATGTAGACAATGACCCCACAAACAAACAATATCATTACTTGGAAAGAGAGCTCCAATCATATGGTTACACACAACAAATTCATGATGTAACGACTGTGTACAACTCAAAACTCGATCACATTTGGATTAAAAATCCCCCTGCATCATTCATAGCAGGCACACGGTTTTGCTTTTGGTCGGATCATTCATCCACTCATCTTATGATTCCTAAATCGTTCTAATCACTCCCTTCCTCCCTCCCTTCCATCCCTTCATCTCTCCCTTCCCGCATCCTCTCCACAAAAAGAAGCCATCATTCCATACATTATGCTTTCCTTTATCCTATCAAAATACCACTTTGATACGCTTTAATCCTTCATCGCGGTCAACATTTTTTCATGTAATCTGCAAATCACTTTCTCTATGGATCAATATGATTACCATCCTTACAGTTTTCTATTTCATTTTCATGTTTTTTATTTGTTTCATATATAGGCAGGCCTTGTGATTTTGTCACTTGTTATTACTTGAAATGTTTAAAGTTGAAAGGTTGAAAAAGAATGTTAAAAATTGAAAGGTTGAAAAGGCTCAGAGATTTCAAGCTTCAAAGAAATGAGAGATTTTATAAGGTTTTCTTTCAATTGAAGCAATGAGTGACACATGGAGGGTCTCTCCTTCCTTGAAAAATTTAAGTTGCTTCATATATAGTATAGATTCTTCTTGTCAATCGGATGGCCTTGGATGGAGCTTGCATGCCAACCCTTGATCCCCACCAAGAAAAGGGTGTCAATTAGTCTCGTTGGTAACCCTACACATTTCCACAATCTGTGCCACCTTTCATTTTAGTTTGATATCATTCTACCTTTTTTCATTAAAAGTATCTCCTTCTCACTCGATAATCATTAGGATACTCTTTCATTTTTTTTTGGCTTGGCTTCGGTGAGCAAGGGAGCATGCAACGCACTTTTGATCCTAGAGTTGTAGGTTTTAATCAGAGAGTTTTTTTTAATGTTATTACTTGCATCGCATATTGGGGGACCCTTCAAGACATAAAAATTGTGCTTTTAATGCCATTTTGATAGTAAATAAGCGTGCTTCTTTCTGATTGCCCTTCTTTAGGGTGTGCATGTGTGTGTGTGTGTGTGTGTGTGTGTGTGTGTGTGTGTGTGGGGGGGGGGGGGGGGGGGGGGGGGGGGGGGTCACTGGCATGAACCCGGGTGGTGTTATGATCGAAGCACAAGACAGTGGTACAAGGGAGGGACTTGATACTTTTGATAGGAGCTTGCCACTAAACATGAATACTAATTTTGTGCTCGCAGCAGAGGGCAAGAAAAGAGCTAATGAATCATATGCAAACACCTTCGGTCTTGAAAATGTTTTGAAATCAATTTCCTTTGGTGTGCGTATCCTGGCTGAGAAAATCTTGCACGAGGCAATCAAGGTCAGTCGAAAGAAGGTTAAGGATGGGTACGTGATGCATGCTGAGCTCAATCCAAAAGCAACGATTCAAAGCTTAGAGGCTTGTTGTGGTCACTTGATGGATATGGGCCATTGAATGATGTCCCAAGGCTTATGGGAGTGGGTGACTGTAGCAAAGAATAACCAAAATGCGATCTTCCAGTTCAGTGCGATGGACAAAGGCTTCTATGCAACAAAGTGTGCCTCATAGCAAACTCTTCAAGACTTGGTTATCAAAGAAGCCATCTAGAGGGCTTCCCACATTGCTTATATGATTCCATGGACACCCAAATTCTATCCGAACGAAGAGTTTATGGAAAATTTCCCGATGTGGGTTACGCTCAAGGGTCTCCCTCTTTGGCTTTGTGACCATGTGGACTCTATTGCTTCAATGATGGCCGGATTTTGTTCATTCCAAAGCTGCAGGGGGTTAGGCCGGGCTTGGATGTAAAGGTATGCGTTCTGTGGAATATGAGTAGGCCTATCCCAAATATCTAGATTTGAATATAGGAAGATTTAGTGCCTTTCAGCAAGAGGTGGTGTTTGATTCTTTTCCCAATGCTTGCTACAAATGTCGCAGAATTGGTCACTATGCTAGGAACTCCCCCGAGCCGGAAGCTATCTGCAATCTGGTGATTAGGTCAACTTGGAGGCATGTCACTCCGGAGGCCAAGTCTCCCGCGGATGTCAGCAAGCCGAAAGAAGAGGCCAACGACTAGGATATGACTTGTGAGGAGAAGGTTAAAAAGACTATCTGCCCAATGGAAGAGATGCAAGAGAAGTCAGTTTTGAACGTCGAACCCTCTGTTGAGGCTATGGCGACCATTGAAACCCCTAAGCCTGATGTTAATGTCAAAGACATTCAGAACCAGAAGCTAGATGTCATTAGCCATATTGTAAATGTTCCAAGATCTACGACCAACATTAGTCTGTTTAAAAAGAAGGAAAGAAAAAAAAGGTGCTCTCTTGGTGTTGTAGCATGCCTCTGTATTTTTGGTTTGTTGGATCTTGGTTGAAGCCAGGTTATGTTCAGTCGCTAGTATGCCTCTTGGTTGTATGTTTTCCTCACATGGGCTTGGTGGGTAAGGAGATTGATGTGGCAGGGCTTTCTCTTTGGTGGTTACCCCAAGACAATCTCAACTTTATATTTCCTTTTGTTCTAGGTGGCTCCCATAACAGCTAAAACTCGGTTTCACCCTTCATCAATCTCTCTGTATTTGGTTTTGTGGGATGTGGTTGGTGGAAGATGACATGGCTCGATGGGAGCATGGTTTTTCATTGTAACTTGTTGGTTTTCTTTATAAAAACAACAAATTTATACTCACTATTGTTGGTTTTCTTTAAAGAAAAAAACAATTTTATACTAACAATTTGAAAGAAGGATACTCTTTCAAATTAAATCATAACTTCCACATTTTTTTTCCCACCTCAACTTTTCACTCCCTTTCGTTTTCGAGTTCCATAGGAGGATATCTCAAGATTCCAAGCTTAAACAATTGCCTCTGAATTGGAGGCACATATTTATATATATATTCGCTCAAAATCGCTTTGCTCATTTAAGATTTCAACAAAGATTCCTTTTATACTTTCTTTGTACTACGATGCCTTGCTCTGCGTGCAAACCGACAAGTGTTCAAGAAAAATCATTTTTCCAAATATAAAAAAATTCCTTTCCTTGAATTTGCAAAGAGGAAATTTTAGAAAATTAAGCTACTTTTTCAAGTTTTTACACTATTTTTCTCTCTTTTGGGGCAAAATTTATCCTTTTCCCCTCGCCCTCAATTGGCATTTTGGAAATTGAAAACGGCACGATATTAAGCTGAGACACATTTTTCCCGAACATTGCGTGACCCCTCCCTCAGTTGGCCTCGGCCCTCCTTCTTTGTAATCCCCACATGACGCAAACAACTGCCTACCATTAAACGCGAGGAGAAAATTCTCTCCCTCCTCTCTACATTGGCTCTCATAGACGGCATTTGTCTCTCTTTCATCCACATGCCATCCTTCCCTTTTTCCTCCTCAAAGACATACCAGCATCTCCATAAATTCTTTGCTAATGCAGCATGTCAAAATTATTTTTGGCACAACTACCTACTTTGTTAGAGTAAAGCTTTCCTTGCAATTCTCGGTTGATGCTTGCTCCTCCAATGCTCGCTAACAGTTGCGTCCGCCCCTCTTCTGCATGCTAGCCCTCTGCTATCCGACGCTGCGCAACCTTTCACCCTACAATATCCCTCAATTCACTCTACCTCGTACACCTTGTCTAGTGGCACCATAGCCACCACCTCCATCTCAATCTCCTATCTTCGTCGTTTGGCACCTCGCGTGTATAGACTAGCCCCACCTATGACACCTTGAACTGGCACACCTAAGTTATTGCCCTGCCCATTGACCCCCTACTAACCATTGGTGGCCAGGCACCCATCCCCTCTCCCAACGACTTGTTCTCATCTACTACGCCTTGTACAACCCATCCGAAGAGAGAGAGAGAGAGAGAGAGAGAGAGAGAGAGAGAGAGAGAGAGAGAGAGAGAGAGAGAGAGAGATCCATGTTTTCTTTTATACTCAATCAATGGAAAGGCTTGACCACCTAGTTTTCATTCATGTTTAACCTTCCGCTTCCATGCACTCGCTCGCAGATGTCAGTGGGAATGTTACACATGACTAAGACGAAATAGCTAGGATGATGCTTGACCATCTAAGCCAACTTATTGGCCAATCAGAGAACCGCTCTCAAGAAGTGGAAGAAGCCAAAGCGACCTTACTCAGGAGTGTCAATAGGAAAATTCCCCCACCTGAACCTAATCAGCTTGAGATGGCCCTTTTCGAAGAGGAATGCTCGCTTGCATTGCAAGCTCGTGGCAAGGAGAAGTCCCCTAGGTGGGACGGCCTGACCACAAAATTCTTTTGGGAGAATCTCAAGGCCCCCGTCACGTGTATGGCCAACCAAGCTTTTGTCAGTGGGTCGTTGGATCCTAGTGTGAAGAGAGGCCTTATCAAGCCTACCCCGAAACAGGTGTGTTGCTCGCATCTTAAGCACTAGCATCCCATAACTATGATGTCGGTGGCTTACGAAATCATTTCCAAGGCTGTCGCTCTTAGAATTGTCCCCCTCCTTGACAGAGTCATCTGTCCTCATCATCACGGATTTATCAAAGGAAGATCAATATATGACAATATATTGACTGGGCATTGAGTACGCAACCTTCACGAAGCAGGAGTGTCTTTTACTTCAGCTTGACCTGGACAAGGCCTATGATAGGATTATGTGGTCCTTTATTGAAGATGTCATGAAAGCACTAGGCTTTGGGCCTCGCCTCTATCGACTCATACACACTCTGGGTACATGCAGCCATTCTAAGCTCTTATTCAATGATAGAATTGTGGGCTCCTTTGAAGCCAAAAGGTCTATCAAGCAAGGGTGCACCCTGGCCCCTTTTTTATTTTCTGTTGGGTCGCATCCTCTAATTACGATGCTCGAAGTTGCTGTTGAGCGAGGAAAAAATTCAAGGTTTAACTTTGTCCGGCATACAACAACCAGCTTATGGTCAAGATGTTTTCGGACGACTTCCCCCTCTTTTTTAAAGCCTACCCTCAGGTACTAAGGAAGGCCCTTCTTTGGCTTCAGGATCGAAGTGTAGTATTGAAAAGTCTAGATTGATATCTCTGACGAAAACCGATACATTTGATCCATCGGTCTGGTCAGGGGAGATTGTGTCTAAAGGAAGGATATTTCGGCATCTGGGTGTCCCCTTGGGGATAGACGTTACACACAAGCAAAGGTTCCAGCGGGTCCTCAAGAAGATCCAAAAAAAAAAAGAGAAGGTGGGAGTTTATGTTCCTTCCCTTCTAGAGTCGAGTCAAAGTGATCAACTCATTTATGTTTCCCTATATTGCCAACCAGCCCACTCCTCAAAATAGCCAAGTGCAATTGGAAGGAGTTTTTGAAACTTGTCAAAAGGTTCTTATGGAGGAACTTGAGAAGCTTCTTGTTAACAGAGTAGTAGAAGGCATGGTCAGTACAGTGATGCCAATTTGCGAATCTACTTTTGAGTGGAAAGCTTGGAAGTGGCCTCTTAGTAGTCATTTCTTTAAACCTCATACCAAGGGCATTTAGCAAGTGTTAATACACGAGGCGGATTGATTCGTCCCATTGAACAAGCAGTGGAAGAAGCAATGGATGGAGACTAGATGGGTGGAGGTCATGAAGAACATCTGGATTTCACAGTGGCCTACTTTTATGAAGGTATTTTTGTGGAAGGTTCTTTGGGGGGCCTTGCCGACAGGTATCAAGATACAAGCACGCGGATTTGGGTCCAATAGATGGAAAAGTGTGCAAATGGGTACATAGAACGCGAAAGATAGGGTTTTCCAAGAAGGATTTGTGCCTCAATGGCAAGCAGTTTTGAAATTCTGCAATGCTTATCTGTACTCAAGTGTCAGAGACTGTTTCTTCAACAATATTTGGAAGGTGAGGAATTGCCACGTATTCCATAGTGACCTCTTTGTGGTGGCTAGCTTCTCAGAGATTGTACAAGAGAGTAAGGAGATAATATGTGTGGTAAGTAAAGGGTATAACTCAAATGATTGGATTAGAGGTTGCAACTCACACCATCCGGTTGAGGTGTGTTGTTTAATGGCTTAATGGGTATGTCTAAGTCTTGATGAGCTTGAGGCTGCTTTGTAAATTATTTGTGACATTTTAATACAACCACCACTCACAATTTAAGTTTTGCATTTTTTTTAAAAACTTCCCTTTCCAATCCTTTCCCATTTCACCTTTTAATATTTAAAAAAATGCTCATTTGAGCTTGATTTGAGTTAACTCAAAATAATACGAGCAAACCTTGGCATATCCTTTGCATAGGGACATCAAGCATATACAAAATAGTCATTTCAATGGCTGCAATGCCCTCCTAGGGAATTGAGACCATTGACCCTTTTTAAAGCTATTTGAAGGAATTTCTATTTCCCGAGATTGGGGAGACCTACAAACATCGAATTCTATTGATTAAAGGAGGTTTTTCAAAAGAAGTTTTGTATGAGAGGTTTCACGTTTACTCGAACGCTGAATTCTACAAAATGGCATAGCTTGACGTTGGATAGCGTATAAATAAAATCTTGATTTCGGGGCACTGCGAGAATCGAACTCGCGACCTCTCGCACCCGAAGCGAGAATCATACCACTAGACCAAGTGCCCAACATGAACGCAGAGAAACAACGACTACTATATTTAAAAATAAAACTCTTCATTCACGTCAGCCGTGCCGCCGTGCGTGGGATTATGCGTATTCAGACGGTCAAGATGAAAAGGAGTTGCTTAAGAAGTACAACTAGCAATACCGATTTCCGGCAGCAGCAGCGATATTAGATATCAACACATAGACGGATGCATCCTCTGGGTTTAAAACAGAACATGCCCTGGCACCGAGCAACCCTCTTTCCACATCATGAGTTTGACACCCACTGAGGAACGCCAACCACATTGCGGAAGTCAAGTCACACGGTATGCTTTCAATCACCTGCTCAGCCTTGTCCAAATTCGCGGCACGAGCTAGGATATCAATCAAGCATACATACTGATCCTCCAGGTGTTTCAATCCATGATCCGTACTCATACACACAAAGAGGTGCGAGCCCTCTTCGACTTCTCCTGCATGGCTGCAAGCTGTTAGCATACTTGTGAAGGTACTTCGATCAGGTTTAATACCTTCACCCTGCATTCGAGTGAAGATTAAACGAGCGCCTGAAATATCACCATTTTGAGCGAATGCACTTGTCATGGAATTGCAAAGAACAAGGTCCCACTCTCTGATTTTTTTGAACACACTCCTCGCATGAAGCATAGTTCCACATTTCCCATACATGCTGATCACGGCCGTCGCTACAACAAGGTCTTGCTTGAACTCAGCAGTAACATACATATCATGAATGTCCTTCCCATCCTCAAACACCGCCAGGGTTGCACATGCATCAATAGCGTGCACATAAGATATTTTGTCTGGCCTGACACCACTAGATAGCATCAAATAAAAAAAATTCAGTGCTTCCTTCTCATGTTCATTCTCTATCAATACAGACAAATAAGCATTCATAGCTGCGATGTTTTGAGCAAAAAAACTATCCAAAGCAGTCTTCGCCTTATAAAGGTCACCGCATCTTCCATACATGATGACAAGCGAAGTTTGAATAAAACTGTCCAGTTGGTACCCAAGATAAAAGAGAACAGTATGAATATGTTGCCCAGGAAATAAGCGATTCACGCATGAACATGCATCGAGGACAGATGCATAAGTGATATCGTCGGGCTTAAACCCTTGGTTCTTCATGGAATGAAAATACTCCAAGGCATCCTCAATGTGATTGTTACTAATAAGAGATGCTATCATCACATTCCACGCAACCACATCCAAAGAAACCATTCCCCAAAAAATCTTTTCTGCACTACATAAAGCCTTGCACTTGCCATACATGTGTATAAGAGCAATTTCGACCATGCTATCACTGCAAACACAATCAACCACAATGCTGTTGTGGATAGACTGCCCTCCTTCCAAGGCCTCCAAACTTGCACAAGCATTAAGAGCAGATACAAAGGCCATGTTATTGGGTCCAACCCCTGCACCTCGCATACCATCATACAAACGAAGGGCGTCATAATATTTCTCATTGTGACTAAAAGCAACAACCATGGAAGTCCAAGAAACCGTATCTCGGAATGGCATACTCTCAAAAACAACCCCAGCAAGATAAAGGCTCCCACATTTTCCATACATGTTGAGAAGCGCATTTTCTAATGTACAGTCTGGTAAAAACCCACTGTCATTAACAATGGCATGAATCCTTTGTCCCTCTTGAAGGAAGCAGTGCCCTGCACAAGCTTCGACAGCACCTAAAAAAGAAACGCTCGTTGGTTCAATCCCTTCAGTCAGCATGTTTTTCAAGAGAGAAAGAGCAGCTAGGCTGTGGCCGTTTTGAGCATAAGCTGTCATCATAGCATTCCAACAAACAGTATCGCGAATAGGCATGCGGTCAAAAACATTAGCTGCATAGAGCACCTGTCCACATTTCCCATACATGTTTACAAGCGTAGTTCCAACTACAATGTCAGATTCCAATTGCTGAGCTACTATAGAGGCATGCACCTCAATTCCCTCTTTCAAAAGTGCCAGATAGGAGCATGCATTCAGAACACAAACAAACGTGATCTTGTCTGGCTTGATGGATCCTGACACCATCTGACAATAAACATCCAAGGCTTCTCCATAGTGGCCCGATTGTGAAAGCACTCCAATCATGGTGCTCCATGATACAACATCACGGAGTGGGATCTTCCAGAACAACTCTCTCGCAAGGTCTAGCATCCCATTTCGGCCATATATTTTGATGGCTATATTGAATGAGTAAATGTTTAGATTAACAAGCTTTTCAAAGAGAATCCTTGCATCTTTGACTTGCTCACAATTACCATACATCTCAATCACAGAATTGGCAAGAAATGTTGATTCTTCATACCCGAGCATAATAATTTGGGTATGCACAAGATGACCCTCATGAAGCTCCTTGGCTTTACCTCGTCGTCGAAGAAGGGTGGAAAACTTTTCTGTCATTCCTTGATGCTCCTTACAGGAATCAACCTTGATGTCTTCTTCAGACAGGCATGTGTGGTAAAGGGCCTGTGATTTCCATGGTACTTGACCCAACTCGGTGACTGCATGACATGATCGATAAGTGCACTGAAACAGTTCCTGCTCTTTAAATCTCCCCACCCTTGGCAAGAAGTCAAGTTGCTTGCTAGTCAGATGTTCTGTGCCTTTCATACTTATAAGGAAAGGATATACATATGCCACTCAACCATGGTTCAAATAACAAAACTGTGGCAGGGAAGTGAGTAGGCCTCTCCATCCTTGTCACGTTCCCAAACAGCCTGTGTACAATCCAAAATAATCATCCTTAACAATGAGATAGCTGTGCATGGATCACCAGAGCTCAACCTCTTCAAGGAAGGGCTGCATGCTAAAGAAGGCTCAAATGAACGAAAATTGATGCTGAGCCTTCACCCAATAAATAGGAAGAGGAAGGGCTGAATCACAATTCTATGGAAATGTAGTAATCCCATTGTATCAGAGGATAACTAGTCTCAGTACAGCTAAATTATATCATGTACAGAGAGGCATACAGCCTTAGAGCCCTCCCCCATAGACCCTTTAAACGAGCTGTGGCGAGGAAAGGGCCCCCGATCTGTTGTTGACTGCGCACGTTCTCGCTGGTGCTTTGTTCATCTGCGGGTGGTTGAAGCAGAAATTTGTTGTTCCCTTTCCTTTTTGGTGAATGCCTTAAACCATCTGACCTCAGTTTCTATCTGACATCGCATGCCCACATTGATACATAGAAAAGAGGAAGCTGTCTCGCCTTCACTACAGAAAATTTTGATATTGTGGGAGACGCATGTGTAAGCAAGAATGGACGCTGACACAACCACATCGCATCGACTCTATCGCACTGTGCATGGCCTCCAGAGTCCACACACAAAGCCACGCCAATTTTCGTGCGTGCGCGGTGTACAAAAAAGAGTCGAAGACAACGGTCCAAGTTCGACCTTCGCATTATCATCTCCGAGAACAAGATGATCCCTATGACAATGTAAATTTGAGGCAATACCTCATCATAGAGATCAATCACCTTATTACTTCGTTAGCTATAAGGCTCCACGAGTGAGACTCCCTCTTCCTACGGTGGCAAACAGACTATCAAAGTATGAAAGCTCATTGTTGTCTTCTGCATTGGTGGTGTGATATGAAGGGGAGTTACACTTGAGCCACCCCACAATCAATCTCTCTCTCGCTTTCTATAGTAGTACTCAGCAATGGCCAACAATGTGTAGTACTCGTCAACTAGAGTGCTTCGTTAGCTGCATTGTAATGTATAGTGCATAGGAAAATAGAAAGATGACAATATGATGTAGATTAATACTCCTAGTGTTGTCTGACATATTGGAGAGAGAGAGAGAGAGAGAGAGCTTGCGGTTACTATCAGTGTGATATCCCTGATACATTGTTTCGTATACAACACGAAGACCTTACAAAAACCATAAAGTGGATTAGCATTTTTGTAAAATGTACTTTAATTTTTTAATCATATTTAACAATATTACTTTTTATTATGTATTGGTCCATCTTTATGTTATTAAAAAATATTTGCAAGTTTTCTTGCACAAAGGAGTTTGCAGAGTCCTCCCCACTTTTATATAATACGAAGGAACGTGCCACTCCCATGGCAGCATGAAAATTTAAATATATTCGTTCACTGCATGAGCTTACTCACTGCATGTTCCGATGTCCCTGGCCGATACACGTTACGTGCCTTTCACCTCTTGTGTTGTCTCTACTCCTATAAGAGGATAACATCACTGTAAATAGTTTGTTAGTCTAAGCATAGGTAACCGCATCTAGAGAGAATGCATAGCTCCACAATCAATGTAAACATAATATATACTCACTCTCATCCACTTCTGTAAGGGCACCACCTTTGGCATACATAACGAGCAAAGCACTGCCGAGAAGGACATCTTTCTCAACAATCCCTGACTAGCAATCTCCTCATTCACCCATGCCAACAACTTTGAAAGGGCACAATCTTTCAAGGTGCTTGCATCCATAGCAAGAGGCCTTTGCATCCTAACTCACTAAAATCGTCCAAAGCGTCCTTGCCACAACCATGTTGGGCATAACCTGTAAGAACTAATTGTGCTTTTGTGAGGGCACCACGTTTGGCATACATATCACCGCCAATAATCCAGAGCAAGAGGCCTTTGTGCCCCAACTCATTAAAATCGTCCAAAGCTTCCTCACCACAACCATGTTGGCATATCCTGCAATAACTTTTTGTGCTTTTGTGAGGGCACCACGTTTGGCATACAAATCGAGCAAAGCACCGCCAAGAATGACATCTTTCTCCAATATCCCTTGGCTAGTGATTTCAACGGGGATTCTCTCACCCATGTCAACCTCTTGCGCAAGGGCCTTCCCTTCACATCCGGTGACATGGGCGAACAATAGCATCAAGCTTCCTTACCACAATCATGTTACGCATATCCTACAAACAACACTTTCTAGGAGCCAACTTTTTGGACACAATGCTCAATGAAAAGTTATGGTGCTTTCATAAGGGCACCACATTTGGCATACATATTGACCGAAGCATTGCCAACACAACATCTTTCTCCAATAGCCCCTAACTAGAAATCTCAATGTGAATTCTCTCGGTGTTAGCGGGTACGCCGCGACAGACGATGGAGCACAGCGAGAAAACAGACCAACAAACTGTCAATCCGAGGACGTAGCTGACCCGACTAGGGCATGGAAGCAATCTCTGGGTTGTCAACCCTGAGCTAGACACGAACAACATTCTACAGTCACTAATCCTACCACAACACTACTATAAAGCAAAGAAACAGACAACGCATCCTACGAAACACTACAAGCTCGAAACAGTCTCAAATCATATCGGAATGACTCGAAATCGGAGGGTAAGACTCACAAGGGACATATCCTATGTGGCCAAACACCTAAACCCTGAAAACCATAATTGTAAGACCTCTAATCGCTGTCGCGATAGACTCAAAATAGCAATTTCCAAAGTGTCCGGAACTGATCTACAAAGACATCAACACGAAGAGCTTCTCGCCCTGATTCTAACGACTACTTGATCATTCAGATCGGATATCGTTTTAGGTACTTATGACCAAATATAGCTCGTAGCAGGCGGGCTCGCGATGTGATCCTCAACTTGCATTTCTTGCGTTGACGCGGAGAGCTCCTCGATGCTAACACGCTCCTATTCTCATATCTGCAATGTGATTAGCGTGCGAGACGGTGTGTGTGCGTGAAGCTCACTACTCTATGCTGCAGAACCCACGGCTGTATATTATTTGAGATAACGTAATGTGTTTTACAAAGCCTTAGGTTTTAGCTTATATACCAAGCCTTCAAACCTAATGTCCGGCCAAATGACTTGAATTGTCCCTAGGCTTCTACAGAGCTTAATTACAAGAAACTGAGTTGGCTTTACTCATTATACAAGCATCTGCGGCCAAAATACAAGTGCCGATTTAAAATATGAGGTTCCCGTAAACATTACAAAAGTGGTCGTAATGGCTCAAAATAATAATAACGGGATATTCGATGACGTCCATGAACTCGTATCTTCATGTTGCAGCATCCATCTTCATCTTCATTACTTCATCACCATCTTCATGTGGAATCTTTATGGAATCTTTAATGGAATCTTTATGGAAACGTTGTTGAAAGGGCATCCTTTCAACACTCTCCCCCTCCGAATTCTTGTCGTCCCCGACAAGACCCTATGTCTTTGCTGGCCTTGACGAGTTCTTGATGCCTTGGTGTTGGTTGAAGTTGTTGTGGCAGCCTCTTCTGTAGTTGGTTGCTTTCCGTGATGTTAAAGCTGCCTTGAAGTTGTACCTGTAGTGTATTTGAAGCCTGGAACTCTCCCCCTCCGATTGGTTGTTGTATCTTGAATTGCATGAGGTTGTATCGACTTGTTGGTGCAGCAGGGTCGTTGTCATTGTAGCTCTAGTATGCTTTTCCTATGGTTGTTATCTCGCAGTTGTACCTGTAAGTTGACTTGAAGCTTTGTGAAGCTTTTTTTTTTGCCTCTCCCTTTTGACTTGTCAGTAGATTTGCAATAGTAGTGTGGGGATATCGTGGTTCTTCTTGCTTTTGTTGTGATAAAAAATAAAAGAGTAAAAGTAAAATATAGCGTATATACAAAATGAAGGTCTTGGATACCTGGATAAGACTAAACAGAAAAACCCAGTGGAGAAAAAAATGTCTTTAGTCATAATTAAATGCGAGGCTATATGTACTTAGGTTCTGATGTTATAGAGTTATGCTGAGTTAAAGTACATATGGCCATATGGCTACTAGTAGGGACTTGATATACATGGATAAGTGTTAGTAGCTTGAAGTCAGAGTCATTGTTGTTGAGCAAAGGCTTATAAAACCTGTTTCCGCTTGGTCATCGTCATTTGTTTGTGTAAGTGCATGGGTGGAATAAAAAAGAGTGCCTAATGCATATGTCCAATGATGGGACACCTATATGCTTGCACAGAGTTATGCATGTTAAACAAGATGCGGTGCGAGAGAAGAGTATTGATGGGTTCTTCATGGAGTTAATGTAGCGAGCAAAACATATAGCATGAGTGCTTCAAAAGCTTTCACTACTCACAAGAAGGGTTTTCGTTGTCGAGGTTTCTCCACTCTTCCTCACTGTGTCAAGTGCATGAGTGTTTTTTTCTTTTCTTTTCTTTTTGGACTACTCCGCCTTCTCCACCTTATATATTCTATGGACTTTGACTCTTATGCTCACCTCTTCCAGCATGAGCAACATGACTTTATGTATGCTCAAGTCTCTAGCTTGAGCTTATACCTATTAGCTAGACTCATAAACCATAGAAAAATATTAACTTGAAGCTTGGGTCTGACACTTCGCTCATTTAGTGGCTTAGCTGCCCGACTCTAGACTCTTATGCCATGTAAGTTTAATGGTGATTTGGACTTACCTGATCGCGGCCTGAAATCCAATTCTATATGCTTTTGATGTTTAGGCCTTTCTCGTTAGTTTCTGTTTGAGATGCCATGTTGTCCAATACATTGGCATATATCTGCTCTTCATTCCTTGGTAGCAAATTGTGGTTGCTTGATGAGACAAGTATTGATGTTGAAGCAATGGTTGATGAAGTCTTCTTCTTCCAGATAGTGTTCTTCAAAACTGTGACCTCCGTATTTACCGTTGCTTTCTTTTTGTTGTTAAGAGGCTGTAAAGGAGTTGTGTATCTTTCTTGTTGTTGAGCCTCAATCACGGATTTTGGAACCCACATTGTTCTTGGGCCTGGTGTGATGTCCTTTGCCACTTGCCTTGTTTCTTCTTTAACTTGATGATACCTTTTCTTTAATTTCCAAATATGGCTGTTACTTTTGTAAAAGCCTTGCTCTTGTAGTAATTGACGAGGGATCCATCTAAAGGTTGTAGTACTCTTGGGTGTAGCGGGTGGCTGCTCTTCATTTCTTGATGTTTCTTGCTTTTCCTTGGTGATTCCTTGATAAGCTACTACCTTAGGTAACCAGATTTGAAAGTTACCCTCGTAGAATCCTTGTGCTTCGAGTAACTCGATTGGAATGAAGCTTTGGACTTGCTTAGAGGTGATCTTCACTTGACTTTGTTGGGTAGTCTTGTAGAATTCTGATTTCATTGCCCAGACTTGTCGTATGGTTTGTCTAGTGGAAGAACTTCTCTTTTGCTTTTTGTACCCGTCCTTTCTCTTGGTTGAGTTATGTGATTGACGTTGACAGCTTTGTTGATTCCTGACTGAGTGGTTGTCATGGGATGGATATCGCCAGGCTGTTATCTTGGGCTTGTTGACCCAAATATCTGAATTTCCTTTCTTGTAGCCTTGTGCAATAATTGACGCGCTTGATGTGATCCATCCTGTTATCTTTGCTTGTTGAGGTTGTTCCTGTGAAACTTCGGTTGATAGACTTTTTGCTTGGGTTTCCATTGTTTTGTTGATGGTTTGGCTTTTGATGTAGAGGCTTTGTCTTGCACTTGCATTCGCTGGGCTAGAGACTGTGGGCTTACTTTAGCTTTGCGCCAAGAATCTTTGAGCTGTTGTAGGCTTGACCTCTGTTGCCACTTGATAGCTTGTTGTGATGACCATTGTTGAAGATTCAAGCTTGTTTTCAAAGACTTGTGCCCATGGCTTGGACAAAATCAAGTGTGTTCCCATTTTTCGAGAATCTACCACCGAGAATTTTTCTTTGACATTCTGTGAGTGTAGTTGGAGAGTAGCTTCTGCAATCCCCATACTTATAACATCTACTTCACGTGAGAGATTTACCTTTATCTGAATATCATAAAGCTTTGGCTTACCTAGAAGTAACCACATGCCATATGACATAACATTAGTCATGGAATTTGTATCAATTTCTGCCATAAACTTCATCTTGACTCCGTCTTGTGCACTTAGCAAAAAGTTGATCTTCTTTGGTACTAGATTGCCTGTGTTCTCTTGAGTGACTTGAGCAATCTTTGGCCTGGACTCCTTGTCGTCTTCTTCTTCATTGTTCACACTTGTGAGTTCATTTGTGTGTTCTACCTCCTCCTTAACCACCATTTCCTCTGATATGTCTTTTGGAGAGACAAAATCAGCATTTGGTTCCTGTAGAGTCATAGGCTCTTCTTCCTCGACTTCAGATGTTGAAATGTCACCAATAGTGTCTGAACTTCCTGTCACTTGCTGCACCTCTTCTTTGATTGATTCCAAGTCTTCATATTGCTCGTTTGTAGGCTTTGGACCTGAAGTATCTTCTTTGGATCTTAGCCCTTCTTCCTGCAACTTTGCTTCATTGACTTGCGGCTCCTCCTTTGTACTATGCATTCGAGTTGGACAGTTTGTAATCAAGTGTGTTATCGCACACTGATCGCAAAGAGCACCTATTTCTATATGACCAGTATTCAGGCTAGGTATTTGGTTTTGTGTTATCCCCATAGCTGATAACCCTGTTTCGAACTCATACTCAGATTCGTCATTTGTCTCACCCATAACCCTTAGCATGTAGTAGGGGACTATGTCATACCCATTCTCATAGCAAAATTTTGTTGGTGTGGTCTCATTAACACAGACATCCAAAGTAGCCAATATCTGAGTCCACTCTAGCGGTTCTAACGCCTCTTCCGAAAAAGGTTCTCTTATGTAAGCATCATCTTCTAAGGCCCTCTCTAAGGAATTCTTGTTTCTCCCAAAGTCACTACACTTCAATGCTCCGCACATCCAGATTTCTTTCTTTTTGCCCATCCACGGATAGTCTGTTGATCCACTTTGTGTTGCAGAATCAAAATCTTCCACGGGCGTTCTAGTTACATCTTGGTAACTATGATTTCTCATATTTACACGTGTTGTGGTTTCAGCATGTCTCAAGTATAGATAATCATAACCCCAATCTTGTACCATCTTGAGTTGCCTCATGAATGGTCTTCCAAGGATGATTTCATAGTTATTTTTCTTGCCAAAGTCAACTATGGCAAAAGTATGCGCATACTCTATACCACAAGAAGACACCACTATCGCTTCTAGCAATTCCATGGGTCTTTCCACATGCCCATCAGCTAACTGTAATTTTATTCTGGTTGTTCTGAAGGCGGGCCTACCCCATTTCTCCCATATTCGTTTTGTTGCTATGGAAATTCCTGCTCCGCTGTCAAGTATAGCTTTTGTTTCAATCCCATTGTACTCGACAGACAAAGTGGCATTACCATCTTCTCCTTCACAGTACTCTCCTACTTTGTTCAAAGGTACCGGTTTTACATTTGATCTAGGCTTCTCGATCTCATCTAGCTCTTGGAACCTTGAAGGGCTTTTGATCCCAATTTTTTCCAAGCATTTTCCTATATCCGTCCACATACTCGGCCTAATTTTCAAAAGTTCTGCCAACGTAATTGTGCACTTCACTGGCGTGGATAGCAAGTCAGTCAAAATTTTTGTTTCCAATTCTTTTGTCCCCCCTAGCCTCTGTGATGGAACTCTCACAATCTCAGACTTTGCCTCAAAATCTCCCATGTACTGTGGCAAAGTTCTTAACGATGCAGGTCTACTGTCTTCGGAGGCTATCGATCCTACGTCACCATGATATGACCTCGCATCAACACTAATTTGTGGTCTATCTAATGTGATTTCAAGGAATGGTGCTGATCCAGAATCCTCTTCTCTTTTTTGGGCATCTTGGACAGCCTTCCATAACTCCTCTGGCCACTCCTCCTCAACTATAGGAACATAAGGTGGGAAATCCCTCATTGCTTCATCTGTTGTATTTTGGACTACCCTCGAGTCTTGTGATCTTGGCAGTGGTTCATCCCTATGATCCACTTCTTCTCTAGGCAATTCGTCTACTTTAATGCTCTCGTCTTTGTGCAATGGGGTGACTATCCTATCCTTCACTTCTGGTGGAGGTGGTTCTAGCAATGCTTGAGCAGTTTCAATGAGCTGCTTACACATTTCTAGCCTCTACTTCTCTAGTTCAGGATAAGGATAAGTCATCCATCTTTGTTCTAAGGTCTGTCTATTTGCCAATCTAGCCTCATAAGTCTGTAAAATCGTGTCTAAAGGCTCATTCACTTTGTCCACTAGGACAGATCCTCCTAAACTAGCACTCTTGGGTGCTTCAACTGGTTTAAGGGTTTCAACTTCCCTTTGTTGTGTCTATTGCTCTTGAGTTGTTTCCAACTCAGTTGTAACAGCCTTTTCTTCTCCTTTTTCCCTTTCTAGTCTCGCTTTCATTCTAGTCCTTCTTGCTCGTCTAGAGTTTCTGCGGCTTTTGGAACTCTTACTAGTCTCTCCATCTGTAGGCTTCTGCTCTTGCACTTTTGCTTGTGCTCTTGTGACAACGTTTATTGGAGCAACTTGCTTACTTTCATCTTCTTGTTGTTTAAGCACATGTTCTTTTGCAATTGTTTATTGCTCTGTTGTTGATGTCGTCTCTCCTTTTGTTGCGGCTCGTTCTTTCTCTGATTTGCTGGTAGAAGGAAAGGTAACATGTGGTTGCATTTTACCTTTATTTCTTGGATTCTTAGGACAATCTAAAATCATATGTGTGATTGCACACTCATTACAATATACATTTATCATGATATCATTGTGTGGACAATCCTTAATCAAGTGATCACTACTACCACCTCTGTCACATGGACGTATTGGTTGTTGTGGCAATACTTGATATTGACCTTGAAGTGGCATCTGATCTACCACATTTCTTTCTATTTGAAGCTCATGACTCACATATGCATTTCTAGTAGCTATCGGTCTTTCACTTAAGAACACTTGTTCCGATACAGGATGATATCTAGGCGGTTGAGACATAACATGCTCAAACCCTGGTGGAGTCTTAGGTCTATAGTCAGGACAATGTTGCGTCGGATGGTCCCCTCCACATGTCATGCACCTGCGTCGTTTAGGAACTGTATAGGCCGGTACTCTGTCAGAGTGGTTGATGTGTTGCATCACATTCTCTATGATTTGCTCCTCAACATTTACTTGGTTTTGTCCTAGATTCCCTCTTTGATCCTCAAGATCAACGGTTTTCTTTTTCTCACTCGCATCATTCATCTTCTTCTGACCATCTTCATAGAATTTGCAATTGTCAACTAGGTCAACTGCCGCTTTGGTCACCTCTTCCAAGGTTTGGTATCTTTTCATGTATAGGTCCTTTTGGAGATTCTCATTCCTAAGTCCTCTAATGAAGCATAGGATCTGACGTTCTGACGTGGGTAACTCTTGGGTAGGACATCTAGCAACATATTGCTTGAAACGCAGTATTGCATGTCGCAATGTTTCTGTTTCGCCTTGTTTAAATTCCTGAATCTTAGGAAGGGTGTTATGTTTTATGCCCCTCTTGGTGAATTCTTGAACAAATTCATCCAACATTTTCTCAATGGTTGTGAACTCTCTCCGGTTCAATAGTTCAAACCATGCTTGTGCATTGTCCTCCAATGTAAGTCCAAAACCCTCATACTGCGTGTGGAAGTCCTCTACTCGTTCTGCTGGTAGGACTTGCTTGAAAGCCGAGACATGGGGGTATGGGTCTCCTATGCCATTGTACTTTCTATTTACCCATTTTCTTAGCTGCGATGGTCTTATACTTTGGGGTGCAAAGTATGGAACCAAACTCCTCTCTGGTATCGTTTCATCTCTCGTTATCGCTCTAGGGGGAAATCCAGGTGGTGGTCCCCTCTTTGGAATTCTCTTAGAGGTTCCTGTGTTTTGTGGATGTATCTGAGGTCCTTCATTGACCAAATATCCACTCATCTCTAATTTGGTTTGCGGATTTGTGCTTTCTACAGCTCTATATTCTCGTCCATACTTGTCAACAAATAAAGATGTCCATTGTCGGTCGACCTCGTATGTATAGACATATAAGAGCTTGTATTCTGTCAGCTCATCTGGGTAAGACTCTAAGCAACTGTAAAGGTTGAATTGATTTCCATTAATATACTTATATAGTCCTTCACTTTCATGGTTATACTTCCAAACTCTCTCCACAAAATTGGTCTTTATGTACTGTAGCTTTGGAAGATCTATTCTGGGCGGGGGTGCTCATCTATCCCTGCAATCCATGTGCTTGTATAAGCCGAGTCTGAGTCTGAGTCTGATGTAGACATGACTTCTAGGCTTAACAGATCTAGTTTGCTGTAGTAATACCTCTCTCAGTGTGTTCAAGTGTTTTGGTCAGGGAAAATCCAAAACTATGTCCAAAACCGTGAGCGTTTTCTCACAATTCTCTCAAATTGTTGGTATTAGACACCCCTGACTTCCGGATGCATTTTGAGGCCTTAAACAGCGTTTTTTTCAAAACTTACCAAAAATTGTTTTGGTCAATTTACTCTAAGATCTGTAGTGCTACTCTCAAGCTACATTTTGATAAAAGAAGTTTTGGAATCGGAGTCCGTATGTGAAAGTTATTACCAAAATAATGAGATGTAATTTGGAAAGTTGCTCTATCTGATGTTTTTGCAAGTGATCAGTTTGAGCCCAAAATTGGTGTGTGCACTCCTTAGGCAATGATAAACCCAGTGGTATACTTGGTTTCAAAAAAATTCTCAAAATTTTTTCCTCAGTTGTCTATCGCGATAGACTCACCAAGTACCCCTTGCAGATGTCCAAATGCACTCAAACTTTGTGTATAGGGTATAATGGGCCTTCTGAACCCAAATATGAAGTCAGATTTGAATTTTTATTTTTCTACAGTGGATTTCTGAGTCTATCGCGATAGACTCACCAGAGTGTTACTGGGATACAGTTTTTCAACTGTTTTTACATATTTGAGTTCCCTCTTCTCTTGAGATACTACTCACCAAGTTTCAAGCAATTTGGAATACTTTTCCTTTGTAACTTGCATCAAACAACAGTTTCTTTTCTGATCTTGTGAAGTAATCCACTTAGATGCACTTCCAATGCTCCAAATTTACTCAAATTTTAACCATAGGCTCACAACAACATGTAGAACAAGGCCCTAAGGTCAATTTTCAAAAATTTCAATTTTTGTACAAAAACCCTAGTCTATCGCGATAGACTTAGCAGATTCTTCAATTTTGAAAATTTTCCAGATTTCTCTTCACCACTGTGTTCCCTATGCTCTGTACACCTTGCTCACCAATTTTAACTTGTTTTAGACTTTTTCTTAGGTCTCTTAACTCCAACTCTAGAATTCTGAGTATATCTGATCACTAGAAAATAGACTTAGGATGACTTCCCAATGTCCAAAATCCACCAAATTTTGTGTGTAACCTCCTGAGAGGCTAAACAAGCTATGCTCCAGAGGATTTTGAAAATTTCAATTTCTTTGGCCCTGCTTTGAGTTTATCGCAATAGACTCAACAAGTACCCCTTTTATAGGTCAGACTTGAACTTTGACTATACCACTATGTTCCAACACCTCTCCTTAGTCCTCCTGCCAATTTTCAAGTGGTTTGGACTTTTACTTTGTTAGTTAGACCAGATCTGGTGTTTTCTACAAGCTAAATCCTCTCAAATGGTCTTAGACCCTCTTTCTGATGTCCAAATGACTTCAAAATTTTTATGTGTCTTTGATAGCACCTTCCAAACTATGCAACACAGGTTTTTGAAAAATTCAGTTTCTATCATTGGGTTCTTAGTCTATTGCGATAGACTCACCAAGTATGCTAAAAGGACACTTTTTTCAAATTTTCTCTTCACAGATGTGTTCCCTACCCTCTGTAGATCATGTATACCAAGTTTCACAAGGTTTGGAAATTTGGTCAAGTCCCTTTACCCAATTTGTCTCTGAAGTCTTACTCAAAACACCAGACAAGTGCTTTGGTGGTCTTCTTGATGTCCAATTTCAAATTTGAAATGATGGTTAAGGTCTAGGTGAGGAGTGGATTCAAGCTATCTAGTCACAATTTCCAAAAACTGTCCCACTCAAAATGTCATGAGTCTATCGCGATAGGCACAACAGATTGTGCAAGAAAAGTCAACTCAAAATTGTGACTTCACTTTTAGATTCCCCTTACTCTCTTGTGTCTATCCCTCAAATTTCATGCAAT
Organism: Adiantum capillus-veneris; assembly: GCF_014529385.1. Classification (NCBI taxonomy): domain Eukaryota; kingdom Viridiplantae; phylum Streptophyta; class Polypodiopsida; order Polypodiales; family Pteridaceae; genus Adiantum; species Adiantum capillus-veneris. The sequence goes on along the minus strand of NC_140946.1, from coordinate 7,936,653 downwards.
TTGGACACTTGGTTTGTGTTTTGGGCCATTTTTAGTGTTTTTGTCAGAACCTGAATCTCTATATGGGCTTTAGATTCACTTCTAGTGATCCAAACACCTTGAAATTTGGTGTGTATGCTATGTAGGCTCTGCTTAAGCTATCCCTAGGAGGGATTTGCAAACTAAGTTCCACAGCTAAATATCCCCAACCTATCGCGATAGGCTCATAAAGTTTCCCACTTTTGGTCTTTTTACAAAGTTCTCTTCACAACTAGTTTCCTTATCCTCTGTATAGTGAATACACAAAGTTGTGCAATGTTTGGACTATTGGTCAAGGTCTTTTTACCACTGTGTCTCTGAACTTAGACTCTAAACATCAGACTTGAGGTTTGGTGGTCAAGCAGGTGTCCAAGTACACTCATTTTTTGGGAGCATCCTTGTATTGATGTGTTTTACCTGTGGTATGAGGGGTTTTGCCTGATTGTGAGTCTATCTCTAATTCACCAGTCTATCGCGATAGACTGAGCAGAGAGCCACTGGGAAGTGATTTTTTTCTCTGTTTTTGGACAGTTTGGTTCCCAATGCCCTTAGAAGTCTATCCCCAAAGTTTCATTCAATTTGGACTTCTTTTCCTTTGGATTCAAGCATTTCACCCAAATACTCCTTACACTTAGAAAAAGCAAATTCCCACTTAGATACACAAGCACTGATGCAAATGCTTTGAAATTTCACATACAAGCTCTAGAGCATATGCAAAACAAGGTCTTGAGGTCAAACTTTTTTTTTTGAAAATTGCAGATTTGGTTTCAAATTTTTATTTTTTTGGGTTTTTTAGAGTTTTTTTTTTGTTTTGGATTGGACCAAATCCGTGTTTTTCCCCTACCTTAAGGTCTCCAATGCAAAAACAAGCACTCAAATCGGCTTTCAAACGACCATTTTAGAGCACTTTTACCATAATCAGCACAATTCCGCCTTTTGTGTTTTCAAGCACATTTTCATGTCAAAATTGCTCTAGATCAACATCAGATGTCCTACACTACCTAAAGTCCTACTTTGGATGGTTGAATGGTTGTTTTTGCTTTCTGGCAAGCAAACAGCCTCTGCTTACCTTTTGCGTTTTTTCTTTTTCTTTTTCAAGTTCTTCACAACCATAAGTCACAACCAAACACACAAACCATAAAACCTAATCTAAACACACAACAAAATAAAATAACCATACCTCAACCTCATAGTGGACCACCTCGGCGAGACGCAGGCTCCCTGGCTATCCCTCAGTCAAGAGATCCGCTCTCTGACTTCCCACTAAGAAGGCAAATGGTGACAACACTCTAGAAAACTCTAGAGAAACGCTATACTGTCAAACACGAGTGATGCGCTCTACGCTAGTTTAGGCGCTTCGTCCCCGGCAACGGCACCAATGTTAGCGGGTACGCCGTGACGGACGATGGAGCACAACGAGAACACAGACCAACAAACTGTCAATCCGAGGACGTAGCTGACCCGACTAGGACATGGAAGCAATCTCTGGGTTGTCAACCCTGAGCTAGACACGAACAACACTCTACAGTCACTAATCCTACCACAACACTACCATAAAGCAAAGAAATAGACAACGCATCCTACGAAACACAACAAGCTCTAAATAGTCTCAAATCATATCGGAATGACTCGAAATCGGAGGGTAAGACTCACAAGGAAATATCCTATGTGGCCAAACACCTAAACCCTGAAAACCATAACTGTAAGACCTCTAATCGCTGTCACGATAGACTCAAAACAGCAATTTCCGAAGTGTCCGGAACTGATCTACAAAGACATCAACACGAAGACCGTGATTCTAACGACTACTTGATCATTCAGATCGGATGTCGTTTTAGGTACTTACGACCAAATATAGCTCGTAGCAGGCGGGCTCGCGATGTGGTCCTCGGCTTGCATTGCGTGCATTGACGCAGAGAGCTCCTCGATGCTAACACGCTCCTACTCTCATATCTGCAATGTGATTAGTGTGTGCGACGGTGTGTGTGCGTGAAGCTCACTACTCTGTGCTGCAGAACCCACGACTGTATATTATTTGAGATAACGTAATGTGTTTTACAAAGCCTTAGGTTTTAGCTTATATACCAAGCCTTCAAACCTAATGTCCGGCCAAATGACCTGAATTGTCCCTAGGCTTCTACAGAGCTTAATTACAAGAAACTGAGTTGGCTTTACTCATTATACAAGCATCTGCGGCCAAAATACAAGTGCCGATTTAAAATATGAGGTTCCCGTAAACATTACAAAAGTGGTCGTAATGGCTCAAAATAATAATAACGGGATATTCGATGACGTCCATGAACTCGTATCTTCATGTTGCAGCATCCATCTTCATCTTCATTACTTCATCACCATCTTCATGTGGAATCTTTATAGAATCTTTGAGGAATCTTTATGGAAACGTTGTTGAAAGGGCGTCCTTTCAACACTCGGCCATGTCAACATCTTAGGAAGGGCGAGGCTTTCAAGGTGCTTGCATGTATAGAGAAGTCTTTGCTTTGCATATGGCTAAAAGAACCCAGAGCTTCCTTGTCACAGCCATGTTGGGCAGATCCTGTAATCAAAGTGCTCCAAGAGACATCGGAAAAAGGATGTCCACCATCAAGAACTTACATGCTTTTGTGAGGGCACCACGCTCGGCATACATATCGCGCATACATACTCTCGCCCATGTCTACATCTTGTGGAAGGGCATATGCCTCAAAGGTGCAAGCATAGGTGATTGCATGCCCTTCCTCCAAATCTAGTGAACTAAAGCATAGAGCTTCAGTGTCTTGTGTAAGGCCAACATTATTTGGAGATTTCCCTTCGCATCTAGCGAGCAACCATAAAATCCGCTACTATGTGAACTGAAAACTGATGAAGCTTACACGATATTTCAACAACCACAAAGACCCTAGAACTTCTTTTCATACCCGGGAGGGGAGGCCTTACCTTTGCATCATGTAAAAAACATCATGAATTCTCTCACCCATGTGAAAGAGGCCTTTGAGGTGAAAGCATGACATCCCGAAGAGGATGGCCATCAAGTAGCTCTCATGCTTTCGGGACTCACAACACAAATTTGACATACATATCAATTAAAACACAACCAAGCATGACATCTTGCTCCAGCATCCCCTGACCAACAACCACCCATGGCAACGACTTCTGTAAGGCCAGAGGCCTTCAAGGTGCAAGCCTAGGTGGTTGCAAGATGCCTTCCTTAGCATTCGATTTCAAAACAACAGAGGGCTACCTTGCAATTGAAGAGCTGCATGGGGGAGTTGCTACAGAGAGAGGCCAACACTTTTGATATGGTAAGCATAGCACTTTGCTTCCTTGCCACAACCATGTTGGGCATATCCTACAAATGACAACATCTTGGAGAGGGAGGAAGCTCAACTAGAGTTTCGTTGCAACACAATCATGTCGCACATATTTTGCAATTAAAACATTTTTGGATGTGATGGGATCCTGGAGAGGGATGCCCATCAAGTAGTGCTCATGCCTTCGAGACGGCACCACACATTTGGCATATATATCAACCAAAGCGCTACAACGCACGGCATTTTTCACCAACAACACTACTGCAACTAGTGCAGAGAGGCCAACACTTTCAATATGCTGAGCATAGCACCCTGCTTACTTGCCGTATAGTTAGGTCCAAAAAGAAAATCTCATTGCTATTGACGCCTCATCATGATCTTCTTGTCTAACCTTGACTTCAAGGATCTCTCCTTTGCATCTGGGATCTTCCTTGCATCAAGCGATGTTGGGCATATCCTGCAATCAATGCACTCTAAGAGATCACATCCCAAGGATGATCCCCATCAAGAACTCCTCTCCTACTTACAATCTCTTACTGTTGATGAGCTTTTTGTGCCTTTGTAAGGGCACCACATTAGGTGTACATATCGATCGAGGCATCAACCATGTTGGCCATATCGTTCAATCAATGTACTCCAAGAGATCACATGCCAAGGACGATCCCCGTCAAGAACTCGGCTCCTAACTTAAAATCTCATAGTGTTGATGAGATTTATGTGCCTTTGTAAGGGCACCACATTAGGCATACATTGATTGCAAGATATACCCAACATGGCTGAGGCAAAGAAGATCCCAAATGAAGGTGATTGCAAGCTGGAGATAAAAAATATGGGCGACTAAAAACGATGTTGGGCAAAGCAATAGCCATGTGCCACATGGGAGAAGGAGGAGCCAGATTTTCAAACAATGATGAAGTAAAAACCAACCCTTCCTAGCTGACCAACTCGCTCTCCATTTTTCCTAGCTACACCATGTGGCCTGCCTGAATTCCGTTCTCCATTGATCTTGTGCATCATGTCATAAAATCTAATATCTAACCAACTTAAATGATTTTCTCATATTAAACTGATCATTTAATGTGGGAGAATAGATGGGAACAAGGGTTAGAATACAGGCATGTGCTTTCAGGTCTATCTTGACACAGGGCCAATGTTAAAGAGCCCCAAATGAGAGATGATCTATCAAAGAACAAGTTAATTAATGGAGCTTAAAGGCCTTAGGGTTAGCTTCATTAAAGACCTCCAAAGGGTAGCGTTAAAAAGTCATTTGACCTTAGGTAAGCTAGGACTGAGCTTGAGGTGGGAACCCAACCCAAGCTTAAGGTGCTTGAGGTGCTTGTCGTGCTTGATGACTAAGGTGCTCGAGGTACTTGTCGTGCTTGATGACTAAGGTGCTTGAGGTGCTTGTCATGCTTGCCGACTAGGAAGCTTGAGGTGCTTGTGGGAATGCCACCCAAGCTTGAGGTGCTTTGTCATGCTTTTGCTAACTAAGGTGCTTGAGGTAATGTGTGCAAATTCAATCACTATCCCTACAAGGAGGGGGCGAGCCCTACAAGAGGGGGCTAGAGAGAGAACACACACACCCTCACACAAGGCAAGCTTGGTACAAAGAAAGCAAAGGGGACACTTGTCAAGCTCCTCCCCATGTTGCCCTCATGGAGTGCCTAAAGCCTATTGCTTGACCTTCCAAGGGGTCCAATAATAAATTACTTAATTTAATTAATTGATTTTGCATTTATCAAGTCCTCTCTCTCAAAGGGGAAATGGGGACACTTGTCCCAAGACTACCCTTGTTGCTTGTAATGCATCCTGCATGTGATTGGCCAGCTTTGTAGGGGTCCAATGAGCATCAAGCTTGAGCTACAAGGGGGGGTCGACCAAGGAAGCTAGGGGCATGCTTGAGGTGTATACTCTCTCACAATCACTCACACACACACTCATTGTGTGAAGAGAAAAGTGCAAGAGCTTCCTCTCCTTCTCCAAGCAAGTAGAGAGGTTGAGAGCCTACACTAACACTCTTGGCTATGGAATAAAAATCCAACCAAGAGCCATGCTTCAATGCCTAATCTTGCCATCTTCTCCATCTTCATTACTATGCTATTATGTATGCTAGCAAGAAGAGTGTTGATAAGTGAGGAACTAATTCTTTCTCCTATGAAATGTTTCTTCTTCCTCTTCCCTACCCTCATTCCCTGCTAGCTCTCTCCACCTTTGAAGGTGTTTGAGGTCTTGGGATTGAGGCTTGGGATACTTAATGCTTTCCACAAAGTTTATGTTATGCTCGTGATGCATGAAGCTTTCCATCTTCATTGCATCACCTAGGTCACAAGGAACACAAACATTGTATTGTAACAAGTCTCTCTTGATGGGAGAAACTATAATACAAATGCCTATTGGAGGGGGGACTGGCGCCACATAAATCCGGTCCTCAATTGTTGTCATTTTCTCTAAACCCTCTCTCTCTTGCAAAAGTATTGTTCATGCCAAGTTAACTAAATGCTATGTTTATGTTGCTACCATCAATTAAGTTCACCGGCTATGCTCTCAAAGTAATTTCCCAAAAGCACTTTCTCTGATTTTCGCTACTCTCAAAGTTAATAGGCCATTTCCATTACATTGGTATCAAAGCATTTGGTTTCTCTTTTCTTGCTTAAGAAGAGAGGTCCTTAAGTAGCCTATGAATGATTGATTTTGTTAATTATATTTGGGTAAGTGGGACCTGATCTATTACTGGTTTTGTTGAGCCCACTATGTGGGACATGGTGCACACCTTGGGAGCTTTGGACTTAATAATGGGGTCTTTTTAGACTTGCCTATGGCTTTACCATTATTGAGCCATAAGAAGTCCAAAAAGAGTTGGCCCTCGGTAAATTTGCAATATTAGACCCACTCCACTACTCTCTATAATTAACCACTTCGAGTCGTGGGTGTAGATACTTAAGTGCCAATTTTCAAAGGTTAAAAGGAGTGGCAACTAAGGTTTTAAATTGCCAAAGCATACACTAAATAAGTACACAAATTTTGCTAACATGGCTGACAATAACCAAGAGAGTAGAATGAACATTGATAGCTTTGATTTTTCACATGAAGGTGCTAATGATGTTGCCCCCATGTTTGTCAATTATCTCGTGACTAGGTTGCAGCAAGCTATGGGCAACCCTACTTTGCAAGCCGAAGTTACTCAACAACTTTGCGCTTATGGGATTTCCCTTCCGCTCCAACAGGAGAGAGAGCTTAGGAGGCCTCTTGAAGAGACCCCCAGAAGAATACTCTCTCCCATACAAAAGGAGGGATCCAAAGAGCAAGAAAGCAATGAAACTTTAAGCTCCTTCAAAGATATGGCTCCATGAAGACGGCCGTCTAGACGATTTCCAACTCCTCCCAAGAGGAAACTTTCAACCCACAGTCCTCTTCGTCACTCCGAAAGAGAAGAGAGGAAACAAAGGAAGACAAGGGCAAGAAAGAGGTCACCCTCTTCTCCTTCTTCTTCACCTTCCTCCTCTTTTGACAAAAGCTATGGCTATTCTCCTAGAGAATACAAGAGGGGAGGACATCACAAATCATAACCTGCATGGCGAAGGTCACAAAAGCTCAAGAAGTTCAAAGAGGGAGGAAAGAGTATCTCTTTTCTCACCTATGATGGCACCTTTGGTGCCAAATTATTGACCTTCATCCATCAATTTGATGCGGCCTTTAGAGACGAGGGCTTCACAAAGTCCTCTGAGCTATGCCATGTAGCTATGCACTTCCAGAAATTGGCTCGTCAATGGTGGGATAGCCTTTGTGGCAATGGCAAAGCCCCAAAGACATGGAAAACTTTACGAGTTTCCATCATGAAGAAATTCCTTGCAAGCGATGCAAAGGGCAAAGTGCTCACCAAATGGCACAGTTTGAAGCTTCTCTCTCATGAGTCACTGAGCAAAAGCAACAATTCTATGCGAGATTACGTGAAGAGATGGCCGAATACGTCAACTCTCAATGGCTTGATTCTATCACCGAAGTAATCCATCACACCATGGTTGCTTCACGCATCAATTTCCAACAAGGGGCTAGGACGGAATGTCAAGTCCATGAAAAACAAAGACAAAAATGATGTAAAGGGAAAAACCAATGCCCAAAATTCTTCCTAAGGCAATTCCAACAACAACAACAACAATCGGTCCAAGGAGAAGGGAGTTTACAAAGGTAAAACAAACTCTCTCCTGAAGAGCTTGAAGCTTTTCGCAAGGACAATAAGTGTTTGAAGTGTGGGGAGCAAGGAAATGGCTATCTTTCCTGCCCCAACAAAAATACTCGCAATGAGACTCCTAGGGCTTCAATCATTGAAGCTCCAAAAGAGGATGCTCATTGCAAAGGATCATCCATCTCCTATGCTTGGGGAAAGGTAAGGGAGCATGATACCTTCATCTTGTTTGGCCCTAGCTCTACTCACAACTTCATATCAATGGAGTTGGCCACCAAGTTGGACATTCAAGCTTTCGAGATGGGAGATATTGTAACGGCTGACACAACTTTCAAGGGACATCAAGCCTCCGTTACTCCCTTGATTGGGAAGTTGAGGCTTCATGTCCAAAGCTACGTCGACAATGAAGACTTTTTCATCTCTCCTCTCCAACATGAGGATGTTATCCTAGGGGCGCCATAGTTTGATCGCATGGCTGCCAACATGAAGTTCCCTGAAAGAAGAATCTACTTCACCTATAGGGGAAAGAACATGTGTATAGATGCTAGTGAGTTTTGTTGTACTATACCACTTGTAAATTCATTTGCTTTTGATAAATCAATGAAGAGATCAATTTTTGCCTACATGATTTTTGTCAAAGAGTCTCTAAAAGGTCCTAATGTTTCATCAAATGTAAATGGTAGGAATCAAGAAGAGTTAGACTTGTCTAATTTTCTAAAAGGATTCCAAGATGTGTTCATCCATGATATCCCTATGGACTTACCTCCAAAACGAGGGGATGATGACCATCAAATTGAGCTCCTACCAAGAAGCTCACCGCCTAACAAGCCTCCCTATCGAGTTTCTCAAGCTCAACAAGAGGAGATTATGAGGCAAGTACAAGAATTGGTTGACAAAGGGATGGTGAGGCCTAGCTCCTCTCCCTTTTGTTCTCCAGTCCTTTTAGTGCAAAAGAAAGATGGTACATACCATATGTGTGTGGACTATCAAGCACTAAACCATATCACTATCAAAAATAGATTTCACGTGTCTTGGGTAGAAGATCTGTTTGATAAGCTACAAGGCTCTACCTACTTCATTGGGATTGACCTCAAAAGTGGCTATCATCAAATAAGGATAGTGGATGAAGGTATCCTAAAGACCTCTTTTTGTACAATGTTTGGCCTTTATGAATACCTAGTCATGCCTTTTGGCTTGACTAATGCACCGGCCATGTTCAATCATATAATGGAGAAAATCTTTAGACCCTATCGCAAATTCACTAGAGTGTTCTTTGATGATATCATCATCTACTCCAAGAGCATTAAGTCTTTATGGACTGCTAAAGAGAAAAATGTTTTTGACAAGCTCAAAGAGAAGCTTACCTCCTAACCAATCCTCATGCTTCCGGATCTCTCAAAGCCATTTGAGGTCCCATGTGATGCTTGTGAGGATTGTCTTGGAGCAGTCTTGCTTCAAGAAGGGCATGCCATAGCATGTGAGAGCCAAAGGATCAATACAGATGAACGTGTCTTAGGCATTTATGAGAAAGAGCTTTTAGCTGTTCTACATGCCCTAGACACATGGAAGCATTATTTATTGGGGACTCCATTTATTCTACGAACCAACCACCAAAGTCTCAAGTACTTCATGACGCAAACCAACCTTTCCGACAAACAAATGAGGTGGAAAATTTTTCTTTCGCAATTTGATTTCCATATTGCTCACATTGCTGGTAAGCACAATCAAGTGGCCGATGCACTTTCACGACGATCAAAATTTCATGCGGTATCTATAACTACTCATAATGATCTATCTTCTATGATAGATGAGTATGCTACTGACCCTGACTATAGAGACATAATGTCAGCCCTTGCTTTGGGGAAGAAAGAGGAACCATTCACCTTGCAGGATGGTTATCTTCTCCACAAAAATAGGCTATGTGTTTACCCACTCCCTTCGTGAGAAAGTCATGTATGAATCTGTAAGGACATGGGTCCTATGGGCAAGGCCACTGGCAGGGCCGGACAGTGTGTACGCTAGGGGGAGGTTATAAGATAGCACGGTTGGGTGGAGACTAGCACACGCATTACCACCTCCCTTTCACTGGTATCCGAGCTATTTTTGGAGAAGAGGAAAAGCGGGTTGCATGTGCATGCGAGGCGCTGCTTCTCTCCCACGTTCCACAGACAGCGATGTCTCCGCTGTGCAACAAAAAGAAGACAGCCACAGCCTCAAGTGCATAGATAGACAACGAGAGCTGACCGCGACCGGCCCACCTACGCGAGCAAGGCGGGTGACCAAGGCAACTCAATGGAACCGAGGCTCCGAAGGCTTTTGTTGTTACCATTGGTTGCGCATGTAGAAAGGCCCGCTTAATCCTTGCATGAAGGAGGGTTGAACCCACCCCATCAGGGTAAGAGGCCAACACTTTACCATCAAGCTATTTACTCTTCTTGTGTATAACAAGGAAAGATAGCATACTTGTGTTGAAAGGAAAACTAGAAGGAAAGGGAAAACTTCAAACTTCAAGGAAGTAGCTTCACCCTTCCTTTTCACTTCTTGGAGGAAGGCAAGTTTTCCTCGAAAAAATCTTTTTTCCTCACGGAGATAGCTTCAAAGTGAACAAAAGCCTTCACAAAAACGACGAGTTTTTGTGAAGAATCAACAAAGGTGTTCTTACGACGAACAACACGTGAAGCGCTCCATATCCCGCAAGGTGAGGTTCGCATGCAACGCATATCACAGAGCATATAAAACACAAAGACTTCAATTTCACAAGGTATAAGTTGACATTTTTTTTCTCTCTTTGCATTAGTGTGTGTTTACCATAGCCAGTGAGGATAACCCACCTACACACATGTTTGATTTTGAGCACGTAGATCAAAATCAAGGCACCATGCGTGCGGCTGACACTAATAGGCATGATGATGATGATCTAGGAGATCATGGCCTTGTAGATATGGCTGCTTTCAAGACTTTGGAAAATTTCCAAAGCGTACTTGAATGCAACCTCTCCACACTCAATGCAAATGTTACCAATCTTACGGAGTTACTTGTGAAATTTATGAATTCACAGACGGCTCAAGGAGCCACAAGTGGCACGGTTCAAGGGAACCAAGCTCGCACAACTCAAGAAGTCCAAGAGACAAGTGCTTCAGAAGAGGGAAAAGGTAGCAATGCATTACTTAAGAATATTACCATTCCTGAGTTTCACAAGGAAGAGCGTGATCTCAACAAGGATGCGGTCAATACGTTCTTATACAAATGGAGTGATATTCAAGATTGAGACACACCCCGGATATAAAGACGACTGTGGAAACAAGTCTATCTCTTAAAGTCAAGGCCTATAAGTGGTGGATGCCATTTCCAATAGATGCATGTCCTCCATCTTGGGCTGCGTTTCAAGCTTCTTTCTCCAAAGAGTTTTTAGACTCCAATGAAGAAGATAAGAATTGATTAGCATGGGATGCATGCCGCATGTCTGCCCTCTCTCTCACACAGTACCTTTCAAAGTATCGAGAAATCATATTAAAACTAGAAGGTCTAGATGAATTCCAAAACATACAGGGTTTTAATAGGGGTCTTGACAAAGACTATTGTCTTCATGTCAAGACCCAACATCCAAAAACTTTTGAAGAAGTCATTAGTCATGCCCAAAGATATTATGATGACCAAGACAGGAAAGGAAATGTTCCTACTCTAAGAATAATTTTGCTAAGAGCAATGTGGCTAAGAGTCAATGGCGAGGTAGATCTCCCACACGTTCCAAGAGGAATAAGAGACAATCTACCTCTCCACACCCACAAGAGGCTAAGAATTTGTGTTTTAAATGTCTTTCGGACCAACATAACAAGAAAGATTGTCCTCTTTTTCAAGGCAAAGAAAAGGCCATGCACACGGTGCAACGCCTCACATTAAATTCATCTTCTAAATATTGTGATGTAGACGTTCTTCATATGGAAGAAAAGCACAAGTGTTGTGTGCCTGCTTCAATGTGGCAGCCCACCTTTGGCCCCCATGGTTTGATTCGCATGCATGGCACTATTAACGGACAACATGTTCGTATTTTAGTGGATGATGGTGCAACTCATAACTTCTTGAACTATAAGCTAGTCAAGAGATTGAAGCTTACACTGACTCCTTTCTCTCACAAGTATGTGGTGGAGCAGATGTCTGAAAATGATAAAGAAGTATGGGACACGTTAGTTCAAGGGGTTGAGCTTATTGTTCAAGATCATATGATGACCCTTGACTTCCAAGTTATGAACATGGACCGTGCCGATGTAGTTTTAGGATGGGAGTGGCTGTATGGTTTAGGAAACACATTGCACACTAGTTATGAACACAACTCCTTATCCTTTATGGCCAATGGTAAATATGTGCTTTTGCTTGGTGAGAGAAACATACCATGTGCACCTTTTATATGTACAGCTGAGCTTTCTATTTTATAGAAAGCAAATTTAGTAGATGAAGTCTTTTTGTGTTACTGCTTGTCTCCAAGTCTTGTAAATTCTCAAGAGCAAAGTGCGGTGAATTCTAGTAATGGTATGCAAAGTGCAATGAATTCTAATGACAAATCTAATGAGCAAAGTGCTCTCAATTTTAATTCTATAGAGAAACGTACAACTGTTGTAAAACAAACATTACAAGAATTACAAGATTCTCCATCCCAGCATAACTCTAGTTTACTTTCTCCTTTTGCACGGCAAAAGCTGACTCACTTACTCACGGAGTATAGTGATGTGTTCTCAAGTGATTTACCACCGGGTTTACCCTCTACATGTGATGTGCAACATGGCATAGATGTCTTGCCACGAACTAAACCGGTGATTAAACTACATTATCGTATGAGTGCTAAAGAAGCCAAGGAGGTTGAGAGTCAGTTGGTTGACTACCTCGCCCGTGGTTTCATTAGACCTAACACTTTGCCTTGGGCATCACCAATTCTATTGGTTAAAAAGAAAGATGGTACTATGCACATGTGCGTAGATTATCGCGGATTAAACACCATAACCATCAAGAACAAGTATCCTCTACCAAGAGTAGATGAGTTGTTTGATCAACTCCATGGGGCAAGATACTATACAAAGATAGATCTTCATTCAGGATACCACCAGGTCCGTATCCTTTTACAAGATATCTCCAAAACTGCCTTTAGAACACGGTTCGGGCATTTTGAATTTTTGGTTATGCTTTTGGTCTAACCAATGCTCCAGGTACTTTATGACACTCATGGATAGTGTCTTACGTCCCTATCTTGGAAAATGTGTTGTGGTCTTCCTTGATGACATTCTCATTTACAATAAGGCTGAAGATGAACACTTAGAATAGTGTTTGAACAGCTACGAGCTCACGCGCTGTATGCTAAGCAAAGCAAGTGCGATTTCTTTAAAATAGAGATACATTACCTCGGTCATGTGATCTTTTATTTTGGCATCAAGATGGACACGGACAAGGTCGCTACCATTCTTCGATAGCCACATCCCAACACGGTTGAGGAGCTTCAAATATTTTTAGGCATGGCTGGATTTTATCAACAGTATATCCATGACTATGCCAAAATCACTGTTCCTATGACTGATCAACTTAAAGCAAAAGGTAAGACCTTTTCTTGGGAAGAATCCCAAAAACGCAGTTTTGAAAAGCTCAAGGTAGCTATAGCCACTACTCCCATCCTAGCAATCGTTGATCCACTTAAGCCATTTGTGGTAGAGACTGATGCTAGTGATAAAGCCATTGGTGCGGTACTTCTCCAGGAGAGACTACCTATAGCCTTTGAAAGTAAAAAGTTAGATAGATCTCAACAGAATTACTATGTTTATGAGAGAGAGCTCTAGTATGACATAATTCACGCTTTACGAAGGTGGAGACTATATATATGGTGTCGAGTTTGAAGTAGTTTTGGACCATGAGAGTATTAAATGGTTTACTACTCAAACAGACTTGAAGGGCCGTAAAGCTAGATGGGCAGAATGGGCAGAAATCCCTCAAGATTATGATTGTAAGCTACGATATCACAAGGGGCGATATAATGTAGTAGTGGATGCACTAAGTTGGATGCCTCAGATTAATTCACTTGCTTTCAAGGAACTAAAGAGTGGATTTTTGGAGTCATTACGTGGCAAGTGTGCACAAGATCAATCATATGCTAAAGTGTGGAGTGCAGTTTCAAAAAGGGATCCCTCACACTCACATGTCTCTGAACAGCCAGATCAACATGTCTCTGCACGCGCAGATAAAAACTCCAACACACAGAGCTCCACCCCTACTTAGGAAGAGCTTAAGCGATGGAATAATTTTTCCATTGATGATGGCTACTTACTCCACAAGGGTAGAGTATGTGTGCTAAAGGACTCATATACTAGGCGCCAAATCTTATTTGAGTGTCACGATAGATTTAGTGCTGGTCATCCAGGTATTCATAAGACGTATGCCTTAGTTCGACGGCAATTTTATTGGCCTGGCTTACATCATGATGTTTAAGAGTACGTACTAAACTGCCAACAGTGCCAAGTTAATAATGTAGAGCACATCAAGGTAGGTGGTCTTTTTCATCCTTTAGAGATTCCACAAGGTAAGTGGCAGATTATCTCTATGGATTTTGTAGTACGACTACCTACTACAAATCGTGGCCATGATGCCATTTGGGTAATTATAGACCGTCTCACAAAGATGGGTCGATTCATTCCCACTAAGACTATGGTTAAGACACCGGAATTAGCACAACTATTTGTAGAGCATATATATAAACTCTACAGTCTTCCAGCTAGTATCATTAGTGACAGAGATCCAAGTTTGATAATCACTTCTGGGGAGTTGTGTTCCAAAAGTTGGAAACTAAACTTAATCTAATTACGTCTGATCATCCAAAAACGGATGGTCAAACCGAAAGAGTTAATGAAGTGCTAGAGGATATTCTACGAGCGTACCTTAGCAAGAAGCAAACCAATTGGGAAGACTACTTACCTATATTGGAATTTGCTTGTAATAGTTCAAAGCATGTGACTACAGGGTTTAGTCCATTTATGGTTTTTATTGGATTTCAACCTAGATCACCCGTTACGGTGGGGTTGGCTAAGGAGAAGATACAACAAGCGAAGGATTTTCTCCAAGACCATTTTGACATGCTTCGAGTTTCTCGACGGAATGTTAAGCAAGCTCAAGATCGATATAAGAAGTACGCAGATGAGCATCGTCATCTTGCTACTTTTGAAGAAGGAGACAAGGTTTTCCTCAAAGTTCCAGAGCATTCAGAAAGTCTGAAGATGGGAAAAGTTGCTAAAATTTCACCACGCTATTGTGGACAGTTTACCATTCTCAAACATATAGGTCAAGTGGCCTATAAGTTAGCTCTCCCAAAGCACTAACGAGTTCATCTTGATTTCATGTTAGCCGTTTATGAAAACAACTAGGACAGAATGATAATGTCATTGACACAGGTGTGTTAGTTGACCTTATCGAACGGCCAAGCATTCCTCATGAGCCCGAAAAGATTTTTGATTCTCATGAGCTTCACACCAGACATCATGTCAGACGACAGGTGTTGGTAAAATGGCTAGATAGACCTGAAGAAGGTTCTACATGGGATAATGTCTCCGCACTTAAGAAACATTTTCCTATGTTCTTTTTCAAGGATGAAAACGATTCTCCAAGGGGGGGGTAATGTAAGGACATGGGTCCTATGGGCAAGGCCACCGCACGGCCGGACAGTGTGTACGCTAGGGGGAGGCTATAAGATAGCACGATTGGGTGGAGACTAGCACACGTATTACCACCGCCCTTTCAGAATCCCATGTTCCTCCCTTTGCGGGGCATAGAGGAATTCTACCTACTCTCCAAGGAGTAGAAACGTACTTCTATTGGCCTACCATGAAAGTGGACATACAAGAGTATCTTTCAAAATGTGTAGTATGCCAAAAGACCAAGTATGATAGAGGGAAGCAACCTGGATTACTCCAACCATTGCCTATCCCAAATTCACCATGGGAGAGTATATCCATGGATTTTATTTTTAAATTACCCAAGTCTATCCATGGGAATACGGGAATATGGACAATAGTCGACAGGTTTAGCAAGCAAGCACACTTTATTCTTGTCAAAAAGACAATTAAGGCACACCAAATGGCAACTCTCTTCATATCACAGATTTTCAAAGACCGTGGATTACCAACATCCATCGTGTCAAATAGAGATCCTAGAATGATCAGTAATTTCTGGAAAGGTCTCTTTGAGAATCTAGGGACAAGATTGAATTTCTCTTCGTTTTATCACCCAGAAACGTATGGCCAAAGTGAGATAGCCAATCTTACGATACTTGATCTACTAAAGACTTATGTTACCGAAGTAGACAACGCTTGCAACAGGAAAAGTACTCACCTCTTGTAGAGTATGCCTACAATAATAGTGTACGTATATACTTCTACAGGAAAATCACCTTTTGAGGTCATTGAGGGGAGACCTAAAAGTCCCTTGCTACTCAAAGTACATGGGAAGATCTTCGCTGTCGATGAGTATAGCCATGACCTACAAGAATCATTTCGAAAGATTAAGGAGGCTATATCCATCTCTCAACAAAGGCAAACAGCTACTGCTGACAAGCATAGAAGGGCCTTAACGTTCAAAGAAAATGATTGGGTCTTACTTAAGTTTCCTAAGGCTTGATTGAGGCAAACGACAAGCAAAAATCCTACGAGCTATCAAAAGTATTATGCTAAGCTAGCAAAAAGATACTATGGTCCTTTCCAAATTTTGAAGCCCATCAATGAGATGGCTTCTCAACTCAAGTTACCCAACCGTTGGCTCATACACAATGCTTTTCATGTGAGCCTACTTAAGCCCTACAAAGGAGAGCCACCAAGTGAACCAATTATTGAAGACCCTCCCAAAATTGAAGACCAAGAAGAGCTGCTCCAACCGGAAGCTATCATTTGACATGAAGATAGGGTACTATGACATGGTAAGATTATTCGACGATATCTTATTAAATTCAAAAATTATCCTTTTAAAGATGCTAGATGGATGCAAGGAATACAACTTAAGGATAGTATGAACCTTGTCAATGCTTACAATGCTACCTTAGAGTAAGCAAATGTACAAATTTCTTTTAAATGACCAATTTTTTTGTCTTATAAGACTAGTTCTCTTTTTGTTGTGCACATATTTAAATAGTATGCATGCTTAGAATCATGTTTGTGATGACAACATCTCTCAAACACCAAGTAGAATTTGTCACTCTACCTTGGGAGAATGAAATGGACTAAAGAGTAGAAATGCTTGCGGCAGCCATGTCTCCCAAGCACCAAATGGATTAGTTCTCCATCTTGGAAAGATGATGTAGGGTAAAAAGGGATCCTCTACCTGCTAAGCAAAATTGACTAATGAATAAGGCTTTATCTCTTCTACCTCATAGTCATCCTCGACTATGATTTCAAGAGAGACGTAATATCATAAAATGTAATATCTAACCAACCCAAATGATTTTCTCGTATCAAACTTATCATTTAATGTGGGAGAATAGACGAAAACAAGGGTTAGAATATAGACATGTGATTGCAGGTCTATCTCGACACGGGGCCACTGGTAAAGGGACCCAAATGAGAGATGATCTGTCAAGGAGCAAGGTAACTAATGGAGCTTAAATACCTTAGGGTTAGCTTCATTAAAGACCTCCAAAGGTTAGTGTTAAAAATTCCTTTGACCTTAGGTAAGCTAGGGTGGAGCTTGAGGTGGGAACCCAACCAAAGCTTAAGGTGCTTGAGGTGCTTGTGGTGCTTGATGACTAAGGTGCTCGAGGTACTTGTCATGCTTGATGGTAAAGGTGCTTGAGGTGCTTGTCGTGCTTGATGACTAAGGTGCTTGTCGTGCTTTCCGACTAGGGAGCTTGAGGTGCTTGTGGGAACATCACCCAAGCTTGAGGTGCTTTGTCATGCTTGTTGACTAACGTGCTTGAGGTAAGGTGTGCAAAAGTCAATCACTATCCCTACAAGGAGGGGGTGAGCCCTACAAGAGGGGGCTAGAGAGAGAACACACACACCCTCACACAAGGTAAGCTTGGTACAAAGAAAGCAAAAGGGACACTTGTCAAGCTCCTCCCCATGTTGCCCTCATCGAGTGCCTAAAGCCTATTGGTTGGCCTCCCAAGGGGTCCAATAAAAAACTAATTGATTTCGCATTTATGAAGTCCTCTCTCTCAAATGGGAAAGGGGGACACGTGTCCCAAGACTACCCTTGTTGCTTGTAATGCATCCTACATGTGATTGGCCAGTTTTGCAGGGGTCCAATGAGCATCAAGCTTGAGCTACAGGGGGGGGGGGTCGACCTAGGAAGCTAGGGGCATGCTTGAGGGGTATACTCTCTCACAATCACTCACACACACCCTCATTGTGTGAAGAGCAAAGTGCAAGAACTTCCTCTCCTTCTCCAAGAAAGTAGAGAGGTTGAGAGCCTACACCAACACTCTTGGCTATGGAATGCAAATCCAACCAAGAGACATGCTTCAATGCTTAAGCTTGTCATCTTCTCCATCTTCATTACTATGCTATTATGTATGCTAGCAAGAAGAGTGATGATAAGTGAGGAACTAATTATTTCTCCTATGAAATATTTCTTCTTCCTCTTCCCTACCCTCATTCCCCGCTAGCTCTCTCCACCTTCGAAGGTGTTTGAGGTCTTGGTACTGAGAGTCTTGGGATCGTTAATACTTTCCACAAAGTTTATTTTATGCTCGTGATGCATGAAGATTTCCAATTTCATTGCATCACCTAGGTTACAAGGAACACAAAGATTGTATTGTAACAAGTCTCTCTTGATGGGAGAAACTATAATACAAATGCCTATTGGAGGGGGGACCGGCTCCACATAAATTCAGTCCTCAAGTGTTGTCATGTTCTCTAACCTCTCTCTCTTGCAAAATTATTGTTCATGCCAAGTTAACTAAATGCTATGTTTATGTTGCCACCATCAATTAAGTTCATCGGCTATGCTCTCAAAGTAACTTCCCAAAAGTACTTTCTTTGGTTTCCGCTACTCTCAAAGTTAATAGGTCATTTCCATTACACATCAAGTCTCGTCAAGCATAATACAAAATGAAAGAATCTTTAGTGAGAGTGATCTCTCTCTCTCTCTCTCTCTCTCTCTCTCTCTCTCTCTCTCTCTCTCTCTCTCTCTCTCTCTCTCTCTCTCTCTCTCTCTCTCTCTCTCTCTCTCTTCCTTCCATGAACTATGCCTCACTCTGGTAGATAAAACATGAGGACTTGAAAAATTAATCTAGGTCCTAGGACCCCTAGTATTACTTATTCTACAAAAATTTTCTATGTTGGTATCTTTTTCTTTCCCACAAATGCACGTGCAATGCATCGAATTGAGCAATAGAACATCAAAGTTTGTTTATCCCATAATATGCTCACAAAACAACCCATCGTGTAGGTGGATGTGCTGCACCATCATCAATCTGCATGATGAGCACCAAAATTAAGAAGGTGAGTCGTTGGAGTGGGGAGAAGCAATGAAAGTGGGCATTAGGTTCAATACCCCTAATCTTCGACCCACATCCCTGGGGTTGCACAATGGAGACACTCAAAGAGTTAGGGTTTATTCCATGGCAAGTTGATTATTGTCTAGCAAAAGTATGCTTGTCATTTGATAGTATCTTGCGATGTGATCACTTCAAGTAGCTACACTCAGTTCAAAATGATCAAACTTTTAGTTGGTATGATACTAACCTAATATATGTAATCTAAGCAAAAACATGTTCATCATATTGAAAGACGCGTACATATTCCAGAACCCATTTACGGAGTTAATGAATTTGACAGAGTGCAATTCACGTGTGGTGTTGATGTTATATACTCTCTCTCTCTCTCTCTCTCTCTCTCTCTCTCTCTATGGCTTGCCACCTATGGCTTGAAGGCGGAACCATCACCAACAGGGGCATTTCATTGTTGTGGCTCAATGCTGACTAATCTACCGCCTTAGTCCTTTTCATGTAGTGGGTGGCGGGATATATGGTGTATGGTGGCCAAAATGATGGCACGTGTCATAAAAACTAATATCTAATTCTCCCAAATGATTTCTCGTGTTAAACTGACCATTTAATATGGGGAAGTACTAGGGGAGTAAAAGCTACAATATTGGTAAGGCTGCCATACCGGTCCCTCCAAGGATCCAAAGGAGAGAAAAAAAGGACCCAAAGGGGGGCAGTCTACAAAAGAGAAATGTGCATCACTGGAGATTAAAAGACCTAAGGTTAAGCTCTATTAAGACCTCCATAGGCTAAGGTTTCAAAATTAACTAAAAAGTCCAATGGCCAAAGGTGGGAAAATTGGATGGTTATGGGAAGACTAAAGGTCTTCCCACATCCTAGGAAAGAGGGGGTGAGCCCTAATTATAGGGGATGAGAGAGAAACACACACACACACACACTCCCAAGCTCTCCCCAAAGGGAAGAATGGACACATGGCGGGCTCCTAGCCTAGTTGCCCCCAATCTCCCCTCAAATCCTATTGAATGGCCAGAGAGGTGGACCAATGAGAATTAGGCTAGAGTAAAATTAGTCTAATCAATTTAAAATTTCTTGATAAAAGAACCGATGGAAATTAAGCTCCCTATAAGACTATTGGACAGTCTACCAAGGGGTCCAATGAGCATCCAACAACCCAATGGCTTGCTTGATTCCTATTGGCCAGAAGACTAAAAGGTCCAATGAGAGTTTAATTGAATCATTTAATTACCTAAATCTCTCACAAAAGGGGAAAGGGGGATACATGTCACAACGCTATCAATTATGCTTCTAATTTGTGATTGGCTAAGCTTTGCAAGAGCCAATGGGAAGCCAGCAAGATAAAAAAGCAAGAGGGGTCGACCAAGTAGAGAGAGAGTTGGCATTTTTAGTCTAGCCAACTTTGCTACACACACACACACACACACACACACACACACACACACACACACACATACACACAAGTCATGTGTTGAGCAAGAACTCCATCTCCTTCTCCAAGCATTAAGAAGTAGAGGCCTACCCCAACAGTTCTTGGCTATGGAATGTAAATCCAACCAAGAGCCAAGCTTCAATGGCATACTCAACTCCTCTACCATGCTAATTACTAAGCTAAGCTATGCTATTAGAGTGATTATGTGAGGAGAATACTTTGTTCTCGTAAGATACACCTTCTTCCTCTCAATCTTTCCTCATTCCTTGCTAGCTCTCACCATTTTTGAAGGTGTGTGAGGTGTTGGGACTGAGGCTAGGGACACTAGGTGTGTTTTTTTCAAGCATAATTTGGTGCATGAAGCTTCCATGTTCATTGCACTAATGCGTTTTGTCAAGGAACACAAAGATTGTATTGTACAAAATTCATAGAGAGATTCAATCTACCCTAAAAGGGATAGAAACATACTTCTATTGGCCTGCCATCAAAGCAAACATACAAGAGTATGTTTCAAAATGCGTGGTATGCCAAAAGATAAAGTTTGATAGAGGGAAGCAACCTGGATTGTTTCAACCTTTTCCAATCCCTAAGTCACCGTGGGAGAGCATATCCATGGTTTATCTTTGGATTACCTAAGTCTATCGATGGGAATACAAGAATATGGACGATAGTAGACAGGTTTAGCAAACAAGCACATTTCATACCTGTCAAAAATACTATCAAGACCCATCAAATGGCAACCCTCTTTATATCACAAATCTTCAAGTACCATGGCTTGCCAATTTCTATAATGTCGAATAGAGATCCTAGAATCACCAGTAATTTCTAGAAGGGTCTCTTTGAGAATTTAGTACGAGGCTAAACTTCTCTTCGGCCTATGACTTGCAAATGGATGGCCAAAGTGAAATAGCTAACCTAACAATTCTTGATCTACTAAAATCTTATGTCACAGAAGTAGATCAAGTCCCAATGGGAGAAGTACTTACCTTTTGTGGAGTATGCTTACAATAACATTGTACATACTTCCACTGGAAAAGCACCCTTTGAGGTGATGGATGGAAGATCAAAAAGTCCCTTGCTACTCAAGGTACATGGGAAGATCTTTGTTGCAATGAATATAGCCGACACCCTGTAAGAATCTTTCCAAAAGATTAAGGATACTATTTCCATCTCTCAACAAAGGCAAAAGGCTGCCCCGCTGATAAGCACAAAAGAGCTATAGACTTTAAACAAAATGATTGGGTCTTGCTTAAGTTTTCCAAGGGTCAATTAAGGCACACAACGGGCAAGAATCCTACGGGACACCAAAAGTACTATGCTAAGTTAGCAAAAAGGTACTATGGTCCCTTTCAAATTCTTAGGTCAATCAATGAGATGGACTATCAACTCAAGTTGCCCATCCATTGGCTCATACACAATGCTTTCCACCACATGAGCCTACTAAAGCCTTACAAAGGAGAGCCACCTCAAGAAGCAACCATTGAAGACCCACCGAAGATCGAGGACCAAGAAGAGGTGCTGCAGCCCTAGTCCATTCTCCGACACAAAGACAAGCTATTGAGAGGTGCTAAGACTATCCTACGATATCTTATCAAGTTTAAAAATTATCCTTTTGAAGATGCTAGATGGATGCAAGCCATACAATTAAAGGATAACCTAAACCTTGTCTATGCTTACAATGATTCCCTAGAGTAAGTAAATGTAGATACGTATAAATGAAGAAAGTTTTTATCTTAAAAGACTCTCTCTTTTCTTTATTGTGCACAAATGTCAATAAGTATGAATGCTTAGGATCATGTTTGTGGAGACGACGTCTCCCAAACACCAAGTAAAGTTTGTTGCTCTACTATGGAAGATTGATACAGACTAATGACAACGACTCTGTAACGTAATTAGGCTAATAACATTGATTATAGCAAAATTAAAATGACAGTAGTGAGTATTTCATCAAGAGAATTCCTAATGAAGATATTTTGGAAGTGCTTGATTAAATATAGCAATATAAACTTGACACCTAGTTACCTTGGCATGAACAATAGTTGTAAAAGAGAGAGAATTAGAGAAATTGACAACAGTTGAGGACCGGATTTCCTTGGAGCCACTCCCCCCTCCAAAAAGCTTTTGTATTATATGTTCTCCCATAAAGAGAGACTTGGTACAATACATTCTTTGTGTTCCTTGAGACCTTGTTGATGCCATGAAGATGGAAAGCTTCATGCACCAATATTATGCCCAAAACAACAATTAGACTTACTTGCAATAGCATAAACTTGTCCTCAGCCTCAATCCCAAACCTCAAACATCGTCAAAGGTGAAGAGAGCTGGCAGGGAGTGAGACAAGTGAAGAGAAAGGAGATGTAACATACGAGAAAGAACTATTCTCCTTACCATAGATTACTCTTAGAGATTAGCTTAGCATAGTAATGTAGATGGTAGAGAAGATGAGAATTCCATTGAAGCTTGACTCTTGCTTGGACTTGCATTCCATAGCCAAGAGGTGTTGATGTAGGCTCTCTACTTCTCAATGCTTAGAGAAGGAGATGGAGTTCTTGGTCAACACATGAGTTGTGTGTGTTGTATGAAAAAGGAGAGCTTTTCCTTGCTTTGATTGACCCCCCCTCTTGCAATTACTCATGCTTGCATCCTATTGGTCCATGTCAAGGCTTAGCCAAAGAGAGATAGCAAGCAAGGTGTGTAGCCTTGTGACAAGTGTCCTTCTTTCCCCTTTAGAGAGAGCTTAGATAATTATTGAAATGAAGTTAAATTCTTATTGGACCTTTAAATAAATGTAATGATGGCCTATGAACTTTGATAATAGTAGAGCATTAGAGTGAGCATTTTTGTGAGACTACTTTGAGAACATAGAGGGTGAACTTAATTTAGCGATAGCAACATAACCATAGTACTTAATTAACTTGGCATGAACAATACTTCTGCAAGAGAGAGAGTTTTGAGAACTTGACAACAGTTGAGGACCGGATCTATGCGGAGCCGGTCCCCCCTCCAATAGGATTTTGTATTATAGATTCTAATTTCTCCCTGCAAGAGAGACTTGGTAAAATACAATTTTTGTGTTCCTTGTGACCTAGGTGATGCAATGAAGATGAAAAGCTTTATGCATCACGAGCATCACATAGACTTTGTAAAAAACATTAACCATCCCCGGCCTCTGTCCCAAGCCTCAAACACCTTCAAAGGTGGAGAGAGCTAGCAGGGAATGAGGGTAGCAAAGAGGAAGAAGAAACATTCATAGGAGAAAGAAATAGTTCCTCACTTATCATCACTCTTCTTGCTTAGCATACATAATAGCATAGTAATGAAGATGGAGAAGATGACAAGCTTAAGCATGGAGCATGGCTCTTGGTTGGATTTGCATCCCATATCCAAGAGTGTTGGTGTAGGCTCTCCACTTCTCTACAAGCTTATGGAAGGAGATGGAGCTCTTGCACTTTGCAACTCACACAATGAGAGAGAGAGAGAGAGAGAGAGAGTGGGAGAGTATACCCCCTAAGCTAGCCCCCTCCTTGCTTTGGTCGACCCCCTCTTCTAACACTAGCTTGCACTTGATTGGACCTCCTCAAGTCTGGCCAATCACATGCTTAGTGCATATCATGCAACAAGGGTAGCCTTGGGACAAGTGTCCCCCTTTCCCCTTTGAAAGAGAGGAATTGATAAATGCAAAATCAATTAATTAAATTAACTAAATTATCATTGGACCCCTTGGGAGGCCAACCAATAGGCTTTAGGCACACTATGATGGAAACATGAAGAGGAGCTTGACAAGTGTCATGTTTGCTTTCTTTGTACCAAGCTTGCCTCATGTGAGGGTGTGTGTGTTCTCTCTCTAGCTCCTACAAAGAGGGATTTCCCCCTCATGAGTAGGGATATGCTTTGAATATTGAACACATTAACCCTCAAGCACCTTAGTCATGGAGCAACTTAGCACCTTAGTCATTAAACACCTCAAGCACCTTAGTCAGCAAGCACAATAAGCACCTCAGCTTGGGCTGGGTTCCCACCTCAAGCACAGCCCTAGCTTGCCTAAGGTCAAAGGACTTTTAACACTAACCAAGGAAGTCTTTAATGAAGCTAACCCTAAGGTCCATTAGCTAGCCTTGCTCTTTGACAGATCATCTCTCCATTTGGACCCCTTTACAATTCGCCCCGTGTTGAGATAGATCTATAAGCACATGTCTATATTCTAACCCTTGTTCCCGTTTATTCTCCCATATTGAATGATCAGTTTAATATGAGAAAATCATTTGGGTTGGTTAGATATTAGATTTTATGACATTACCTCTTTCTTGAAATTGTGGTCGTCCCTCGACTATGAGGTAGAAGAGATAAAGCCTTAGTCATTAGTCAATGTTTCTTAGTGGGTAGACGATCTCTTTTTACCCTACGATATCATTCCAAGATGGATGACTAGTCCATTTGGTGCTTGGGAGACATAGCTGCCGCAAGCACGTCTACTCTTTAATCCATTTCATTCTCCCAAGTAGAGTGACAGATTCTACTTGGTGTTTGAGAGATGTCGTCATCACAAACATGATTCTAAGCATGCATACTACTTAAATTTGTGCACAATAAAAAGAGAACTAGTCTTATATGACAAAAACATTGATCATTTAAAAGAAACATGTACATTTGCTTACTCTAATATAGCATTGTAAGCATTGACAAGGTTCATGCTATCCTTAAGTTGTATTCCCTTGCATCCATCTAGCATCTTCAAAAGGATAATTTTTTAACTTAATAAGATATCCTCGTATAGTCTTACCATGTTGTAGTACTTGTCTTCATGCCAAAGGATAGATTTTAGTTGTAGCACCTCTTCTTGGTCTTCAATTTTAGGAGGGTCTTTCAATGATTGATTCACTTGGTGGATCTCCTTTGTAGGGCTTAAGTAGCCTCACATGAAAAGCATTGTTTATGAGCCAATGGTTGGGTAGTTTAAGTTGATAAGCCATGTCATTGATTAGCTTCAAGATTTGAAAAGGATCATAGTATCTTTTTGCTAGTTTAGGATAATATTTTTGATGGCCCAAAGGATTTTTGTCCGTCGTTTGCCTCAATCTAGCCTTGGGAAACTTAAGTAATACCCAACTATTTTCATTAAACAGTAAGGCCCTTCTATGCTTGTCAGAAGCAACTTTTTTCCTTTGTTGAGAGATGGATATTGCCTCCTTAATCTTTTGGAAAGATTCTTGTAGGTCACGGCTATACTCATCGACAACGAAGATCTTCCCATGTACTTTAAGTAGCAAGGAAATTTTAGGTCTTCCCTCTATGATTTCAAAAGGTGCTTTTCCTGTAGAAGTATGGACAGTATTATTGTACGCATACTCTACAAGGGGTAAGTTTTTTTCCCATTCTGAGCGTTGTTCTACTTCTGTAACATAAGGCTTAGTAGATCGATTATCATAAGATTGGCTATCTCACTTTGGCCATCCATTTGTGGGGGATAGGCCGAAGAGAAATTCAATCTTGTCCCTAGATTTTCAAAGAGACCTTTCCAAAAATTACTGGTCATTCTAGGATCTCTATCTGACACAAGAAATGTTGGCAATCCATGGTGTTTGAAAATCTGAGATATGAAGAGAGTTTCCATTTGGTGTACCTTAATAGTCTTTTCGACAGGAATAAAGTGTGCTTACTTGCTAAACCTGTCAACTATTGTCCATATTCCCGTATTTCCATGGATAGACTTGGGTAATCCAAAGATAAAATCCATGGATATACCCTCCCATGGGGAATTAGGGATTGGCAATGGCTGGAGTAATCCAAGTTGCTTCCCTCTATCATACTTGGTCTTTTGGCATACTACACATTTTGAAACATATTGTAAGGTGAATGGTTCATCTTTTTTCCCCGAAGCAAGGGCTGACATTATGTCTTTAAAGTCAGGATCAATAGCATACCCATATATCATAGAAAATAGATCATTGTGAGTTGCTATAGACACCGCATTAACTTTTGGTTATCGTGAAAGTGCATCGGCCACTTGATTGTGATTACCAGCAATATGAAAATAAAATTGCAAAAAGAAAAATTTCCCACATCATTTGCTTGTCAAAAAGCTTGGTTTGCGTCATGAAGTACTTGAGACTTTGGTGGTCAGTTTGCAAAATAAATGGAGTCCCCAATAGATAGTGCTTCCATGTGTCTAGGGCATGTAGAATAGCTAAAGGATCTCTTTCATATATGCCCAAGACTCATTCATCGGCATTGATCCTTCGGCTCTCATATGCTATGGCATGCCCTTCTTGAAGCAAGACTGCTTCAAAGCAATCACCACAAGCATGACATTGGACCTCAAATGCTTTGAGATATATAGAAGCATAAGGACTGGTTGGGAGGTAAGCTTCTCTTTGAGCTTGTCAAAAGTATTTTGCTCCTTAGCAGTCTAGGAGTACTTAATGTTCTTCTTTGTTAAGGCATGTAATGGTCCTGCTATTTGAGAGAATTTTTCTATGAGGCATCTATAGTATGCACAAACACCAATAAATCTTCTTAGCTCATGTAGATTCCTTGGATTAGGCCATGCTTTTATTACCTCCAACTTTGATGGATCCATATGGATACCATCTTGAGAGATAATATGACCTAAGTATTGAATATCATGAAGGAAAATTTTTCTTTTCTTTTGATCGATAAAAAGCTTGTTCTCCCTCGATGTTTGAAAAGTCACTTGGAGATGTTGCTTGTGTTCCTCCAAGGACTTGGAGTAGATGATGATATCATCAAAGAAAACTCTAGTGAATTTTCGGTAGGGTCTTAAGATTTTCTCCATTAAATGTTTGAATGTGCCTGGTGCATTAATCAAGCCAAAAGACATGACTAAATATTCATAAAGACCAAATGTTGTACAAAACGTGGTCTTTAGGATATCTTCATTCACTATCCTTATTTGATGATAGCCACCACCTACTTAAGTAGGTAGAATCTTGTAGCTTATCAAGCAGACCTTCTACCCGAGGTACATGAACTCTATTTTTTATAGTGATGCGGTTTAGTGCTCGATAGTCCACACACATGCGGTATGTACCATCTTTATTTTGCACTAAAAGGATAGATCTTCTACCCGAGATACATGAATCCCTTTGTGTAAAGGGAGCTTGTGTGTGTGTGTGTGTGTGTGTGTGTGTGTGTGTGTGTGTGTGTGTGTGTGTGTGTGTGTGTGTGTGTGTGTGTGTGTGTGAGAGAGAGAGAGAGAGTTTCTCTCTCATCCCCTCCTATGTAGGGATTGATAAAGACTTTTTGTGACACACACTAAGCATCCAATTTCCCTAGTGTTTGGCCTTTGGACACAACCTTTGAATTTTGGAACCTTAGCATTTTGGAAGTCTTAATGGGCTAAACTTTAGGGTCTTTTAAGCCCATTGTTTCACATTGCTCTTTTGCAGATGGCCCCCCCTTTGGATCCCTATTTTCCCTCCTTTGGATCCCTACTGTGGCCGGTCTGCTAGCTTAACCAATATTCTAGCTTTTTCTCCCCTGGCACTTCCCCATATTAAATGATCATTTTAACATGAGAAAATCATTTAGGATAATTAGATATTGATTATTACCACATCTACTATTTACATTTGATGAAACATTGGGACCTTTTAGGGACTCTTTGACAAAAATCATGTACGCAGAAGTTAAGCTTTTCATTAATTTACCAAAAGCAGGAGGATTTACAAATGGTATAATACGACCAGACTCACTAGCACCTATATGCATGCTCTTTTTCCTGTAGGTGAAGTAGATTCTCCTTTCAAGGATTTCATGTTGACAACCATGCGGTTGAACCATGGTGCCCCTGGGATAACATCCTCATGTTGGAGAGGAGAGATAAAAAAGTTTTCTTTGTCGATGTAGCTTTGGACATGAAGCCTCAACTTCCCAATCAAGGGAGTAACGGAGGCTTGTTGTCCCTTGAAAGCTGTATTGGCAGTTACAGTATCTCCCATCTTGAAAGCTTGAATGCCCAACTTAGTGGGGGCCAACTCCATTGATATGAAGTTGTGAGTAGAGCCAGGGTCAAACAAGATACCGAGCATGCCCAAATGGCCGTGAGTAGGTGTAAACCCAAACATACCTTCTTTTTCTTTGTAGTGGCCTCATGCAATATTTGACCCCCTGTAGATATGTCTATTTCTTTCCCCTTCTTAGCACCCTATAGAAATAGGAAACAAATTTTGAGCAAGCACGTGCCATGGCTGTGTGCAAGGTAGCAAGGCTCAGAGGGGGAGGGGGGCTATGTATTGAATGCCCATCTTGAAGCCATTCTACCGTTACAAGACATGTATGAAGGGACTATATGTCGTCCCATCCACCTGCCCTAATGATGCCCATCAACATGGATGGCCTAGTCATCCCCCACTTGTTCCACCGTGGCATGGAAACTTCTAAGTTCGGAAAAATTTGGTCAACAAGTAACTTCTCCATGTTTACTGAAGGAGAGGAGCTGGGAGCACAACGGAAGTGGAAGATGAATACGCACACACACTCACACACACCACCATAGCCTCACACACAGGTTGGAGGGGGAGAGCCAACACACATTGTGTGCCCCCTTTCTTTCTTCTCTATCTTATGCACTAAGGCACAATACACATTGTACTTAGTGTTAGTGGCTCACACAAGTGTATAATTGTACACTTAGGGTTAGTAGCAGTTAGTGATGGGCGATCGGCCACATGGCCATTAAACCTAATATTCTCCCACTTGATGGCCAATGTGGGAGACCATAAGAATGGAAGAGAACCACTCTTCACCCAATGCCCATCAACTCATGATAGTGCTGAAGCTGATGGCTGGAGATACTTTTAGTGAGTGTATCTGTTGTGTTCTCTGATGTAGGAATCTTCACTAAATCAAGGCTCTTGTTTGCCAGGCATTCACGATTGAAGTGATAATGCACATCAATGTGTTTTGTTTTGAAATGAAACACTAGATTGTTAGCCAAGGCAATAGCACTTTGACTGTCACAATGAAGAATTGGTGTACACTGCTCCAATCCAAGATCTTTCACTAGGCGAGCAAGCCAAATAGATTCTTTGCATGCCTCACTCAATGCAACATACTCTACCTTTGTGGTAGAAATGGACGTACAATCTTGAAGAACTAATCTCCAAGAAATAGCAAAACCAGCAAATGTGTAAATTTAACCTGTTGTTGATTTAAGACTCTCAACACAACCTGCATAATCAATGTCTACAAATCCCTAAATGGATGACTCTCCACGACCATAGCATAACTGTCTATCTACAATGCCACTCAAGTATCTGAGAATTACTTGACAAAATCCCAATGCTTTTTACCAGGGTTAGACATAAATTTGCTGACAACTCCCACTGGATGTGCAATGTCAGGTCTTGTAGCCACCATGGCATACATGAAACTACCACAAGCTGAAGCATAAGTAACCTTAGCCATTGCAGCTTTTTCCTTAGTATATTTAGGACAATCGTTCTTGCTAAGTTTCAAATACGTAGGCAATGGAGTACTCAAAGCCTTCCCCTTCTGCATGTTGAAACAATCAAGAACCTTGTGCACATACTCTTTTTGGCAAAGGTACAACAACCTCTTCTTACGGACACGAGTAATGTGCATACCCAAAATGTGATTGGCTTCACCCAAATCTTTCATGTCAAATTGACTTTTTAGCTTGGTTTTCAAGTCAACAATGTCCTTCTTGGAATGACCAGCAATAAGCATATCATCTACATAAAGGATAAGCATAATAAGTTGTCCATTGGGTTGTCTTTTCACGTAAAGACATGGATCCTCATTACTACGCTTATAGCCTAGGGAACGCATAAATGTATCAAACTTTTGATACCATTGTCTGGATGATTGCTTCAAGCCATAGAGACTTTTCAAAAGCTTATAGACCAGATGTTCCTTGCCCTTTAGCACAAACCCTTTAGGTTGTTGCATATAAATCTCTTCCTCAAGATCACCATGTAGGAAAGTTGTAATGACATCCATTTGATCAAGCTCCATATCTTAAGTGGAAACAAAAGCAAGCAACATTCTCAGTGTGTTCATCTTGATCACTGGAGAAAAGATTTCCTAGAAATCGACACCATATTCTTGCTTGAAACCTTTGGCCACTAAACGAGCTTTGTAATTGTCAATCTTCTTCTTTTAAACCCATTTACAAGGCAACAATGCTTTCCTACATTTTGGCAACGGAACAAGTTTCCATGTTTTGTACTTTGCAATACTGGACAGCTCCCTCTTCATAGCATGTTTCCACTGAACCTTATCATTGGCTAGCATAGCCTCTTTGTAACAAGAAGGCTCACCACTATCTATCAGCAATACAAAATCCACGCCTAGAACAAAACGTTTTGGCAGATGTGAGACTCTTTGATTTCTCCGCGGCTGATCAAAATTTATACTAGCTTGTGTAGTAAGTGGCTTGGGAGCTATTTGGACAGGACGTGATACATTGAAAAACGTCACTTTTAGGAATTCAACCTCTTTCACTGGCTGTCTATGCATCTTAGTCTCATTAAAGACAACATCATTGCTACGGATCGTTGATCGGCTTTTTGGATCCCATAAATGATAGCCAAATTGACCATCTACACCATAGCCAATGAGATGCATTTCCTGGACTTAAGATCTAGCTTAGCACGCAACTCCTTGGGTACATGTACATAAGCTTCACAGCCAAAGGTGCGGAGTTTTTCATAAGACAATTTATGTCCTCACCATAACTCCAAAGGTACACAAAACTGTAATGAAGCATGTGGTGATCTATTGATCAAGTACACATTTGTGTATAATGCTTCAGCCCAAAACGCTTGCGGTAAATTAGCATGTGATAGCATAGACATAATCCGCTCTTGGATGGTCCTATTCATTCGTTTCGTAACACCATTTTGTGCAGGGGTATAAGGAGTTGTAAACTCACGCTTAATTCCCCTACTTGAATAGAAGTCTATAAACGCTTTGGAGACATATTCTCCACCATTGTCTGAGCGCAAAGCTTTCAACTTATGTTCAGACTGAGTTTCAACACTAGATAAGAACTTCTTGAAGCAAGAAAATGTCTCATCTTTAGACTTCATGGCGTAGACCCAAACATGCCGTGTTGCATCGTCAATGAATGTAACATAATAGGATGCACCTCCATGGGATTTAGAAGGCATAGACCCACATAAATCACCATGCACAAGCTCTAAGGGTTTTCTTTCTTTGTCAAAAGAATGTGTACAACGTCTTTGTCATTTTTTTATTTTCCCTTTTGTGAGTACCGTCAATATGAAAAACGAACACAGACAGTAAGTAGCCCAAACGAGAGAGTGTTTGATGCATCTCTATTGCCCTCTTTCTTGGACTCATGTTGCGAAGAACGGCCCTTATGTTGCTTATCATCCCTTTGTACATAATGAGCTTTGCCATAATGCAAGCTAGTCATGGTCTTTCGACGCATCTCCTCCGACAAAAGTGCACTAGTAACATCATCGTATTTTAGAGTACCATTAGGAGAAGAGTTACTAACAGCTGTGCAAAAGATATCCCAAGATGGTAGCAACAAACAAAGCAAAAAGATTGCTTTCATCTCATCATCAATGGTCATGCGCTGTGCACGAATTTGGGTAGAAAGAGAATCAAAATCATTGATATGGTTGGCAACACTAGCTGACTCCTTCATACGAAGGTTGAAAAGTTTTCGCATCATAAAAACCTATTGTTAGCCGTATCCTTTTCGTAAGTGTCGCATAATTTCTGCCATAAAGCATGAGCAGTCTTGCATTCTAACAATGAAAAGTACACAGATTCACCAAGGTGCAGTCTAATCGTAGACCTACATAGCTCATCAAGCTCCTCCCATTGAAACTGAGTCATGTGTATATCTTTAGTTCTAGCCGAATAGGCAATAGGCAACTTTTGCTTCTTTTGGACAAGCACATCATGCATTTGGTTCTTTCAAAGCTGAAAATTAGTGTCATCAAACTTCTTTATGTCATAAATGCCATGGTCTTTGCTGGTAGACATGGTGACAAAACTACCAAAAGATTCTGGGAAAATTTCGACAAAGTCTCCTTTTGTATTTAGGACTATGTCAACCAAAATACGAGACAAAATGACCAAGTATGTCACTCACAAAGCATAAAAGAGGGCAATGCCTCTCAAAAGCACACTGTATAGAGACCAACTAAGGTGCATAAACTATCAAACTGACCATAGACCGCCAACTCGACGTCAAAAGCACTTATACCACGCTATACATGTCCTATGGCGAGGCCTCGTAAGGGATGCTCCAGCTACTTGTATCACCGAAGGTATCTCCACATTTGAGAATACCCTAACTCAATGAAAACCTCATGTTATTGACCCTCAACAATGTAGGTTATGCAGAAAAACGTATAGCCAAGTCTCAGAAATGGCTATCATCCGGACCAAGTCTCAAAAATGGTTGAGACTGCCATACTAGCCAAAAGATGGCTCCACAAAAGCATACAATGGTAGTATTCACAAAGATGTACAAGTTTGTCGTAAGGACGCTCAAACAGGCACCAAAAGCATGTGCATGCAAAGAAATATTCATGCGGGGAGTCAAACTGCTCTCAAAAGAGTCAAACATTGTCAAAAGTGCCAACATATGCATGTACGCATAAAAAACTACTCCCACTGGAACCAGAATATCACAAGCACTGAAACCTGTAGCCTATGAGTCGATGTCGATGTTGTAGCCGAAGCCAAAATCGAGACTGAGAAGCAGAGAGGAAGCTGACCAAGCCACTCTCTGTACCTGTACCTGTACCTGTATCTGTACCTGTAGTCGAAGAAGACAATGCCGTCAAGCTCCCACTCTATGTGTGTGTATTAGGCCGCTCCAAAAGAGGCTACACACTTCCGAATGAGCCGTGGACTCTCGTAGATGGAAGAGACTGCGACAATGGTATCTATAATGGTTATGGAAGCTCTGCAGCACAAACTACCAAAAGACGGCTGAAAAATGCAGCTCCTGAACCGTATCTCAAATGAGGTTTCTGATGGCACGAATGGCTCCAAAAGGAGAGTAAAACTCCATGACACCAAATGGAAACGCTCTCAGAATCCTGAATTTTCCGATGCCAAAGTTGAAACCCTGTTGCACTCTTGAAAGTGCGCGTGCGTGGAAGCGATTTGAGGAATGAAACTGCTCTGATACCAGATGAAGGAGAGGAGCCAAAAGCACAGCGGAAGCGGAAGATGAATACACACACGTGCACACACACATACACACACCACCATAGCCTCACACACAGGTTGGAGGGGGAGAGCCAACACACACTGTGTGCCCCCTTTCTTTCTTCTCTATCTTTTGCACTAAGCACAATACACATTGTACTTAATGTTAGTGGCTCACACAAGCATATAGCTATACACTTAGGGTTAGTAGCAGTTAGTGATGGGCGGTCGGCCACATGGCCATTAAACCTAACATTTACCACTGAAATAACTTGTTGACCTACACCTACTAGTCACCTTCTTTCATATATCTATTACTCCCTTTGTAATATCTCTCTACAACCTTTCAAAATATTTGTTGTGAAAAAATAAATCCTACAAACACAACTCTCATCTACTTTTGCATTACATTTCCTTAGCAGGACACCGTGATTCTTCACGTTATTTTCTTTAGTTTGAAGCTCACATAGAGATCAGCTACATTGTTCCAGCATGTTGGCTAGCTCGAGAGAATTCTCCGCTGTTTAGAGATCGTAAAGTTGATTATGATGACCGGGATTTGCCTAGCCAAGGATTATGCTCCACAATCACTATTGGTGACATGGAATCTCGTGAGAGTCCTGCTAATGTGAGTAGAAATTAACAACTAGCGATTGGGTTACCATATCTCTAGGGGAGTGTCTTTTCTAATTTTGAACAAAAAAACGCACCTATTATCAAGGACTTGAGAGCGTTACCTCTTTTGAATGAAATTTAGAAAGTTTGTGTGACATCAAAACTCCCTAAGTCCACTACAAGTGACACTCGGCTCTAATTTGGCATGAGTATTAATCATGTTCTAAGGTGCGAGCTTTCTTGGACACACGGCCAGGTGGTGCAATCGTAGCCAGCTAATGTGGTTTGTTTCAAAGAAATCTCCTGTTAATATCAAGCCGAAGTATACGCTACACCATTTGATGTTATTGTAAGAAGTTTTCATCTTTATGGCTTGGTAAAGACGTTAAAAATAGCTTAGGATCAAGGTATTCATATTTTATCTCAAGAAAAACATTTCTAACTTAGTTTTTTATAATGGGAAAAAAATCAATTTCTCAATGTTGAAAATTTACTTTGATTACAGTGTTACGCTTTTTCTTTCTTTATTTCACACTTCCTAAATTAGAAATTTGTCTTGCTTGGTGGGTCTTGCTATAGAATATATATAGAACATAATAAGACATACACAGGTTGACATCAAACATCTAGCATTGAACTAAATATGTACAAAGTACATTGGCAAATTTTTAAAAAATAAACTACACAACCGACCTGATAATCGTGTATGGGTGTCATCCAATTGTGTAAGCTATAGGACAATGTTTATGTCAAGCTATAGAAAAGAAATGTGAATAGTTAAAACATTTCATCTCGCTATTGGGGTCAAAGTGAAAATGCTAAATATATAGTGCACGTCGTGCAGAAGTGCCATATAAAAGTATGGTTGAGAGTTGGGATTGTGATCTCTCCAACAAAACCATACTCTGCCATGTAGTAGGCATAATGTGTGGACCAAGCAAATGCATAGGCATGGGGAATCGTATGCTGTCAAGATGGAGTCATGGTTGTGTAGTCGGACATTGGTAGACGGGAGAGATAGATAGATAGATAGATTTTATTATCGTCCTCGAAGGTCTAATATGACCTGTGGGACCAAATTATGTGTATGGCTGATGAGTGACTCTCGATGCTCCAAAACTGTGGTGATGAGAGTCGCAATGGAGAGCCTACGAGGTCTAACACCTTGATTAGCTACATTGTACATTGGTGCAAGCTCTGGTGTAGCATAAGTCACAGGTTCTTCCATTGGTGGTGGTTGTGGATTATACCAATCTCCTTCTACCATTATTGTAGATGGACTAGGCTCAGCATTAGGGTGTAACAGGCACTAGTGCTTGCTCATCTATGACTCCTCTAGATGCATGTACTTTACAGGTACTGCATTATGTCCGGATATGGAGGTTGTTGACCCAACACAGGATAAGGTCTTTCCATATCCATTGGTGGTCTTTGAGCTGGGGCCATATTAGGCTCATATATGTACATGGGTTGCCCTTGTGGTCTCATAGGTACATATTGAGCATTCCCATCATACTTTGGTCAATAATAGTACTCATTGGTCTCATGGTTGGTCCATTTACTCTCGATTGCACACCATTTCTACGGCCTAATTGGTTGTCCCTGTTGAGGTATCCCTTGTCCTGGTCCCCTCATTGGTGCTTTCTGCATGTGTGACTAAAAGCTAAGCACTCTAGTAGTGTGTGGACGAGAGAGAGAGAGAGAGAGAGGAGAGAGAGAGAGAGAGAGACTATGAGTCGGATGTTGGAGCCTTGTGTGTTGGGCAACAATCCACTCTTGCTTCGAGTGGCCTTGCTTGGTCCAAGTTCTAATGCACTCCTGCTATGTTGTTTTTCCTACTTCTTGTCTTTTGGATGAAGTCATAAAAGCCATTTTAATTTTCCTCTATGATAATGATCCCAAAAATCCCTTTGCTACCTATTGAAGGTTGATCATACAAGAGGGACTAGATGATTCTGCCATGTCTTTTGGTCCACCTTCTTCATGGAAAGGCTTTCTCAAACATGAAAAAAAAAACCTTAACCCCTATGCCTTGATCATGCGTGTGGCAATTTGTGACACATGCACAATTCCTTCCTTCCAGTCATGATCCCTCCTCCTTGGGTCTCTGTGTTCATCATCTTCATCATTGCCAACATATCCCTTGTATTTATCCCTGCAATCAACATGCTCTGTGTGAGCTCTTCATTCAACATCCATGTGGCTAAAAACCCCTCTATATTCATCCTTTTATGTCATGGTCTTTTTGTCTTTCATGTCTTGTCTCATGTCGACCATGTCTACCTTGATCGCCATCATCGTGTAGATTGTGTCTATTGTCATGATCACTCTTGCTACCATGACTCCCATCACCGCTGCTTCTATGTTGTTGCTCTTCTTTCACCTTAAGCTCCTTTTGCAGATTGTTGATTCTCCCTCTGTCATCAGGGATAGAAAGCCAAGAGAAGCTTGTGGAGTAAAGAATTTACTTAGGAGACAAACTTTGTAGAAGACGTATCCTATGGCAGTGTATGTAGACGATGGTTGTGTACGCCACTGGCTACGTTACATTGATCTCAAAAAAAAAATCCTTCGACGATGGACGTAGGCTTCTGTGTATGATGCAGGTTGTGTGCAACAGACGCTGCTTAAGTTTCTCTCATGCCTTACTTGATGCTGCATACGCACTAGTCTCAAAAAAAAACATAGGCTCTGAAAATCCTTGGGTGATGCAAAGCAATGCTTGAACCTTAGCTGGGGTGGGCGGCGGCTCTGCTGTGAATCAGAGCATCTCAAGCGTCCAAAGCTTTGCAGAAGCCAATGGTTATGATTGAGCTACATGGATGACCATGAGGGCGGCTTCTTTCAAAAAAACCACCTTGGGCTTACCAAGGCAAGTAAAGATGTGTAAAGAAGGCCACATTTAAAATGTTAGAATGTGCCTAAGCCGTCCATGACATTTGTTACTAGTGGAATAAGGTTTTTCCACTACCCTGGACATGTACGACCAGCATTCTGAACATCATTGAGCCAAGCCATGTCTGTTTTGCCTGGTTTGACAGGGGCCTTGAAGCATTATGGTAGACAATATTGTGTTTGAAGCACTACAGTAGATTCCAATAGTTGATCAAATTGCATACCAGTACCATTGACAAATTACGACTCTTATATGCTTCACACGTGTCACTTTCCTCCCATTTGGAGCACAACTATCCCTCCAATATATATGATATGGATGTTTGATAACATAACAATAAGCAAGAAAAGGTTTGCAATATGGAGGCTGCACATAATTAGGTGTTGCATAGCTTTCCAAAAAAGGCTTTTATAATGTTTATTGCAGATGGCAATAATTCTTCATGATGTTTAAGTTGGAGGATAAATTTCTCGCGAACGGTCAAAAACAGATGTCCTAATTCTGACCTGATTGGACCTTCATTTTCAAGGGCCAAAGTTTAGGATTTGCATTATAAATCCTAGTAAAACCTCACATTTATACATAAATCCCGGTGTCCCAATGGTATGGCCTTAACTTCTGGTTGTTTCTTGGTTTCTCCCTCTTGGATATTGATTGGCACCATAATTAATGGTTGCTTTGACTTAATGGACTAAGATCCAAGGTCCTTTCAGGGAGGTTCCTAACAAAGAAGATTGAAAAGGGAATACGGATGGAGGAGGACTATAGATATAAGGAGATGTATTCAAAAACATTGTGTCATGCATTCAATATGACGAGTGATTGGTCTAGTTAATATTGAAGATACATAATCATCCAAAACACTCCATGTAACGCTATGAAATGTCATTGTCAAGAGATGTAAAGGTTAGAGGAGAGAGAAAAAAAATTGCCAAAATTCCAAAAAGTGCTCAATAGAACTTGCTCTCGGTAAATAATTGTGTCCATTGCAGACTTAATAGTATAAGCCTTCGGTGATTCTTTGCTACTATTATTGGTCTTTGTTATGTTTTATTGCAACTGAATGTGATAA
Source organism: Adiantum capillus-veneris (assembly GCF_014529385.1). Classification (NCBI taxonomy): domain Eukaryota; kingdom Viridiplantae; phylum Streptophyta; class Polypodiopsida; order Polypodiales; family Pteridaceae; genus Adiantum; species Adiantum capillus-veneris. The sequence continues at coordinate 7,898,468 of NC_140946.1, read as the reverse complement.
TCTTTTGCTATGTGTGATATTGGGTTGCATAGGAGTGGCATATGAAATTTCTTGTTTAAGCTATCTATTTGTTCTATGTGCTACTAGTGTGTTTTCCATACAAGTTATGTGATATTAGCATGGAAGTCCAACTATATGTGGTTGATTAGTTTTTATGTGTCTTGATATATCCATCCGTGAACATGAAATAAGATGTTTGTAATGATATGAGGAAATTATCCACACTATACAGTTAGTTCTCATATATGTAAAGACTTTTTGGGGCATGTTTTTGCCTATCAACATACCTTTGCAATAGTAGATTTTGGTAAGAAATCAAACTATGAGCTGATATTGGGAAGGCCATTCATGAAACAGCTACAGATGATTTGAATAGGGTTGTAATTACTTATACCGCAGGTAAGTTGGATCAATTACACATATCAATATAAAGCACCTTTCGTATAGAGACATGTCAAAAACACCTAATGGGGAGTTTTATTCAATGAGGACAAATGATACTCAATTAGCATCATGGTTGAATGCAAAAACACACTTTTGGACATGTGGAGCATTAGAAAAGGGTAGCCTACAAAAAGAGGATAGTAATTTGGAAAGAGATATGGCTCACGAAGCATACATTTTCCTAAACCCTTTCTGACGCGCCTCTTTGACCCCTTTGGATGGACTCATATTCTAGTAAACATGGATGTGTGTGTCAACGAATCAACTCCTACCAAATTTTGATGATAAGGGTTAATAGCTATGACATTACCCATATACAAATGTTCTTTGTAAACATTTAAAAAAAAACGCAAGGTCAAAATAATGATAATCAAGAACGACGCATAAACGAGGAGATATCTTATTGAAATTACAAAATGAAATCTCCATACTGACACAAGGAGCAGTAGTGAACAGGAATGCAAAAGAGCTATGTTAGATCAAGCCTTTCTCTAAAAGGTCATTGACTTGAAGAGACTCTAATTAAGCACATAGTTCAAGAATCCATGAAAGCGTGCATCCTAGAGAAAATGTGTGCATTTTATAGCAAAGCTCCCCAAGCCGCCCAATGAAATGGTACACATTGAGTCTAGAAGGGTTGTAGACTTGATTAGGCAAGGGCTAGGTAGCCCTCAAAGAAGACTTGTCCCTTCCTTACAAGAACTGAATGTAGAATCAAGGCTCTATTTTTGCTAGATGTATGGTGGTTGCAACATCCAACCCACGTGTGCAAAGCGAGATTATATCAAGACCAACCTTATGGTGTGGCTTTTTTTTACTTTGGTCAAACCACAAACTTCTTCAATTCCATTATAGGCTGCACTATCTTTAAGAGCATGGCTACCAAATGCACCCAGTCCCCAATCAAAAACTTAAGAATGTGCTTGCTATAGTTGTGCAAAACCCATTCCAAATCTTATGACCACAAACTCTGCTTCCTACATGAGATACTACTCATGCAAATAAATGCAAGAAATTGGCACTTGTGCCTACACAATTGTACTATAAAGAGGAAAATATTAGCAATAATGATAGCACAAGAAGTGACGTAGCTAAAGAGCTAATAATAAACCCACAACCCCCAATGTTACATGCTCAAACAATTAGGCCCACATTAGCCAAAAGATTTCCTTTTAGACTCTAATGAAGGCTTAGAAAGGAACAAAGCCAATTGACCAAAGTTCTTAGACATTTTAGAAGCTAGGGTCCTAAATATTTAGCTAAAATTTTCCCCAAAAAACCTAGATACATGGCATGAGGTGAGTCTAAGAAGAGAGGTAAAACTCCATTTTACTATTTCAAATTATCCCTTCTTCTAACTCATCCAAAACTAAGTGAAAATTATTTCTTCTTAGCCCAAGCTAAAGGAATTGCCAACAGCCACACACACGTCCATGCTACTCCTCCAACGCCACCCACTTGTGCTGCATCTCGTGCTAAGAAACTCAAACTTGCCCTTCGTTAATCAGGTGCTTCTAAGGTTATCAAGGAGTTCAAGGTGTTTGGTAGCACTAGGACAATGCAACATCACAAGGCACGCAGGACAGTCGTGGGCCACGTTTATGCACGAAGAAAGTGCAAACAACCATATTCATTGCAAATCAATATTATACGCGCGTAAGTGCGCGCATACACACAGAGGCATGTTGATTTAATTCCAACTAACCAATTTGCCACCATTTTTCCATGTCCATCATTTAGTTTTCATCATCTAGAATCTCAATGTGTTTGGAAAATTTTGCATTATTCTGAAATAGTGGGGGGCTACTCACAAAGAAGCATAGTCAAAGTTGCACCAAAAAGTTGTTGTCATAAGATTCATGATTTGACATTCCATACAAACATGCTTGGATGTTAGCCCCAAACTTGCAGTGTTCGGGAAAAATGTGTCTTAGCTTAATATTGTGCCGTGTTCAATTTGAAAAATGCCGGTTGAGGGCAAGGGGAAAAGGAGAAATTCCACCCCAAAAAAGAGAAACATTGTGTAAAAACCCAAAAAAATAACCTAATTTTCTACACTTTCCTCTTGGCAAATTCAAGGAAAGGAATTCTCCATGTTTGGAAAAATGATTTTTCCCAAACACTTGCCCCAAAGCTTTATGTTGTATCAATTGTGCATGCTTATAATATTTCCTCTCTCTTTAATCTTTTGTGTATATGTAAGCTATGTCCCCCATGCTAGATGAGAAGCAGAAGAGTCAAAATCTAAGACTAAGAGTCTGGCTAAAATGGTAGACACCCAGGCACCATGAGAAAAGAGTGGAGAAACCTCTATATTATATAATAACATCCTCTCAACACCTCAGCTTTAGCAAACAAAATAAAAAGATAAAAGGTACTTCTTTTCCATTGGGTTTTTCACCACTTTTTTACTTTTGTCTCTCTAATAAAGGAATGAACCATCGCTTAACACAAAAACCGTGACAAGAGGGATATCGCATGCAACAACCCTTTGATTCCCCAAACCAATCAAGATAGGGGGTGGTCCCTACAAGCACCTCCAAGCTGTAGTCTCTAGTCAATATAGAGGGAATGCTTCAACAGGCTCTTTAAAAGGCTAAAACTAGAGAGTTGTAGACAACACACTTAGATGACAAATGCAAGGAAAACCTAATGCCACCTCGCCCAATATGTCCACTTGTCCCTGATTGGTACAAAAATCTTTCGTAAGCATAAGATGCATCACCTTTTAGAATTGAACGCAAAAATATGTTTTTTTCAACTTCATACACTAGTTACATACTAAACAACGCTAAACAAAACTACACCACCACTACAAGGAGAGAGCATGAATTTGAGCCTACGACATAAAAAGGATTTACACTTTCTATTGGCCAAACTCTCTCACATTGTTTGTGGGCCACTAGGCATTGTTGAACTCCACTAAAGTATTATGTAATGGTTGATAAATAATAAGATGGTTTATCATTTTCCTAGTATATGACTTCACGATTCTTAACAAGGGAACTACCCTCCAAAGAACTACTCCCTCGTGTCGTATCACCACTGGAGAAGCTTTAAAAGGAGTAGAAATGATTTGCTAGCCGCCTAAATGGTTCCAAAATGGTCACTATGATATAGTCACTATGATCATTGGAGGGCAAATTCACAAAAACTGAAACACTAAACAATCAATTGGCTATAAATGACTGCATCCTTATGAGTTAAGTTTCGGGAACACACATTAGAAATTTCAGCACAATGTAGAATCTAGGTGGCAGCTTCAGTGAAACCAAGATAATGGAAGGTAATGGTCTTGCCATCTAAAGATGAGGAGAGATGTGCATCAATGTCACCTTCAAGAGCTCTCAACAAAGGCGGCCATGACACCTATTTACACCAATCTCGACTTGCGCCTCCAAGAGGCTGGCAACAGGCAACCCCCACAAGATTATTTGGGCACAATTTGCCCCATCAATTTTAGTTGAGGCAATGGAATACAAATGGATAGCCTTTTACTGTAGGCTTATCAGCCCAGATAGAAGTTAAACCTCAATTCATGGTATACCAAGTAAATATAATGCACATGCAAAGAGAAACCAGAATATCCACATTGAACTTACCAAGAGGAGTGGAGGATACATAATGTCTTTAAGCTTTTCTGATGTGGAGGATCCTGACTACACCAATGCTGACCGGATCTCTCACAACGGTGAGGAGCCCTTCGGAGGAGGCTCATAGAACAAACGGAACCTCACAGATTCAGAAAGATGGGACTCATTACAGGTTTAAACATAAGATGGGACTATCAATTAGCTTCTAGAAGGTCATGGCCTCAATACACTACTTGAATTAGCACTGGAGACGTCTTGGGTGTAACCACATGATATTATTGGGCTCGAACTCATTTTAGAAGCTATTTTTGACCATTCGCAACTCTCTCTAACTCTCTCTCTCTCTCTCTCTCTCTCTACACGCACACACATTACAACAAGAGCCACAAGATTCAAAAGTATACGTCCAACTAAACAAGAATTACAATGTGTAGCAAAACCTTTATGATCAATGTATTTTTTCACACTGGGTCGAAAGGGACCAAGCAATTTTGTGTATGACCCAAACAGTCTCCCAGAAGGGATAATTTCAAACTATTGTACAGTAAAAAAATGGGCCTAAGTTAGCATGGAAACTTTCAAAAATTCCTCAGTGTCGGACCACGTTGTGAATGTTGATGTTGCACCTTTCTATGTAAACCTTGATTGGAGAGCAGAAACAAACACCCTTGATAAAGAAAAAACATCAAGAGACTCGCATATGTACAAACGTGCCCACCTGGTCCTTCCGCTCTCTTTAAGAAGCTTTTGCAGGTGACTACTGCTTTTGCAGGTGACTACTGCTTTTAAATTAGGTCACTTGTGATGTGACAATCGGAGTGCTACCCTTTGATTGCAGTAAGTTGCTGTTCATATGCATCACAATATGCACCAACTTCTTTGAAAGCCGCAATAAGCCTGGGAATAATCTTTGCAAGCATTAGCCTGAACCCAACAGTCGACTGCTCCATATCTTTGCCACTTGCAGCAGAAACAATGCCATCCTCTGCCAAGGAACCCACAGGAGCTCCTTGCATATACACAAGGCAAGCTCGAAGGATCAAAGGCCCCCGCTTTTTGAAATGTTCTTTCACAAATTCCTCAAAATGCTGAAATGGAACACAAGCAGATGCTTTTTTGAGATTTGTGCACAATTATTTGCAAAACACTAGTCTTAATTTCTAGAATTGTCAATGTTGCAGAAAAACCATCTACATGAACAAGAGAAGCCCACTGATATTCAAGCACACCCAAAAACAGGATGAGTGAAGGCCACTGTTTTTGTCACAAAAAATTGGTTTAAAAATAGAAATCAACTCAAGGAACAACGTTAGAAAATATAAACAATAAGAACCTTCTTCGAGCATGAGAGAAAATAAAGTTTTAAGGTGAATTAATAGAAAAAAATGAATGCGCAATTATGAAAACCCCTGCATTGCTCTTTAAGATTAAATCCTTACCAATGGTGGCCGCCGGAGAAGATAAAGCATGGACTTGCAGGACAGTAAGAATGAATTTTCTACATATGCAAGTGAGTTCTTTTCCCCTTCAGCTGTTCCCATCTGCTTGTCATACCCAGCTTCATTGAAATAAGGATTGGCATTGAGAACTAGCCCCTGTATAGAGACCAGCACTTGAAGAACACTTGACGAAGATGAGTGCCATATCTCATTCCCTTTCCCAGTCCAGGTATTCAAAAGGCTTAAACAAACTTTGCCGGTTTCGTAAAGGTTTGGATTCAGTCGTAAGCCACCAGAATGATAGTGTACATGCTGCATTGCACATTTTCAAACATAAGTAAACATGGACCTCTCAATATTACCAAACGCCCAGTATCCTCATACAGCTGGTATACTTACTGGAGGACTGCTCGGATATTCAGCAGGTAAAAACAAGTCAAAAAAGAACAATCCATCATGGTAAGGAGTTCCAGAAGCCCCAACAATTACTGATCTCATCAGGTCCATCCTATCCTCATAAACCCGCACAAAGATCGTATCTGTAGGCAAGGACAAACATCAAGTATTGGTGCAGGCCTTGCCAAAAACAAAAAATCCTCAATTTTGATAATTGCTGTACCAGGAAGACATCTCTCCAGCATAGCCCACTCCTGCTGGATTTTCTTGGACCACCGTCTTTGATTACTGGGCTGCAAGCAAAAAAAATGGCTGTGTATTTAAATATTCAATCCCAGATCCTCAACAAACTGATAAGAATCAGCCCGTGTCACTGATGAAACTGATAATCAAACCTTTCTAGAAAACTTTTAACCTTTCTAGAGTACTTTTGGAGCTGGCAGATTCAAACTGCACTACTTGCTTACAAATGCAAGATTAAGTGGGACTACCTGGCTTGCTTCATTTCTGAAGTGATGGTCTGTAGTGTCCTTCACACTATCGAACTGCTTGAAAAACCCAATGTCACTAGCTTGCAAATTTCCATCCGTGGCAGATATGGTTGGTGGTGAACTGCACTCTTGTACAACATCATTACTGCCCACCTCAAGGCCAAGGTCATTCCCTACATCTGTAGACAAGACGGAGACCATGGCACCACCACTCTGAGCTTCACCTGCAAGACTCACACCACTGATGGTGCCATTATCAGGTGAATTGTCTCGAACTGGCTGTACTACAGTGGCATCTTCCAGAACATGACCCATTGTACCTAACTCATTTTCTCCCACACTCACTACTCTGCCATACTCCGAACTCTCACTTTGCGCAACAGAAACCCTCATACCTTGATCAGGAGGATCTCCCTGTCTTTTGGAGCCCCGCAAAGCCCATAGCAAACTTGCAGCAAATTTCAGGGCTCTAATCAAAGCAGTAAATGGCAACAAAAGAGCACTCCCAAGTCCTTTCTCACTACCGCTTCCTTGTGAGCTCATGGAGCTATCTGCACAATCTGGCTGCTTCAACACTCCACTTGCTTCAAGCATCAAGACATCAGTCTCATTGCCTTCCTTAAAACCTTCACAAACACCAATTTCACACCCATCACCCAGCTCCTGCAGTCCACAATTCGAAAACCAAATTTCATACAGCTTCAATACTAGCACCAGAAAGTTAAGAGCAGAGTACATTTTATGTTCATTAAATTGTCACCATTTTGCAGACAAACACAGTATAGAAAATAACCTGCTCTTTTTCCCCATCATGCATGTCTGTTGAGTCCATCGTTGTCCAGCTACCTGCATCATCGACTTCCTCATCCATTTCAACAGCACTAGCTTGGCTTGAACCATCATCTTCGTCTCTTCCAACTACATAAATTGCTTGAGACCCTACCTGTGATGTAAACATGTTAACATGATGCCGACACAGTCATTTATGCCAAAGAGGTTAACACTAACAAAGCAGAGAAGAAGGGCGACGCCATAGCATTTGCAAAAACCCATATCTTCACACAACCAATACTTCTAGCACAAAATTAAAAAAACACGTGACAAATGGAAAAAAAAATCACAAGCTCTAGTATAATAAGCAACTCATAACAAGACCAATAGTTGTCAGGTACAAGAACTACAATTGGCACGGAAACATTAACCCATGTTACTGATACATACCCTAAAAACATTTTTCAAAAACCAATTAAAGCGATTGAAATTAATATCAAATAAAGGAGAAGAGCTTTCAACATTTAAAAGCTTATAAAACTTAATCAAATAAACGAGAAGAGCTTTCGATATTTATAAGCTTGAGAATGAATCTTTTAGGTTTTTTTAAAACATAAATCTTTGCAAAATAGGAAGTTTCTAGTCTATTGTGGGTTGTGCTATAGAGAACACGTTGGTTTTGTGCAGTCCTTCTATACAAGAAAATTTTGCATAAAGTGTTGTCACTCACCAAGTCTAATGACATTGATGTTTTTCGCATGTTGGCCATGTGAGGATAAACTGGATGAAGACAACTACCCACTTTGTGCATGTATCATGCAACGTGTCCTTGTTGGAAAGGGAGTTTGGAACATTGTGCAAGGTTATAAAGGAAGACTTGGTTGTGTGGATACATGTTTTATGGATGACGGTGCATGTTCTTGTAGTTCTAGAGATGTTTTTCCGACTGCGAAGTTCAGACATGCTGGGATGTTAAGGATTTCACCATTGCCACTTCCAATGCTTATGGAGGGTAGCAAGCGTGGCCTCAAACAGTAATAGTTGTAAGAAGTTACGAGAGCATGCAAAATAAAAGTTGTGGATTCCTCATGCATAAAATTTCCATCAGGCCTCACACAAATAATATGGACAAAAAGGGTTGTTTAACTAAAAATCACTCATGCAAAGATTGATTGAAACACAGCTAATAGAAAAGAATGGACCTTGGACACTTCTCCGTCTGCCCATGCCACTTCAATCTGCCCATCTTCAATAGCGGTAATAATGCCAACCCAAGAAAGATCTGCTACATTAGCCTCTCCAGCAGACTTGCCATCCACTTCTGTTTCTTCTGCGACATTTTCGTTCGATTCTGTTTCACAAGCACCATTTGTAGAAGAGTGTGATGCCACGTCCACCTCTTGCTTGGATTCTTTTTCTACTTTAGCGACTAAATTCACTGTGCCAGAAACAGCAGTTGTTTCATTGCTTGGCTCAACTGAAGGAGAAAGCCGGATAACTACGTCTCCAAGACAGTAATCAAAATCTGGATGCTCTATTAGCTCATACACACTAACTACTTCCTCTTTCTCAAAGGATGGCCACTTCTGCGGGTGTGTCATTGGCAATAGCCATCTTACCCTCGCAGTGCGTTGCTTTGAATCCACACTTTTCACAATGCCAGCCCGTCTGCCAACTTCATAATCAAGGCCATCCAGATCAGAACCTCTTTCCATCACATGTTGCTCTGGCCAAAAGTCGTGGTCACCCACATGATCAACAGGAAATAATGAACATGTGTCTACACCTGTCTCTCTGGTCCCATCTTGCCATAGTACATCCACCCTTGTCTTTGTTCCAACAATTAACAAGGCAGTTTCATAAAAATCGCCTTTTCTCAAGGCCTTTTTCTTGTGCTTTGTAAACCTGCGCCTCAGCTTTCTCCTGTAAGCCACCCAGCTATCCATAGCAGATTCCTTACCACTTGCAGAAGTGGATCTCCCAACTTCCAAACTCTCTGAGTCATGGCCTTGTTCAGGACTCTCCACTGCCTCTACCTCATTATCTGATTGTGCATCCAGCTCAGAAGGTGCAGATGGCATGAATAGACCCTTTCTGGAAAATCGTTGAGGTGATAATGCTCGATCACCAAGTTGCCAAGTCGTATGTGAGAAATTCATCAAACGTTTCAAGTTTTTGGGAGTTTGACGCTCAGCTGGAAAGCCTGGAGTTTCAGATGTACTCCCGGTACTTGCAGCTGCCATCCAGTAAATTACCACAGAATCTACTTCCACATTAATAACCGTCCCCTCAGTCCTATTAGGCTTCCAGCACCCTTTCAGCCAACGTGCTGATTTGAAGACCCCTGTGAAACTTGCTTTGACACGCTGTCCAGGGTAGAATGGACATTCAGAATCATCCATGGGGCTAAGAGAGACGGGCACAAGGCGCTCTGGATCGGCACAACTGATTTTGCATTTGGCTCCATCCTCAAACATCACAGTTACATTATCATAAATTTCATCAACCCTTCCCAACCACTGGTCATAAATGACATAGTCCCCCAAGACAAAGGGTCGGACACGCCTTATTGTCTTGCTATCAACACGTGTTATGACATCCCCGGTAGGAAGCTGAAGATCAACTTTGAGGTCAACATTGGTCACCATGCCTGTTTGACCCATCGGTGATGACACTTTGGCAACAATGTCACCATGCATGAAGCTTCGGTCAACTACCTTAATATCCTCTATCTTGTGGGTAGACTCCTCAGAATTAGCCCAACAGATGCGAGCAAATCCCTGCGACAATGTTTCATCATCTGCCCCCTTATCTTCTTCATTTTCACTCTCCGAGCTGTCTGAATCAGAATCACCTGCAACCTTTGCGACCAAACCTAACACTCCAGGTTGAGAGACACCTTGCACAACATCCTCTCTGTAAAGCCCTGCAAACCTTGTCTTCTCAGAATCTTTTGAAAGATCATGCAAAATATCGTGGGTCATTGCCTCAGACTGAGGGTTTTCAGAAGACTCGTCAGATTGCTCCATGTTGCGATGGAAAGCCCTGTCAAGCAATCTCACCTTCCATTAATACTCAAAAAGAAAATGACAAACTAGTATGGAAGCATAAATACAAAAAGACAGCACAGGTAACACATTGTTTTTTAATGCTGATTGTGATGCATGATTGATGACAATATAAAGCTAGAACATTTCTGCACTATGATCTTTTTCATTGCTCAGACACAAATCTTCTTCGACATCCAGCATCCAATGTAAAAACATAACCTCAGATGAAGACCGATTTTATACTTTGAATTTGCAGCTCGAAAGAATGCCACCCACTGACTCAGCAAGGAGGTCCTCAGTAAATAATGGGCACTATTTTTGAGCCCGATCTGCTAGAAGCTTAAGCGTTATTAAGATAACTTGGACAAACGCAGCCTGACGATCAGATAAAGCTTGCACAGACCTCCGACAAAAAAATGAGGAAATGTAACCTCCAAGAAATGCAGAGCTAATACTAATGCCTAAAATACAATGTACACGAGGCAGGGAAAACTTCAGGCGATGTCAAGAATGTTAGGGTTATCTGTGATCACACTATACATGTATGTCAAGCAATGCTTGTAAGGCAAAAATCAATTCGGAGCCGGCCCGATAGAGTGAGAAGCCTGCGTCCTCAAGTTTGGATCTCCACTCCGAGATGGGAAGAACACCATGGCTTTCTTCCAACTAGGCTAGTCTTGCGTGGGTGGCCTCATCAAAGGATCTGATAGTTTATATGTGTAAATAGGATAGTATGGATTTTCTGAACAAAAAAGATAAATGAAAAATAAACATACATAATTTTGTGAAAGACATTGGTGAAATCAAATCCTCATTTTTTCATAAACCACACTTGCAATCTACCAATCAAGATAGAGCACTGAAACAAGTTTGTAGAGTAAAAACCCCACTTTTGAGGAGCTCCAAAAGAAAAAGAAAACACCTTTTGTGGTTTTAAAATTTTTAAAAACTATAAAAGAGTAGATAGTGCACGGTTTACATAAGTGCCATATAGAAGTATGGTGGAGAGTCGGCACAATGTCTCTCCAAACTTAATAAGAAATGAAAGTCGTGCCCTCTCCCGTAGTCTATTTCCTACTAATATTCAAGAAGAAGAAAACGAACTTGAATTTCTCTCAATAACTTGGTGTTGGCAGTGCAGTTTAATCACTTTGTTATCAGTGATTCAATAGTTAATATGTGTCTTTTTGAAGTAACCTAGCCCAATGTGTGTCCTATTAACTAGGTGCAAATCCTTTATCTGTGCACAGGCTTTAAGTTTGGTTAGTCAAGAAAACCTCGTTGCTTCTAACTCCTCATCATGCTCTTTGTATCTATGCTTTGGAAGATATCATCGAGAACTTTATTTGCTTTGATAAGCCTACCACATTTAACATACATATGGACCAAAGCATTGCCAAGCACAATATGTTTCTCCAACAACCCCTCTGACTAGCAATCTCATCAGGAATTGTTTCACCCTTGTGCGCATAAGGCCCCTCGTATTCAAGGTTTGAGCACAAGTGATTGCATTTGAAGAAAGGCCTTCTCTTGCATCAGGTTAAAACAACTCAAGAGCTTTCTTGTCTTAGGCGGGTTGGGTTTATCCTACAATCAATGCACTACAAGAGACAACATCCCGGAGAGGATGCCCATCTTGAACTTTTTGTGCTTTCGTAAGGGCACCTTAATTGGCATCCATATTGATTAAAGCATCACCAAGCACGACATCTCTCTCATTAACACCCTTTGACTAGCAATCTTGTCGTGAATACTCTGATTAGTGTATTGAAGGTCACCAATATGCTCCCTAAATCATCTCTTTTGAGCAATCCACTTGGAGCTTGATGTGTATGCTACTAACTTTGTATAGATCCTTCTTCTCAGATGATGAAGAATAAGCACACGTTTCGAACCCAACACCTCCGTCAAGACGCTTGCCATACCTCTACACTACATACATGCGCTTGCAAGTGAACTGCAGCATGTTGCTTATATACATGTTGTCCCCCCCCCCCCCCCCCCCCCCCCACAAAGAAGCACCGTGACCAGCGTTGCCAATCACCTCCATGTACACATTGGCTACCAAGCCGATATGCAACCATTTCCCAGTAATCGAGTATGTCGGACCCATTCCAAAAAACACTTTATTTGTGGGAATCTGCAGAAGATACCATGAGCGAAAAGAAACACACCAGGCATTGGAGGTCTATTAGAAGGAATCTGGCACGAGTCAAGGCTGAGACTAACAAGATGGCTTGGGAGGTGAAGAGGGGAGGAGCAGAGCTGGATTGATGGGAGGCAGATGAGGCGTGAGGGCTCGGACGATGGAGCTAGCCACTACGAAACTTTTTTTCAATACATGGTTTAACATATCAAGCAGAGCCACCTGAATGGTGGGTTGGCTAAGAGAACATCTTCTGAGCGTTGAACTTTCAACAGGGCCGCGTTCGATTCCCCTTTCCTTTTAAAGGGTAATTCCCTTCAAGGATGAATTCCAATGTTGAATTCGCACGAATCTCTCAATGAATGAATCGAGTATATGACATATAGAATCCTTAAGTAGTTATACCGGAAGCATTGTATATGTCATATGCTCGATTGCTGTCTCACACCCCGTGCAATCCAGCAATCTTCACACTTACATACTATATGGGGAAAAGCTCTTGCGTTGATTACTTGGTTAATGAAAGCTCTCCTGTGTCTTCTTCTACTAATATTGTCCTCACTTTTCATGTCTGAAAACATTATCGAGATAAAAGAAGCTTGACGGCCTATACGTGACTGCGGCACTACAGCTCTGAAGATCTTCCGCCGACGTCAGTCTGGCTTTCAAATTAGATTACGGAGAGAGAGATGCACCAGTAGGTCGTTGGAGGGAGCACGCTACGCCGATTGTCCGCAGGGAGGCAAGTGGAAACAACATATACGCTGTAAGTTGGCTAATTCTAATATACGTTATCATGAAAAGCTACGCTGTTGTGGGGTTCATGGCCGTCAATCGTGCTGTAATCAACGTGTGCTGTAGCTCCAAGTGGCTTCAACATCTCACCAAAATCACTTTAGACCAACCAAGTACCCATTGCTTTTGATACACTTGCTTTTGTCTGATCGTGACGATGATGATTTACATTATGCCAAGTAGGAACATCCTTGGGCAGAACTAGTCTTGCTTGGTGGGCCTTTGTCGTACGTGTTCTGACAGAATTTGGAGCGCACTTGGTTAGTTGCTTGTGATTGTCGTCGCCTCGGCTTTTGTTGTGGAACACGAGCGGATGAGTAGAACCAATTGATAGTCAACAACAATAGCTCAGCTTGGGACTTGATGAGCATAGGGAAGAAGCAAGTTGTGTCCCATAGCGCTCACTATAATACAGAGGGCTACTAAAGGGGGTAATTGAATCAAGCAAAGGGTTGCAACTTAATCATTTTGCTTAAACTCCTTAACCTACTTTGGTAGTTGTTTGCAGATCGCCATTCAGTCTAATAATATCGGCCATTTAGTCTTTAGATCGCGGACCCATCTTTGAGACACACATCTTACTATAAATCAAGCATAGTCAATTTTTACTTATTTCTCCTAGAACCTCTCTCTCTCTCTCTCTCTCTCTCTCTCTCTCTCTCACACACACACACACACACACACACACAGTGTGTTACGTGTTGTCACAGTCGGAGGGAGAAAGGAGTCTCAGATGTCGATCACAGAACTTTGTTCCAAACATAATCGAGGAGGAAAACGTTGGGATAAAGGGTTGTTCTTGTGCTACAAAATGGTTATGCAAAGAGAACGTTGGCTGCAATATATAAGATGCATTTCCGTACCAAACAAGGACATATGTATAAGATTCACATCAAACACCAAGCAATAAAGTAAACATGTACAAAGTGTATTCAGTATTGCAATATATAAGTTAAATTGCCGAACTATGAGAAAAGAAGTTGTGTGTCTATTCAATATATGGATACGATGATCGAAATTGAGCATACATTAGTGAGAAAAAACGTGTAGCTAAACTAAACTTAAGGAAGCATTGAAAACCTCAAAAATTTATAGAAAGCATCAACATACCATAAAAATTAAACTACATTACCGACTTGGTTATCGTATATGGGTGTTGTCCAATTGTGCAAGCTGGAGGATAATGTTTGAGTCAAGCTACATAAAAGCAATGTGATAGTTAAACACTTCTTCTTGCAATGAAGCGCCATTAGAGTGAAAATGCTAAGTATACTATGCACATCATGTAGAAGTGCCATACAAAAGTATAGTGGAGAGTTGGCATTGTGGTCTCTCCAAAAATTATAAGAAACAAAATATGTATCCTACCCTGTAGGCTTTATGTATGACTAAGTAAATGTATACACTACAAGAGGTACTTCACATTAGCGACGCTCGCAGTGCGACGCTCAAAAGTGAAAATCCACGGCGTCGCTATAGGCGTAGCTACTTTCTTTGTTGTGTAGCCACGCCCATAGCGACGTCAACAGGGGTAAAAAATAAACCGAGAGCGTCAAAAACTCAGATCTCATATCTGAGTTTTCAGCGCTCAAGCGAAAGAGGTAATCTGTGCTCTCCCTCTCTCTCTCTCTTTCTCCCCCCCCCCCCCACACACACACACGAGGAGAGGAAGGAGAGCCAAGTATGCTCCTTCCCTCTCCTCTCTCTCATGTTCCCTTCCCCTCTTTCTCTCTCTCCCCCCCCTGTCTCTCTCTCTCTCTCTCTTTTTCTTTCAAAGACACAATGTGTGTGTGTGTGTGTGTGTGTGTGTGTGTGTGTGTGTGAGAGAGAGAGAGAGAGAGAGAGAGAGAGAAAGAGAGAGACACATTGTGTCTTTGAAAGAAAAAGAGAGAGAGAGAGAGAGAGAGAGAGAGAGAGAGATGCATGAACAAAAAACACATACACACACATGCATAAACAAAGAATGCATGCACACACACATTGAGAGAGAAAAAGAGAGAGAGAGAGTAAAGAGAGAGAATGAAAGAGAGAGAGAGAGAGAGAGAGAGATAGATAGATAGATAGATTGTATGATTGTCCATGGAGGTCAGATATGACCTATGGGACCTAATGACAAAACATTACAACGTTTGATTTTCAATGACGCATAGATACATATCAGTTAAGGACTGAGGGTCCGTCAAAAGGGTAATGAAAATGAAAAGGAAGATGAGGGATGATACCTAAGGGGGCTCCAATGGAAGGGGCCCTAATTTAGGAAATCGAAACTCCTGGATGATGGCTTTACCACCTCGGTAGACTGCCCATTTGCCTTGTTTGTGAGCTTCGTGCATCTTCTTGAGTTCACTTTCTTTGACCTTGAGTTGATTCGGGGTCAACTCTTTGGAGATCCAAAGCTTTGTTCCCTTTAGGAGGTAAGACTGGCGTAGTACCTTCCGTCGCTCTTCTCTGTCATTGAAAGTAAGGATACAATGCTTGGGTGGCACACTTCTATGTGTGTCGTTGATCCAAGAGGTGGTTTTTGGCTTGATAGTTATTGGTTGGAGAATGTCGTTAAGCTTGGTGATTGCATCTTCAAGGGTATCCTCCTTTGTGCACCATGGCGGATGAAGTCCGCCAATCCGAACCTTCATGCCAATGGATTCTTGTAATCGATTTTCTCGTAATGTTACCTGTACTTCAGTAACAATTTTTTAATGTGTTTCTTCCTAGGCTGCTTTGATGTCCGCCTCATATGCTTTCACAATTGGAGCTTGGCTCCCGATGTCCTTCATTTCCTCAAGCTTGCTCAAACGCTCCTTGGGTTGAGCGTTTTTCTCAATGAGCTCTTGGACTTGGGCCTCTAGAGTTGTGATTCTCGTGTCTTGACGAGCAACCGGGTCCTTCTTTGGTGCTGCTGCGACCGCAAGAAAAGTTTTGCAAGTGCGAGCGATTGGCGTTGAAGTCATCATATTTCGAGGGTGGGAACAACCTTCTATTTTTTGAACTTAGGTTGTCCTTGTTGTTCTTTTGTGGTGCCGCCTTATTCTTCTGCAGATCTTGGATTCCAAGCAAAACGGGATGCAGCCGCGCAGAACGGGGGCAGGGCGAGGATGAGGGGACAGAGCGAGGATGCCGCGCCAGACCGTGAGTAGGGCCAAGTTGGTCAGAGCGGGAGTAGTTGTAGAACTCGGGCAAGGCTAACGCAGTCGAGAGAGGGGCTGGGGTGTATTTCACTATGTGGCAGTCTGTGCTGAGGCTAACGCCTCCCCACAGGGCCGCCCTCGCCTAGGGGGAGAGAGAGGAGAAAACAAAGAGGAAGAGGAAGAGAGAGAGAGAGAGAGAGAGAGAGAGAGAGAGAGAGAGAGAACCAAAGAGAGAGAGAGGGGGAGAAGACAAAAAGAGAGAGGTAATGGGAGAAAACAAAGAGAGAGAGAGAGAGAGAGAGAGAGAGAGAGAGATTAAAAAAAGTAGAGAAAATATGAAATGAAATGTTATATTAAGATTTAGGGTTAGGTTAGATTTAAAATTACATTTAATTAAAATTAAATTAAATTAAGATCTAAGATTAAGTTAGATTACATTTAACTTATATTTAAAATATATGCTAAATTTAAAATTAGGTTAAACTTAAGATTAGGTTAAGATTTAAATTAGATTTAAGATTAGGTTAGATTACATTTAGATTTATGTTTACGTTGAGTTTAAGATTATGTTAGATTTAGATTTACGTTAGATTTAAAATTAGGGCAAGATTTAAGATTAGCTAGCTAGGTTAGATTTAAGTTAGATTACATTTACATTTAGAACTTAAGATTGGATTAGATTTAGGTTTATGTTGAGTTTAAGATTAGATTAGATTTAGATTTAAGATTAACTAAATTAGATTTAGATTTAAGTTAGATTACATTTAGGTTTACGTTAGATTTAAGATTAGATTAGATTTATGTTTATTTTCAGTTTAAGATTAAACTAGATCTAGATTTATGCTCGATTTAAGATTAGATTAGATTTATGTTTGATTTTAGTGCATGTCAATGAAGGCTTTGTCCAAAGAGCAAACACAGTTACACAACAATATATATATTCCCATGAGAATCTGACACCTATTAACTCACACACTAACTATATTCAATTAGCCGCACGAATCACCATATGTTCAATTAGGTTAGATTTAAGATCATTTTGGATTTAGTTTTTATATTAAAGTCTACCTTCGGGATTACGAAAAAAAAATTTAGAGTTAGACGAATGGTGATCCCTCTCTTCCTCTCTACGGATGCAACCTTAAGTTGGAAAGCTTTCAACGGCATGATACTCAGATGGAGGCCAACATGTAATGTGCTAAGTAATCCCTCGAACAAAGATCTGATGTGAAGAGATGTTAAGATGCTATGAATTGCTACAGGTAGAGAAGAGGCAAAGGGGTTTTGTCCACTACATGCACTATCATGTAGATGTGGGTGTGTAGATTTCTCGTACCCACAAATATAGGCATTGACCAATAAAGACGAGATTATAACCCGGTGGTTTTGATCTCCGTGCATCTCTAGACCGAGGTGTGCGGGAATTGGACATGACTAGAGAATGTGAGGTAGTTTACAGTGTGAACAAAGAGAGAGAGAGAGAGAGAGAGAGAGAGAGAGAGAGAGAGAGAGAGAAAAGAGAGAAAAGACGGAGGATGCCAATAGAATATTAAATTTATGTTCAGGTTATAAGGTTTTTACATTCATTATGAGTAGTGATGAGGATGTGGGGCCGTCCAACCGAAACACCTATCTCTCAACAAGGATCTTATGTCCTTGTAATCAATGCAAGCATGTTGTGCGACGGACAAGAAGCGTTTCTTTGCAGCACGTTCGCGAATTTGAGGAGTTTGATCCATCTATTATAGATCGAGTTGTTGCCAATTATAACTCGTCGGGCTTTGACGTTGGCCAACAGGCAGCAATCTTGCAACCCAATAGACGTGTTCGCTTTAGTCAAGCAGCATACGTGAGGCCACAAGATGTAGCCTCTGACAGCTCGAAGGATGGTCATGCAGACCACATTCACAACGAGGCAATGTTTGAGCCCGAGATCAATGAAATGATCGAGACATAGTTGATGAGGGGGAAATAGCTGACATAGTACATTCCAGATAGATGTTCTTTTTAGAACATTTCATGAAAACACTCAAGGGATATGTACGTCAGAAAGCACGTCCAGAGGGTAGCATGGCAGAAGGTTGACTGGTATCAGAGTCCCTAGTTTACATTGGAGAGTGGCTAGACGGATTTGATAAAGCCTGGGACACGCTATGGCGAACCATAGATGATGAGCACATATTTGGGATTGTCATGTGCAATCTCGTTGTTGAGAAGAAGATGATGGAAGATCTAGAGGCTAAAATCAATCGATTTTGCATGCTTCACAATCCAGTGATGCAAAAGTGGATTTCACATCATGAGGATGCAAAGCAAGAGCGACAAAAGGCACGTATCGAGTGGAGACGGGGAAGACGACTCCGGCGGGTCTCGAGAGCCTACCAACATTCATGAGCTTAAGATGGTTGCACAACCAATTGAAAAGCGCACAACAGTGCGGTGAAAAAGTGACCGAGGAGGAGTGGGAGTACTCTTGGGGTTGCGCTTCCAAGGTAAGTTTGCAATGTACGACTAGTGACTTTCTAAATGTTTGAACGGCCACTCATAATCTTTGTTGGTTGTAGTATAAGTCATACACAGCAGCATGCTATAAAGGTCGATATTTTAGCGTGGAACAGATCGACAAAAAGCATTTTACTCAAGATTGTGGAATCATGGCAAAATTTGAATAGTCTAATCGACGACGGTCCTCTGATGTAGATCCTATGGTGACGGAACTCACTTACTTCGGCACGCTACAAGAGATTTTGAGGATCGATTATAGAGGATTTTTTGTCGACTTGTTCGACCTGCAATGGTTCAAGATAAACATGGAGGGTCTGGTTTCCTTAAGGTGGATTCAACTAAAAATTCAACCGACCTAAGAGACACTTTCGTACTACCCGAGCATTGTGAACAAGTAAGTATGTAAATAGTTAACATCCATTTTTAAAAGTTATGTGCTTGGAAGCTCTCATGTAAGTTATGTGGCTCTCGTAGGTGATATTTCATCCTACAAAGTCTGCATCAAATTGGTGGTACGTCATAGAGGTAGCCCTTCGTAGTGCACAGACGTATGAGGGCTACCATGTGTCAATCTCACAGCGGCATCAATGGAGGAGATTGGAAAAAAGATGCTCAGTCAGAAGCCGCTGAGGTGGTGCTAGACGAGCATCAAGCTGCTACTCTCTATGGGTGCATGCAGAGGATCTACAAAATGAAACGGAGGACACTTTAGACAAAGTACTCACGAAGCTCAAGGTGCATTCCCTCATAAAAAACCCACCCACAGGAGCCAAATGGTGAGAGATCTCATTGCGATAAGCATTTTCTCACATCGAGAAATAAGCTTTGAAATTTCAAACAAGACATATGTAGAAGGGAGACATATACAGTATCAAGGCTTCAGTGTCGATAGCCAAAAATTCTTGATTAGTACCTCTGGCTTGCCATCAATCTATCTCAATCGGTGTTCCGTCTGCCTATGGAGACATCCAATGTTGATTTCCAACTTTGTGCGTAATGAACTATGTCGACAATTTGTTAAGACGTTAAAGAACTCGGCAACACGGAGGAGGTTGGTGGGCTCATCTGATATGAAGGCCTTAGGCCAACGAAGTAACCACGTAAGCAGTCAACTTTTTAAGAAGCTTCTCTCTCAATTTAAAGGTAGCCCACAAGCCCACAACTTTTTTTTTTTTACTGTCTTTGGCCATCCTTTTTGGCTAAAGGTTCATTGACAAGCTTGTTAGGCCTTACTGTGACAATTTATTTTCTCAAGATATAGTAAAAGGCTATTGAAATAAATTTTTCAGCAAAGAGTATATCAAGATAAGTTCTTTGCCCATCTCAACATCTTCCAAATTTCCACATGCCTTCAAGATGCAAGCATAGATGATTGCATTTGGAGAGATGCACTCACTTCGCATTAGCTAAAAGAAGTCAAGATCTTTCTGCCCCTGCCTCTCTTCGGCATATCCCGCAATCATTTCATTTTGAGACTTAACATTCCGAACAAACAGCTCCTTATGACTTCTTTGTGCTTTTTGAAGTACACTAAATCTTCTTGGCCCTGACCCCGTTCCGCACATCCTACAATTAGTGCATTCCAAGAGTCGACATTCCATACAAGAAGCTTAGCAAGCACTTTTGTGTTATCTAAAGTACGCCATATTTGACATACATGTTGACCAAGGCAATGCCAAACACAACTTTTGTTTTCAACAACCCTTGACTAACAATATTATCGTGAATTTTGTTGCCCATATCATTGTCTTGCATAGTGCCACATGCCTTCAAGACGAATGCATAGGTGATTGCATCTGGAGCGATTCCTTTGCTTTACATCTACTGAAAACAACCTAGGGCTTCCTAGCCTTGCCACATTTGGCATACATGTTGACCAAGGCAATGCCAAGCATAACGTTTTTTTTAAACATCATGTGACTAACAATATCATCATGACTTCTTTTGCCCATCTCAGTGTCTTCCAAATTGCCACGTACCTTCAAGATGCAAGCATAGGTATTGCATTTGGAGAGATGTGTTCACTTTGCATCAGCTGAAAATAGTTCAAAGCTTCTTGGCCTGCCACATTTGTCATACTTGTCAACCAAGTCAATGCCAAGCACAACTTCTTTTTTCAAAAGCCCCTACCTAACGACATCATCGTGAATTTTGTTGCCCCCATATCAGCGGCTTGGGTAGTGGCATATGTCTTCAAGAGGAAACCATAGGAGAATACATCTGGAGTGATGCCCTTACTTTGCATTGGTTGAAAACATCCGAGGGCTTCCTAGCCGTGTCACTTTTGGCACACATGTCGACCAAGGGAGTGCCAAGCATAACGTTTTCTCAACATTCTCTGACTAACAATATCATCTTGAGTTCTATTTCCCATCTCAACGTCTTCCAAATTGCCACATGACTTCAATTTCCAAGCATAGATGATTGCATTTGGAGATATTGGCTCGCTTCGCATCGGCTACTTTTCATCAACCCCTAACTAACAATATCGTCATGAATTTTGTTGCCCATATCAGCCTCTTGTATAGTGCCACATGCCTTCAAGATGAAAGCATGGGTGTTTGCATCTAGAGAGATTACCTTCGCTTCACATTTGCTAAAAACAACCCAAGGCTTACTCGCCCTGTCACATTTGGCATGCATGTGTGACCAAGGCAGTGCAAAGCATAACATTTTTTTTTTAACAACCCCTAACTAACAAGATTTTTCTGAGTTCTTTTGCCCATCTCAATGTCTTCCAAATAAAATTTTGCCCATGTAAGTGTCTTCCAAACTTCCACATGCCTTCAAGATGCAAGCGTAGGTGATCACATTTGGAGAAATGCCCTCATTTCACATTTGATGATAAAAGCCCAGAGCTTCCTGGCCCTTCCCTTGTTGGGAATATCCCGCAAACATTGCGTTCAAAGAAAGGACATGCTAAACAACCCCTAAATATCATCGTGAATTCTTTTGCCCATCTCATTGTCTTCCAAATTGCCACATGCCTTGAAGATAAAAGCATATGTGATTGCATTTGGAGAGATGTGTTGGCTTTGCATCAGCTGAAAATAACTAGCTCTCTAGCCCTACCCTGTTGAGTGTATCCCACAATGAATGCACATTCCAAGAGACACGATTATAAATAGAAAATTTGTCAGGCATACCACATATGGAATACATGTCAATCAAGGCAATGACAATCACACAACCCTCCCCTGTGTAATTCAAGATGTATGCATAGCCTTCAAGACCAAAGTGAAGGTGCCCCAGGAAGCGTGTGCGAGTGCAAGTGTGAGAGCACAGAGAGAGAGAGAGAGAGAGAGAGAGAGAGAGAGAGACCTACTTTGGGTGGAGCGCACAACAACGTTATCTTGTTTTGCAGCTCCTTATTCTATTGTATTAAAGAATAAGTGTATAATGGTTAAGTTAGTATATGGGTTAGTAGTAAGTGGGATGTCCGGCCAGTTGGCCTGAATCTTAACAAACTCCCACTTGAAGGCCAACGCAGCTCCTTATTCTATTGTATTAAAGAATAAGTGTATAATAGTTAAGTTAGTATATGGGTTAACCCAAGTGACCTGGTATGTACAACCGTGAAGCAATCTAGTGGCTTCAACCTATACCCATCAACTCACTGCAATGTGTAAACCGCTCCAAAGCTAAGCCTTTCGTCAAAGCATCTGTTGGGTTGTCGTCAGTGTGTACCTTGACCAAATCAATGAGCCTTTTGGCCAAGAAATCTCTCACGAGATGATACAACATGGGATTCCTTGCCAATGCAAGAGCACTCTGACTATCACAATATATCACTGGAGTCTCATCAATGCCAAGATTTTTGACTAAGCGAGATAACCATACATCCTCTTTACTTGCATCCGACAATGCAACGTACTCTGCTTCCGTAGTGGAAGACGACGTACAATCATGAAGACATGACCTCCAAGATATTGTTGCTCCAGTAATATGAAGACATAGCCAGATGTCAATCTCTTATTGTCGACACAACCCGCATAGTCTGCATCCGCATAACCCACGATGGATGCATCACTATTCTCGAAGCGTAAACACCTGCCGCGACCGTACCTTTGAGGTACCTAAGAATGTGCTTCACTGCTTCCCAATGCTTGTTGCTAGGATTTGCCATATATCGGCTCACCACTCCCACTGCAAAAGCAATGTCTGGTCTTGTGGCCACCATAGCATACATGAGACTGCCCACTACCGAAGAATATGGTACCTTAGCCATTTCAGCTCTCTCAGCATCAGATTTAGGTGCATCTTCCTTGCTGAGTTCCAAGAATGCTTGCATTGGGGTACTCAATGCCTTCCCCCCCTGCATATTAAAACGTTGCAAAAATTTCTAAATGTATGTTTCCTGAGATAACTCAAGAATACCACGTTTGCGATCTCTTTTGATTCGCATGCCAAGAAAGTATGTAGCATCCCCCAAATCTTTCATTGCAAAATTATTGCTAAGTGTTTTCTTCAAGTTGGCAATTTTCGCAATGGATTTCCCAACTATAAGCATGTCATCAACATACAAAATTAGAATGATCATCGAGCCATCATCTAGCTTTCTTGTGTACAAGCAGTGATCCTCTTCGCTCGTTTTATATCCTTGAGACCTCGTACATGCATCAAATTTATGATACCACTGCCTTGAACCCTGCTTTAAGCCATAAAGTGCCTTTTTTGAGCTTACATACTAGCTCCTCACGAGATGCGTTCTCCTAAACAAACCCTTCATGTAAACATCCTCATCGAGATCCCCATGAAGAAATGTTGTCTTCACATCCATTTGGACAAGTTCCATGTCCTCAATCGCTACAAGACCAAGTACAGTCCTAAGCGTTGTCACTTGACCATTGCTATGCGCTCCCTCGGGAGCATTGCTAGTGGAAGGTACATCACTAGCCCGCTGAGTTGATTTCACTGTCTCTGAGGCAACATCCTCAAAAGTGACTCTCCGAATCTCTATTTCCTTGATAGGTTGTTTATGAATCTTTGACTCATTGAAGATCACATCTGAACTACGGTTGACTTGACGAGATTCCGGGTGCCAGAGACGATATCCCATCTCTCCATTTGCACCATATCCAATCAAAATACATTTTTGTGACTTTGGCTCTAACTTCTGTCAAAGTTGTTTAGGCACGTGAGCATAAGCTTCACAACCAAAAACATGTAGATGGTCATAATGGGGCTTACGTTTAGACCATAACTCTTATGGAATCTCATAATTCAATGGTGTACTAGGCGAACGATTTATAATGTGCACTGCGGGCGGTCAACACGGCTTTTGCCCAAAAGCCTTGTGTGAGATTAACCCTAGAAAGCATGGCTGTGACTCTTTCCTGAATCGTACGATTCATGCGCTCAACAACTCCATTCTGAGCTGGTGTCTATGGTGCAATAAACTGCCTTTTAATCCCCCTTTTAGCACAGAAATTGTCAAACTCCTTGGACACATACTCTCCACCGTTGTCAGTCCGCAACCTCTTGAGTTTCTTGCCAGACTGATTCTCAAGTGCTAAGACTTTCTGGAACACAGGAAGAACTTGATCATTATGTTTCAAAGGATATGCCCACACCTTTCGAGTAGAGTCATCTATGAATGTCATAAAATAGCTGCCCCCCCCTAGAGATTTGGTTGACATAGGACCACAAACATCACTATGTACTAAATCTAGAGGTTCAACACGCTTTTGACCCGATGGTAAGTGCACAGACCTACTCTGTTTGCCATAGATACAGTGCTCACAAGCAGGAAAGTCAACATAAGACAAGACAGGTAAGTAGCCAAAACGAGTCAGAGTTATCATTCCTTTTTGGCTAATAAGACCTAGCTGGCAATGCCACAACTCAGTAGACGGCAGCTCGACTATAGATATGTAATCATGACCAACATCTGACACATGCATGGAATACAAGGTACCATGCTTATGACCTCTGAGTACAACAAGATTACCTTTGCATACTATCCACGAACCATTGCCAAATGTGGTGTTGTAGCTCAAATCATCAAGCTGACCAACATAAATCAAGCTTTTAGTCAACTTGGGCACATGTCTGACATTACATAAAGTAAAGTGCATGCCATTCCTTAGATGCAATTTGAAATTTCCGACACCCTCAATGTCTAGTTCATAAGCATCACCAAGTCTCACTTTGCCACAAGAGTGAGAATAAGTAGCGAACCACTCTCTATGTGGTGTCACATGGAAACTCGCACCAAAATCTACTATCCAATTCTATGCATACTACACATCTTCTGTAACAAGAGCCTCGACAGGTAGATCTGCTCTGAAGACCAATACGTCAGAGGTAAGTGGCATAAGAACCGTTGAAAGAGTCTCTATAGTAGGAGCATTTGAAGACTCTAGCACATTGATGTCCTCTAACTTTGCTTTGCCCTTGTTTGAATCATCAGACTTAGAAGTGTCACCGGATTGTTTATCCTTCTTGCTTTGCTGCCATTTCTTGCAATCCTTCTTCACATGCCCTTTTTTATGGCAGTGATAGCACTTCACATTACGCATAGAACCCTGAGACTTACTGCATGAGCCCCCACGTTCCTTGCTTTTGGCACGACTTTGAGTGCGACTCCTCTGTCTATCACTAGCAACATACACATCACCATCCTTCTTGCCTTCGAGAGATTTCCCGCGAATCTCCCCGGTAAACAAACTTCCAAGGACGTCATTGTACACTAGACCAGTACCAGGTGCTAAGTTGCTAATCGCAGTACAGAACGTATCCCAAGACGAGGGTAAACTGCATAGCAAGAATATACATTTGATTTCCTCATCGAAGACCAAACCCCGAGTGGTCAACTGAGTGAAAATGATATTGAACTCATTAATGTGAGTAGAAATAGTGCCCTCTTCCTTCATATGAAGGTCAAACAGCTTCTTCATCAAGAAAACCTTATTAGTGGCACTTTTGTTCTCATAACTGGAATACAACTTATCCCATATATCTCTAGCAGTCCTTTCTCCAACTATAATAAAGTACATAAATTTGACCAAATGCAAACGGAGGGTAGATTTGGCCTTAACATCAAGTTTCTCCCACTCAACATCTGTATACTTGCCCTCTAGGCACTCCATGATAGGATCCAACTGGCCTTTTTGTATAAGAACATCTTGAATCTGCTCTTTCCAGATAGCAAAATTTGTCCCATCAAATTTTTGGATATTGTAAATATCCTTTTCACCACTAGATGA
Organism: Adiantum capillus-veneris; assembly: GCF_014529385.1. Lineage (NCBI taxonomy): Eukaryota > Viridiplantae > Streptophyta > Polypodiopsida > Polypodiales > Pteridaceae > Adiantum > Adiantum capillus-veneris. The sequence continues at coordinate 7,872,505 of NC_140946.1, read as the reverse complement.
CATGGCTGCAAGCTAAAGATAATATGGCGATAAACACTGGTAATTCTGAGAAAAATTTGGTTGAGTTTCCCCAAAAAAACTGATAGAATCTCAATCCAAAACTGTTACAAGAGATCAGTAACGCATCAAAAGTAATGCTCTTAAAGCATAAGACAGGCGCATCAACCACTAACTGTGCATAAAAAGTCAAAAAGCTGACCCAAGACTGCCAACATGGCGTCAAATGCACCTAGCCCTCTCTATAAATGTTCTATGGCGAGGCCACGAAAAAGGGGTACTCCAACAACCTGTATCACCGAAAGGATCTCAACATTTGAGAATCCCCCAGCTCAAGAAAACCTCACACTATCGACCCTCACAAAAGGTCATGCAAACAAGAAACCAACCTAGTCTCAGAAAGGGCCTCCGAAACGAGTCTCAAAAATGGTCAGGAATGCCAGAAACAGGTCAAATTGGCTCCACAAAAGGTACATATGGCAGTTTTCACAACTCAACGTACATCTACTGTCAACAATACTGCAAGGTGCAGTATATGCGCTTAAACAGGCGCCAAATGAAATGTGCAAGCAGTAAACAAATCCCTGCGGGCAATAAAACCGCTCTCAAAAGAGCTCAAGCACTATCAAAAGTGCCAAAACAATGCATATCTGCATCAAGTACTCCCACTGAAATCTGTGCTGATGCTAAACACTGCAACCTGTAAGAAACCTGGATGTCCTGTATGTATGCAAGAACTTGTGAGGAGATGGATGCCTGAAAAATCCGAGATAATGTTGATGCCAAAAAGTGCTCCTAATCAGCCCATAAACACCTTCTCAATAGCACATAATAGCCATAAAACGGCTGTATACAATCCCAAAATAGTCTTTGAACAACCTGCACCTGTGTCTTGTACCTGTACCTGTAGCAAAAAAGTGGAGCTGAAAAAATACAACTTTTGAAGCGTAGCTTGGATGAAGCTTTCGGCTGCACGAACAACTTTAAAAGGGGGGTAAAACTTCAGAACACCTACTGGAAACGCTCTCGGAACGCTGAATTTGCCAATGCCAAAATCGGAAACCTGTTTGCACTTTTGAAAGTGCACGCGCACGGACGCGAAAACGGCAAGCACAAACCCTGCTCTGATACCAGTTGAAGGTGTCGAAGGAAGCGTGTGCGAGTGCGAGTGCAAGTGCGAGAGAGAGAGAGAGAGAGAGAGAGAGAGAGAGAGAGAGAGAGAGAGAGAGAGAGAGAGAGAGAGAGAGAGAGAGAGCTGCTTTGGGTGGAGTGCACAACAACGTATCCTATTGCAGCTCCTTATTCTATTGTATTAAAGAATAAGTGTATAATGGTTAAGCTAGTAGATGGGTTAGTAGTAAGTGGGATGTTCGGCCAGTTGGCCTGAATCCCAACACAAAGCATAGGTGATTTCATTCCGAGAGACACTCTCACTTTGCATCTGCTGAAAACAGCCCAAAGCTTCTTGGTCATGCCCTGTTCCACATATTCTATAATCAATGTGTTCCAAGAGTCGATATCTTGAACAAGAAGCTCCTCGAGCAATTTTTGTGCTTTATGAAGTACACCATATTTGGCATACATGGTGACCAAGGCAATGCCAAGCACAACTTTTTTTTTTCCAGTAGCCCTTGACTAACAATACCATTGTGAATTTTGTTGCCCATATTAACACCTTGCATAGTGCCCATATCAACAAGGGACAAGTCCTCTAAAGCTTTCATTTATTGTCACCCTTCTGGTCTCTAGGTGTCAAAAAGCATGCGGGAGCATCTCTTTGGCAATAATATTAAAAGAATGTGTGAGGTCATCATTAAAAGCAAGGCTCCTCGCTGTTTGATTTCACTCAAGGCCAATGATTGAGATAATGCCAAGCGGCAGAGTGGGGGTCTTGCATATGGCAGAAGCCTTCAATGTAATGAAAATGGCCTATGAACTTTGAGAATAGCGGAATTAAGAGAATTAGAGTGAGCATTTTCATGAGACTACTTTGGGAACATTGAGGGTGAACTTATTTAGCGGTAGCAACATAACCATTATACTTAACTTGGCATGAACAATACTTTTGCAAGAGAGAGAGTTAGATAACTTGACAACAGTTGAGGAACGGATTTATGTGGAGTCAGTCCCTCCTCCAATAGGCTTTTGTATTATAGATTCTCCCATCAAGAGAGACTTGGGGCAATACAATCTTTGTGTTTTTTGTGACCTAGGTGATGCAATGAAGATGGAAAGCTTCATGCATCTCAAGCATAACATAGAATTTGTAAAAGCATCAACCATCCCCGGCCTCAGTCCCAAGGCCTCAAACACCTTCAAAGGCGGAGAGAGCTAGCGGGGAATGAGGGTAGGGAAGAGGAAGAAGAAGTAACATATGAGAAAGAGATAGTTCCTCACTTATCATCACTCTTCTTGGATAACATAGCATAATAGCATAATAATGATGAAGAAGATGGCAAGCTTGAGCATTGGAGCATGGCTCTTGGTTGGATTTTCATTTCATAGCCAAGAGTGTTGGTGTAGGCTCTCCACTTCTCAACAAGCTTCGAGAAGGAGATGGAGCCCTTGCACTTTGCACCTCACACAATGAGAGAGAGAGAGAGAGAGAGAGAGAGAGAGAGAGAGAGAGAGAGAGAGAGAGAGAGAGAGAGTATATCCTGTAAGCACGCCTCCTCCCTCCTTGAGTCGACCCCCTCTTCTAGCTCATGGTGGAAGCTCATTGGACCCCTTCAAGCCTAGCCAATCACATGCAAAGTGCATATCAAGCAACCATGCTATCGTTGGAACAAGTGTCCCCCTTTCCCCTTTGAGAGAGAGGACTTGATAAATGCATACACAATTAATTAAATTAGCTAAATTATCATTGGACCCCTTGAGAGGCCAATCAATAGGCTTTACGCACCTTATGAGGGCAACATGGAGAGGAACTTGACATGTGTCCATGTTTCTACATTAGGCAAGGCTTGACTTGTGTGAGGGTGTGTGTGTTCTCTCTCTTGCCCCTACTTGTAGCGCTCGCCTCCTCCTTGTAGGGATCCTTGTTGACTTTTGGAACACCTTAAGCCCCTCATGCTTGGAGAAGGTTCCCATCTTGAGCACAACCCTATCAAGCTTGGAGAAGGTTCCCACCTCAAGATCAGCCCTAGCACCTCAAGCACCTTAGTCATTCAGCACGACAAGCACCTTAGTCATCAAGCATGACAAGCACCTTAAGCACCTTAGTCAGCAAGCACGACAAGCACCTCAAACTTGGGTCGGGTTCCCACCTCAAGCACATCCCTAGCTTGCCTACGGTCTAAGGACTTTTAACACTAACCTTTGGAGGTCTTTAATGAAGCTAACCCTAAGGTCTTTAAGGTGCATTAGCTAGCTTTGCTCTTTGACAGACCATCTCTCATTTGGACACTTTAACCTTGGCCCCATGTTGAGATAGATCCATAAGCACACATTTATATCCTAACCCTTGTTCTCGTTTATTCTCCCACATTAAATGATCAGTTTAATATGAGAAAATAATTTGGGTTGGTTAGATATTAGATTTTATAACGTACCTCTCTCTTGAAATCATAGGCGTCCTTGACTATGAGGTAGAAGAGATAAAGCCTTAATCATTAGTCAATATTTCTTAGTGGGTAGAGGATCCCTATTTACCTTACGACATCATTCCAAGATGGATGACTAATCCATGTTGGGCTTGGGAGACTTACTTGCCGCAAGCATGTATGCTCTTTAGTATATATCATAGTTCCAAACTAGAGTGACAATTTCTACTTGGTGTTTGAGAGACATAGTCAACACAAACATGATTCTAAGCATGCATACTACTTAATTTGTGCACAAGAAAAAGAGAATTAGTCTTATAAGAAAAAAACATTGTTTATTTAAAAGAAACATTTACATTTGCTTACTCTAATGTAGCATTGTAAGCATTGACAAGGTTCATACTATCCTTAAGTTGTGTTCCTTGCATCCATATAGCATCCTCAAAAGGATAAATTTTGAACTTAATAAAATATCGGCGGATAATCTTACCATGTCATAGTACCTTGTCTTCATGCCGAAGGATAGCTTCGGGTTGTAGCACCTCTTCTTGGTCTTTGATTTTTGGAGGGTCTTCGATAATTGGTTCTTTGGGTGGCTCCTTTGTAGGGCTTAAGTAGGCTCACATGAAAAGCATCGTGTATGACCCAATGGTTGGCCAACTTGAGTTGATAAGCCATGTCATTGATTGGTTTCAAGATTTGAAAGGGACCATAGTATCTTTTTGCTAGTTTAGCATAATACTTTTGATGGCCCATAGGATTTTTGCACATCGTTTGCCTTAATCGAGCCTTGGAAAACTTGCGTAAGACCCAATCATTTTCTTTGACGTTAAGGCCATGCTGTGCTGTACCAGCACAATAGCCTTTTGCCTTTGTTGAGAGATGGATATAGCCTCCTTAATGTTTTGGAAATATTCTTGTAGATCACGGCTATACTCATCAACATCAGCGAAGATCTTCCCATGTACTTTAAGTAGCAAGGGACTTTTAGGTCTTCCCTCTATGATCTCAAAAGGTGTCTTTCTCGTAGTAGTATGGATAACATTATTGTATGAATACTCTCCAAGGGGTAAGTACTTTTCCCATTGTGAGTGTTGATCTACTTTTGTAACATAAGTCTTTAGTAGATCGAGAATTGTAAGATTGACTATCTCACTTTGGCCATCCGTTTGTGGATGATAGGCCGAAGAGAAATTAAATCTTGTGCCTAGATTTTCAAAGAGACCTTTCCAAAAATTATTGGTCATTCTAGGATCTCTATGTGACACGACTGATGTTGGAAATCCATGGTGTTTGAAAATCTGAGATATGAAGAGCGTTGCCATTTTGTGTGTCTTAACTATTGTCTATATTTCCGATTCCCATGGATAGACTTGGGTAATCCAAAGATAAAATCCATGGATATACTCTTCCATGGTGAATTAGGGATTGGCAATGGCTGGAGCATTTCAGGTTGCTTCCCTCTATCATACCACACATTTTGACACATACTCTTGTATGTCTACTTTCATGGTAGGCCAATAGAAGTACGTCTCTCTTCCTCAAAGAGTAGGTTGAATGCCTATGCCCCGCATAGGGAGGAGCATGGGATTCATACATGAATTTGTCACGAAGGGAGTGGGTAGCACATAGCCTATTGCCATGGAGAAGATAACTATCTTGTAAGGTGTTTGGTTCTTTTTTCTTCCCCAATGCAAGGACTGACATTATGTCTCTAAAGTCGGGGTCAGTAGCATGTTCATCTATCATAGAAGATAGATAATTGTGAGCTGCTATAGACAACACATTAACTCTTGGTCATCGTGAAAGTGCATCGGCCACTTGATTATGCTTACCAACAATGTGAGCAATATGAAAATAAAATTGTGAAAGAAAATTTGCCCACCTCATTTGTTTGTCAGAAAGCTTGGTTTTTGTCATGAAGTACATGAGACTTTGGTGGTCCATTCGCAAAATAAATGGAGTCCCCAATAGATAGTGCTTCCATGTGTCTAGGACATGTAGAATAGCTAAAAGCTCTTTTTCATATATGCCCAAGACTCGTTCATCGGCATTGAGCCTTCGGCTCTCATATGATATGGCATGCCCTTCTTGAAGCGAAACTGCTCCAAGGCAATCACCACAAGATCACATTGGACCTCAAATGGCTTTGAGAGATCTAGAAGCATAAGGACTGGTTGGGAGGTAGTCTTCTCTTTGAGCTTGTCAGAAGTATTTTTCTCCTTAGCAGTCCATGAGTACTTAATGTTCTTCTTTGTTAAGTCATGCAATGGTCCCGCTATTTGAGAGAATTTGACTATGAAGTGTCTACAATATGCACACATACCAATAAAACTTCTTAGCTCATGTAGATTCCTTGGATTAGGCCATGCTTTTATTACCTCTAACTTTGATGGATCCATACAGATACCATCTTGAGAGAGAATATGACCTAAGTATTGAATCTCTTGAAGGAAAAATTCGCTCTTCTTTTGATTGATAAAAAGCTTGTTCTCCCTTAAAAAGTTACCTGGAGATGTTGCTTGTGCTCCTCCAAGGACTTGGAGTAGACGATGATATCATCAAAGAACACTCCAGTGAACTTGCAGTAGGGTCTAAATATTTTCTCCATTAAATGATTGAATGTGGCCGGTGCATTACTCAAGCCAAAAGGCATGACTAGATATTCATAAAGACCAAACGTTGTACGAAACATGGTATTTTATGATATCTTCATTCACTATCCTTATTTGATGATAGCCACTTTTCAATCCTACTGAAGTAGGTCCAACCTTGTAGCTTATCAAACAGACCTTCTCCCCGCGATATGTGAAATTTGTTTTTGATAGTGATATGGTTTATTGCTCGATAGTCCACACACATGTGGTATGTACCATCTTTCTTTTGCACTAAAAGGACTGCATAACAAAAGGGAGAGGATCTAGGCCTCACCATCCCTTTGTCTACCAATTCTTGTACTTGCCTCATGATCTCCTCTTGTTGGGCTTGAGAAACTTGATAAGGAGGCTTGTTACGTGGTGAGCTTCGTGGTAGGAGCTCAATTCGATGGTCATCATCCACTCGTTTTGGAGGTAAGTCCAAAGGGATATCATCGATAAATACATCTTGGAATCCATTTAGAAAATTAGACAAGTCTAATTCTTCTTGATTCCTAACACTTTGCTTTGTTAAAACATTAGAGACTCTTTGACAAAAATCATGTACAGAGAAACTGAGCTTTTCATTGACTTATCAAAAGCAGGTGAATTTACAAGTGGTATAGTACGACCGGACTCACTAGCATCTATATAAATGCTCTTTTCCCTATATGTGAAGTAGATTCTCCTTTCAAGGAACTTCATGTTGGCAGCCATGCCGTTGAACCATGGTGCCCCTAGGATAACATCCTCAAGTTAGAGAGGAGAGATGAAAAAATCTTCTTTGTCGACGTAGCTTTGGACATGAAGCCTCAACTTCCCAATCAAGGGAATAACGGAGGCTTGCTGTCCCTTGAAATCTCCATCAGCAGTTACACTATCTCCCATCTCAAAATCTTGAATGCCCAGCTTAGTGGCCAGCTCCGTTTATATGAAGTTGTGAGTAGAGCCAGGGTCAAACAGGATGAAGGCATCATGCTCCCTTACCTTTCCCCAAGCATAGGAGAGAGGTGATCCTTTGCAATGAGAATCCTCTTTTGGAGCTTCAACCATGGAAGCTCTAGGAGTCTCATTGTGGGCATTTCTTTTGGGGCAAGAATGGTAGCCATGTCCTTGCTCCCCACACTTGAAGCATTTGTGGTCCTTACGAAAACCTTCTAGCTCTTCAGGAGAGATTTTATTTTTACCTTTGTAAACTCCCTTCTCCTTGGACCAATTGTTGTTGTTGTTGTTGGAATTGCCTTCGGAAGAGTTTTGGGCATTGTTTTTCCCCTTTGCATCATTTCAATCTTTGTTTTCCATGGGCTTGGCATTCCTTTTAGCCCCTTGTTGGAAATTGATGCGCGAAGCAACTATAGTGTGGTGGATTACTTCGGTGATAGAACCAAGCCATTGGGAGTTGACGTACTTGGCCATCTCTTCAGGTAATCCTCCACAAAATTGTTGTTTTTTCTCGGCGAAGTCTATCTTTTGAAAGACAGTAGCCTTGAGATGTAAATCCCAAAAGTTTTCCACACATTTGTGGATAGACTCGTTGGAGAGCACCTTCAAACTCCACCATTTGGTAAGCACTTTGTCCTTTGCATGTCTTGCAAGGAATTGATTCATGATGGAAACTCGTAGAGTTTTCCATGTCTTTGCGGCTTCGGCGTTGCCACGAAGGCTATCCCACCATTGACGAGCAGATTTTTGGAAGTGCATAGCTACATGGTGTAGCTTGGAGGACTCCGTGAAGCCCTTGTCTCCAAAGGCCATAAAACCAAAGGTGCCATCAAGGTAAGAAAAGAGATACTCTTTCCTCCCTCTTTAACTTCTTGAGCTTTTGGGACCTTCGCCATGCATGGTAAGATTTGGGATGTCCTCTCCTCTTGTATTCCCTAGGAGAATAGTTGTTGCTTTTGTCGGAAGAGGAGGAAGGTGAAGAAGAAGGAGAAGACGGTGACCTCTTTCTTGCCTTTTCTTCCTTTTTTCCCTCTCTTCTCTTTTGGAGTGACGAGGAGAAGGACTATGGGTTGACCGTTTCCTCTTGGGACGAGTTGGCGACCGTCTAGACCGCCGTCTTCGTGGAGCCACATCTTCAGAGGAACTTTGGGATTCGCTTATTTCTCGTTCTTTGGATTCCTCCTCTCTTATGGGAGAGAGTCTTCTTTTGGAAGTCTCATCAAGAGGCCTCCTAAGCTCTCTCTCCCATAAGCACAAAGTTGTTGAGTAACTTCGGCTTGCAAAGCAGGGTTGCCCATAGCTTGCTGCAACCTAGTAACAAGGTAATTAACAAACATGGAGGCATCATCATTAGCACCTTCATGTGCAAAATCAAAGTTATCTATGCTCATCCTAGTCTCTTGGTTATTGTCAGCCATGCTAATTAAACTTATGTATGGATTACTTTGTGCTTTGGTACCCTCAAAAACCTTAGTCGCTACTCTTCTTACCTTTGAAAATTAGTTCTCAAGCATCCATACGCGTGGTTTAGAGTCTCTTGATTGCAAAGACTAGTGGAGACGGTCTAACATTGCTCGGTTGATTATGGTTCCTATTGAGCTTGCTCGTAGCTCAATAATGGTTAAGCCAAAGGCAAGCCCCGAGAGACACCATTATTAAGACTATAGTTTCGAATGGTGTACCTCGAACTAAGTCCTTCTCAACTAAGATGGTAGATCTCCCTATCCCATGAACATGTCCAACCTTTCATGGAAAACTTAATGACCTCTCTTCTTACGCAAGAAAATAGAAACCAATAGCTCTGATACCAATGTAATGGAATTAGCCTATGAACTTTGAGAATACCAATTAAGAGAATTAGAGTGAGCATTTTCATGAGGCTACTTTGAGAACATTAAGGGTGAACTTATTTAGCGGTAGCAACATAACCATTATACCTAATTAACTTGGCATGATCAATACTTTTGCAAGAGAGAGAGTTAGAGAACTTGACAACAATTGAGGACCACATTTATGTGGAGCCGGTTCCCCCTCCAATAGGCTTTTGTATTATAGATTCTCCCATCAAGAGAGACTTGATACAATACAATCTTTGTGTTCCTTGTGACTTAGGTGATGCAATGAAGATGGAAAGATTTGTGCATCACAAGCATAACATAAAATTTGAAAAGCATTAACCATCCCTGGCCTCAGTCTCAAGGCTTCAAACACCTTCAAAGGTGGAGAAGGCTAGGGGAATGAGGGTAGGGAAGAGGAAGAAGAAGTAACATACAAGAAAGAGATAGTCCCAAGGCCTCAAACGCCTTCAAAGGTGGAGAGAGCTAGGGGAATGAGGGTAGGGAAGAGGAAGAAGAAGTAACATACGAGAAAGAGATAGTTCCTCAATTATCATCACTCTTCTTGGATAGCATAGCATAATAGCATAATAATGATGAAGAAGATGGCAAGCTTAAGATTGGAGCATGGCTCTTGGTTGGATTTGCATTCCATAGCCAAGAGTGTTGGTGTAGGCTCTCAACTTCTCAACAAGCTTGGAGAAGGAGATGGAGCTCTTGCACTTTGCACCTCACACAATGAGAGAGAGAGAGAGAGAGAGAGAGAGAGAGAGAGAGAGAGAGAGAGAGAGAGAGAGAGAGAGTATATCCTGCAAGCAGGCCTCCTCCCTGCTTGAGTCGACCCCCTCTTCTAGCTCATGGTGGAAGCTCATTGGACCCCTTCAAGCCTAGCCAATCACATGCAAAGTGCATATCAAGCAACCATGCTATCGTTGGAACAAGTGTCCCCCTTTCCCCTTTGAGAGAGAGGACTTGATAAATGCATACACAATTAATTAAATTAGCTAAATTATCATTGGACCCCTTGAGAGGCCAACCAATAGGCTTTAGGCACCTTATGAGGGCAACATGGAGAGGAACTTGACATGTGTCCCTGTTGCTTCATTAGGCAAGGCTTGACTTGTGTGAGGGTGTGTGTGTGTTCTCTCTCTTGCCCCTACTTGTAGGGATCCTTGTTGACTTTTGGAACACCTTAAGCCCCTCATGCTTGGAGAAGGTTCCCATCTCAAGCACAACCCTATCAAGCTTGGAGAAGGTTCCCACCTCAAGCTCAACCCTAGCACCTCAAGCACGACAAGCACCTTAGTCATCAAGCATGACAAGCACCTCAAGCACCTTAGCTAGCAAAAGCACGACAAGCACCTCAAGCTTGGGTCGGGTTCCCACTTCAAGCATAGCCCTAGCTTGCCTACGTATAAGGACTTTTAACATTAACCTTTGGAGGTATTTAATGAAGCTAGCCCTAAGGTCTTTAAGCTCCATTAGCTAGCTTTGCTCTTTGACAGACCATCTCTCATTTGGACCCTTAACCTTGGCCACATGTTGAGATAGATCCATAAGCGCATGTCTATATCCTAACCCTTGTTCCTGTTTATTCGCCCACATTAAATGATCAGTTTAATATGAGAAAATCATTTGGGTTGGTTAGATATTAGATTTTATGACAGTCAAGGTGCAATCATAGGCAATTACCTTTGGCGAAAGAAATTTGATTGCATTTAATTAAAACAACCAAAAGATTCCTTCCCATAGCCATGGTGGGCGTACGTAACAATGAAGTTCCAAAAGATATATTTTGAGCAGAAGCATATCAAGAACTTTATGTGTTGTTGTAAGGGCACCACATTTGATATACATATTTCCCAAAGCATTGCCAAGCACAGCATGTTCCTCCAACAACCCTTGATCTCATCGTGCATTCTCTTACCCATGTCCTTTAAGGTGCAAACATAGGTGATTGCAGTTGGAAAAAGCCCTTCCCTTTGTCAGTTAAAAGAGCCCAAGCTTCCTTCCCACAACCATGTTGGGCGTATGGTGCAATCGTCCTGCTCAAAGAAAGGACATTTTGAACAAAAATCTCATCAAGAAATCTATGTGCTTTCATGAGGGTACCACTCTCTACATTGCACATCTATGTTAATAGCCTTGAGCCAAATCCATAACCAACGTTGCCAAATCATGTGTAGATTAATGGCCACCACATGTACAACCTAATGGCTACCCAAAACCACTACAAAATGAACCACTACAACACCCACAACCAACTCCTTTCAGCCCTGTGTTGACCTTCAAAAGATTTCAGCCCATTGTCGCCTTTGCATCGTGATTTTTCGTCTTGGTCTAAGTTCACTTTTGGCAATAATATCAAAAGAATGTGTGAGGTCATTATTAAAAGCAAGCCTCTAGATCACGCACTCTAGGCCACGTGATTAGGCTAGCAAGTAATGGATTAGATCATGCCAAATGGTCACCTCTAGGCCCCAGAAAAGTAGAAACCTCATTAGGCTTACCAAGTAAAAAGTGCTTAGGGAGCCTTCCCATAAACTAGCGTAAAGTTTCACTAGTAGGGTCTCCGTGTCAAAGAGCCTTTCCCATAGTTCCGCTATATTTGCCAATGAGGGGAGAAATACCTCTAGGTTGGCATGTAGCGCTAGTTCACCTCCCTAAAAATATCTTGCATTCTCGCATGCTTTGAAGCCCCCCCATCCGACTGAGAGTTGGTTGCGCTCCCTATGCGAGGCTTTTTTAAACTTTGGAAGACTGTATTGCAGCACACTGCATAGTGTAGCTTTGTGCACAGAGGGTCACTTTGTGGTTGCAAGACAAAAATTCCATCAAGTAATGGCCCTCACTCTTCTCTGCCATAAAGCACTCACAAACGCTTCCTTGTATGTGCAGTCCATCTGCATGTTGACAATGGTTGTAGAAGCGGCATGCCTGTACAATTTCCTTGCCACATTTTTTGGCAGCTATTGATGGAAGCACTTTACAATTATATCAAACTTCCAAGCCTCATATTGTGCTTACACGCATGTAGTTGCCAATGGAAATTGCGGCAGTACTAGTAGTGCCGCAATTGTAGCACTTTACAATTGATGGAAGCACTTTACAATTATATCAAACTTCCAAGCCTCATATTGTGCTTACACGCATGTAGTTGCCAATGGAAATTGCGGCAGTACTAGTAGTGCCTCTGGGCTGGCATGTAGTACCAGTTCACCTCCCTAAATATAGCTTGCATTATCGCGTGCTTTGAAGGCCCCCCATGCTGCTGAGAGTTGGCTGCACTCCCTATGCAATGCTTTTTTAAACTTTGGAAGCCTATATTGCATACTGGTTCACCTTCAATTTTAGTAGTTGGAATCTTACTAGATACCTTTGCAACACAGTTATCGTGTCTGCATGAAGCTGTCATGCACAACCACAATAGCTTGCTGCCCCGCCCAATAGCTTTGCACTGAGAAGAGATAAGCACGAGTATGGAAGCTCTGTCCATGCTCACATTAGCAGGTCATTATTGACGCCCAAAATTGGCTCCAACACATTGTTGATCAAATTCTTTTTAAATTTGAATGCTATAAACAGTAGTTATAATTTATGTTCTTTAATTTGTGATGGTTCTCACATGTTGTTTGTTGCGGATACATGTTCTTATAATGGATTTGAATTCCATGTGACTTGATGACACCAATGAGAGAGTGTGTTCAATGCAGATGGATAGTGAGTTGATGTTCGACACTCAAGCCTAGCACCAACCAAGCTTCACCTCCCCCCCCGTCTCAACCACCAACCTTGGCATGCAGTCATGTTATCACTACTACTACTTTTGGACATTTTATCAATTTTGCTTATGTTTTCTTCTCAAAAACCATTCAAAAGAAGCAATGTAAATAGAACTCTCATTTACATACTATTCTTAGAGTTTAAGTGAAAAGCAACCACTTCTATTTTTGGGTGCACGTATGAAGAGAGAAAAAGAATCCCAAACTCACATCTTTATGAGCATCGCACTTTCTCGACACGAATCGGTTTCTTGGCTCTTCACAATGAAGACAAACGCTTTGGGAACATCTTGATAAGGACTTGGTGTTTTGCTCCTCTTTTGAAGCCAATAGAGTCATCAGAACCTCCATCATAACAAAGCTGAAGAAGATACACTTTTGTCCTCTTTTATGTTAATTTTCTCTCTTAATCATTTCATACACTCTCTTGACCGTGTAGCTCATGCTCTCTTATCTTTCATACATTTATCTTATTGTATTTCATGCTCCATGAGATGAATAAGGATACAAAAGGCAAAACTCAATCATATTAATTGAGAGGGATGGTTGGTATCCATTATGGCGTTTTTTTTTTTATTCTTGTCTATATTGTTCTCTTTGTGTATTGTGATTATTCAATCAAGTGTTTGAGGGGGATGGTTGGCACCCATTATGGTATTTTTTGTTTTGATTCTTGTCTAGATTTTCTCTTTGTGTGTTGTGATTATTCAATAAATCATATTAATTGAGGGGGATGGTTGGTACCCATTATGGTGTTACCTGTTTTGATTCTTGTTTATATTGTTCATTTTGTGTTTTGTGATTATTCAATCAATTGTTTGCTAAATTTATTGTTTTTTAATCAATCAAAGTTGTGTTAAAAGTGTTAGGAAGATTTCAAAAGGCCAACAATGATATCGACTCAATGTCGGAGCTTTGAAAACGCTCTAGACAGTGTGTAGAAGCAAAGAAGAGTGCTTCTTGTGGACAAATCAAATAAATTTTGGCATGAATACTCTCAAGAAGATTGCTTTTGGAACTAAAGATACAAGAACAACAAGCTTCTTCATGTCAATAGTTTCAATCACAACTATGAGCAACTTAATTCAAAGAGAATGATGCAAGCAATAAAGAAAAGCAACAAAGACAATTCATGTATTGCTTACAATCTCAAGGAACAATCACAAAGTGTACAAACATTAGTCTCAAAGTGCTTACAATCATCGGCAAAACAAGAAGACGCTCTCTCAACTACTACGATTTGCCGTTTTGGATTGTTCAAAGGCTTTGCATATTCATTGGAGGTTTTCTTTGATTGTTTTTCGCTCGTTCAACATACATAGATATCATCTTATTCATTTTCTTATGCTCTTTTTTTCTTTTTGCAATTTAACACTTGCATATATTTTGAATTTACATCTATATTTTAACTTTTCTTTTGCTTAACCAACTATGACCACCCAAGATTCTTTTGTTATGAACCAAAAGATTGATGTTTGTTTTGAAGAGCTTGAAAAGAACGCGTTGCACGTACTTCCCTTCAACAAAATCTTGAGGTTACAAGAGCAGAGTTCCCACAAGTGCAATCATGAAGATGTCAAGGAAGACAAGCGGCTTATCAAAGTAATTAAGCATATTTTGGATGCTCAAGCAAAGACAAAGCAAAAGAGGATCTCAAAAAAGGCATTTACTTCTATAAAATATGATGAAGAAAGGATGTTTATCATCCTTAGGTGACTACTTTCAAAGAGAAAACTTCAACGAATGAGATAAAATCAAGTTTACTACAAACCAAATGACAAAACATGCTTCTCTTTGGTGGAATGTGACTTGCAAATGACACAAACAACCATGAACTTGAAAGAAATTTCAAAGAATGGTAATGAAGTACCTTCTCCCTATTCAATACAAAGAGAAAATCTAAACATGCATGGTTTTACTCTTTAATATAGGACATGGGAAACTATTACACAATACACATATAGAAATTTTACTTGCTTTTCAAAATATAGAAAAAGTTTCTGGCTCTACTTTCAAACACAAATATATTTCCGGTTTACTTTGCGTGCTAAGGTCAATAAATTTCTTCCTCATACATTGAAAAGAGTTGTTTCTTTAGCTCATGATATTGAAGCTGCAAAAAATAAAGATCCAACAACTCTAAAAGGGCAACCAATAAAAAAGAGTTATTATTGTCTTCTACTACCACAACGTACAAGTCCTACTATGCCTCAACGACAGCAATGGACAACGATGGATGCAACATTACAATCAATACCGACCACAATCACTGGCAATTCCAATCAGAATGATTTTGGACAAGGAAGGTAAATAAAAATGGTTCAAGTAATGCTTTTAAACCTTCATCTTTTTCATTCTTGAAGTTACAAAACAAGGCTTCATATAGCTACAACAACCACAATAATGGCAACAAAAATAATGGAGAAGTCGATGTGAAGATTGTTATTTGCTACACTTGTCACAAGATGGGACATACAACTAACAAGTGTCTAGAAAGCAAGTCAGCCCCTTCCTCACACTTTATAAAGGAGATTGAAGAAGATAATGACCATCAAGTATACAACATGGATATGGATGTCAACATTGCTAGTACTTTTGAAGATAGCAATCACCAAGGTAACTCAGACTATCAAGATCACATAGGTACTCCTACTTCTGAGCTACATAGTCTTTTATGTATTCAAGTTAAGAATGGTGATGATGCTTCTAAGTTATTACGTGATGATCTGATCACACATGATTTCATTCTTACATGTGTTGCACAAAATTTGAAATTGCATATGGCTCCCACGAATTATAAAGTAAAAGCAGCTTTCCAAGGAACCATATTGTGTGTATATGGTAAAAGATTTGCAATACCAATTAGGAGACTTTGTTGAATCACGATATTTTTAGTAACACCATTACAAAACATAGATTTAATTTTGAATATACTTTGGAGATATCATTTTAATTCAAAGATTGACTATGATGAGTATACACTAATTGTCACACATCAAGAAAAAAATTTCACATTACAAGCTAACCAAAAGTTATAATTAGAACCTCTCCTTAGTCACACTCATGCTAAAAGGTTAGCCCAAAAAGATAACAAACAATTTTTGGTTCTAATCAATGAAATTAAAACACATGAAAAATAACTGTCTCCTTCTCAAGAAAATCTTTGATGAAATATAAAGAAATTTTTGCTAAAGATTTACCTTCAAGATTGACTCCTTCTAGAGCGGAAGACCACACGATAGAGCTGATTCCAAGTAGTACACCACCTTGTCGAGCACCATATTGTCAAAATTAAATTGAACAAAGAGAAATCAACATTAAATTGAGGATTTATTGAATCGCGGTTTCATTAAGAAAAGTAGTTCACCTTTGGGTGCACCAATTCTCTTAGTCAAAAAGAAAAATGGTACTTATCATTTTTGCATAGACTATAGAGCACTTTATAATATCATGATAAAGAATCGTCTTCGTATTCCTCATGTTGATGAATTACTTGATAAATTAAGTGGTACATCCATTTTTAGTACGATAGATCTTAAATCTAGATGTGATCAAGTGCATATGATGGAAATTGATGTTCTAAATTTTGAACACAATTTGGTCATTATGAATTTCTTGTAATGCATTTTGGTTTAACAAATACACATGCTACATTTTCACACATGATAAATCACATCTTTTTGAAGCATCAAGATTGTGTTGTGGTTTCCTTTGATGGATTTTTGGTTTTTAGTAGAAAAAGACCATTATGTACATTTGAATTTGGTTCTTGAATTGTTGCACAAATACCAGCTTTACTTGAATCCTGAGGAAAGCTTATTCTTTAAAACTGAGGCTGAATATTTACGTCACATTGTCTTTGGCGAAGGAATCTGTGTGGATTCTAAGAAGACTCAATGCATCAAAGAATGGGCTAGACCTCAATCTATTCAAGAGATTCATCCTTTTCTTGGCTTGTATAGTTATTATAGAAAATTCATTCAAGATTTTTCATACTTGGTTTTACCACTCACAAACCTTTTGAAAAAGAACACATCTTTCACTTGGAATGACCAACATAAAAAATCTTTAGAGACAAACATGCACTCATACATGCCATTGTCTTACAAATTTTCGGTTTCAAAAGACCGTGCTTTTGGTTATGAGATGCTAGTGGGCATGGTATTGGTGATATATTAATGCAAGCTAACCATCCCTTTACATATGAAAGTAGAAAGTTGAAACCCAATGAACTCAATTATAGCACTTATGACAAAGAATTGCTAGCTAATGTGCATGCTTTAAAATTGTGGAAACATTACTTGATATGATCTGAATTCTTGATTGAAACCGATCAACAAAGCATTCATCATTTGCTTTCACAACCAAGTATTTTTGATCATCACATTAAGTGGACATCATTCATTCAAAGTTTTCATCCACTCATTCAATATTAACCACGGAATGAATAAGTTTGCAGAGGCACTAAGTCGCATGCATAATCTTTCTCACAAAATAGAGTGGGCATGGACTCGTTGACGCATACATCCATGGTGGACGAATCCGAGTCCACTCAGAGTGCACAAACAAATGTTTTGAAAAGGGTTCTGGTATATAATCAATGCCATTTACATTCCAATCCAAGATGCAATCCTCCTATCATAAACTACCATTCTTTCAGGCTCCACACATCCAAATCAGTGTGTCTTTGTTAAACCATGATGGCAATTTAGTTTTGGCTGATGTCTTTGAATCTAGCTCTTGGATTGGAGTCTTCAGTATGTCCTTGTATGAGTGGTCTTTCACGTCTACTCGAGTAATTGATCCAACATGTTTCAAGTATTAGCTAATTGTTTCAGAGTCTTGGATCAATTGTATTTGCCTCATAAAATGTCGTCCCAAGATGATTTTATAGTTCAATTTTTTCCTGAAATCTATAATGGCAACACTGTGTTGGTTGTCAATCCACATGAGAGAGGGCAACCCTTTTGGCCTATAAAAGGATGCCATTTCTACACACATTTTGGAGTGTGAAGTTGATGCAACAAGGTGGGTGTGAGATGGTGAGAGTGAAGCAATGCGGGAGCTCTATTAAGGGTATAATCCCTTTGTAACCTACTTCTTGTTTGAAGTACTAAAGCCATTGAGTAGTTGCTTTCTCGTGGATGTAGCCCACATTGGGTGAACCATGTATATCGTGTGTTCTCTCTCTCTCTCTCTCTCTCTCTCTCTCTCTCTCTCTCTCTCTCTCTCTCTCTCTCTCTCTCTCTCTCTCTACTCTATAATCTCTTGTGTGTGAAAATTTGTCTCTCTCCATTAAGTAAGCTACTCAAATATCTATTTAGCTACGTGCTATTTCCTAACCACTCATATCAGAGCAAGGTTTGCTCAGAGCTAAAGTATCTCAAGGAAAGGATTCCTTGAATTGAGTGGGAATAATGGCGGAACAAGGGAAGCTCAAGATCGAGAAGTTCAACGGCAAAAACTATCAACATTGGAAGATGCAAATTCAAGACTATCTCTACCAGAAGGACCTTTATTTGCCACTAGGCGGTCTTGCAAAGAAGCCCGCAACGATGGCAGATGAATCATGGATTGTCCTTGATCAAAAGGCACTGGGAACAATCCGGTTAAGCTTGGCGTCAACAGTGGCCTTCAATGTTTCGGAGATGAAGACCACGGAGGACTTGATGAAGTCACTTGATGGCCTCTACGAGAAACCATCGACATCCAATAAGGTATTTCTCATGAAGTGGGCAACTGGCCCTTGGCCAGGTCCTTGACCTCCAGGGTGGCCCTTGGCCTGACAATGGCTTGGGGGGGGGGGGGGAGAGAGAGAGAGAGAGAGAGAGAGAGAGAGAGAGAGAGAGAGTGAATAGGAAATTTCTTTGGAGAGAGGAGAAGAGAGATACGTGAACAAGATATTGCTTCGGGGATGTTGAAGATGCACACTAGTTGCCAATAGATGAAACAGAGATAGGTGAACCTGATATTGCTTCGGGGATGTTGAAGATGCGCACTAGTTTCCAATAGATGAGAGAGAGAGAGAGAGAGAGAGAGAGAGAGAGAGAGAGAGAGAGAGAGAGAGAGAGAGAGAGAGAGAGAGAGAGAGAGAGAGAGAGGCTTGCATGTGGTTTCTCTGTACGGGATGGTGGGGCAGTGTGAAACTCATTTTTTTATTATAAAAGGTCTACTTCTCGGGTGCTGCAGGCGGTCAACATATTCCACATGGCAAGCGTCATACAACATGGGAATGCCATCCAATGCGTAGGCAACATACGTAGCTTGGGTGGGAATGGGGTTGAGCCGATGGGGGTGCCCCCCCTGGTGTGCGAACATGCTCTTAGTATTGTTTCAAGTGTGATAGTCTACTTCCTACCACCCAACGTTTTCTTTTTGGGTGGGTGTCTCAGTGTCACATCACCCTAAGGGACTCTTCACAAACGTCCGCCCATCATATGGATGAAAGGTCGGGCCAATGGGTTCCCACTGAACGGGATTGGACATTTGAAGGACGCTTTACACACGAGTCACGTGGATAGGACATGGCTACCTGTGATGGAAATGGCCTATGAACTTTGAAAATAGCGGAATTAAGAGAATTAGAGAGAACGTTTTTGTGAGACTACTTTGAAAGCATAGAGGGTGAACTTAATTGATGGTAGCAACACAATCATAGTACTTAATTAACTTGGCATGAACAATACTTTTGCAAGAGAGAGAGAGAGAGTTTAGAGAACTTGACAATAGTTGAGGACCGGATTTATTGGAGCTGGTCCCCCCTCCAATAGGCATTTGTATTATAGATTCTCCCATCAAGAGAGACTTGGTATAATACAATCTTTGTGTTCCTTGTGACCTAGGTGATGCAATGAAGATGGAAAGCTTCATGCATCACGAGCATAACATAGACTCAAACAAAGGCCTCACTGCCAAGGCCTCAAACACCTTTAAAGAGTGGAGAGAGCTAGCGGGGAATGAGGGTAGGGAAGAGAAAGAAGAAACATTCATAGGAGAAAGAAATAGTTCCTCACTTATCATCACTCTTCTTGCTAGCATACATAATATCCTAGTAATGAAGATGGCAAGCTTAAGCATTGAAGCATGGCTCTTGCTTGGATTTGCATTCCATAGCCAAGAGTGTTGGTGTAGGCTCTCAACTTCTCTACTTGCTTGGAGAAGGAGATGGAGCTCTTGCACTTTGCACTTCACACAATGAGAGAGTGTGTGAGTGTGTGTGGGAGAGTATACCCCCCAAGCAACCCCCCTTCTTGCTTTGGTCAACCCCCCCTTGTAGCTCATGCTTGAAGCTCATTGGACATCACATGCAAGAGGCATATCAAGCAACAAGGGTAGTCTTGGGACAAGTGTCCCCCTTTACCCTTTGAGAGAGAGGACTTGATAAATGCAAAAACAATTATTTATATCAACTAAATTATTGGACCCCTTGGGAGGCCAACCAATAGGCTTTAGGCACACCATGAGGGCAACATGGGTAGAGGCTTGACATGTGTCCTTGCTACCTCTTGAGGCTTGGGCTTACCTTGTGTGTGTGTGTGTGTGTGTGTGTTTGTTCTCTCTCATCCTCCTTGATTTAGGGCTCACCCCCTCATGAAAAGGGAGTATGTTGACTTTTGGAACACAAGCACCTTAGTGACACAAGCACGACCAAGCACCTCAAGCTTGGGTAGTGTTCCCACAAGCACCTCAAGCTCCCTAGTTGGCAAGCACGACAAGCACCTCAAGCATCTTAGTCAGAAAGCATGACAAGCACCTCAAGCTTGGGCAGGGTTCCCACCTCAAGCATAGCCCTAGCTTACCTAAGGTCAAAGGACTTTTAACACTAACCTTTGGAGGTATTGAATGAAGCTAATCCTAAGGTCTTTAAGCTCCATTGGCTAGCCTTGCTCTTTGACATATCATCTCTCATTTGGACCCCTTTACCATTGGCCTCGTGTTGAGATAGACCCGTAAGCACATGTCTATATTCTAACCCTTGTTCCTGTCTATTTTTCCACATTAAATGATTAGTTTAATATGAGAAAATCATTCGGGTTGATTAGTTATTAGATTTTATGACACTACCTCATCACACTCTTCAATCAAGTTTCAAGGGGTGATGCCTCTCTCCTCGCCCAAAGCATAGTTATGAAAAGAGCAATAGCTTTTCAACTCGATAATTAAGCAGGAGATTCGATCTTTGGTCGCATGTGGTGATAGTCGTTAGACATGACAAAAAACTCACCCAATTAGCTCTTGTGCCAGTTAGGTTTGGAAGAATTGTAGTTGTCTGCTAAATCTGAATGCCCCAACACCCAAACAATTGATAGCTTAGTTTTATTATCACCCTTTTCTTTTACATTTTAGATGTTTTTAAAGATTTTTCATTTTACTAAAATTGTGGGGCCCTAATGGGCTTCCCTAAAGGTGTTTATACACAACCTAATCACAAAAAAGGCATGTCCAAGCCTTGGTGTGAATTTGTAGATGGCCAGCATGCATTTGAGCATGCAGAGTCACACACTATGAGATCGTGTGCTGCACAACTAGAAACTAGAGCAAAAATCTGAGTGGAACACGCTAGTGCAGTCGAGCCGACTAGTTGTGGCTTCTTCCACCATGTTTGGGCAGGGTAATGGTGTTGTTCAAAAACCTATTAGCTTTGGGCATGTGCTAGTGTCCGTTGACTTCGTTAGTGTGTAACTGACATAAGGCTGGGTTCACATCAATTGGGTGAAGAAATGAGATGCTCTAAAGGGTGGGGCAAAGACAATAAAGGTAGTTGATTGGACCCTTTTTGGTGTGTCATGTGTGGAAGAGAATTTGGCGAGAGTGGTGGCAGGGTTAGAAGAGTGAAAAGAGGGGGTGAAAGAGAGAAAGCCCCTTTCTTCTATGATGTGGCAGAAATTGGAGTCTCTTCCTTTGCCTAATTGTTGGGATGTAGGCCAGGTGGCCATGGGAAAACGCCCTTACTCTTACTTTTCCTTAATCAATATAGGGAGAGAAAGTGAGAGAGTTGACTCTCTCTCACTTTCCTCTCCACTAACCCAACTCCCTGTCTGTGCTTCACCCCCTTCCCCAATTCTCTTCTCCCCTTTATTGCATTCATTTCTCACACACACACTCCGCTACGACAACCCCCTTAATTGGTATCAGAGCATTGGTAGAGATTGGATCGGAAAATCGGCAACCACGGAAGCTTGCAAAGCTTAGGAGCTTGTGGATCGGTTGAATTACCAAAAGGCAAAAATGATTTACCTTGCAAATGGGTATACAAGAAGAAGTATACAGCGGAAGATCTCGAGTTTAGGTCCAAGGCTCGTCTAGTTGACAAGGGTTTCAAGAAACAAAAAGGTGTGGATTTTGATGAGATTTTCTCTCCAGTAGTCAAGATGACTACACTTCGCACTGTGCTTGGCTTGGTTGCTGTCCAAGACATGAAACTTGTCCAAATGGACGTGAACATATCATTTCTTCACGGGGATCTAGATGAAGATGTCTACATGAAACAACCGGAGGGGTACGTATGTGAAACCCAAAAGCCAACGAGGGCATAATTAGTTTGTAGAATTAAAAAGACACTCTATGGCCTCAAGCAAGGTTCAAGACAATGGTATCAAAAATTCGACAAGAGGATCATTGCTTATACACAAAGAGGTTGGACGATGGTTCTTTAATCATCTTTTGTATGCAGGTGATATGCTTATTGCAGGAAAATCAATTGATGAGATCAATCAGTTGAAAAAGATGCTAAGCACTCAGTTTTCCATGAAAGGTTTGGGAAATGCCAATCACTTTCTTGGTATGCGCATCAAGAGAGACATGCAACGTGGAATTATTGAATTATCTCAAGAAAAGTACATCCACAAAGTCTTGCAACGTTTTAGTATGTAGGGGGGGAAGTCACTTAGTACCCCAATGGAAGCATACTCCAAACTTAGCAAGGAAGATTCTCCCAAGATAGTTGCTGAGAAAGAGGAAATGGCGAAAGTGCCAGCAGTTGGCAGTTTGATTTACTCTATGGTAGCCACAAGAACAGACATTGCACATGCAGTGGGAGTGGCCAATAGGTACATGGATGGAAAACCTTGGCAAGAAGCATTGGGAAGTAGTGAAGAAAATCCTCAGATACTTAAAAGGTAAAGCTAGCAAGTGTTTATGCTTTGAAAACAACGATGCATCTATTGCAGGTTACATGGATGCGGATTATGCAGGTTGCGTGGATTGTAGAAGATCCACATCTAGCTATGTGTTCATGTTTGCTGGAGCAGCTATCTCTTGGAGATTGTGTCTCCAAGACTGCATTGCGTCTTCATCTATCACTGAGGCAGAATATATTGCTACGTGTGACACAAGCAAAGAAGCCTTATGGTTAGCTCGTCTAGTGGGAGATTTGGGCATTCACGAGGTTCCAATATTTCATTTGATAGTTAGAGTGCCATTGCTTTGGCAAAGAATCCGGTGTTTCACTCAAAGTCAAAACACATAGAGGTCAGATACCATGTCATACGAGATGCATTGGTTGGCAAACGCATTGAGCTTGTCAAGGTTCACACTGACGACAACCCCGCAGACGTTCTCACGAAGAGCCTAGCCTTAGAGCGATTTACACATTGCATAGAACTTATGGGTGTAGGATGAAGCCTAGGCGATGCTTTATCAACTTTGTATAGACTAACTATATTGATGCCACTATTGGCCACCATGACCTTCAAGTGGGAGGTTGTTGGGATGTAGGCCAGGTGGCCGTGGGAAACCACCCTTACTCTTACTTTTCCCTAATCAATGTAGGGAGAGAAAGTGAGAGAGTTGATTCTCTCTCACTTTCCTCTCCACTAACCCAACTCTCCGTCTGTGCTTCACCCCCTTCCCCAATTCTGTTCTCCCCTCTCTTGCATGCATTCCTCACACCCACACTTCGCTACCACAACCCCCTCACTCCGCTACTATAACCCCCTCATTACTGTGAATCAAGCCTAAGGGTTGATTCAAACTGCGCGGGAAAAAGAATGTGCAGGGACGTGCCTCCTTCATGGCTTCTGTTGATTTGCTCAAAAGGTTGGCCTTGCGTTTCTGGACCCACCGTGCAGGAGATGACCTCAACACCTCGAAAATCTAGAGCTTCTAGTGCCTTTGTGGTGCAAAACGCGCACGCGCTTTGATCCTTGATTTATACAATCAACAACAGTCAAATATGGCCTCGAAGATTCGTTGACCATACTCCCTCCAGTTTCAAGTATTTAGCGTTTTTGGCAAGTGTGAATTGGCATGCTCTTGAAGGTCCTTGAGTGTGGGCATTGCCTTCGACAGTCTGATGAACAAAGTCGTCCGTGTCACATTAGTTTGGACGAGCAAGCAACATGCTGAGCTAGTCCAATCATGTTGTATGCTTCGAGTTTGTTACTGTCACATAACGCGGTGGTCACGAAGAGGAAGAGCCGACGTGGATGTCCATCCTATGGCCAACGCTTCTGCACTTGCATCCGAGCGGCCACCTTCACCCTCTTTTGCCAAGCAATGTTCTCTTCATGCTGATTGGAGCACATTCCTGATTCTATAACGCTTCGTGTGATAGCTTTAGCGGACACACATTGTGCAGCCCTCCTGGGCGGTGTGGTCACCGTGTCCCACACCAGACGTGATGGGCAGTCATGTGTGACAGGGGCCTAAGGCTTAGGCCCCTGTCACACACGTCCGCCCAGACGTGTGTGAGAATGAGCTAGCAAACCGCAGCTCCTCAACTACAGCTCGTCATAGGCGGACAGCTGGGCTACGCCCATTTGCCAGCAGCCTGTGACAGGCACGGCGCCCAAGGCACTGGTTTTGGGCCCTGTCCGCCGCCCGCGTGTGGCAGTGCCAACAAACTACAGCCACTCTGGTCGACATCTGTGTACACGGGTGCCGAGGGGTAACCACGCTGGCAGCGAGCGCCATGGGGGCTGCCACGCTGGTTAGCAGGCCGAGATCGCATGTCGTCTGCTTGCATCAAGCAGAGGGCATGCATGTGACGGCTAACAAACCTACAGTCGAAATAGCAGAAGTGCTTTTTGATGGCGCAGAGGAGAGACAGCAAAGGCACGGCGGCAGTTTGGCAAGCCGTATACAGTCAACAGAAAGGCCTCGACACTAACAAAAGAGCATCTCAACCAGGCGGCCATGAATTCTGTGCTAAACTGTGGGCTTGACAGTGACAGCAGCATGGCAGCAACTATCATTTGTCTTGAAATTTCAAGGTAAGGCATGTTGAATTGTCACAATGTCTCCTACAGTAAAGACCGTTTGACACCTGATGAGAGCATTGCCCTGGTGGCCGCGCTAAAGGATTGCACCTTACAGAAGAACTTGTACAATGGAAGCAAATTACATGCTGACATTCTTAAACAAGGTTTTCTTAAAGGCAGCCTGTATGTCAGTAGTAGCTTACTGAACATGTATGCAAAGTGTGGTGCTCTTGCAAAGGCTCAGCAAGTGTTTGACGACCTTTCGACCCGAAATGTAGTGACTTGGAATGCACTTATCACAGCTTATGCCCAACATGAGCAGGTTGAAAATGCACTGAATTGTTTTGAAGAAATGCAATGTGAGGGTATCTTTCCTAATGATGTGACCTTCATCTCCCTTCTCAAAGCTTGTAGCACCCCAGAAAATGTTGGGAGGGGCATAAAGATCCATGACAAGATTATCAAGCAGGGGTTGTTGGGCAAAAAAACTGTAATTGGCACTGCATTATTGGATATGTATGCCAAAGTGGGTGACCTGCACAAGGCTCAACACGTGTTTGATGAACTACCTCTTCCAGATGTGATCGCCTGGAATGCACTTATAGCAGGGTACTCCCAGCATGGTCGTGGTAAAGAAGCACTTGATTGTTTCGAGAGGATGCAAAGTGAAGGACTTACCCCGAGTGCAACAACCTTCTCTTGCATATTGAAAGCTTGTGGCACTTTAGGAGCAATAGGGAGGGGCAAAGAGGTACATGATCAAATTGCTGTAATGGGACTGCTCACCAAAAATATAGTTCTAGGGAATGCGTTGGTTGATATGTATGCTAAATGTGGTGAACTCTCAAAAGCTCAGGAAGTTTTTGATAAGCTTCCTACCCATGATGTTGTATCTTGGACAGCAATTATTTCAGGATATTGTCGGCATGGACTTGGTAAGCAAGCACTCAGTTGCTTCGAAAGTATGCAGCATGAGGGCCTATCACCGAGCCCAGTAACCTTGCTTTGCATCTTACTAGCATGTAGTACTTTGAAAGATCTTAAGAAGGGCATAAATATACATTCTGAGATTGTCAGGAAAGGTTTATTAGCAAACTTTACCACATTGGGAAATGCTTTGGTAGACATGTATGCAAAATGTGGTGCAATTGGAAAGGCGCGAGAAGTGTTTGATAGAATTCTAGTTCGAGATAAATTTACCTGGACAACACTTATTACTGCATACTGCCAACAGAGAAATGATGAGGAAGCTCTGAAATGCTTTGCCTGCATGCAAGATGAGGGCCTCGCTGCAGATGCGGTGTTGTCTGCTTCAATTCTGCAGGCTTGTGGTAGCTTGAGTGCAACCCAGAAGGGGGAGTTTCTCCATGCTGCAATTGTGAGGGAGGGGTTTCTAAGTAGTGACAGTGTGCTTGGCACAGCATTGGTGGATTTCTATGCTAAATGCAATGCACTTGCAAAGGCACATATAATATTTGATGAGCTTTTTGTCCGGTCTGTTGTTACCTGGAATGTTTTGATTGGGGGATATGCTGAAGTTGGTAAGCATGAGGCTGCTTTTGAGATGTTTAGAAGAATGACCGGAGAAGGTGTAGAGCCAGATCTGGTCACATTTATTGTTGTTCTTAATGCATGTAGTTATGTAGGTTTAGTGGTTAAGGGACAAATGTTTTTAGAAATGATGAGTGTAACGTATGGCATTGTCCCAAATGCGGCGCATCATTCTTGCATTGTGGATCTTCTTGGTCATGCAGGGCATTTTGACAAGGCAATGTCAGTGATCGAGAACATGCCATCGTCTGGCTACATTCAAGTTTGGTTAGCCTTGTTGGGTGCCTGTCAAAAGTGGGGAAATGTGGAGGTCGGAAGGTTGTCATTCGAGCGAGCAGTTCTTTTGGATAAAAAGTGTGCAGTTGCGTACATGTGCATGATTGATATCTACACAGATGCCGGCATGCAAAAGGATGCAAACAAAATTGAAGTCATGAGACTCGAAATGGAGGAGGAAAGTTGTGAACCTTGTATCTGTGGAGACCCATGCATTCATGGTTGAGCCAGAATGTATTGAATTCTTGATATGATTAGTGATGATTGCATGTCAAGTGCCAAGAAGTTGCCAACACTCGCTTGGCATGCCATAAAGGGAGATTGTTTTGTCCTCCTTATAGGAGAGGGGATCTAGTTTATGACACCATCAGGATGGCTGTCTACTGTCTTACAGGTGCATGCTTACGTCCTTGGATGTTGGCCCATCACGGCGGAGTTGTCAGATGGTGGCTATAGTCGGGTGGTTTGTCTGACGCACGTCCATAGGCGGTCTGTGTAGTTGGGAGATCCTCCCGCATGTTCGTTTCATGGTTTCAGAGCTGGCTTGGCGACCAGTTGGACCTTATGCACACTTATGGAGCAATGGTTAATTGGGGCTGTTTTGATGTAACTTTTCAAAAAGTTTAATATCTTCGTCTTTTTCTTCTCTGATGTAGATTTGTAGGTGATGTTTTCCATATAATTTTCATTACTTCTTTTTAGGAGAAAGTCAGAAATTTGCACGGTGCAGTGCTGTTTTTTGCTCATTTTCTCAAGAAAAATCAGAACTTGAAAAGTAATTTCTGCAATTTTGCAGATTTTAGTCAAAAATATAAAAGTTTGTGATGTGATTTCTCTGATTTTAGAGAATTGTGACAAGAACAGTGGTTTGGTACCAGATCATGATAACTGTTTTTTACACAAATTGAGAAGGTTGTGGATCTTTTATTCAATCAGAAGTCATTTCCTTCTTGGGGATGCAAAGAGGGACTTAAAGAAGAGAGAGAATATCACTTTTCTCTAATTGGCCAACGTGCTTTGTAGTGTGAAACATGCACTCAACAATTCTCCAGTGATTGTAGAGAGAGAGAATCCCTGTTGAGAGCGATTGACATAGAGTCTGCCAATGTGGGAGAGAGAAATGGGCACTAGTGTGAAGAAGAGGCCTCCCCGCATGTGACGTGGATCTGCAACATGGACAGAGAGCAATGTGGAGAGAGAGAGAGAGAGAGAGAGAGAGAGAGAGAGAGAGAGAGAGAATCAAATCTCGATTAATTTATGACCCTTTTTAAAATTGGGGCCAATTTAACGTAAACCCTTTAAAACTCATTCCAGAGTTAAACAAGTGATAAAATCACGAGGCCTGCCAACGCCACTAGATGGGTACAACTACAAGGCATGTCAATGGACACAATTCCTTATAGATATATCCCAAAAAAAAAAAGTTAATTTAATTAGAAGTATAGCACTATTGATTGCTTTTGTGGAAATGTATAAGCGTATATGCAAACAAAATAACATACATATTTATACCAATTTAGAGGAAATGGAAGGTGAGTTCATAGGTCTCAAAAATAGAGTATCAAGAAAACTTGCCTAAGTTTAATTCTTGTTTCCACTTTTCAATCACAACATGATTAAATCATCAACACAGAAGTTTTTACATGTGCCTCATGTCTGGCTCCTACATGGCATGTTGCTTGGGTGTTGCACTGTCTACTATAATTTTCAAGCATCGACCCCCCATTGCATGCCAATGTTCCTTCCTTTTTCATGAACACCTCATTTCGCCACCTTCGATCCCCTCCCTCTTCATTTGCTTCACTCCTAACTTTCATTTGATTTACCATTAGCATTTTCCTAGATTCTCAAAGCTAATGAGTTCAAAATCGTGCCAACGTGCTCATGGATTGAATGCCATAAACACAATGCACAAAACATGAGATGAATCATATAGCAAGAGCTATTTAGTTTTATAATACAATTTGCATTTCCTTTTTTTAATGGCATAGTGGAAGGATGTGCAAATGGGTCCAAAAGACCTGAAAGATATGATTCTTTAAAAGCGATCTTTTTCTAGGAGGAAAAGTGTTCAAGAGCCAAGAGATCCTTATCGTTATTCAAATTGTTCAGGTTTGCTACTTCAAACAGGTCTGGAAGGCCGGAATCTATATAATCTTTGAAAATACCATGAAAACAACTAGGTTCATAGAGATAATTCAAGAAGGTAAGGGGCCAATTATTGGCATTGACAAACATATGAACACTGATGAGTGGAACAAGCCTTGTGGTGCAACAATGATGATTGACTATTTCTAGGTAAGGAGATAGGCCCTATCTCTATCATAGGGTGGCGTCTCTTTCAACCTATGTAACTATGGTCTTTTAAATTTTTGTCATGGCTTGACACAAGCATGGCATAATGTTGTATTTTTTGTTCTTAATACCATAACCCACTCACCACTGTGAGTTTTGCCCCCAAAAAGAACTTATACTCTTTGATTCAGAAGCCTATCTGCAAAGGCTAAGAACTTCAATTATCTTGAACATTGTGGAAGTGAAGAATTTGTCTATGTATGTCGGAAAAACGCCTCTCCTCCATGTGTGACACAACTTCACATGACACAACCCAACATTCTAGAAGTGTCATCTTTATGATGGCCGAGTCCCAAGTACATGTGATTATCTCTATCCGATTCGAACAACCCTCAAAGCCACAAAACTAAGCATTAAAAATTGATGGGAAGAGCCAAAGCAAATAGCTATTCTCACTATGAGCACACTCATCCAGTTATGAGAGGATAGCAACAGATATTAATGTCACCGACTTAACTAATTCCTCATGTCCCAAGGCTAAGAAATAGCACACTGCAAATTGAAGTTAAAACTTCTTGGTTACTTTTTCGGTCGTGCACCTACACAAGACTAGTGTCACATGCATGCACATAGCTCCCGTTGTTGTGCTCTAAGGCAGGGTCTCTTTTGTGAAGCCTGGGAAGCAAGACGCAAGTAAATCAGCTATTAGAGGAGAGCAGCCGGCTCCAACAAAAGGACAATCTAAGAAGGAGAGCTAAAACCGAAGCGAACGAGGGTCTATAGTTTTGAATTTGGAAGGCCTGGAAGTTGAGAAATTGATATTACACTACCTCAATGCTTGGCCATCAATCAATGGTGCTCCCCAAAGTGCAGCTAAAGCCGAGCGGCCCTACTTATCGTCAGGTCTGTGAAACTACATGGATAATTACATTCCTGCACCTGCTAATCTGTGATCAAATCTTGCCTCTCTCGTAGGCCGTCCAATGCATGCAGTGATTGCAGTATTCATCTCCGCTGGCATACTAGGAGGCACAGCTTAATCGGATTTAGTTTTCCAACAAGACTTCGCATATAGTGGTTTTGCACATGTCGTTGAAGTCAAGAAGAACACTCACCATGTGTGAATGGGGATGGGGAGCCTGAGGAGTAGGTTCGCAAGTGCAGGAAAGAGAGGATGGGACCAAACAAAGTGTGAGTAGTAAGCACAGGGTGGCACCTCTCCTTGGGGTCTCTTTGAGCCACTGCCCTTTGCTCCTTCTTGCTTGCTTTATAACTTCATAAGCCTACTTTGTAGCCCCGTATCCTCTGATCATTCACGCTCCCTCTCTATTTTCATAAGCTGCACTTTGCCTTGGTTAAACAAGCTTGCTACAACAAAGGTTAACGAGGACAAAACGATTCTGAAGCAAAGGGGTTGGAGTAGAAATCCGAGCAGTCGAAGTAGCACTGGGGTTTGAACGCAGACATGATTCTAGATTTCCTTATATACATAGCCTCCTGTTGTATGTTCCATCCTGGGGAGAGAAGTTGGAGCACTTTGCTCCGGTTGCCTCAACCAACATCCCAACTACAGGCTGATAGTTCCTCGCACATCATCTCGCATGCTGCACCTAGGGCAGGGGGATTTTTCTAGTGGATCGGATAATTATGTGGTTGGCTTTTAACAATACTAGTCATTCACTATGGAGACAGACTGGAGTGAAAGGGAATGAATATAAATGAAATGAGTAACTGTTAGGGACCCGAGGTAGGGCATCCAAGAGTGAGGCTATTACTTTTCAAATGGGGCAGTGAGAGGAAGGTTGCAAAGCGCTACATTTGAG
This sequence comes from Adiantum capillus-veneris, assembly GCF_014529385.1. Classification (NCBI taxonomy): domain Eukaryota; kingdom Viridiplantae; phylum Streptophyta; class Polypodiopsida; order Polypodiales; family Pteridaceae; genus Adiantum; species Adiantum capillus-veneris. The sequence goes on along the minus strand of NC_140946.1, from coordinate 7,841,626 downwards.
CAGTATGGTGGGATTTGTTCGCAAATGCCATCTCTGTTGCTTGCAATTCAAGCTTCACCTATAGAAACCTTGCCTCCATCTGTGCTTTTGCCTTGCCTTCCTGCTACTCTGTTCTTTTAAAGACTTCGCCATGGCACAGCTTTGCAACTCTGCAGCAGGCATTCGCTGCCTCCTGAGATTCTGCCCAATCGCTTCCATCTTTGCTTTGACATTGCTGCACTCCTGCATTTTCCAGTCTATGGCTTCTTTGATTCTCTGTAGCTACACCTCTTCAGGTAGTCTTAAATACTTCATGGAAGTCTTCAAGCTCTACAGCCTGAGTCGTCAAAGATTTCAAGGCCCATTGCAGCACAGTAAAGTGATCATGATTGGTTCATAATTCACCCTATACCACTGCTGATGCATCTCTCACATTTGTTGGTGTTATATTCTTACACATTGGCACACTGTAGTGGTTTACCGCGTATACCTGGGTTGTGTTCAAGACCTGCTGAAGTAGCAATGCCAAGCTTCCCAGTCGAACGGATTGGGCCATAGGAGTAGTTGTTAAGACACATCAATTTGAACCAGGAAGGAGCAATTGGCAAGTGGCCAAAGGCCTCGATCAAGCTTATTAAAGGAGAGGTCCAGAACTTCTATGCTTCTGAGATGCATGGAAATCGCAAGGATGGCACTACCAGCAAGTTGCACCCCAGGCTGAGGTCTCCTTCATCGTTTATGAGGTCTTTTGCCAACAGTCTAGGGTGAAGGAGTACGAGCGGAAGTGCGACGCGAGAGAGAGTGCGAGAAGAAGAGCACGACGATATGGTGAACTCGCTCTACTGTAATGTGTAGAGCATAGTGAGTTCTTATTAGGTTTTTACAAAAGAATATGTGTACATACCTGACGGTCCGCCCACTTACCTGGGCGACCACATTGAGCTTCATACCCCAACAACCTCCCACTTAAAGTCCAATGTGGTACTTAAAGTGTGAGAGAAGCTACTATACAAGCTAATATACAAGAGATGTAGAGAAGTGATGTACTACCCTACACCTAACTGCTTGCGAAAATGTGCAAAGCTCTCTGAGGAAAGTCCTTTTGTAAGTAGATCAGCAAGATTTTCTGTGGTGTGAACTTTGACAAGCTGAAGTTGCTTATCCTTGAGCATTTCCCTGATGAAATGATACTTCACATCCACATGCTTTGTCTTTGAGTGATAAACTGGATTGCGAGCCAATTGTATAGCACTTTGACTATCACAATATAACACAGGCATCTCTTCTTTGATTCCCAAATCTGTTACTAATCGATTAAGCCAAATTGATTCTTTGCATGCCTCTGATGCTGCAACATATTCAGCCTCTGTAGTAGACTGAGTAACACAATCTTGTAATTTAGAACGCCATGATACTGCTGCACCAGCCAATGTAAAGACATACCCTGATGTAGACCTTCGGTTGTCTAAGTCACCTGCATAATCTGAGTCTGTAAAACCCTTTACACTTAGCTTCTGACTCCCATAGCATATACGCATACTCTTTGTAGCTTTCAGGTATCTCAATATTCCTTTCACTGCCTCCCAATGTTTCTTGCCTGGGTTTGACATGTATCGACTTACTACTCCCACTGCAAATGCAATGTCTGGGCGAGTAGCAATCATTGCATACATCAAACTACCCACTGCAGACGCATATGGAATCTTATCCATTTCAGCCTGTTCTTCCTCAGACACAGGACAATCTTCTTTGCTAAGTTTCACATATGGTGGCAATGGAACACTCAGTGCCTTTCCCTTCTCCATATTGAAACGTTGCAAAACCTTGTCAATATACTCTGTTTGAGATAACCAAATCAACTTCTTTGATCTGTCTCTCTCAATGCGTATACCAAGTATATGACTTGCCTCACCCATGTCTTTCATGTCAAACGATTTTGCCATCTTTGACTTCAAAGCTGAAATTTCTTCCAAGTGCTTGCCAGCAATCAACATGTCATCCACATACAAAATAAGGATCAGCCAACTACCATCCTTAGCTTTCTTTGTATATAGACAGTGATCGAACTCACTACGTTTGTAGCCTTGAGAAAGCATAAACTTGTGGAATTTATGGTACCATGCCCTCGGTGATTGTTTTAAGCCATAAAGATTCTTTAACAACTGGCATACCCAATCTTCCTTGCCTTTCTCAACAAACCCTTCTGGCTGCTGCATGTAAATTTCCACATCTAAATCACCATGCAAGAACGCTGTCTTGACATCCATTTGGTGCAACACCAAATCTAATATGGCAACCAATGCAAGAAAGCATCTCAATGTAGTCATCTTGACCATGGAGAGAAGACTTCATCAAAGTCAATGCCTTGTTCTTGCTTAAAGTCCTTGGCAACAAGCCTTGCTTTGTACTTTGGCTGACTATCATGAGCGGTGATCTTATACCTGTAAACCTATTTACAAAGTAGAGCCTTTTTGCCCTGTGGTAATTTAACTAGCTTCCATGTCTTGTTTTTATGCAGAGCTGTCATCTCTGAATGCATGGCCAATTGCCAATTCCCGGAGTCCTTCATTTGCATTGCTTCCTTGTAACATGAAGGCTCATTGCAATCAGTCAACATGACATAGTTCATAGATGGAACAAACCTATCAGGAGGTCACGTGACACGTCCAGATCTACGCACAATAGGTGGCTCAGGCTCAGCCACAACCTGTGGTTCCACTCTATCCTGCCCTTGCTCCTCTTGAGCTCTGAAATTTTTTCTTGCACGTGCAGGTCCATCTTCTTGGAAGACAACTCTTCTAATCTCCTCAACCCTCTCTGGTTTAGAATGATATTTGGATTCATTAAAGTGAACATCATTGCTGCGGACAACCTTTCTAGATTCGGGATCCCAAAGTCTGTACCCCATCTCACCAGAATTACCATAGCCTAGAAAGATGCACTTTCTACTCTTTTGCTCAAGTTTGTTCCTAAATTCCTTTGGAACGTGAGTATATGCCTCACAGCCAAAGACTCTGAGATGCTTGTATGAGGGCATTTTGCCTGACCATACCATCTCTGGCACTGAATCCTTCTGCAAAACCTTGCTAGGAGATCTATTTACAAGATGAACAGCTGTTGATACAGCTTCAGCCCAAAACCCATTTGGCAGCTGTGCATTAGACAACATACTTCTGACCTTCTTTTGTATGGTTCTATTCATCCTCTCAGCAACACCATTTTGAGGAGGATTGTAAGGAGCAGTAAGTTTACGTTTTATACCTTTTGACTCACAAAAGTCCTGAAAGGCCTTTGAAACATACTCTTCACCATTGTCAGTGCGTAAGCATTTAAGCTTCTTGCCACTCTGATTCTCTACAAGTGTCACAAACGTTTTGAAAACACTAAACGCTTCATCCTTGTGCTTGAGAAAGTAAACCCATACTTTCCTCGAGTAATCATCTATAAATGTCATAAAGTAAGAAGCTCCCCCTAGAGATAGGTTAGGCATAGGTCCACACAAATCACTATGAACAAGTGCCAACTGTGTATCTCTTCTACTGCTTCTATGCTTATGTGGCTGCTGTGTTTGCTTACCATACAGACAATGTTCACAGAATTCAAAATCATTAAATGAAAAGCCAGGCAAATAACTAGAACGAGACAAGATTTCCATTCCCTTCTTGGACATATGTTCTAACCGGCTATGCCACAAAGAAACGTTCGGCTGCTCGGTTACATTGATTACATTTTTAGAGACATTTGATACATAAATCATGTAAAGTCCTCCAGACTTTACTCCATGTGCTACTATCATAGAACCCTTGGATATATATCTTCCACATGTTCTGTCCAAAAGTGGTGACGTAGCCAGCATCATCAAGTAAACCTGCACTGATCAAGCTCTTTGTAATTGCGGGAACATGTCTCACATTCTTCAGCGGGAAAGAAGAGCCATTCTGAAACTTCAATTGAACATCTCCAACACCTAAGATCTCACATGTCTGCCCATTGCCTAGCCGAACATGATCTTTAGTGGTCACATAAGAGGTAAACCACTCCTTGTTTGGAGACACATGAAGTGATGCCCCTAAGTCTATAATCCAGTCACTCAGTGCATTTCCATCAGATGCTGTAAGAAGAGCTGAGTCCATTGTATTCTTCAAGAAGTAGATGTCTCCTGACACTAGATTGTCATCCTCTGCAACAGTGTTTGTCACATTTAATTCTTGAATCTTCACTGAGGACTTGTTCTTCTCACCATGGTCTTCAGCTTTCTCTTTGCCTTTTTCTGCTTTCCATTCTCTACAGTCTCTTTTCATGTGACCCTTCTTGCCACAATGGTAGCATTCTATGTCACTCTTGCCTTTAGCACTGCGGGACTTGCTACGAGACTGAGTCCTCTTTCCACCTTTGTACTTTTCTTTGGTCCTTCCCCTGACAACTAAGGCTGTTCCTTTGCCTTTGTCCATTGTCTTTCTATTGGTTTCTTCAGTAAGCAGACTTCCTTCTACACCTGCTATGTTCAAACCATCTGGAGGTGCAGAATTACTCAAAGCTGTGCGAAAAGTGTCCCAACTTTCTGGCAATGTGATCAACAGGAACATAGCTCTAACAGGTTCATCAAACTTGACACCTTGAGCTGACAACTGACTATAGATGTGTTGAATTCATTCAGATGATTGGACATAGGTGTCCCTTCTTTCATCTTCAAGTCAACAAGCTTCTTAAGCCAGTATACCTGTGAAGCTGCACTCTGCTTTTCATAAAGATCACTCAGCTTTAACCATGCTTGATAAGCCGACATCTCGTCTGCTACATTGAAGTAAACGCTTTCTGCCAAAGTCGGCATAATGGTAGAAAGTGCCAATTCATCCATTTCGCTCCATTCATCTTTGTCCATATCTTCTGGTTTTATCCCCTTGAGCTTTATAGGTTTTATCTGCTTCTTTTGTACCAACACGTGCCAAATCTGCTTCTTCCACAATGGGAAATTGGTTCCATCCAGCTTCTTGATATTGTAAAGAGCAGTGTCCTGTGATCCAACCATAGCTACGCTTCAAAGTGGTTTACTTTCCTGGGAAAAATTCGGCAGAGTTTCCCCTGTAAACTGACCTCTGAACCAATATGAACTTGTCAAATGAACCAAGAAAGCTTCAGATTCTGCATAAATTTCGACAGAGTCTTCTTTGTAAAATGGCTATGGTGTACTCAAAAAACAGACCAAAAATAGCTCAAAAAACACTGTCTCTCTGACACTGTAAGCTGCGGGTAAACCTGTCCTGCACCTGTACTGTCTCTCACTGTCCCTTAAGCATAGACTGTGACAATGCCTCAACGACAATAAAGCAAAGATACAATCCCAACTGTTTAACTCACAGTCAATACATCCTAGTTGCCTATCTAAGGGTGCTTGAGGGATCGCTCCAAGACCTGTATCACCGAAATGATCTCAACATTCGAGAATCCCCCAGCTCAATAAAACCTCACTCGACCCTCAACAAAGGCTGCAGTAAATCTGACAGTACATAGACTTCCCACAAAGTCATACATCCACAAATTTTCCACTGTATGCTGTAACCGCTGCGACGGTTGTTTGCTGCGTGACTCACAGCCAGTAAACCCTCAACAGACATACATCATCTCTGACAATACATCCCATGTGGAAGTACCTGCAATGTCAGGATGAAATCTGGAATATCAAGCAGCAAACACAAGCTACCTGATGAACTAGTGGATGTCGCCTACAGTCTGTGTGTAGATGCGTCCGTGTCGTATGTGACACGCCTCCAAGAACTGTGAGCCGTCCTTCGATGTGTAGACAGCCACAAATCAACACTCTGGGAGTGTCGATATCCTCAGCACCTGCAATCGTAGGCCGGAAACCCCAAATTTGCAGAGTCGGATCTGCACCCGCCAAGACCACGTAGTCGAAAATGGCCTGCGCAGACCTTTGTCGAAGCTGAACGCTAGCCGAGATGACCTCAGAATGAAATTCTAAGAACACCAGCCCCTCAGGCTCTCCCACAGGATTTGGGGCCGTGTTTTCGCCTGTCGAATTTCACTCCAATCTGAGCTGGTGACTCTAGCCTCCTGCAGTGCTGCCCCGAGCCTCGATCTGAGCTCTGATACCAGTTGAAGGAGTACGAGCGGAAGTGCGACGCGAGAGAGAGTGCGAGAAGAAGAGCACGACGATATGGTGAACTCGCTCTACTGTAATGTGTAGAGCATAGTGAGTTCTTATTAGGTTTTTACAAAAGAATATGTGTACATACCTGGCGGCCCGCCCACGTACCTGGGCGACCACATTGGGCTTTATACCCCAACATAGGGGAGCTACATGAACTCAACGATGGAGTTTATGTGACAGCTTTTGTAGTTACTCCTACAAAATCCAATAGGGGGGGGGGTTGTCTCCTTGGAGATACTCGCCCAAATCCAATTGAGTATTATTAGGGTAGATGATCGCGATTTTAACAAGTGATAAAATCATGAGGCCTACCTACAAGTATTGGATTTGTCATCTGATAAAATTCATAATGTTTCAAATTTTCAACAGGCAGCTCTAAGTGGTCAACCACTACATGTGCCTATGGTAGATCTCCTTTTGTTTAATCAACCACTTGTTCATCACCTTCACCAGGAAGGAAGCAGCCAAGAGCAAGGTGAGACATTTCAAGGCACCCCAAAACTTATCAAAATCCCTATTGTTTGACCTATGTAGTTGACGGGAGGATGTAAGCATTGTAGATGGTCATGATGAATTGATTATAAAGGGAAAATGGCAAGGAAGTTGTGTCTGAAGACATTGGGTGGCAAGGGTCTCTTGCTTGTGCTTATGGGTGAAGGCATGACTTTGGAGATATCTTTGGTTGGCAGAATCACAGAGCAAGGACGCTTATGGTTGAGGAGGCAAAGAACCTGCAACCAATATGGGTGAGGAGGCCAATAGCCAGCCCGAAACATCTATGCTGGAGGAAATTCATGCCCAAGGGCTAGTTACCTCGTTGTAGGATTTACATGCATGTGCACCCTCGTATAAAGCATCATCATGCCATTCTTTGAAACATCATCGTCTTCAACAAATCCATCGCCTCTACGGCCCTGCCCACCAACCTGACACTCTCCAGCATGCTACTTCCTTTCATCACCGTTATCATATGTAACTTCACAATGCTTCATATTCACACTTAATGTAGTGAGTAGGTGAAGGACGTAGGTAAAAGAAAAGGTTGAGAGGTGTAAGGGAGGCCGCTTGGCACAATACTTTATATTTTCTTATAGTTTCAGCTGCAAAAATATGTACATCATGCTACAATTGTAAAGAATATTTGCAAAAGCACTAACACCTGCATTGAAGTATAAAGCACTAATAGGAGAAGGCTTAATTGCATCCTCTATATATTGTGTGCACACATGCATGAGCAGTAGCAGTAGAACCCCGCATCACTGGTGTCGGTGCTACTACCAACTTCTCTTGGCCAGCACCCATGACTGATGCAAATGGATGTTGCGCAAGGGTTGTGATCCCATTGTAGGAAAACCTCTAGAATCCGCTTTTGTTCCACCTACCAATTTCCCAGCCGCCTTAACCATGACCCAACATTCATAGCTCCACCATAAAAAGATTGCCTCTGTGTGTGTGTGTGTGTGTGTGTGTGAGAGAGAGAGAGAGAGAGAGAGAGAGAGAGTGAGAGTGAGAGAGAGAGAGAGAGAGAGAGAGAGAGAGAGAGAGGTGTAAACGGTGCGAGTGGTCAAAGGAGAGAAGGTTACAAAAGGTTGCAGTTGATGGCAGCTTGAAGGAGATTATGCTAAGACGCTAGCGATGCTTAGCCTAGATCAAAAACATACAAAGGAGGCCCTATTGAAGTTGATTGCTGGCAGTCAATGCTCCCTGATTGTAGACATTTGGCGCTCTTGGGTTGCAAGGATCCTCACCACAGATCGTGCCCAACAGCTTGCATACCACTTCTATAGTATCAACGTGTCGACACATGGCATGACCTCAGAGTAGGCCCCGTTGATCTGCATAGGTGCTAATTCCTTTCAGCTGCTGTAGGTTGCACACCCTCACTCCATCAAGTGGTGATGGCTAAGAAAACCTCTCTCTCTCACACACACTAGCGACATTGTTTGATGATGAGGAGCAACTCTCTCTCTCTCTCTCTCTCTCTCTCAACTCAACTCTGGATGGTTCATATCCCACAGTTGCTTGTTCTCTCTCTCTCTTTCTTCACTGTTCAGTCTCCCTCGACCCCCTGTGCAGCTCCCATGCCAGCTGTTTACCTCCCAAAGGCTAGGCGAGCTGTTTACCTCCCAAAGGCTAGGCGAGCTTGCATGCAATATAGTATGGGCGCTCATCATGGTCGAAGGTCTTCTTTTAGTGCCACCTGTCAAGCCAAAAAAAAGTGCTCTCCCTTGTATCCCTTATTAATTAATTATATGATAGGATCAAATGATTCATGACTCTCGACTCTCCACTCCACGATTAAGATTAAGTGGAGATGCAAACATCGCTCCTCTTTGTAATGAGTAACTTCTGTCTCCAACGACCAGTCAAAAGACTTTACATTTTTAAAAAACAACCTCCCCTTTTTCATTAGCAAAAGGGGAGGCATCACTAAGGCCTCATCCCAAAAAATGTGCAATTACTGAGAATCTGACGCGGGGAGAGAGAGAGAGAGAGAGAGAGAGAGAGAGATGAGAAGAAGAAGAGAATTTTAACGTCGTAGGAACCTATCCCCAGAGACCTCAAAAGATCTGGCTCAGAGAGATTTTGCCACCACAGACATAGAGAGAGAGAAGTCAGTCTCAAGCAAAGAGATAGAGAGAGAGGACAGCAATTAGTTACAGTAAAGCTCCGGACATATTGCTACTTACAACTTACAACAGCCTCATTAGTCTCCTTTCCGTTATTGAATCATGCAATGTTGATCTCAACATTGTGTGTCTTTGCAATGAGTATCACCTAGAACCAATCAAAAATTTTAGAGAGCAACTGTCTTTTCGTGAGTGTCTGCAAAGCTTTATCTTTATAAATCTTTCTAATGAGTGTTTGCTCTGACAACTAACCAATAAAAAAAAATGTACAACTAACCAATCAAAACAAGTGATAAAATCACAAGGCCTACCTATTTGGGTCTACATTCAAAAATCCATAAATTAGTCGTAGGGAATCTGAGAAATCAGAGGCAAAATTCCTCGTCACCGCTCTGCTTCACGTTCCTCAATCCATGGCAACAGAGTCCTCTAACACTCCCTCGTCACCACTCTGCTTCACGTTCCTCAATCCATGGCAACAGAGTCCTCTGGCACTCCCTCTCTTTGTCTCTCTGATTGTGGATGCCATGGCAGCAGCTCTCTCTCTCTCTCTCTCTTGCTTGCTAGGGAGAGTTGCAGGTTGCTCTATTGTTGTTCTCCATCTCCCTGTCTCTCTTCTCTCTCTCTCTCTCTCTCTCTCTCTCTCTCTCTCTCTTGCTAGGGAGAGTTGCAGGTTGCTCTATTGTTGTTCTCCATCTCGCTGTCTCTCTTCTCTCTCTCTCTCTCTCTCTCTCTCTCTCTCTCTCTCTCTCTCTCTCTCTCTCTCTCTCGCTTGCCAGAGAGAGTTGCAGGTTGCTCTATTGTTGTTCTCCATCTCCCCCCCCCCCCCCTCTCTCTCTCTCTCTCTCTCTCTCTCGCTTGCCAGAGAGAGTTGCAGGTTGCTCTATTGTTGTTCTCCATCTCCCCCCCCCCCCCCCCTCTCTCTCTCTCTCTCTCTCTCTCTCTCTCTCCTAGAATCAAGACGTAGCAAGACCATCACCCACAAAGAAAAAGTCTCCCAGTTGTCATGCCGCAGCTCTTTGGATCTGTCCCTCTCCACGTGCCCATCACCATTTTTTTTGGCTCAAATTTATTCAGCATCTTCTGAGATGTAGATCATTGCCTGCGAGACAGGGACTACGACCTCATACTTTCAGATGGCATCTCTCTCTCTCTCTCTCTCTCTCTCTCTCTCTCTCTCTCTCTCTCTCTCGACCATGGTGCTCGTAGATACCATCGCCTTTCCCTCCACTAGCATGCACGTGCAGCACCCTCTTCAGCTAGGATACGCCCCTTGGTTCAGCACTTGCATCGCACGCCATTGTGGCCTTTCTGTCTTCCTCTACTTCCAATATTACGCCCTGGTCCCCACTGCCTCTTTGCTCTCTACGTCTCTTGCATGTTCCCCCACACACAATATGGCAATGCACGCGCTCTATTGTGTCTCCACCCCCCATCCCCACCCCGAAAGTGGTTCTATCGATCACACATCTACAGACCTGAAGCAAGAGACCTCTCTCAGTGCACACACAACTCCAAAAGAAGCAAGCCATTTTACCTTGCTCTAGCACCGAGGAGAGAGAGAGAGAGAGAGAGAGAGAGAGAGAGAGAGAGAGAGAGAGAGAGAGAGAGAGAGAGAGAGAGAGAGAGAGAGAGAGAGAGAGAGAGAGAGAGAGAGAGAGAGAGAGAGAGAGAGAGCCTCATGTCTGCCTTTCAAATGTCAATGCAGGTCTAGCTTTCATACTGCTGCACTGCTCCCTTGCATGCTGATCGTCCCTCCTCCACCTTCCTTCTCAATGTTCGCTAACGAGAAACATCATCCACAACAGGCGGTCCGTTCACAAAATTGTATGAATTCGATATTGAATTTTCAAATTGGGAAGCAAAAGCAGTGCCGCCTTCCCCCTTGCTTTGCCATGATCGCGGTCCATCCACAGTGCCATGCACTTTGCCTCCCCTCACTATGCCTCCTTACCTTGCATCATAGCCTTGCAGCTTATGTCCTTGTCGCCTTCCTGCTGCAACAACAAGTGGCAACTTATGTCTTTGTCGCCTTTTTGCTGCAACAGCAAGTGTTCCATTTGACGAGCGAGGCCTTTGAAGAAGCACCACCTGTTATCCCTACAACACACAAAGACGCACAATATATATATATATATATATATATCCCCCCCCCCCCCCCCCCCCCCCCCCCCCCCCCCTTCACGTGCCATCACCTCCCTTTTCCCTCAAAAGCCAGACCAGCATCACTCTGTCACGATTCATACCCACTCCGACCGCGTTGCACGACGCAAAGGCAAAAAATATGTTCCCCTCGGACTACCGTCCTCATTAATCTGATGCTTTGCGCTCAAAGCCAACATAGCATCTTTGAAGATTCTGATAGAAAGAACATGTTAGCCACCTACTTTGCTTAATATAATATACATATATATATATTGCATGGCTCAAGTTGAATGAATATCAATAGTTTATTATTCACCCCTTCCATTCCCATCATCACATATCTTAAGTAAATGCTTCACTATCTACTGCAATCAATGGAGTCCATCATTAGATTTACACACTCTTCATTTAAATGAGTGCCCACTATCTCATTTCAACCAATCGGCATTTTTTGCCTATCAAAAAATGCTTGAAAATACAACTCATTCTGTTTTTTTTTTCTATTTTAGTTAGCAAAAAGAGAAGACAACTTTATAGCCTTTGCCCTTTCGGCAGGCAAAAAATGTACATTTTTTTCAAACAACCTCTCCTTTTTCATTAGAAAAAAGGGAACACATCACTATGGCCTTAGCCTTTGGGCAAGCCAAAAATCTCTTAGGCTCTTGTCTCTTAAGCCTCCTCTCTCAGTTCACTTAAAACTCATTCCAAAGAGTTAAAAAGTCTCTTAGGATATTATTTCTCACTCCCATGCTCCTCTCCCAAGCCTCCTCTCTCTTGCCTACTCGTGATCACGGGCTCTTGCCATCACCTGCAAAAAATGTACAGTTTTTTCAAACAACCTCTCCTTTTTCATTAGGAAAAAGGGAACACATCACTATGGCCTTAGCCCTTTGGGCAAGCCAAAAATCTCTTAGGCTCTTGTCTCTTAAGCCTCCTCTCTCAGTTCACTTAAAACTCATTCCAAAGAGTTAAAAAGTCTCTTAGGATATTATTTCTCACTCCCATGCTCCTCTCCCAAGCCTCCTCTCTCTTGCCTACTCGTGATCACGGGCTCTTGCCATCACCTGCCTACCTCTAGATGCTCACGTCAATGCCAAGTGCTTCCCATAGATCAACTTTTAGGGAAGGAAAAGTGCAAGAAAGGCATGTTTTTTGCGTGGAAATTCTAGTTTTCCATCAAGTTTTATCATGGATTCCTCCATCTCATGTGTACACCGTGAAGACTCGCTAGGTAACACTCAGATTCCATTCACGCGTGCTCTATATATTGGATTACGAGTACTTTCTAGAGCTTCGATTGACATATATAAACTCTGGAAAATGCAAATGGTTCAGACAAACAATTGCTCTCTTGAAGGAGCCATACATGGCTTAATGCTCAAGTTTCCACTCTAAAAAATACGGCTCAGTCGACAACTGTGCCCATTTTTTAGAATGACGCCCATCTTCAACAATTACAAATGCAAATTGCTGCATTGGGTGTTCAAATGGTGGCCCCACTGCAACAATTCTATACAAAAATACCAATTCCTCAAGGGGAAAGAGAAGGAATGTACAGAATTAGCTATAAATAATTGCCTTTATCACCGGACCGTAGTCTTTGATCTCCATAAAGAGCATGATGAACAGAGGATTTAGATCTCTATTTGTGAAGTAAGGCACTTACGTGGTGATGTGATATGACAGAGAAGCCTACGACATGGACTTAAGAAGGATTCACAAAAATGAATTCCCTAAAAGCCTACGCTAAGCTCTCCTTTGACAAGTATATTACGACTTTCAAGGAGGCACTCACCTTTTGTAAGGTGGACTCTACACATGCTGTGCATACGTATCTATTGGCTCTGCACAAAGATTATTGTCAAGCCTTGATTAAAGAAAAAGCTTTGACTGATGTCGGTGATGCTGTGGCAAAGGCTAGGACGTTCCATTTGACAATGGAGCGAATTATGAGAAGAAAATAATTTCTAATCACCAATCCAGTGAGGGCAATTGGAGGAAGCGGCCCCGATTCTCGCAAAAGTCTCAATCACCATCAAGACCTTCTCTTGACACCGCCTCACATGGTGTTTAAGAGAAGAAGAAGGCAAGGTATGCTGGAATTTGTTGATATAGTGAAAAAGGGAACTTGCTTTAGTTGTGTCTACACAGACCATCAAATTAAAGACTACCCCAAGAAGAAGACCAAGAAAGCGCAAGCATGTCCTTTGATTCAAATTCATAAGAACTCAAGTAACTATGGTTTTATTCAAGTTGAAATCCATCATTTAGCGCATAGTTCATGCATTAATTTTAAATTTAGCACCAAAGTGTCTGACAAGCATGATCTTCTTGTTGGAATTAGGGTTGCAAGAAAACACACACAGCTTGGAGAAGACGAAGGAATCTCAAGGCACACAACAGAGAGTGTATTACTTAGTGTATAATTTAGCCCTAGAGTGATGGAGGTATATACAATGCATGGGGGGAAAAACGTCCTAGTGAGGAAAAAAATACTCCGGCGGTCCTAAGTGTGTTCACACACATCACTACCACATGTATATGGTGACAAATTCCCCTGGAGCAATGCGGTGAACGAGAGCTGGCACTTAGAGTAAAGGGAAGTGCCATGCTCTGAGGACATGATCAGGCCACAAAGGGGAGTAAGCCCAAAGCTTTGCGGAAAGCTTCAAACTTCTCACGAGACAATGCCTTGTGAAAATATATGCAAGGTTGTCATGTGTTGGCACATAAGCAAGCTAATCTCTCTTGTTGAGAGCCTCTCCCTGACATAGTAGTAATGCACCTCAATGTGCTTTGTGCGAGCATGAAAAATTGATTTCCTCGCAACTACCAATGCACTTTGACTATCAGTGTAGATAGTGTTGGCAGTGTCTTGTCCAACACCAAAATCAGCCATAAGGAATCTAAGCCATACACACTCAACCGTAAGCTATGAAGACTTCCCTGTACTCAGCCTCACAGCTGGAAGTAGCCACAGTAGGTTGCTTCTTGCTCAACCATGATATGCATGAGCTGTCAAGCATGAAACAAAGAACCACTTGTGGACACGTGTGTCAAAACAACCACCCCAATCTGAGTCCAAAAAAGAATGCGGATTTGGCGGCAATGATCCCTCCTTGGGATAAAACAAGCCAAGATGTAAAGTGCCACTCAAGTAGTGAAAAATCCTCTTGACATCCTGCCAATGTTTAGACCCTGGGCTATGCATGAATATGCTAACCTGTGAGACGGCAAACTGAATATCCGGCCTCGTGTTGGATACATAAATGAGGCATCCAACAGTAGTTTGGTAAAGAGTGACATGTGTAGGATCACCAGCATCATGAAGACTCAATTTCAAACCTGTTTCCATGGGAGTGGCAATAGATTTGTAATCCTCAAGTCCAAACTACATAGCAATGTCTCTATGTAGCTTTTCTGACAGAAGGCTATACCACCATCACACTGCTTAAACTGTATACCCAAGTAATGGTGAAACAATACCAAATCTTTCATCTTGAAAGTAGCATTTGAATCAGTCTTAAATTCAACAATATGTCTCTCATTTGGTCCAGTGATCAACTAATCATCCACATAGAGAACCACAATGAGAAGTACATCACCCTCACGCTTTACATACAATGTGCTTTCTGTTGGACTATTACGAAAGCCTCGTTTGACAAATGACTGTCAGCCTTCTCATACGAAGCACGAGGAGATTGCTTCAACTCATACGAAGCTTTGTTACATTTGCACACTTTACCCTCCCGTCTTTTCTTGGCAAAACTACAAGGCTTCATTACATAAAATTCCTCAAATATGTCACCATTCAAGAAAGCAGTAACATTTTTTGATTGATGTATATCCCAACCAAAATGAGTTTCCAGTGCACATAGAAAATGCACAATAGTCATGCGACAAGTGGGAGCAAAAGTCACTTCATAATCTATGCCTTTTTGTTGTGCATAACCCTTTGCAACAAGTCAAGCCTTATAGTGATCAATCTCACCATCCGGCTTGTGTTTCAACTTGTAAACCCACTTTGTACCAGTGGCCTTTTTTCCAGGCGGCAAATCACATAAAGTCCATGTGTCATTTTCTATAAGTGCATCATATTCTGATTGCATGGCATCCATCCAATTTTGATTGCATGGCAGCCATCCAAATTTTTTTGAATTATGTGCTTCATCAAAAGACAGAGGTTCCTCAACATCATGTAAGCTAGACACAACCAAAGCATAACAATCTGATGCATAAGATGCATGGCGAGAGCCTGAACAAGTGCAACTAGACAAAGGTGCATCCAATTTACTGTCATGCAATGTATGCACCAGCCATTTTGGCATACCTCTAGCTTGCTCATTCTCAGCCCTTTCCTCATCAAGTATGACATGTACATTTGCATTAGTAATAGGCTGATCTGTAAAATTTTCAGAAACCCCCATAGGCTGTACATTTGTTTCATTGGAATTTACATTCGAACTTCCACCACTGAAAAGAGGCAACAAAGTGTCATAAATGTCATGTGAGCTTATGTTACTGTCTCTAATACATGACAACAAGGGCTGAACAGAATCTTCCACAAACACAACATCCCGTGAAACCAGAATACACTTTAGTTATGGATGGTACAACCTGTAACCTTTGCTTTCAGCACTATAACCAACAAAAATACATTTGACAGCCTTATCATCCATTTTTTGGGTTGTGTTTTTGGCACCAAAGCATATGCCAAACAGCCAAAAACACGCATGTGCTCAATAAAAGGCTTTCTATCATGCCATGCTTCATATGGAGTAATAGATTGCAAATATTTTGTAGGACACCTTTTTAGTACATACGTGGCACACATGATGGCCTCAAGCCAAAATGAATGCGGCAAAGCTTGACTTTTGACCATACATCGTGCCATTTCCATAAATGACATGTTTTTCCTCTCATCTCAACACCATTTTGTTGAGGCGTATAAGGCAGTCTACAGTGGTGTTTTATCCCATGACTAGGCAGAAAATGCATTAAATTCATGAGACATATACTCCTCCCCTCGATCGAAACAAAGGGTGCCCATAGTACATTTCAAGACAATTTCATCCATAGCCAAGATGTATTTGAAGCACATTAATACTTTGGACTACGCTTTAAGCGGATATATCCATGCATGCCTGGAGTAATCATCAATAAAAGTCACAAAGTAAAGGTAATTTCCCAAGGAAGGAGTTTGCATAGACACACAAACATCACTATGCACAAGCTGCAACCTGCATGTGGCCCTAACTGAACCATCCTTTGGAAACTTAGTACGTTGCATCTTACCCAAAATACAGCCTCCACAGACATGTTTGACAGGTGCTTCAAGAGGCAGCAAAGAAGAAACCATATCAGATTTCTACAAACGCAGCAAACTGGTAAAATTCAGATGACCAAAATGTGCATGCCAAAGTTTTTCATCTGAAATAGCCTTTGAATCCACAACTGCATTTGCAAAATTTTCCCACACTTGTCATACAAAGTGAGCTTATACAGCCCACGTCATAAAATGCCAGATGCAACAATTCCATCCCCAAAATTGAGATCATGTACTGTACATCTGTCTAGCAAGTACAAATACAGAAAAAGAATTCTTCTTGATCCAAGGTACATAAAGTGCATCAACAAGTGAGAAGGTGCCGCTTGCGTTGACGGACAAGGGGGTCATTCCTCAACTTCTTTCCATGGCTGTCCATGAATCTCCTCATGAGATTTGGGGAATCCTCAACCCATTCCTTTTGTTCCCTTGCATCCTTTTTGCTTACTGCTTTTAGGTTGGCTGCAAGTTCTTGAAGTCTCTGTATCTCACCCTTGGGGTTTTCTTGAGCAAAGCGAATATAGCCAAAACCATGCAGGCAAATCATGCAAGTTGAGACAAGGGAGGTCCATATGGGCATCAAGTGCCAGGGCCTCATTTTCAAGCTCAATCCGCGTGCATTGCACCATCATCAGGAGTGCTGGGGAAAGTGGTTCATACCCAAGTTGGGCTAATGCGTTGTCCCCGTTGCTTGCCACCTGCATACGTCAAAAAACATACTGTATTTTTTAATGCTTGTTTATTGCTTATGCACAAGGCGCCTTGCATGGAATTTGCTTTATGTGGGGTACACGCTGCCTGGTCCTGCATGTTTCTACAAAAGGAGTTTCTTGTTTGGGTTGTGAGATAATTGGCCTAGGCATACATGGGTCCGTTGCTCTGTGTGGGGTACACGCTGCCTGGTCCTGCAAAAGGAGTTGCTTTTTTGGGCTGTGAGCTAATTGGCCCAGGCATACACGTGTCCCTTTTCCAAGAAGTGTGAGTTAGTGCACCTTTATTCCAAGTAAATGCGGGGTTAGGTATGCACTTTCCCAAGAAGGGGTGGTCATTGAAAAAGGAAAAGTCAGAGGGATAGGCATCAATAGGTGTTGTGAATATATATATATGTATGAATATAAACATCCACTCAAAGAGAGGTCATGGATTCAAAATATAGTTTATAAAGTAAAATTCTAGAGAACTTACAAGCCATAGGATGGATTTCCTAGCAACTAGGACCCCTACTAGACCATAGAGAGAGAGAGAGAGAGAGAGAGAGAGAGTAGGTAATTAAACAAATTTCACCTTAAATTTATAATAGACCATGAGAGACAGAGAGAGATAGACATAGACACTCTATTTTTGCAACAACCCATTGTTTTGACATTTATCCAAGCAACATGATTACAAGTGATGCCATGGTAGAAAAGAATAAAGGGGTTTTTTTAAAGACAAATCTTGCTTAGTGGAGGGTTTTTGTCTTCCTTGCCAGCATATTAGATAAAGGGGTACTGTGTTACCTACCACTATTACCCACACAAACAAAGAAGATATTGTTAGTTCATTAGGTAGAAGGAAGGTGTCATAAGATACTCCTATGTGTTATAGATGTGAATCTAACACACAAAGACAAAACGCAAGACTTAAACCTGGTTAGAATAGTCCATTTGGGGGTTGTATGTGTGGTGTGACATTGACAACATGTCGTATAGTGATACTTCCTTGTTTGGAGTCTTGAAAAAAGGTAGGTATCTCTCATTCTTAGTTTCCCTCCAAGAGAAATGGTTGGATAGAGAGAGTGGGGTGTTTCTTTCATGTAGACGGGTAGTGGTGAGTTAGTTAAGAGAATCTTTCAAATAAGTGCTTGTATAGCTTTGAAAAAAACTCACATTCTCTCTTTTCCTATCTATGAGAAGAAAGGGTAAGGTGTCCTATCTATGGCTTTTTGGCGCTTCCAACAAACAAAGGGGTAAGGGGGTGTTTTCCTGAGTGTCCCTCCCCATTGTCTCTCCCAGGCATGATAGCCTATTGAATGAACAATTCAACTTCAAGATTAAGGCTAGCCGTAGGGGGTTGTTGGTTGAAGAGAACCCAGTAGTGTTTGATGGCTTCCTTCAACTTTTGCTTGTAAAACAGGTGTACAAGCAAATCTTTTATGGCCTCTTGGGCCTCTTTTTCAATCAACTAAGAAATGAAATAGTGGATTTATTGAAGCTTTGACTTGGAAAGAAAGCGGGGAAATGATGCATTATCATCCATAACACGTGCTCAAGCCACTACACGTTTGTCCTTGCATAGAGCCACCTGGCCCACATGCTTGCGCAGTCACACTTCAAGAAGGGGTAGTGAATGTTCCATATCTTCATTGCATAATCTGTTTCTCTACTCATGGTTGAGATCACCCTTTTTAACCCCACAATACACCCAAATGATGCATCCTCTTTGCTTACTGCTTTTAAGTTGGTTGGAGTTCCCAAAGCCTCTGTATCGCACCCCCCGAAATTTTCTTGCGCAAGTGAATACAATTGAAACCACGCTGGCAATCTAGCAAGTTGAGAAGCATGAGGTCCATATGCATCAAGTTCCAAGGACTCTTTTTTTAACTTAATTAGAGTGCATTGCACCATCGACGGGGGCGGTGGGGAAAGTGGTTCATACCCAAGTTGGGCTAATGCGTTGTCCTAGTTGCTTGACACTTGCATATGTCAAAACAAAGTGTATCTTTTAGTAAGTGCTTATTGCCTATGCACATGGTTCCTTGCATGGTGTTTGCTCTGTGTGGGGTACACGTTGCCTGGTGCTGCAAAAGGAGTTCTTTTTTAGGTGTAAGCTAATTGGCCCAAGCGTACACGGGTCCCTTTTCCAAGAAATGTGAGTGAGTGCACCTTTATCCCAAGTAAATGCGGTGGTAGGTATGGGCTTTCTTAGGGAGGGTGGTCATTAAAAAAGGAAAAACCATAGGGCCAAGCACCACCAGCTAACTAATAGAAAAGGTGTTATGAAAAATAAAAATAAAAATAAATAAATAAATAAATAAATAAATATAAATATAAATATAAATATAAATATATATATATATATATATATATATATATATATATATATATATAGAGAGAGAGAGAGAGAGAGAGAAACAGAGGCCATGGAGTGAAAATATAGCTTATAAAGTAAAATCTAAGAGAACTTATTGGCCATGGGTAGGATTTCCTAGCAATTAGGATCCCTACTAGACCACTAGAGAGAGTAGTAGTAATTAGACAACTTTCACCTTAAACTACCATGAGAGAGAGATATACATAGACAGTCAGGAACCCATTGTTGACATTTATCTAAGCAACATGATTACAAGTGATGCCATGGTAGCAAATAAAAAAAAGGGCTTTTTTAAAGACAAATCTTGCTTAGTGGAGGGTTTCTGTATTCCTTGCCAATGTATTAGTTTATTTGGTGGAAGCCAGGTGTCATAAGATACTCCTATGTGTTATAGATGTCCATTTAACACACAAGGACAAAACAAAAGACTTAAACCTGGTTAGAAGAGTCCATTTGGGGGTTGTGTGTAAGGTGTGATGTTGACAGCATGTGGTAAAGTGCTACTCCCTTGTTTGAAGTCTTGAAAAAAGGTCACCTTATATAGGTATCTCTCACTCTTAGTTTCCCTCCAAGAAAAATGGTTGGATAGAGAGAGTGGGGTATTTCTTTCATGTACAGGGATGGTAGTGAGTCAGTTAGGAGAACCTTTCAAATAAGTTCTTGTATAGCTTTTGAAAAAAACTCACGTTCCCTCTTTTCCCCTAGTGTATAGGAAGAAAGGGAAAGGTGTCCTATTTATGCCTTTTTGGTCCTTCCAACAAACAAAGGGGTAAGGAGGTGTTTTCTTGAGAATCCCTCCCCGTTGTCTCTCTAAGGCATGATAGCTTGTTGGATGAATTTGTCAACTTTGAGATTAAGGCTGGCCACAGAGGGTTGTTGCTTGAAGAGAACCTACTACTTGATGGATTCCTTCAACTTTTGCATGTAAAACAGGTGTACAAGCAAAGCTTTTATGGCCTCTTGGGCTTATTTTTCAATCCAACTAGGAAATGAAATAGTGGATTTCTTCAAGCTTGGACTTGGAAAAAAAGCAGGGAGATGATGCATATCATCCATATAGAGTGGTCAAACCACAACACGTTCCCGTCCTTGCATAGAGCTGCCTGGCCCACATGCTCGCAGCCACACTTCAAGAAGGGGTAGCGAATAATCCATATATGTGTTGTATAATTTATTTCTCTACCCATGGTGCAGATCACCCCTTTTACCCCCACAATACACCCGAATGATGCCTTGCATCTATTCGTTTCAAAGCCCGAGATGGTGAACGGGGTGACCAACATATAGCTTTCAATGATATTACATGCAATTGACTCAAGAATTTGTTGTAACCCAAGTTCTAAGGAGAGCCTATCTTTGCCATTGAGTAGTAGCAAGAGTAGCCCTTCCAAGAGTGGTGCCATGAGAGTAAAGTTTTCGAGGGTCCAAGGATTGTGGTGAGCATCACCCAACATACCTGCAAGGGATATAAGGATCAATATATGATTCAAAATGGTTTTTTTGAGAGTTTTAGAGTTGGGCTGTTGATGGTGAAGCCTTGGTTGGCAAGTTGTTGCCCCTCTTCATGTCCAGGCTAATAGGGATGAGGAAACTACGAGATTTTGATTACGGGTTGAGAGAGAAACTTCATGGAAGCAATTGAGAGGGTGCCACTTTTATTGACGGACAAGGGGGTCATTCCTCAGCTTCTTTCCAAGACTGTCCATGAATCTCCTCATGGGATTTGGGGAATTCTCAGCCCATTCCTTCTGCTCCCTTGCATCCTCTTTTCTTACTGCTTTTAGATTGCTTTTTGCTTGCATACATCAAAATAGAGTGTATTTTTTAGTAGCTATTTACTACCTATGCACATGTGGCAGTACATGATGTTTGCTCTGTGTGGGGTACATGCTGCCTGGTCCTGCAAAATCAGTTACTTTTTTTGGGCTACGAGCTAATTGGACAAGGCGTACAAGGGTACCTTTTCCAAGAAGTGTGAGTGAATGCACCCTTTGTAGGGTTAAGGTGGATAGGTTAGTGTGCCATTCATGCTAATGGCATGCTTGGAGAGGTTAGTGTAGAACTTGAGGGAGAAACTACTGCACAATACAATATAGAGTATAATTTCAAATGATAGATTTTTGCTTTTCCCGTAGAATTTGCCTCTATATAGGTTTATACAAAGAAACAGCATTTTGACACATGAGCACAAGATGTGGCTACCTATGCACAAACACAAGTGGATTTTCTTTACACAAGGGCTGTAAGGGCTTCTTCACATGGGTTATTGACACATCACACTTTTCTAGGTGGAAGGGATTGTCCACACAAGAGATGCAACAAAACCTCGCATCCCAACACCCTTATTCCAAGTAAATGCAGGGGTAGGTATGCACTTTCCTAGGGTGGGATGGTCATTAAAAAAGGAAAAACAAGATGGCCAGGCACCGCGAGCTAATGAGTGGTAGAAAAGGTGTTGAGAAAATTTATATATATATATATATATATATATAGAGAGAGAGAGAGAGAGAGAGAGAGAGAGAGAGAGAGGAGAACATCCACTCCAAAGAACCCACAATCACATGGAATTTTTTTGAGATTTAATATAAAATTGTATGATCTATTATACATATATAATCACAAGTAGTTTATATATTACAAAGACCCCCACTTAAATCCTATGAAAGGTGCACATTGCATATCAACAATTTGACATAAAATAAAATGAAAAGAAGTAAGATTTCAAAAACAAAACAAAACAAAAAATATTTTAGCGCTTTTTTCATAAGAAAATATAAATTTAATAAACAAAATAGTGAAATGAATTTTTATGAAGTTTTTGAATGAAAGAGCCTTTATCAATATCTCATATCATGAGATCAAACTCCTATGAATACACTTTTTAATCCAAAAAGGTGAATGCAACTTTGAAAAGTAGCATCCCAAACTTTGGCACCCTATGGCCCAAGGGTCATATGGTGCTCTCTAATCTATTGAAAGGCTCTATGGCTTCAGATCCAGAGGGTGCCAACAAAATGGTTTTACAGGGGCACCTAGGCCACCCCATGGCTCTAGGGTCATAGGATCTCTCATTAGACTAGAGGCACATGTGGACCTAGGGCCATAAGGTGCCAAAGTAGAAGCTCCAAGGCCATATTTTTCTCTCTATTCTGAGATCCTATGGACCTAGGGTCATAAGGCTGCCAAAATGGCCATGTA
Organism: Adiantum capillus-veneris; assembly: GCF_014529385.1. Taxonomy (NCBI): domain Eukaryota; kingdom Viridiplantae; phylum Streptophyta; class Polypodiopsida; order Polypodiales; family Pteridaceae; genus Adiantum; species Adiantum capillus-veneris. Next base: position 7,819,107 of record NC_140946.1, on the reverse strand, counting down.
AGCGGTCTAGGTGCCCTTGTAGAACCATTTTTTTGGCACCCTATGGACCTAACAGTCATAGGTTTCTAATCTAATGAGAGATCCTATGACCCTAGGACCATAGGGTGGTCTAGGAACCCTTGTAGAACCATTTTGTTGGCACCCTATGGACTTAGACCCATAGGGCTCCTCAATAATATAGAGGAAACTCTGTGGCCCTAGGTCCATAGGGTACCAAGATAAAGGTTGTACTAGTGCACTTAGGCCATCCTATGTCCATGGAACATTAAGGCCATTCAAGGGCACCTACATGGGCACCATGGTACCCCTATGGCCCTAGGGCCATAGGATCCCTCATTGGAATAGAGAGCAACCTATGACCCTTGAGCTTTATATATTGGCACCCTATGGCCCTAGGGCCATATGATCTCTCATCAGAATAGAGGGCAACATAAGGCTCTTGAGCTTATACATTAGAAACATATGGCCCAAGGGCCACATGGTGCTTGCTACTTTAATGGCACATTCTATGACCCTAGGGACATAGGCTGACATAGGTGCCCTTGTAAAACCCTATAGTTGGCAGCTTATGGACCTAACATGTGCACAATGATTGATTTATAGCTATATCGCCATGAAACTCTTATTAGATTAGAGGGAACCCTTTGGACCTGGTGCCAATGTAGAAGCTCTAGAGGAGCATATGGGCCACTCTAGAGCACTTACGTGGACATCATGGCATCCCTATGATCCTATGGCCATAGGATCTCTCATTGAAATAGAGGCCAATCTAATCTAATGAGAGATTGTAAAAGGTGGCCTAGGTGCACTAATACAACCTTTATATTGGCACCCTATGGCCCTCGGTCCATAGGGTGCCAACAAAATTGTTCTACAAAGGCACCTAGGCCTCTCGATGGCCCTAGGGTCATATGATCTCTTCTTGGATAAGAGAGTAACATGTGGCCTTGGAGCTTCTATTTTGGCATTTAAGCCACCAAGGATACCTACATGGGCACCATGTTGGTGTCCTTGTACATAGGGACTCTCATTAGATTAAATCACATCATGTGGTCCCAAGGCCATAGGGTGCTAATTTAGAAGCTCCAAAGGGGCATTTAGGCCACTCAAGAGTGGATTTAGGGCCATAGGGTGCCAATATAGAAGCTTCAAAGGGGAATTTAGTCCGCTCAAGGGCACCCATATGGACACCATGGACATAGTCACCTACGTGGGCATTTCAAAGATTTTACATTGACACCTAAGACACCCTCTAGCCCTGGAGCCATAGGTTGCCCTCTATTCTTATGAGAGATCATATGGCCCTGGGGCCATAGGTTGCCAATGTATAAGCTCAAGGACCATAGGTTGTCTTCCATTGTAATGAGGGATCATATGGCCCTAGGGCCATAGGGCTACCATGGTGCCCATGTAAGTGCCCTTAAATGGCCTAAATGCTCTTTGAGAGCTTTTACATTGAGACCTAGGCCATCCTCTAGCCCTAGGGCCATAGGTGAAACTCTATTCTGAAGAGAGATCCTATGGCCTTCGGACCATAGGGTGCCAATGTATAAGTTCAAGGGCCATAGGTGGCCCTCTATTCCAATGAGAGCTCCTATGGCACTAGGGCCATAGGGATGCCAAGGTGCCGATGCGAGCTTGAACAATATTTTTGTAACATTAAGGTCATTTTGTCAGAACTACCAACATTCATGGCTCCTTGTTGGAAGTACACATTCTTTGTTAGCTTTAGTGCTGGAAAGGAAACAATTGGTGTGGTTTTGTTACAACAAGATCCCCAGAGTACTAGGATGCGACCCATCTACTTTGCTAGTAGGGTCAGAGTAGGGTAATGAATGCTTTGGAGAGAGGCTACATCAAAGTAGAACTGATGCTTGCTCTCATGTTTGTGGTTTGAAATAGATCCTACTTGTTACCAAAACCTTTTGCAATTCTCATTGCATAAAATCTGTTCCCTTGGTTGTCATATCAAATGAATCTTAGTACTATGCTCTCAAAGTGGGTTATGGAGTCCAAGCTAATCTATATTGGAACCTAATTTTCTTGAATCACATTGCTTGTTTATACACCTCTCCCACTTATGCATTATGGTTAGGCACCATCCACCCTAAGTCTCTTGGATGAATGGATCTCAACATGGTATCAAAGCCAGGTTCCATGTTCACATAAAAGCCTATGAACTTCTTCATTGTTTGTCATTAGTAGCCTAATTAGTTACACTTAACCTGTTGCATCTATAAATTTCACTCCCTAATCATCACTTGAGATATGAGCATGCTCCACTACCCATGATGATTAGGTGAGAGACATGTTTTCAAACAATTTTATAATTAGACCTTGCATCTTACTGTCAGTTTTTTCACATTTCAGATCTTCAATTAATTTCTTTGGGCTCAAATATTTACATCAGTTGTATGTGTGGTAATGATATTCATTTGCTCTAATTTGATTATGTTAGTGTGATTAAATTCCCAATCCTTTTTGTAGCGATTAGTGTCTTTCTTTTTTTCCCTTTGGAATTTCTATAGACTATTGGCAACCCAATTGTGTGTGTGTGTGTGTGTGTGTGTGTGTGTGTGTGTGTGTGTGTGTGTGTGTGTGTGTGTGTGTGTGTCTTTTTTAAGCCTTCAATGCTCACCTAAAAGGTATAAGTCTCACGAGATATTCTAAGATTTTCTCTGGAGCCTATTTTTTCTTTAAAGAGGTGTGGGATCCACTTTTTGAATGAGATATCAAATTTGAATCTTGTAATGGTATTATGTGCTTCTGGGCTCTAGTTTTCTAGGTCATAATCAAAGTGCTACGCTATTGCCAAGCTTCTGGCCTTGCTCATGCTGTGGGCCATTGATAAGATCTGCAAGGACCACAACCACTTCCCTTGCTACAGTAACTGCGAGCCTCCAATCAGGCAAGCTATTCCCACAAGGTGCTACAGGCACATGGTGCTCATGCAATCATAAGCAGTTGCATATGTCGTTACCTTGCTGACACCATCGATGAATGATACCCAGTGCCGGCCTGATTTTCTCGTTCACTATCTTGCTAGAGCTAAAAAATCTAGAAAGTTATCATTTCCTTAAAGATATGTTATCATTTCTTTAATTTGGCTTTGTTTTCAAATGGTGTAAGCCATTTTAAGTAGGCCTTCACAATTAAGTGGCCAATCTCTCACAGTGCTTGTTGATACTAAAAGCACACACATACACCAGTGGGTTTTACACCAATTTTCCTAAAAATTCAACTGGTTTTCATCAAAGTGATCCTCCAGGCTAGCCATGAATTTTCAATCTGTGTATAAACCACACTGAAGGCTAGTTTTTTGTGAACACTCATATTCACTTTAGAGGTTAGACACTACTTGTGTGAGTCTCCAAGTAAGATCACCTCATGGAGAAAAAAATTAGTTTCATCACCACTTTTAATGGAGATAACTTTTTCACATGGCAGAGCAAGACAATGTATTTGCTTAATTACAAAGGGTTTTGGCCCTTAATAGAGCCACATGAGGATGCATTTGCAGCAGTCAGTGTGGCTGCAAATTAAAAGGCACTAGGACTTATAGCACAACCACTTGGGGATAATGTTATTTCATATATTACTGGAATCAAAGTTTCTAAAGAAGCTTGGGATGTTCTAAACAAAGAATTTGGTACGGCATCCAAAAGGTCAAAGACCAACCTACTCATGCAATTCTACAAATTGCAAAAAAGAGATGACATCTCAATAATCTCAAAACACTCAAGTAGCATCTACGATGGTGGATCCCCTAGTACAAGTGAAGGTATGCAAGCATCAATTTGCAGTCTAGAGGTTAAAGAAATAGAAGGCATGCTAGATGAGGATCTTACCGAGCAAGAAAAGGAAGTCTATGAAGCTTCCTTCAGTTTCTCATTCTCTTTTTGCTTAAAACTGTAGATTTAGGACATAGTATTGTGCTTGATTCCCCTTTTAGTATTGTGGTAAAGACATTGTGCCTACTATCCCCATCAGATGCACCAAAGATGTCCAGTACACATCTTATTCTCTACTAGATAGAAGAATAAGGGGCTCTCTTACACACATTTTGGTGCACTGCTCTATCTGCATCCTATTTCCTCTCTTCCCCCTATTTCATCTCCTTAGATGCACCAAATTTTTGCACTCTTCAACTTGTATCAGAGCCACGACTTGGTGATGGCGGAGAGCACGACGATGTCAAAATCTTCAAGGCAACAGCTTGGTTGCTCTTGGTGGCGGAGAGATCAAGAAATATTGGAAGCTTTTTGAAAATGAAATGGGAGCTTGTGATCTCACATCAGAGTGATGTATGCTCTTGTGGAATCTTAGAATACAATGTGGAATAAAAGCTATGTGCATAGCAACACTATTTTGTAGATCGCTCTTGTCCTAGTAGAATTTAGATCTAAAAATTCTATCTTGACATGCCCCTCCATTTCAACGTGGTTTACAACTTTGCAAAAGAATTTTTTTTCAAATTCTTCACCGATTTGCTCATATTTAGCTCAGACTATCTACACTAGGATATTTTGGGTTTTCTCTTTTTTGCAGTGTGCGAGTTTGTGAATTTTTGGAAGCACGACAAGTCCTCAAATTTGGGCACATAAATTCTAAGTTGAAGATGTAATTGCAGCTTGTGCAAAGTCTGAGGATTGAGGTTATTTGGTAGATTTGGGTAAAGAAGAAGATATGGCCAATATATACTTATTCCCAACCGAGACAAAGTTGTCGGCATTGGCACCACAAGTGGAGATTCTTTCATAGGATACTTTGGCAGTGATTTTATGCTTCAATTCATGGTCTTTGCAAATGGATTTGCATATGGTTATGGTGCATGGTTAATGACCAATGTACATGCATTTTGGCGAACACTTTTGAGTGCCAATGAGCTCTTGAGAGCATTGTTTTCAAATTGATCAATTTTTGGTTTGCACCTATTTTCATGCTTGTTTATGCTTGATCACTCTGTTGATGTACGTTGCGTACAAACTACCTTTTTATGTGACATTATGTATCCATTTGGCATTTTTACTCATTGACATTGAGTAGCGTTATGGTTTATGGTTTAGATCAAGGTTTAATACCTTGCCATATCTTTTGTTGATAGCTTTTGGTCAATATATAGTGGTTAAGATCTTCTCCCACTTTGACATCTTGGATGCAGTTTATGGTTTAAGAGTTTGCATTGAGATTTTGCTCATTTTGCAGGGGAGACTCTGTTTGATTTTCTTGAGATTTCTCGCCATAGTTTCTCTTGATCTCTCCATATACTTTTAAATTTGATGCATTTGTGGTCATTGTATTGAGATAATGGTTCCCTTTGTTGTGATTGACTTTCCATCCCCATTGACAAGCATATGGTTGGTTTTTGGACATAGATTAGTGTTCTTATATCCACTTTCGCAAGAGTGAGATTTGTGTATGTTCATAGTGTCTATAGGTAGATTATGGTATGCACTATTTTCGATCGACAAATATTCCAATTGTGAGTCTATTGCATACGGTTTACAGGTAGTCACTAGTTACAAGTTCCATGTACTTTTGGTAGTTGAGACATGCATCAGCGTGACAATGTAGAGCACAATGTGGTTATACTAATGTGGAAAATTTTACTCGTTGATGTGCTTGAGCACTATGAGTGTTGGTGATCTCTTTTGAGAGTGTTTTCTCCCTGCAAGGAGTTCCTTTTGTTCCGATTTGGTGCACCTCTCATTGGTTTATGCACATTTCCCTTATATAAGCTATAGAGCCATAGCGACTTCAAGTATGGTAGTTGATATGTGTGACAATTCTAAGTCTAGGATGATGATTCATGTGAGATAGCAATCTCATTCATGTTGACGCTTGAAGTGTTGGCATTGATGTGGTTTGTGGCAGGCGATAAGAAAAGTGACCTCTAGATACCCTTCACCGCTCTCAATTGGTTGCAGAGCCTCTTTACCATAGACCAAGTGAAATGGTGTGAACGCTATGACTGTAAGGTCCCCGTCCTAAAAGATCGGGGCGACTTGGAAGATAGCCTTCTTTATCCTCTAAATCCGTTGACGACACCCTACTCCGATAATGCGAAGCAAGGATATGAGCAACGAAAGAGAAGAAGACTTCCACCTATTGTGTTCGTAGTTGCAAGACCCTACGCCACAAGCCAGGTCGATGAGGTTAAAGATTCTATGGACTCTAGATCTTACATTATAAGAGAAGAAATCCCTTTCACCTATTAAGGATCCAAAAACAACACCTTTTTCCCCGCATTTAAGAGGCACGGCCGCCATCCTTAAATCCAAAATATGATATGGGATAAATCTCCAACTAACTGAGACAAAGTGAAAAGTACTCGACTAATCAAGTCCACCCATCCTTGACTGGCAACCTGAGCCATTCCCCACTTTCCACCCCACACGCACACTTTTTTTCCACACTATTTTACATATACAAACAGTGTTCTTTAATTAATTCCAAACACAGGTTCTTTTATACAACCCTTAGATCAATACCAAAATAATCCAAACAATGCTAATGAAGGAAACCCTATTATTCAACAAAAACAACTTTTTCAATTTCTCATGATTTTGCCGCTACCCGCGGACTTTCTCTGTCTAACCACATAGCCTTTGCAAAGTATTTATTCGCTAACCGCGAATTGCGCAACCTTCCCATCTCGCTAACCACGAGGCATCTTGCTAACCGCCAGGCATCCCGCTACCAGACAGGCATCCCACTACCCGCCAGGCATCTCGCTAACCGCGAGGAACAAAAGAGAGCAGATAACCTCAGCTTAATCTCCGCTATCCGTGAAATCATCTCGCTACTCGCGAGAACAAAATATATTTTTTCAACAATTCTTCTCATTAGATGATTCATCAAACATGATCAACCAATTCTTTATATCAATCAAAAACCTCTTATCAAACAATAACAATTGATTATCCAACAAACAGTAACAATTTATCAAACAGTCCTTTCACTAGTCTATGAAAACATATGCTTGTTTCATGTGATAGAATCACATTTCTCGAACGGTTTAAGGGGTTCCCTATGCTTAGCTTCCCAAGTGAACATGAATAGCAATGCATAATTATAAATTTGTCTTACCGGATTTGGAGCGCGTGCGGCTAACTCCTGTGCTAGAGGTTGGACGGCTTCGACTTCTTCTTTGATTGATGTTTCCGCATGAGCTACGTTTGGAGTTGACACCTTTCTTCCTACCTTCCTTGGTGGTGCAACGGCATGACGTCCTTAGAACTTCGCGTTACACGCTTCGGAGCCATAGCTTCAGAATGGAGAAAGGAAAAGCGCGTTGTTGGGGAGAGAGAGAGAGAGAGAGAGAGAGAGAGAGAGAGAGAGAGAGAGTGTTCACAAATCGGATGATGGCACGTCTACGATTGGAGATGGAGATGACTTGAAGGTGAGAGGTTAAGGGAGAGAGGCTTCCTCTGGTGCGTCATTGTAAGAGAGCTTCCGCTTCTGTAGATGTGTGTTTTTAAAGTGAGAAGAGAAGGGTCATTTATATAGGCCCTAGGGGGGTGCTAAGAATACTGAGAGGTTTCAAGAATAGGAGAGGAAAAAAGCTCGCGCGTCGTCGCGGCTCTATATATATATATATATTGTACGCAAATTCTATGCGCGATTCTCAAAAGCTCTATACTTACAAGTTCCCATTCTATTTTGAAAGAGAGAAAGAAAGAAGTATCTTAATTTTGACTCACCTCTCTTTCTTTCCTAAAAATACTATCTTTAAGCTTTTTCTTCACACATAGATTAGGTTCCCACATAAACCTATTGTTCCACATAAAGAAAGATCATAAATAAATGGATTCTGAACCCGATTTTCAATCTGGTTACTCTGATAAACTCACGATGACTCACAAAATTGAGAATCTCAATTACTTTGCAAAATAACTGAAATGACTTATATGGATAAATGTTGGGTACATTACAATCTCCCCACCTTAGGGATTCGAGATGTCCTCATCTCGAGAAAAAGTGAGGATACTCCTACTCCTATTAGAATGACCATTATTATCTCTAAAAGGGTAATATTCTTAGTCTGCTTCACTTCCTACGGCTGCTCCGTTATTCAGTCGTGGGCAAGAGTTTCGATAATGTCCATCCTCTCCACATTCAAAGCATCAAACATTTAAGCGTCGAGAATCTGTCACATTAGCAGCTTAAACCCTTTGTGGTTGTCTATCATTGATACTTTGATTCTGTTCAATTCTTCTTGTAATCCCTTGTTTCTTTATTAAAGGTTTGGCTCGTAGTAAAGCATCTTGTACAATGGTAGGTTTCAAGGCTTCCAATCGCGAGCTAATTGGTTCTCTTAATCCTTGACAAAAGCGAGCTACCTGCTGTTCTATGGCCATTGACGGTGCATAACGTCTAAGCCTTACAAACTTTGAGTAGTACTCTTCCAAAGATAAACTGTATTGTTTCAAGCTAAAGAACTCATTCATCTTTATCGCTTCATGGGCAGGAGGTAAGTATCTTTCCTTCACTGCTTGTTTGATCTCCCACCAACTCTGAGAGTTCTCCAACACTCCCATGTCACGACAATGTTGTTTCCACCATAATTTCGCTTCCCCTGCGAAGTGAAACATCCGTAACATCGCTTGATTTGCAGGTGTGGTTCTCGCAGCAGAGAAGTAATCATCCATAGCTTTAATCCATACTTCTGCTTCTTTCTCATATCATCACCCTCTCCTTTAAAAGAAGGTGGTTACATTTGTTTGAGCAACAACTTCTTCTCCCGAATCTCTGTATAGAGAGCATCGTTCTGAGGGTTTTCCAACGTAGAAGTGATTTGAGGATTCCCCTGAGTGTACATCAATGTTTATAATAAGTCAAATCAATAGGGTACTTTTGAAACTTAGACTTATCCAGTCCACTAAAAGCTCAATCGTATGACTTAATCAATCCTTACTTATCCGATTTATTAAAACCCAATCACATGACCTAACCAATCTTGACTTAACCAGTCATGACTTATCCAATCCGTCAAACTCAATCATATGACTTAACCAGTCATGAGTTATCCAATCACATGACTTAACCAATCATGGCTCATTCAATCTACACAAAAACTCACTTACATGACTTAACAAGTCAAATAATATCTCTGTAGAAATAACTCAATCTTTTAATCATAAAGTCATCAAAATGTCATATAGGGGTCTACAAAAGATCTCTCCAAAAGCAACCATAATAGAGGTTTCAACCCTAACTATGATATACATCAATCGGCATATTGTAATATCCTTGCGAGTCTCATAATGGGAATAGAAAATCATACACATGAAGAAGCTTGAAGTAGTCAACTAAATCTTTTTAACCTAAGCTCTGATACCAACTGTAAGGTCCCCGTCCTAAAAGATCGGGGCGACTTGGAAGATAGCCTTCTTTATCCTCTAAATCCGTTGACGACACCCTACTCCGATAATGCGAAGCAAGGATACGAGCAACGAAAGAGAAGAAGACTTCCACCTATTGTGTTTGTAGTTGCAAGACCCTACGCCACAAGCCAGGTCGATGAGGTTAAAGATTCTATGGACTCTAGATCTTACATTATAAGAGAAGAAATCCCTTTCACCTATTAAGGATCCAAAAACAACGCCTTTTTCCCCGCGTTTAAGAGGCACGGACGCCATCCTTAAATCCAAAATATGATATGGGATAAATCTCCAACTAACTGAGACAAAGTGAAAAGTACTCGACTAATCAAGTCCACCCATCCTTGACTAGCAACCTGAGCCAGTCCCCACTTTCCACCCCACACGCACACTTTTTTTCCACATTGTTTTACATATACAAACAGTGTTTCTTAATTAATTCCAAACACAGGTTCTTTTATACAGCCCTTCAAACAATACCAAAACAATCCAAACAATGCTAATGAAGGCAACCCTATTATTCAACAAAAACAACTTTTTCAATTTCTCATGATTTTGCTGCTACCCACGGAATTTCTCTGTCTAACCACAGAGCCTTTGTAAAGGATTTATTCGCTAACTGCGAATTGTGCAACCTTCCCATCTCGCTACCCGCGAGGCATCCCGCTACTCGCGAGGCATCTCGCTATCCACGAGGAACAAAAGAGAGCCGATAACCTCAGCTTAATCTCCGCTATCCGTGAAATCATCTCGCTACTCGTGAGAACAAAATATATTCTTTCAACAATTCTTCTCATTAGATGATTCATCAAACATGATCAACCAATTCTTTATTTCAATCAGAAACCGCTTATCAAACAATAACAATTGATTAAACAAACAATCCAACAAACAGTAACAATTTATCAAACAGTCCTTTCACTAGTCTATGAAAATATATGCTTGTTTCATGTGATAGAATCACATTTCTCGAACGGTTTAAGGGGTTCCCTATGCTTAGCTTCCCAAGTCAACATGAATAGCAATGCATAATTATAAATTTGTCTTACCGGATTTGGAGCGCGTGTGGCTAACTCCTGTGCTAGAGGTTGGACGGCTTCGACTTCTTCTTCGATTGATGCTTCTGCATGAGCTACGTTTGGAGTTGACACCTTTCTTCCCACCTTTCTTGGTGGTGCAACGGCATGACGTCCTTAGAACTTCGCGTTACACGCTTCGGAGCCATAGCTTCAGAATGGAGAAAGAAAAAGCGCGTTGTTGGAGAGAGAGAGAGAGAGAGAGAGAGAGAGAGAGAGAGAGAGAGAGAGAGAGAGTGTTCACAAATCGGGTGACGGCACGTCTACGATTGGAGATGGAGATGATTTGAAGGTGATAGGTTAAGGGAGAGAGGCTTCCTCCGACACGTCGTTGTAAGAGAGCTTCCGCTTCTGTAGATGTGTGTTTTTAAAGTGAGAAGAGAAGGGTCATTTATATAGGCCCTAGGGGTGTGCTAAGAATACTGAGAGGTTTCAAGAATAGGAGAGGAAAAAAGCTCGCGCGTCGTCGTGGCTCTTTTTTTTTTTTCTTGTACGCGAATTCTATGCGCGATTCTAAAAAGCTCTATACTTACAAGTTCCCATTCTATTTTGAAAGAGAGAAAGAAAGAAGTATCTTAATTTTGACTCACCTCTCTTTCTTTCCTAAAAATACTATCTCTAAGCTTTTTCTTCACACATAGATTAGGTTCCCACATAAACCTATTGTTCCACATAAAGAAAGATCATAAATAAATGGATTCTGAACCCGATTTTCAATCCGGTTGCTCTGATAAACTCACGATGACTCATAAAATTGAGAATCTCAATTACTTTGCAAAATAACTGAAATGACTTATATGGATAAATGTTGGGTACATTACAGTGACCTTCTTGTATGTGGTTTGATATGACCACAATGCCCCATCCAAGAACTCATCCCACAACTTTTTCTTGTTTTTCACCATCTTTCTCATGATGCTTACAATGATGCTATTAGCTTTCTCTAGCAAATCCTTTGATTGTGGGTAGTAGGGCGTGTTGTGATGATGTAGAATGTGAAGCTCTTCACAAACTTTTGTGAGTAAGCCCTTCATAAACCCTGGACCATTATATTAAAAATCTCCAAAGGTGTTTCAAATTTGAAAGAAATGTGAGTGTAGACAAACTTTCTCACCGTCCTCTCATTTACCTTTGCCACACTTTGTGCTTTTATCCAACTACTCATATAGTCCACAACCACTAGAATATAGAGTTTACCAGTTTTTATTCTAAACAATGATTCATAGGATCAATGAACCATTTTTCATTGAAGGGTCCGTTTGCAAACACTATTTGCCTTGGACCATGGACCGGGACCTTCTATTCCCATTTACTTGGCAATTGTGACAGCTTCTACACCAATGTTGGACATCGATATGGAAGCTTGGCCAAACACATCCCATAAAAAAAATCTTCTTCATAGTTAACTCTTGGGCAAAATGACCACCACATGCTTCCTCATGCAAACCTTTTAGAATGACTCAAATTTTCTCAAGTTTTGGTACTCTTATGCAAACTTGATCCTTCCATCTTTCATAGAGAGCACCTTCGAACATTGATAGCTTTGATCTTGCACATGAAGGTGCTAATGATGATGCCCCCATGTTCATGAATTATCTCGTTACTAGGTTGCAGCAAGCTATGGGAAACCCTGCTTTGCAAGCCGAAGTTACTCAACAGTTTCGTGCTTATGGAATTTCCCTTCCTCTCCAAGAGGAGAGAGAGCTTAGCAGGCCTCTTGAAGAGACCCCTAAAACAAGACTCTCTCCCATTTGAGAGGAGGAATCCAAAGAGCAAGAAAGCAATGAAACTTTAAGTTCCTTTGAAGATGTGGCTCTACGAAGATGGCAGTCTAGACGATTTCCCACTCCTCCCAAGAGGAAAAGATCAAAACACAATCCTTCTCCTCGTCATCCCGAAAGGGAAGAGAGGAAACAAAGGAAAAAAAAGGACGAGAAAGATGTCACTCTCTTCTCCTTCTTCTTCACCTTCCTCCTCTTCCAATGAAAGCTATGACTATTCTCCTAGAGAATACAGGAGGGGAGAACATCGCAAATCATACCCTACATGGCGAAGGTCACAAAAGCTAAAGAAGTTCAAGGAGGGAGAAAAGAGTATCTCTTTTCTCACCTATGGTGGCACCTTTGGTGCTACCGACAAAGTGTTCACCTTCATCCAACAATTTGATGCAGCCTTTGGAGACGAGGGCTTCACACAGTCCTCCAAGCTACACAATGTAGCTATGCACTTCCAAAAATCAGCTCGTCAATGGTGGGCTAGACTTCATGGCAATGGTGAAGCCCCAAAGACATGGAAAACTCTACGGGTTTCCATCATGAAGCAATTCCTTGGAAGCAATGCAAAGGACAAAGTTCTTACAGAATGGCGCAGCTTGAAGCTTCTCTCTCATGAGTCTATCCACAAGTATGTAGACAAGTTTTGCGATTTACATGTCAAGGCTACTCTCTTTCAAAAGATAGACTTTGCCAAGCAAAAGCAGGAATTTTGTGCGGGATTATCTGAAGAGATGGCCGAATACATAAGCTCTCAATGGCCTGGTTCTATTACCAAGTAATCCATCACACCATGGTTGCTTCACACATCAATTTCTGTCAAGGGGCTAGACGGAATGGCAAGCCCATGGAAAACAAAGACAAAAATGATGCAAAGGGGAAAACCAATGTTCAAAATTCTTCCCAAGGAACTTTCAACAACAATAACAATCGGTCCAAGGAGAAGGGAGTTTACAAAGGCAAAAACAAACTCTCTTCTGAAGAGATGAAGCTTTTTGCAAGGACCATAAATGTTTCAAGTGTGGGGAGCAAGGACATGGCTATCGTTCTTGCCCCAAGAAGAATGTTTGCAGTGAGACTCCTAGGGCTTCCACCATCGAAGCTCCAAAAGAGGATGTTCATTGCAAAAAATCATCACTTTCCTATGCTTGAGGAAAGGTAAGAGAGCATGATGCCTTCATCTTGTTTGACCCTAGCTCTACTCACAACTTCATATCAATGGATTTGGCCACCAAGTTGGCATTCAAGCTTTTGAGACGGGAGATATGGTAACGGCTGACACAGCTTCCAAGGGACAACAAGGCTCTGTTACTCCCTTGATTGGGAAGTTGAGGCTCCATGTCCAAAGCTATGTCACCAAAGAAGACTTTTTCATCTCTTCTCTCCAACATGAGGATGCTATCATAGGGGCACCATGGTTTGATCGCATGGCTGCCAATATGAAGTTCCTTGAAAGGAGAATTTACTTCACCTACATGGGAAAGAACATGTATATAGATGCTAGTGAGTGGGATGGCACTATTCCACTTGTAAGTCCTTCTGCTTTTGATAAGTCAATGAAGAGCTCAACTTCTGCGTACATGATTTTTGTCAAGGAGTCTCTAAAAGATCCTAATGTTTCATCAAATGTAAATGATAGGAATTAAGAAGAGTTAGACTTGTTTAATTTTCTAAAAGGATTCCAAGGTGTGTTCATCGATGATATCCCTATGGACTTAACTCCAAAATTAGGGGATGATGACCATCACATTGAGCTCCTTCCAGGAAGGTCACTGCCTAACAAGCCTCCTTATCGAGTCTCACAAGCTCAACAAGAGGAGATCATGAGGCAAGTACAAGAATTAGTAGACAAAGGAATGGTGAGGCCTAGTTCCTCTCCCTTTTGTTTTCCAGTTCACACAAAAAAGATAGTACATACTGTATGTATGTGGACTATCGAGCACTAAACCCTATCACTATTGAAAATAGATTTCTCATGTCTCAGGTAGAAGATCTATTTGATAAGCTACAAGGATCTATGTAGTTCAGTTGGATTGACCTTAAAAGTGGCTATCATCAAATAAGGATAGTGGATGAAGATATCCTAAAGACCTTGTTTTGCACAACGTTTGGTCTTTATGAATATCTAGTCATGCCTTTTGGTTTGACTAATACACCAGCTATGTTCAATCGTCTAATGGAGAAAATTTTTAGACCTTACTGCAAATTCACTAGAGTGTTCTTTGATGATATCATCATCTACTCCAAGTCTTTGGAGGAACATAAGAAACACCTCCAAGTGATTTTTCAAGCATTGAGAGAGAACAAGCTTTTTCTCAACCAAAAGAAAAGTAAAATTTTCCTTCAAGAGATTCAATACCTAGGTCATATTATATCTCAAGATGGTATCCGTATGGATCCATCAAAGTTAGAGGTAATAAAAGAATGGCCTAATCCAAGGAATCTACATGAGCTAAGAAGATTGATTGGTATGTGCGCATACTATATACGCTTCATAGCAAAATTCTCTCAAATAGCAGGACCACTACATGACTTAACTAATAAGAATGTTAAGTATTTATGGACTGCTAAGGAGCAAAATGCTTTTGATAAGCTGAAAGAAAAACTTACGTCCCAATTAGTCCTCATGCTTCTGGATCTTTCAAAGCGATTTGAGGTCCAATGTGATGCTTGTGGTGATTTCCTTGGAGTAGTTTTGCTTCAAGAAGGGCATGCCATATCATGTGAGAAACGAAGGCTCAATACCGATAAACGCGTCTTGGGCATTTATGAGAAAGAGCTTTTAGCTATTCTACATGCCCTAGACACATGGAAGCACTACTTATTGGGGACTCCATTTATACTACAAACCGACCACCAAAGTCTCAAGTATTTCATGACACAAATCAAGCTGGGCAAATTTTCTTTCGCAATTTAATTTCCATATTGCTCACATTGCTGGCAAGCACAATCAAATGGCTGATGCACTTTCACAACGACCAAAAGTTAATGCGGTGTCTATAGCTACTCACACAACGATCTATCCTCTATGATAGATGAGTATGCTACTGACCCTGACTTTAGAGACATAATGTCAGCCCTTGCTTTGGGGAAGAAAGAGGAACCATTCACCTTGCAGGATGGTTATCTTCTCTATGGAAATAGGCTATGTGTTACCCATTCCCTACGTGAGAAAGTTATGTATGAATCCCACGCTCCTCCCTATGCGGGGCATAGACGTATTCAACCTACTCTTGGAGGAGTAGAGACGTATTTCTATTGGCCTACCATGAAAGTGGACATACAAGAGTATGTTTTAAAATGCAAAGTATGCCAAAAGTGTTAGGAAATAAGACGTAGCTAAATAGATATTTGAGTAGATTACTTAATGGAGAGAGATAGATTTCACACACAAGAGATTATAGAGTAGAGTAGAGAGAGAGAGAGAGAGAGAGAGAGAGAGAGAGAGAGAGTACACACGATATACATGGTTCACCCAATGTGGGCTACGTCCATGGGAAAGCAGCCACTCAATGGATTTAGCACTTCAAAAGAAGAAGTAGTTTACAAAGGGATTAAACCCTTAATAGAGCTCCCGCCTTGCTTCACTCTCACCACCTCACACTCACCTTGTTGCATCAACTTCAGACTATGAAATGTGTGTAGAAATGGCCTCCTTTTATAGGCCAAAAGGGCTGCCCTCTCTTATGAGAGGCAGCCATGTGTAGCCTTCCTTGTGTGAATAAGTCCAAATCGGACTCTCCAATCCGCCCATGTGTGGGCCGCCCTTGAGAAGACAAGTCCGCTTTTGAATTCGGCCACCGGCCATTGACTACCGGCCACCGGCCAACCAATGGTTGTTTTCTGACCACTTTTCGACCGCCGTTCGGCCATAATATTCCGGCGAGGAAAAAAAAAGTCTCGGGGGCTTCCGCCCCCGAGGCCCCTAAAGTTGCCTCTGATTCTTGGCCGTGAAAATTTTGGTTTCCGGTGAGTGATTTTCCTTCACGCACCATGGCTTCTCCTCATAATGGGGGCCCTACAAATGTGCGCTTTTACCACAAAAAATTACAAGGGTAAATCAGGCTCCATACTTAATAATCTCCCACTTGGAGACTGATCTCCAAACCAAACCTGTGACTGCTTTCCATTCTGGCTTCTTATCCTTGAATGCCGATTGAAGATGAGCAAAAGCTCAACTTCTCCTTGTTGACCACCTTTGTAAACATCTCTGTAGGATTTTCACTTGTATGCACCTTTCCTAGCTTTAGCTGTCCCTCTTCCAAAAGAGTGCGTATGAAGTGATATCTCACCTCAATGTGCTTTGTCCTTGAATGAAAGGCTGAGTTCTTTGCAAGATGGATAGCGCTTTGGCTATCACTATACAAGACACAATTGTCTTGTTTGAATCCAAGCTCTTCTAAGAATCTGTGAAGCCATAGAATTTCTTTGCTTGCCTCCGTCATTGCTACATACTCTGCTTCCGTGGTAGAAAGTGAAACCACTTTCTGCAGGTTTGAAGCCCAGCTTACTACTGTGCCTCCAACCGTGAACACATAGCCAGTAGTGCTCCTTCGAGTATCTTTGTCACCTGCCATATCTGCATTAGCATACCCTTCTAGAAAAATATCAGTTCCTCCAAAATACAAAGCATTTGTTGTTGTCCCTTTTAGATACCTAAGTATCCACTTCACAGCTTGCCAATGCTCTTTACCTGCGTTGTCCATGAACCCATTCACAACTCCCATTGCATGTGCAATGTCTGGCCTTGTTCAGACCATAGTATACATTAGAGAACCTACTGCTGCAGCATATGGAACTTTAGACATATAGGCTATCTCCTCTTGTGTCTTTGGACACATATCCTTTGTTAGTTTATGACCAGCCAAAGGTGTAGAAACTGGTTTTGCATTTTGCATTGCAAACCTTTCTAGTACCTTCTTGATGTAATCTTCTTGAGATAGCTTTATTGTCTTCTTCGTCCTGTCCCTTGATATTTTCATACCAAGTATCCTCTTTGCAGCACCTAAATCTTTCATTGAAAAAGATTTAGATAGCTCATCTTTTAGGTCTTTGATGTCCTGCATGTTAGCACTTGCAATTAGCATGTCATCAACATACAACATTAGGATGATGAACTTCCCATCTCCCAAATTCTTCGTGTAGACGCAGTGATCCGAGTTGCATCTTGTGAATCCATGATCCAACATCCATCGATCAAACTTCAAGTACCATTGTCTTGATGCTTGCTTTAAACCATACAAGCACTTCTTTAATCTGCAAACCATTTTCTCCTTACCTTTTACTTCATACCCCTTTGGTTGAAGCATGTAGATTTCCTCCTGTAAGTCACCGTGAGGGAATGCCGTATTTACATCCATTTGCTCGAGATTTAGATCATGAGCAGCCACAAGGCTTAAGACAAGTCTAATTGACTTCATTTTTACAACATGAGATTATATTTCATTGAAGTCAATACCTTTCTTTTGAGAAAACCCTTTTACCACAAGCCTAGACTTGTACCCTTTCTTCCTACCTTCTTCTTTCTTCAGCTTGTACACCCATTTGTTTTGAAGTGCCCGCTTACCTTTAGGAAACACAACCAACTCCCATGTTTGGTTGTGATGTAGTGAGTCCATCTCCACTTACATGCTCTTCGTCCATTCTTCTTTGGATTCATGTTGCATAGCTTCTTCGTATGATTCCGGCTCTCCAGAATCTGAGATCAAGAGATGGTTGAAGGAAGGAACAAACCTTTTTGGAGGTCTACTTGCTCTTGTAGATCTTCGGGGAATAGGTTGAGGCTCCTCATTTGGTTGACGTTGTTGCACATTGTCACCATTTGTAGTCCTTGAGTCTTCACCGTCCTCAAGCTCCATGTACTCATCACCTGTTTCTTTTGTTTGTTTTCTTTCTAGGGTAATCTTTGTACATATTTTGTTCGTTAAAAATTACATCCCTACTCCTTAAGATTTTACCATCTTTAGGATTCCATAGGCGATACCCAAAGTCATCTTCTCCATAGCCAATGAAGAAACACTTTTTGGACTTTGCATCTAGCTTTGATCTTAGGCTTCTATCTATGTGCATGAAAGCCTCACACCCAAAAACTTTGAGAAATGCATAATTCACCGGTTTACCTGTCCATGCCTCTTCTGGAACTTCCCCATCCAATGCCGTTGAGGGTGACCGATTGATTAAGTACACAGACGTACTTACAGCTTCTGCCCAAAGCTCAAGCGGTAGGCCTGCATGTAGCCGCATGCTTCATGCTCGTTCCATGATTGTTCTGTTCATCCTTTCTGAAATCCCATTTTGTTGAGGTGTCCTTGGGGTTGTCCTTTGCCTCCGAATGCCATTGCTAGCACAAAATCTTTCAAAAGCTTGGCTGCAATATTCGCCTCCATTGTCGGATCTGATGCATTTAACCTTGGTACCTGTTTGATTCTCCACTAAGGCTTTCCACCTTTGAAATATGGAAAATACATCAGATTTATTCTTCATGACATAAACCCATGTTTTTCTAGTCGCATCATCTATGAATGTTACATAGTACAATGAGCCACCAAGTGATGGTGTACTTGCAGGACCCCAAACATCAGAATGAACCAACTCAAGTTTTTTTTTTCTTATATTTTCTGATTTTTGAAATTTTACCCTCTTTTGTTTACCATAAACACAATCTTCACAGAACTCTAAGTCCACTTCTTTCAAACCTGATAGAAGCTTCTTTGTTTGAAGGATTTGCATTCCTTTGGCACTCATATGCCCAAGTCGGTAGTGCCACTGTCAACTTCTGTAGTTGCTGCACAAGCTGAAGGTTGCGTGCTAACAGTACACAAGTAAAGTGTACCAACTTTTTCTCCCTTGGCAACCACCAAATATCCCTTTGGGATCTTCCACCTTTTGTTTCCGAATGCAATGTTGTGACCTTCATCATCCAATTGTCCTGTAGAGATCAAATTTTTGCGAAGAGAAGGAACATGCCTAACATCTTTAAGCTTCCACTCATTTCCATTAGCA
Source organism: Adiantum capillus-veneris (assembly GCF_014529385.1). Lineage (NCBI taxonomy): Eukaryota > Viridiplantae > Streptophyta > Polypodiopsida > Polypodiales > Pteridaceae > Adiantum > Adiantum capillus-veneris. Next base: position 7,799,874 of record NC_140946.1, on the reverse strand, counting down.
GTTTTGACAGAAACTGTACCTTTGTCGACAATCTCACAAGCTTCATCATCTCCCAACTATACATACCCAAAATTACCTTTGGTGTAGTCTTGGAAATGTTGCTTGTGTGGTGTCGCATGGAATGAAGCCCCGAAATCTACTATCCAGGAATTAGAGACATTGTCTAATGAGAGAATTAGAGCATCTTGCTCTACTTTACCTGCCATATTGGCCTCTGATCTTGGCTTGTTGTCTTGAGACTCTGCCTCCTTCTTCTTCTTGGACCAGCAATCCTTCTTGACGTGGCCCTTCTTGCCGCAGTTCCAACATTCAAGAACTGACTTTGTGCGTGACTTGCTCCGCCTTGAGCGATCACGCCCCTTTTGGTTTTTGAACCTTTCCTTAGGCCTTCCTCTTGTTTCCACTGACAATGCAACACTTGATGATTCTCCTGTGCTTCTCCTTCGTATTTCCTCGCTTAGGAGAACACCCACAACATCATCAAACTTAAGAGTATTTGTGCCAGAAATAGAATTACTTACAGCCATCACAAGGCTGTCCCAACTATCCGGTAGAGATGATAGTATAAGGAGAGCTCGCACTTCATCATCGAAATTGATTTTCACCAATCGAAGTTGACTTATGTTTGTGTTAAAGTCATTTAGGTGTTCTTCAACTGAACCATTCTCTGCCATCTTTAGATTGAACAAGCGCTTCATAAGAAATACCTTATTGGATGCCGATGGTTTCTCATAGAAGTCGTCAAGTGACTTCATCAAGTCCTCTGTGGTCTTCATCTGCGAAACATTGAAGGCCACCGTTGACGTCAAGCTTAACCGGATTGTTCCCAGTGCCTTTCGATCAAGGACAATCCATGCTTCATCTGCCATTGTTGCGGGCTTCTTCGCAAGACCGGCTAGTGGCAAATAGAGATCCTTCTGGTAGAGATAGTCTGAAATCTGCATCTTCCAATGTTGGTAGTTTTTGCCGTTGAACTTCTCAATCTTGAGCTTCCCTTCCTCCGCCATAACTCCTACTCAATTCAAGGAATCCTTTCCTTCAGATAATTTAGATACGAGCAAACCTTGCTCTGATACCAGTTGTTAGGAAATAAGACGTAGCTAAATAGATATTTGAGTAGATTACTTAATGGAGAGAGACAGATTTCACACACAAGAGATTATAGAGTAGAGAGAGAGAGAGAGAGAGAGAGAGAGAGAGAGAGAGAGAGAGAGAGAGAGAGAGAGAGTACACATGATATACGTGGTTCACCCAATGTGGGCTACGTCCACGGGAAAGCAACCACTCAATGGATTTAGCACTTCAAAAGAAGAAGTAGTTTACAAAGGGATTAAACCCTTAATAGAGCTCCCGCCTTGCTTCACTCTCACCACCTCACACTCACCTTGTTGCATCAACTTCTCACTATGAAATGTGTGTAGAAATGGCCTCCTTTTATAGGCCAAAAGGGCTGCCCTCTCTTATGAGAGGTAGCCATGTGTAGCCGCCCTTGTGTGAATAAGTCCAAATCGGACCCTCCAATCCGCCCATGTGTGGGCCGCCCTTGAGAAGACAAGTCCGCTTTTTAATTCGGCCATCGGCCACCGGCCATTGACTTCCGACCACCGGCCACCGGCCAACCGACGGTTGTTTTCCGACCACTTTTCCACCGTTGTCCGGCCATAATATTCCTGCGAGGAAAAAAAAAGTCTCGGGGGCTTCCGCCCCCGAGGCCCTAAAGTTGCCCCTGATTCTTGGCCGTGAAAATTTTGGTTTCGGGTGAGTGATTTTCCTTCACGCACGATGGCTTCTCCTCATAATGGGGGCCTTACAAATGTGCGCTTTTACCACTAAAAATTACAAGGGTAAATCAGGCTCCATACTTAAGAAAAACACCAAATATGATAGAGGGAAGAAACCTGGATTACTACAGCCATTGCCTATCCCAAATTTACCATGGGAGAGTATATCCATGGATTTCATCTTTGGATCACCCAAGTCTATCCATGGGAATACGAGAATACGGACAATAGTCGATAGGTTTAGCAATCAAGTACACTTTATTCTTGTCAAAAAGACTATTAAGGCACACCAAATGGCAACTCTCTTCATATCACATATTTTCAAACACCATGAATTACCAACATCCATCGTGTCAGATAGGGATGCTAGAATGACCAATAATTTTTGGAAAGGTCTCTTTAAAATTCTAGGAATAAGATTGAATTTCTCTTCGGCCTATCACCCACAAACAGATGGCCAAATTGAGATAGCCAATCATAAGATACTCGATCTACTCAAGACTTATGTTACCGAAGTAGATCAACGCTCACAATGGAAAAAGTACTTATATATAGAGTATGCCTATAATAATACTGTACATACTTCTACGGGAAAAGCACCTTTTGAGATCATTGAAGTAAGACCTAAAAGTCCCTTGCTACTCAAAATACAAGATCTTTGCTGCTGATGAGTATAGCCGTGACCTACAAGAATCTTTTCAAAAGATTAAGGAGGCTATATCCATCTCTCAACAAAGGCAAAAAGCTGTTGTTGACAAGCACAGAAGGGCCTTAACGTACAAAGAAAATGATTAGGTCTTACTTAAGTTTCCTAAGGCTCGATTGAGGCAAACGACGGGAAAAAATCCTACGGGCCATCAAAAGTATTATGGTAAGCTAGCAAAAAGATACTATGGTCCTTTTCAAGTTTTGAAGCCTATCAATGAGATGGCTTACCAACTCAAGTTGCCCAACTATTGGATCATATACAATGCTTTTCATGCGAGCTTACTTAAGCCCTACAAAGGAGAGACACCGATTGAACCAATTATTGAAGACCCTAGCAAAGTTGAAGACCAAGAAGAGGTGCTACAACCCGAAGCTATCCTTCGGCATGAAGACAAGGTACTACGACATGGTAAGATTATCCGACGGTATCTTATTAAGCTAAAAAATGATCCTTTTGAAGATGCTAGATGGATGCAAGGAATACAACTTAAGGATAGTATGAACCTTGTCAATGCTTAGAATGCTACATTAGAGTAAGCAAATCTACAAATTTATTTTAAATGACCCATGTTTTTGTCTTATAAGACTAGTTCTCTTTTTAATTGTACACAAATTTAAATAGGATGCATGCTTAGGACTCATGTTTGTGATGACGACGTCTCTCAAACACCAAGTAGAATTTGTCACGGAGAATGAAATGGACTAAAGAGCAGACATGCTTGCGGCAACTATGTCTTCCAAGCACCAAATGGATTAGTCATCCATCTTGGAAAGATGTCGTAGGGTAAAAAGGGATCCTCTACCTGCTAAGTAAGATTGACTAATGACTAAGTCTTTATCTCTTCTACCTCATAATCGAAGACGACTATGATTTCAAGAGAGAGGTAATGTCATAAAATTCCATATCTAACCAACCCAAATGATTTTCTCATATTAAACTGATCATTTAATGTGGGAGAATAAACAGGAACAAGGGTTGAGATATAGACATGCGCTTATAGATCTATCTCAACACGAGGCCAATGGTAAAGGGGCCCAAATGAGAGATGGTCTATCAAAGAGAAAGGCTAACAAATGGTGCATAAGACCTTAGGGTTAACTTCATTGAAGACCTCCAATAATGAGTGTAAAAGTCCTTTGACATCAGGTAAGCTAGGGCTGAGCCTGAGGTGGGAACCCGGCCCAAGCTTAAGGTGCTTGTTGTGCTTGATGACTTAGGTGCTTGATGTGCCTGATGTGCTTGAGATGCTTGAGGTGGTTGATGATTGAAGTGCTTGAGTTGCTTGTCATGCTTGAGATGCTAGGGATGTACTTGAGGTGAGAACCCAACCCAAGCTTCAAGTGCTTAAGGGCCAAGCTTGTGGTGGGAACTGGGCCTAAGCTTGAGGTGTCAAAAAGTCAAGATTTAATCCCTACAAGGAGGGGGAGAGCCCTACAAGGGGGGAGATGAGAGAGAACACTCACACACTCACACAAGGTATGCTTGGTACAAAGAAAGCAAAAGGGATACTTGTCAAGTTCCTCCTCATGTTGCGCTCATGGTGTGCCTCAAGCCCATTGGTTGGCCACCCAAGGGGTCCAATGATAATTTAGGATATTTAATTAACTGATTTTACATTTATCAAGTCCTCTCTCTCAAAGGGGAAAGGGGGATACTTGTCCCAAGGCTACCCTTGTTGCTTGGTATGACTCCTGCTTATGATTGGCTAGGCCTGGAGGGGTCCAATGAGCTTCAAGAATGAGCTACAAGGGGGTCAACCAAAGCAAGCTAGGGGGTTGCTTAGGGGGTATACTCTCACACACACACTCACACACACTGTCATTGTGTGAAGTGCAAAGTGCAATAGCTCCCTCTCCTTCTCCAAGCATGTAGAGGTTGAAAGCCTACACCAACACTCTTGGCTATGGAGTGCAAATCCAGCCAAGAGCCTTGCTTATATGCTTAAGCTTTCCATCTTCTCCATCTTCATTATTGTGCTATTATGTATGCTAGCAAGAAGAGTGATGATAAGTGAGGAACTAATTCTTTCTCCTATGAAATGTTTCTTCTTCCTCTTCCCTACCCTCATTCCCTACTAGCTCTCTCCACCTTCGAAGGTGTTTGAGGTCTTGGGACTGAGGCTTGGGATTGGTAATGCTTTCTTCAAAGTTTGTGTTAATTATGCTCGTGATGCATGAACCTTTCCATCTTCATTGAATCACCTAGGTCACAAGGAACACAAAGATTGTATTGTAACAAGTCTCTCTTGATGGGAGAAATCATAATACAAATGCCTATTGGAGGGGGGACCGGCTCCACATAAATCCGGTCCTCAAATGTTGTCATGTTCTCTAAATTCTCTCTCTTGCAAAAGTAATGTTCATGCCAAGTTAACTAAATGCTATGTTTATGTTGCTAACTTCAATTATGCTCTCCCACTATGCTCACAAAGTAATTCTCAAAAGTACTCTCTTTAATTTCCGCTACTCTCAAGTTAATAGGCCAATTCCATTACACCTAATTTTTAGGGATTAAGGCTAATGTTGTGTAGGGTTAAGGGGACAAGGACATTCAAGAAGCTAGTTTTGAGTATGTTTTTCTAGCCTTTTTTTTAGACACATGTAGGATGTGGACCTAGGAGGTCACTTTCTCTCTCTAGCTTATTGAAAGTGAAGGGAGTAAAGGGGTGTGGCCACATCAGCAAAAGCATGGGTCACTAAGAGCCAAAATTTGACTTTTTTACTTATTTTTGATTTAAAACTCCCCCCCAACATATATACACATCAAAAAATCATTTTTTGATCTTTTTTTTTAAATACAAGCACTAAAAGTCCACTTTTTCAAAAGAAAATCCCCCCCCAAAAAGAAAACCTTTGTTCTCTTCTCCTCCTTCATCCTCTCTCCCTCTCCTCTCCCTCATTGCCCCCTTCTATCCTCCTCCTCCCCTCTCTCTCCCTCTCCCCCCTACCCCCTTCTCTCATCCCATGTTCCTACCTCCCCCCTCTCTCTTTTCATCTTTTGCTTCCTCATGCTACAAATGCCATGGTGCTCATGGACATCACAAATCGTTTGCCTCTGCCACCATGTAATCCTCAGCAAAAGCGTATATATTTGCTTGTCGATAGCGTTTGCACCGAAGGCCGCACATGAGGGTGAGCAGAGGTCATTCTAGGAACGTCGTAATGTCGGTGGGACGAATGTTGATGGCTCTTCAATATCTTGGGAGGGGAGAAGTAGGCTTGTTAGGCTATTGCAACTGGTTGTGTATGGGTGCAGGTACTTCTTTGCGTTCGTGGATGCACGAATGTCAAGCTCTTCAGCTCAAAATAGTGGCATTACAAGAAAGTATTTCATTTTCAAATAGGGAGGTTGAAACTCTCCAACAATAGTTGCAGGAAAATGACATGTACATTATGAATCTTGCCAATACCATCACATATTCGAAAGAAAAACCCCTTGTTACAAGGTAACAATATACTTCTTACTTTTGGTTGTGTTCTTCTTATCATAGACATTGAAGTCTAAGGTGTTGCCTCTACTTGTTTTGTAGTGCTTGGCACAAAGGTTGCTTTTGTGCACAAATAGTGAAAGGCTACAGGTTACAGAGGTCAAGTGTCACCACTTTTCCTCTAAAACAACCTTCTTTATTATATCTTTGCAGATAGATCCTTTGAATCCATGCTTATTAGAGGTGGATAATCTCATCCTAATGCATATTTTAAGATTGTTTATTCCCAGTTGGATGGAAATACTTACAAATTTGTACAGCATATACTTAACAAGTGTCTTTATTATACAACTTGCAAATGTTGAATTCATACATGTTTTTGTTTAAAGAACATGTCTCTAGCACGTCATGATACAAGGTGACCTCTTACTATGCTAATTGAGTGGTGTTGTTTGCAAGAATGGCTCAAGGAACTGGCACAACATGAAGCTTTTACGGTGGCACAAAGCTCTCCTCAATCAATGTGGCTCCCACTACACCAAAAATCATTACGCTAACATGGAGAGATCCCTAGTAGGACAATACAACAGTTTTTCATCAGCAACACACCCTTTCCTAACATGAGGGCACCAAAGATATTTTTATGTGATAGGTCACCCCATGAGCATACCATGTCATGGAATGAATGTAAGAACCATGACCGCAGTATCCCTTGGAAGTTGTTCAAGAATGTATGTTTATCAAAGTTAATGAAAAGAAATTTGGATTTTTTTGTTTATTGATGTGTGAGAGCACTAGGTCTACCATATTTTAGATTGTTTGATAAGTTAAATAAGATTTGTAGTCATTTTAAAGTGTAAATTTGTTTTTGTTTATAAGATTGTACATGAGAAGACATGATAAAGTACAAGAGACCTTGGTGGAATAAATCTCAATAAGATTCCTAACATGCACTTGTGACACCATACCTCTCCTTGAGCCCTTTGATTTCTATCGTTGTGGGAAGTCCAAGGGAGGCCTATTTTCAAACTTTTAGCAATAACTTTTTTTTGAATAAAATTTTGGTTATTTTAAAGTTTGTACATAGTCTAGAAGTTCATTGTGATTGTTTTCCTTCAGTTTCAAGTTTTGACCGGGGGCACTCCTTGGAAGAAACTTTTGAACGTGTTAGGACGAGATTTTGGGAATGTTTTGTATGTAGGAAATACATTCCTAACACAATGAAAAACATTGGTTATTTGAGTATTTTCAGATTCCATGGTTTTAATGCTCATCGGAGCCCGTAGATTAAGGAAAAAGTAAGAAATTTATATTTTACATCATTTCTTTTAGAAAGTGCCAACTTGCACGTTGATTTTTTGCGAATTTGTGCAAGACATGAGTTTTTTGGACCACACAATGGTCGAAGAGCGGGACGAGATGAACAAATTTTTGTGAGACGATCCCGGACAGATCCATATGGGCTGGTCTGATCACATATGCATCCTTTGTAAGTTGGAGAAGATGCTCTCTAAACACCCCCCGCCCCCCCTCCTCTATGTTCAAAGGTCCGGAGCATTACACATGTTTATGTAACTTTACAAGAATATAAAATCCCTTTTGTTGAACACATGTGTTATGTTACATATACTTTAGTGAACTCCCCACGTCACAGGCCTCACAAATCCTGTGCACTAAACATTCAGCACTAGAAATCGACCAAACAAAGAGCCAATTTTTACTTCCTTGTGTCTACATCGTGTTCTTGGGAATGTTTTGATTAAGCCATTTCTTTGGCATTTGAAACCACATGTGACCCCTTTTGTTATAGTATCCAACCAAAGGTTTCTTGATTAGCAGTTTACATAGGCTCGAGTGGTATATATCCTCTATGTTAGCAATGCATGTATCTATAATTTATGTTTACACTTTCTCTATCCAAATGAGCTACATAGTAAAAATCAAATCTGAAATTTAACAGTTGAGTTCACAAGGTGATAGCTATTGGTATCATCTTTAGCAATATCAAAGAAATAGCTAAGAATAGCTAATGAATAGGGATATTTAAGAAGATTTGATACCAAAAACTTGTCAACACTACTCAAAAAGGTGGAAACGCAAAGGCTTTGCAATATATGTATGCTAAAACACGAATCAATAATAAGTCACCCCTATACATCTACACCTCCATCTCAAGTTGTCATTTCTCTAAGTCAAGCTTGGCATAGGTATATGGAAACAATAACATGTTGGAAAGCAAGAATTTAGCTTTCTCAACTTGTGAAATGTTGCTAATGATATATATTCAACATCCCCAAATGAGGACATCGTGACAAAGTTTATGATCGATTTTAATAAGAATAACCATTAATGATTAAACTGAAATCGCAATATTGCATGAATTTCTTCATGGTGGAGTGATTAAGACTTGAGACTTGAAACATCTTACATGCAAACCAAAATATCCATAAAGGTCAACAATATTTCTCAAATTTGTATGAAACTCCAGTAATCTAAATTAAATACTCTCACTCAATGCGACACCATTTAACAATTTTTTTTATATTGCATTTATAGAGGAATCCAACCTCATGAAAATAATTACAAACGGAGACAATGTTGTTGCTGTTAGGCTTCTCTTACAAGTATTGTGTTCCTTATCTAGATATTTATATACACTTGAGTATTTGTGTGTTTATGACTTTAGGAAAGATAGTAGTACTTTATGGATGGCTTTTCTAAGAGATCCTAGAGAGTACCTATTGGTTCAAGATTCTACAAAAATCTTACTATTCTTATCAAAATCTTTTAACATGGTAGTAAAAGGTTCCTCAAGACCAAAAATAGAGTGATTTTCATCTCTGCACATGGTTGCTTGCTCATGTCCTCTCAAAACAAGTCGACTCTGTAAGTAAACAACACATTATGTGAGCACAAAGTTATAAAGTTATAAAGTACAAAATGATATCATCTTAATAATCTAACGACAACTATACAAAGAATAAATTAGAAGGAAAATCTTTGATGAATCTCCATAGATAACACAACTTACTTGCATTGTGAGACTCAATCACATGCTACACAACTATAGATGGCGCACCAAAGCCATCAACAAAATAGCACCACCCAGTGTTATGAGGTGTGAAGCCTAAACATTGAAAGCCATAAAGAGGTTAATTCTCTCCAGCATGATAAACTTAAAGATGGAGATGATGTTAAGCTCTGAATATAAGCTATAAGGGTAGTTTTCTTACCATTCTATCTTTATGTTGGAGATGAACCTTTGCAATGCCCACACACTATTCACACCTCTTCTTGTTGTGGTATGCAAGACATGTAAGCTCATACTTTTGCCACCTTCGGGAGTAGAGGTTTCCATGTAGTTTGAGTGAATGAAAGTAGAAGGAGTAGAATCTTGTTTCATGTTGTAATGGAGGTGAGAGAAGGGAGAGGAGCTAGCTTGGTGTGAAACTATGTGGTGGGCAAGGGGAAGAGATGGGGGAGGAGCTTGCTTGGTGCATGTGGTTGTTGCAGCAATGGAGAGCTTGTAAAAGGGTTTGTAGAGAGAGAAATTTACTTTTTAGCTGTAAAATAGTTTTGGAAAGACTTTGGAGGGTGGAAAATGATGTTTTGAATTAAAAAAAACAAGTTTTTGGATTTTTTAGTGTATGTTTTTTATTTTTGGAGGTCAAAAATTCTTTTTTGACCATGAAATAGGTTTGGGAACCTTTTTAGGAGGGAAAACTTAAAATTTGAGTTTTTTTGAAGAATTGGAATTTTTAGTGTATTTTTAAATCCGGGCTATCCCTTACCTTCTCACTAGGTAAGATGCCATCAAGAGGTGTAAGGCTACCGTGTCCCCCTACTTTTATTAAGATATAGAGTGTGTCCACCACCCTCTTCCTATTGACTGGCCTCTAATTAACCTTAATCCCAAAGGGCCCCTAGAGGGTTCATATTTTTCCTAATGTTGAACTTAGCAATAATAGCCTTGTTCTCTACAGATGAATGAGCCAAATCGAAGTAGTCATCCATTTGCTCAATCCAGTCCTAAAGAGTCTTGCCTACATCTTTGCCTTCCCTGCTAAAATTTTCAGGTTGAGACTTGCGAATCATAGCACCATAAATGATCGTTCGTTAAGCTGCAATAGACATATTGGCATTTGCAGCATCCGTATTTTCTCTCAAAGGCATGATAACTTATATCAACGGTACCAAGCTTGAAATTGGAATGTATTTGACACAATACAATTTGTGGATAGTAAGCTTCTCTTCTCTATCCCATCATGCATGGTCGTGACAAGTCATGGCACTTCCACTCTTATCTGAAGATGCTCTTCCATCATAAGGCGAGAGAGTACATTTGCCTATATCCCTCAAGGTAAGATGTCAGTCATCTAAACACACACACACACACACACACACACACACACACACACACACACACACACACACACACACACACACACACACACACACACACACACACACACACACAAATCCATCGCTCAAGTTAGTTAGATTGGTAAAACAAAGATCCAAACTCAAAAATTATGACCTTAAGACAATATAAATCATATCAAAATAAAAAAAAATTATAACCATAAGAGTCAAAAAGATACATGCCACAATGTGTAAGATACATAAATGCAAAAAGGTTCTATGAACCAATTCTTGGTTCCGATAATTGAGGTTTTACCCTTGTATTTATTTACATCTTGGGTCTCAAAGTTTATAACTTCTACTTGTGCACTAAGATTCACATCCTCCTTCTCATACCACTTTTCCCCTCGAGATACGTTCGAGGAAGGTATTGCATTAAAGAAGTTTACATGAGCGTGTCATTCATTTATATAATCTCTATAGAAATACCTACTTGAGTTCATTGGATATGCATGAGAAAAGTCACTAATGCATCTAGGATTCTCATAGTCATCAAAGGTGATAGTGACATTATGAGGATTGAACTTAAGTATATGTCTATAGACTCTATTGAACCACTATCGAGGTACATAATAGAATCAATTTCTGCTATTTGACTTCTTCCAAACCATGATTATGACTTTTTTTATAGAAGCCATATCTTTGATTAAGCATGATGACCTATTTACTAAGAATGATCTCTCGACTTGGTATGTACAAAAGTGAGCACATGTCTTATAAGGTAAAGAACATATCCCTATACTTTGACGTCGCCTTCTTGAATCTTCTCCTTGACCCAAAGCTATGGGTAGACCATGTACCTATCAAAAAGCACTTGGGTCCGATGTTCAGGCTGTGCTTCGACATACAATTCCCATGCTACGGAAGTGTTTGGAACAAGGTAATCTCTAGTTCCCTTTGAAGCTCAAACCACTTCAACTCCCCAATGGACCAAAACTAAGTCTATGCTCTTTATTCATCAAAATTTGTTTTTTATGATTTCTTTACAATATTATTGATGTTTTGGAGCCAAATATCTTAATACTTTTTTAAATCTCATGACTGGGTATTCTCTTAAACCTCCCACATAACAACGTACTCTACAATTATCTTCTAGCTTTTCTTTCCCTATGATAGCTGTAAGTGCTTCAATCTTCTTGGAAACTTCAACAATCCTTAACATTTGAGAGTATATTGCCAAGTAGTAGTACATATCTTCTAGACCTAGCCACATCCTAAGTTGAAGTAGCCTAAGGTTGGCAAATCAATCTTTCGGGCTATCATCGATGTAAATGAAGAACTGACGGAAGGGTTCTTGATAACAAGTAAGGTAACTACAGTAACACTTTTCTAATAAGTTGTGTTTCTTAGTATTGCAAAGACTTTGGTCCCGATTTCCATGTAAAAGAGTTCCCGCACATCCCTTGATAATCACGTTGCCATATTGTTGAATACTATAGCGAAAACCTTGTTCTTCTTGCTAAAGCATTCAGACGTCACCTTAGGAGCCACTTGTTACTACAAAAGAGATCCATAATACACTTGTTGAGGCAAGAGCCTTTTGCACACATAAAAGTTAAGGGACAGGCTGCAAGATGCTATTTGGTGAAGTTCAAGAACTATCCACCTATGGATGCAGAGTGGATGGAAGAGCATGAAGTATCTGAGTCACCAAATGCATTGCAACTTTACCTTGAGGCCTTTGGGTTACAACCTACATATGCCCCAACCTAATGTCTGCAAAGGAGGGGTAATGATAGAGCTAGCACATCAAATGTACTCATGGATTGAGTGCAAGATGTGTACATTCTTTGACAAAAGTATGAAGGTCTCATTAAGTCATTTGTACACATGTTTTGATAGTCAAATAGCTGAATACCCCTTAGATACAAATGCATATTCCCAATGGTTGCAAATGTAACATCCAAATAGCTTAAGTGGAATACAGGTTAAAATATCAAAAGGAGCTTCTAGACATGCTATAGTGCTTACACTGCAAGTGTCAAATCTAGCCCACCAAGCCATGGAAAATTGAATTAAAGATCTAGAGACTGAGCTCAAACTAGATTAAATCCAACAAAGAGAGCTATCACCAAGCTTCATGCATAAATAATAGCAATATCAAAAGCAAATAGCAAAGCTCTAGTCGGAGCTACTAGAAGCCCAAGCACAACTCAAAGGCAAGCAAATAGCTACAGAAGAGGGCTCCTCATAACCTGCCACCAAGGACACTCAAGCTTTACAATTTTTGCAATGCAGTAAAGAGAAAAAGTGAACCACTTATCTTATCAAAATGACAACTCATGAATAGGAGGAAGATACAAGGCTACTTAACAACTTCACGGTGGAAGCAGAAAGAGCCTTAAAGGTCAATATTGAGCAAGAACGGAAGATATATGGAAAGAGTCCATGGAATGGAAGGAGTGTATACGAAAATCTGCAAATGTTTCTCAAATTACCTCCCAACATATCATAAAAACTTGGCACCAGCAATCTCTATCATACCCTGTGTTAAAGTAATAAGTACTTAAAATCAAAGACAGCAGACTACTCAAACACCATGCAACAAATGGCATAGAACCACATCCCATATGGAGAAAGTCTTGGTTGAGGAGGCATTTTTCCAAAAATAAAAATGGTCTTCTAGGTGCCAAGAGGTAGAAGCTAGGGATTCATCGACGATTAGCTTGTAAGGTCCCCAATCCCGTCGACACCAAAAACGGGATGGTACCAGTGACAGGTCTCTAGGCCTACTAAAGTCAGAGTCCTTAAACAAGAAAAATTCCAGGGAATTCACCCTTACCATTGACAATGGTTTAGGTTTATAGCCCTAGAAGAGACCTAGTCCTGTCTCGCAGTGGAAATGGGACCATACAAAAAATTTCCGGCCCTATATCTTCATTCTTCAGATTAAGGTTTCCTTAGCCAACGTTTTTTTCCCCCTAACATATGTGAGGGCACAGTCGTTGGTGGATTCCTCTTCGAAGTGAAGAAGTTTCTAAACGTTTTAGTGCGCAGGAATGGATAGTTACCTGACTAATCAGGTCCACCCGTCCATGATTGACAACCTTAGTCAATCCCCACTTACCACCCCGCACTCACACATGATTTTTGTGTTGTTTAATTACTACCACATTCTTTTCACAATTAAAACAATGATTCCTTTTTAACTTTCACACTGCATTTCATTAAGAGAACCTTTGAAAACAATATTGAAGACATTCTTTCAGCAAACAAACATCTTTAGACTTAAGACAAGGTACTGTCATTTTGAAGTATCTCTGACCAATACTTGCTTGTCTCAAAACCACCTATACAGGGCTGAAAAACAACACCCATTCCTTATTTATAAAAATCGGGGTGGAAAAAAACCATCACCCAAAGTCGGGCGCCTATACGCCAAAACTAGTTGCCCATACAACTGTGCGGTTCCTCTAGGATAAACTTGAAAGTACTATCCACAAACATAAACAAGCACGGGGTAAAGATTCCACGCGTGCTGAGGTAACCGATTCTTCCATGATGGTATCTTCATCATTACTCATTACCTGGAGTAAAATATTTCCAAGGAATAAGAGGTGTCTTGAGACAAGCTGTGTTAAGGATGGTCAAAAATTTCTTTCCTAGGTCAATTAGTCATAACCCAATCATTTCTTTCCTAGTTGCAATCATTGCTCATTGGTTTCGTGGAAGTTACCTTCCATTAACAGCCAGTTTATCCTTCCTAACATTACGTATGCAATGTTAACTTAAAATGAACTTTAAAAGCTTTTAAGTGAACAAAATAGAAATCCACCTGGGACTGCTCGTCCATGTGCTGTGGGGCGAGAGCACGTAGGCTTTCCTCCATTGGCCTATGGCTAGGCCCAGCCTCATGGTCATTAGTGGCCTTGTTTCTTTTGTTGCTAACATCCTGTTCCTCGGTAAGAGGATTTCCCCTGGTTCTCTTTGGAGCCATGTCGGCAACCTTATAAAAAGACTTAATCCATTAGAAGTTTAATTGAATAATCTTCTTTTTCCTTGTTTACACAAAAATAAGGATTTTTGGAGTAAGTAAGTATCTTTAATAGTCAATTTGAAGAGATATTCCTCTTGTAACTTATTTATGCTATAAGTAATTTTCCATAATTACCATTTAATTTGGGAAGTTCTTTAACTAGGTTTCTCCTTAGTCTATCTTCCATTTTAACCTTAGTAAATTATAAATTTCTATCCGTTAATGGGTTACTCTCCCTAAATTGTAATTGAATATGTTCTATCTTTAGTAATTTTCATAAATTTGATTAATAACCTTTTCCTCCTATACTTATGGTCTAAATTAGATAAAATTTTACTGATAGTAATTTATTATACCATCCATTTATGCTGAGGTAATTTTTTCACCCTTCAATAGTGATTTTGGACCTCAGGTATTTATTTAGTAATTAGATAAATTTGTCTACTAATTTTTTTGGATTAATTTACTATATTCCCCCTTTTATTTTCCCTTAAAAATAATGTTATTTTACTAGGATAATTAGATAAACTAATGAGGGTAACATAATTATCACGAGTTTCCTAAGGTATATTTAACTTCTGATAAATAACTCAAGACATTTTGAATCAATTTGATAATTTCCTCCTTTTAATTTGTCCTAAAAATAGAGTAATTCTGCTAAAGTAATTAGGTAAATTAATTATATGAGCTTCCCATAGATATCACGGGTCTCCTAACATATAATTAACCTCTGATAAATAGCTTAAGTCATTTTAAATCTAATTGATAGTTTCTCTTATTTAGTTTGTCCTAAAAACAGAGTATTTCTTCTAAAGTAATTAGGTAAATTAATTATTTGACATTGTCCTAATTATCATAGGTTCTCTAACATGTAATTAACCTCTGATAAATAACTCAAATCAATTTGAATCTATTTGCTAATTTCCCCTATTTAATTTGTCCAAAAAACAGAGCATTTCTACTAAAGTAATTAGATAATTTAATTATCTGAGCTTCACATAATTATCACATCTTTTCTACATAGATTTAACCTCTAGTAAATAACTCAATCATTTTGAATCGAATTGCTAATTTTCGCTATTTAATTTGTTCTATAAACAGAGTATTTATGCTAAAGTAATTAGATAAATTAATTATCTAAGCTTGACCTAGTTATCACAGGTTCCCTAACATGTAATTAACCTCTACCAAATAACTCAAAGCAATTTGAATCAAGTTACTAATTTCCCCCTTTTAATTTTTCCTAAAAATAGAGTATTTCTACTAAAGTAACTAGGTAAATTAATTATCTGAGCTTGACATAATTATCACGAGTTTCCTAACATATAATTAGCCTCTGATAAATAATTCAAAGCAATTTGAATCAATTTACTAATTTCTCTCTTTTAATTTGTCCTAAAAACAAAGTATTTCTACTAAAGTAATTAGGTAAATTAATTATCTGAGCTTGACATAGTTATCACGAGCTCTTTAACATGTAATTAACCTCTGATAAATAACTCAAAGCAATTTGAATCAATTTACTAATTTCCCCCTTTTAAATTGTCCTAAAAATAGAGTACTTTTGTTAAAGTAATTAAGTAAATTAATTATCTAAGCTTGACATAATTATCACGGGTTTCTAAACATATAATTAACCTCTGATGAATAACTCAAAGCAATTTGAATCAATTTACTAATTTCTCCCTTTTAATTTGTCCTAAAAACAGAGTATTTCTACTAATGTAATTAGGTAAATTAATTATCCAAGCTTGACATAATTATCACAGGTTCCCTTACATAAAATTAACCTCTGATAAATAACTCAAAACATTTTGATAAATTTTCTCTTTAATTTTCTCTACAAAATAGTGTAATTCTACCTAATTAATTATGAAAATTACTAAAAAAATTATAAGATAATTTTTCTAGCTTAATGACTGTCTAATACAGCTCTAATAATTATCTCAACTTAATCTAAACTTAATTAATATTTTTTTCATTAATTTATGGTTAATTTTGATAATTTCAGTCCTAATATGATAGGATAATTAATTAGCTTAATATTCCCAAGCTTAATTTCAAAAATCAACAGAGAATATTTAATTATGAGAGGTTTTATGAGTATACATAGGCCTAATCTTTAATTTATTAACAAAATAGATTAATCTAGCTTTGCTAATTAAGAAGGATTAGGCTAATTACCGTTTAGATTAATCAACTAGAGCTTAATCTCTAGTGATTTTTGCGTAGCATTCGCTCTAGATGAGAGAGAGTGTGTTAATGCTCCGAGTCTAAATTTTTATGAAGAGAATGGGATCTTTTTATAGCTTTTTCTGGGCACCGGGCAGTTTCTGGCAGGTTTTGACACCCCAAGCAGGCCCCCAGCTTGCTTGCTGCTTAGTTTTTTGTATTTTCCCAAGGATAGAGTGCTTCTTTTTGGACGTACCCTTAGGAATAATTTATCTCCTTATTTAAAAACCCGATCAGACCGTTTTTTATCAGCATACTGTTTCTGGCGGTCCTTGGCTGCCTGAATGTCTTGTCTTATGGCTTTGGTTTGGGCATCCATCTCCTCCAACATTTGCTTTGAAGCTTCTACTCTTGTAGTAGGGTCAGAAAAGTTTAGGGGTGATAAACATTCATGCCCATATAGAGCATTAAATGGTGACATCCCAATGCTTTTATGAAAAGAAGAGTTATAGGCGAATTCCACCAGAGGAGGAAATTGGATCCATTTCCGGGGTTCTCTAGCTGAGTTCCTAAGGATTCAAATTAAGCTTTCCAAAATTTTGAAGTGAATTTTGCATCTCTGTCAACTATTCTCTTCGGAAGCTCGTGTAATCTGAAGATCTCTTTGATAAAGAGACGACTTATGTCTGATGCAGTGTAAGTTGTTTTTACAGGCATCAAATGGGAGACTTTAGTCAGCATATCCACTACCACCATAATGGAGTCGTAACCCCCTTGAATAGTGGGAAGGCCTGTTACAAAGTCCATGCTAATGAGTTCCCACTTCATTTGAGGAATGTCCAGAGGTTGAAGTTTCCCTGGCATCATTACTCGTTCAGCCTTAATCCTTTGACAGGAAAGACATTGTCAGATGTAGCGAAGTATATCTCCTTCCATTCCTGGCCAGAAATAGCTTTTCCTTATGGCATTAAGGGTTTTTGCATTGTTAGGAAATAAGACGTAGCTAAATAGATAATTGAGTAGATTACTTAATGGAGAGAGACAGATTTATATACACGAGATTATAGAGTAGAGAGAGAGAGAGAGAGAGAGTACACACGATATACGTGGTTCACCCAATGTGGGCTATGTCCATGGGAAAACAGCCACTCAATGGCTTTAGTACTTCAAAACAAGAAGTAGTTTACAAAGGGATTATACCCTTAATGGAGCTCCCGCCTTGCTTCACTCTCACCACCTCACACTCACCTTGTTGCATCAACTTCACACTATGAAATGTGTGTATAAATGGCCTCCTTTTATAGGCCAAAAGGGCTGCCCTCTCTTATGAGAGACAGCCATGTGTAGCCGCCCTTGTGCGAATAAGTCCAAATCGGACCTCCAATCCGCCTATGTGTGGCCGCCCTTGAGAAGACAAGTCCGATTTTGAATTCGGCCACCGGCCATTGACTTCAGACCACCGGCCACCGGCCATTGACTTCCGACCACCGGCCATCGGCCATTGACTACCGGCCACCGGCCAACCGACCGGTTGTTTTCCGACCAGTTTTCGGCCGCCGTCCGGCCATAATATTCCGATGAAAAAGAATATTCCGGTGAAAAAAAAAGTCTCGGTTGCCCCTGTTTCTTGTCCGTGAAAATTTTGGTTTCCGGTGAGTGATTTCTCTTCACACACGATGGCTTCTCCTCATAATGGGGGCCTTACAAATGTGCGCTTTTACAACAGAAAATTACAAGGGTAAATCAGGCTCCATACTTAACAATCTCCCACTTGGAGACTGATCTCCAAACCAAGCCTGTGACTGCTTTCCATTGTGGCTTCTTATCCTTGAATGCCGATTGAAGATGAGCAAATGCTCAAATTCTCCTTGTTGACCACCTTTGTAAACATGTCTGCAGGATTTTCACTTGTATGCACCTTTCCTAGCTTTAGTTGTCCCTCTTCCAAAAGAGTGCGTATGAAGTGATATCTCACCTCAATGTGCTTTGTCCTTGAATGAAAGGCTCAGTTCTTCACAAGATGGATAGCGCTTTGGCTATCACTGTACAAGACACAATTGTCTTGTTTGAATCCAAGGTCTTCTAAGAATCTGTGAAGCCACAGAATTTCTTTGCTTGCCTCCGTCATTGCTACATACTCTGCTTCCGTGGTAGAAAGTGAAACCACTTTCTGCAGCTTTGAAGCCCAACTTACTGCTGTGCCTCCAACCGTGAACACATAGCCAGTAGTGCTCCTTCGAGTATCTTTGTCACGTGCCATATCTACATCAGCATACCCTTCTAGAAAAATATCAGTTCCTCCAAAATACAAAGCATTTGTTGTTGTCCCTTTTAGATACCTAAGTATCCACTTCACAGCTTGCCAATGCTCTTTACCTGGGTTTTCCATGAACCTACTCACAACTCCCACTGCATGTGCAATGTCTGGCCTTGTCCAGACCATAGCATACATTAGAGAACCTACCGCTGCAGCATATGGAACTTTAGACATATAGGCTATCTCCTCTTGTGTCTTTGGACACATATCCTTCGTTAGTTTAAAATGACCAGCCAAAGGTGTAGAAACTGGTTTTGTATTTTGCATTGCAAACCTTTCTAGTACCTTCTTGATGTAATCTTCTTGAGATAGCTTTATTGTCTTCTTCGTCTTGTTCCTTGATATTTTCATACCAAGTATCCTCTTTGCAGCACCTAAATCTTTCATTGAAAAAGATTTGGACAGCTCCTCTTTTAGGTCTTTGATGTCCTGCATGTTAGCACTTGCAATCAACATGTCATCAACATGCAACCTTAGGATGATGAATTTCCCATCTCCCAAATTCTCCGTGTAGACGCAGTGATCCGAGTTGCATCTTGTGAATCCATGATCCAACATCCATCGATCAAACTTCAAGTACCATTGTCTTGATGCTTGCTTTAAACCATACAAGCTCTTCTTTAATCTGCAAACCATTTTCTCCCTACCTTTTACTTCATACCCCTTTGGTTGAAGCATGTAGATTTCCTCCTCTAAGTCACCGTGAGGGAATGCCGTATTTATATCCATTTACTCGAGATTTAGATCTTGAGCAGCCACAAGGCTTAAGACAAGCCTAATTGAGTTCATTTTTACAACAGGAGAAAATATTTCATTGAAGTCAATACCTTTCTTTTGAGAAAAACCTTTTACCCCAAGCCTAGACTTGTACCTTTTCTTCCCACCTTCTTCTTCCTTTAGCTTGTACACCCATTTGTTTTGAAGTGTCCGCTTACCTTTAGGCAACTCAACCAACTCCCATGTTTGGTTGCGATGTAGTGAGTCCATCTCCACTTGCATGCTCTTCGTCCATTCTTCGTTGGATTCATGTTGCATAGCTTCTTCATATGATTCCGGCTCTCCAGAATCTGAGATCAAGAGATGGTTGAAGGAAGGAAAAAACCTTTATGGAGGTCTACTTGCTCTTGTAGATCTTCGGGGAATAGGTTGACACTCCTCATTTGGTTGACGTTGTTGCACATTGTCACCGTTTGCAGTCCTTGAGTCTTCACCGTCCTCAATCTCCATGTACTCATCACCTGTTTCTTTTGTTTGTTTTCTTTCCAAGTAATCTTTGTACATATTTTGTTCGTTAAAAATTACATCCCTACTCCTTAAGATTTTACCATCTTCAGGATTCCATAGGCGATACCCAAAGTCTCCTTCTCCATAGCCAATGAAGAAACACTTTTTGGACTTGGCATCTAACTTTGATCTTAGGCTTCTATCTATGTGCATGAAAGCCTCACACCCAAAAACTTTGAGAAATGCATAATTCACCGGTTTACCTGTCCATGCCTCTTCTGGAACTTCCCCATCCAATGCCGTTGAGGGTGACCGATTGATTAAGTACACAGACGTACTTACAGCTTCTGCCCAAAGCTCAAGCGGTAGGCCTGCATGTAGCCGCATGCTTCATGCTCGTTCCATGATTGTTCTGTTCATCCTTTCTGAAATCCCATTTTGTTGAGGTGTCCTTGGGGTTGTCCTTTGCCTCCGAATGCCATTGCTAGCACAAAATCTTTCAAAAGCTTGGCTGCAATATTCGCCTCCATTGTCGGATCTGATGCATTTAACCTTGGTACCTGTTTGATTCTCCACTAAGGCTTTCCACCTTTGAAATATGGAAAATACATCAGATTTATTCTTCATGACATAAACCCATGTTTTTCTAGTCGCATCATCTATGAATGTTACATAGTACAATGAGCCACCAAGTGATGGTGTACTTGCAGGACCCCAAACATCAGAATGAACCAACTCAAGTTTTTTTTTTCTTATATTTTCTGATTTTTGAAATTTTACCCTCTTTTGTTTACCATAAACACAATCTTCACAGAACTCTAAGTCCACTTCTTTCAAACCTGATAGAAGCTTCTTTGTTTGAAGGATTTGCATTCCTTTGGCACTCATATGCCCAAGTCGGTAGTGCCACTGTCAACTTCTGTAGTTGCTGCACAAGTTGAAGGTTGCGTGCTAACAATACACAAGTAAAGTGTACCGACTTTTTCACCCTTGGCAACCACCAAAGATTCCTTTGAGATCTTCCACCGTTTGTTTCCGAATGCAATGTTGTGACCTTCATCGTCCAATTGTCCTGTAGAGATCAAATTTTTGCGAAGAGAAGGAACATGCCTAACATCTTTAAGCTTCCATTCATTTCCATTAGCAGTTTTGACAGAAACTGTACCTTTGCCGACAATCTCACAAGCTTCATCATCTCCCAACTATACATACCCAAAATTACCTTTGGTGTAGCCTTGGAAATGTTGCTTGTGTGGTGTCGCATGGAATGAAGCCCCGGAATCTACTATCTAGGAATTAGACACATTGTCTAATGAGAGAATTAGAGCATCTTGCTCTACTTTACCTGCCACATTGGCCTCCGATGTTGTCTTGTTGTCTTGAGACTCTGTCTCCTTCTTCTTCTTGGACCAGCAATCCTTCTTGACGTGGCCCTTCTTGCCGCAGTTCCAACATTCAAGAACTGACTTTGTGCGTGACTTGCTCCGCCTTGAGCGATCACGACTCTTTTGGTTTTTGAACCTCTCCTTAAGCCTTCCTCTTGTTTCCACTGATAGTGCAGCACTTGATGATTCTCCTGTGCTTCTCCTTCGCATTTCCTTGCTTAGGAGAACACCCACAACATCATCAAACTTAAGAGTATTTGTGCCATAGATAGAATTACTTACAGCCATCACAAGGCTGTCCCAACTATTCGGTAGAGATGATAGTATAAGGAGAGCTCGCACTTCGTCATCGAAATTGATTTTCACTGATCGAAGTTGACTTATGTTTGTGTTAAAGTCATTTAGGTGTTCTGCAACTGAACCATTCTCTGTCATCTTTAGATTGAACAAGCGCTTCATAAGAAATACCTTATTGGATGCCGATGGTTTCTCGTAGAAGTCGTCAAGTGACTTCATCAAGTCCTCCGTGGTCTTCATCTCCGAAACATTGAAGGCCACCGTTGACGCCAAGCTTAACCGGATTGTTCCCAGTGCCTTTCGATCAAGGACAATCCATGCTTCATCTGCCATTGTTGCGGGCTTCTTCGCAAGACCGCCTAGTGGCAAATAGAGGTCCTTTTGGTAGAGATAGTCTTCAATCTGCATCTTCCAGTGTTGGTAGTTTTTGCCGTTGAACTTCTCAATCTTGAGCTTCCCTTCCTCCGCCATAACTCCCACTCAATTCAAGGAATCCTTTCCTTGAGATAATTTAGGTACGAGCAAACCTTGCTCTGATACCAGTTGTTAGGAAATAAGACGTAGCTAAATAGATAATTGAGTAGATTACTTAATGGAGAGAGACAGATTTATATACACGAGATTATAGAGTAGAGAGAGAGAGAGAGTACACACGATATACGTGGTTCACCCAATGTGGGCTACGTCCACGGGAAAGCAGCCACTCAATGGCTTTAGTACTTCAAAACAAGAAGTAGTTTACAAAGGGATTATACCCTTAATGGAGCTCCCGCCTTTCTTCACTCTCACCACCTCACACTCACCTTGTTGCATCAACTTCACACTATGAAATGTGTGTAGAAATGGCCTCCTTTTATAGGCCAAAAGGGCTGCCCTCTTTTATGAGAGACAGCCATGTGTAGCCGCCCTTGTGCGAATAAGTCCAAATCGGACCCTCCAATCCGCCCATGTGTGGCCGCCCTTGAGAAGACAAGTCCGCTTTTGAATTTGGCCACCGGCCATTGACTTCCGACCACCGGCCACCGGCCATTGACTTCCGACCACCGGCCATCGGCCATTGACTACCGGCCACCGGCCAACCGACCGGTTGTTTTCCGACCAGTTTCCGGCCGCCGTCCGGCCATAATATTCCGGCGAAAAAAAAAGTCTCGGTTGCCCCTGATTCTTGTCCGTGAAAATTATGGTTTCCGGTGAGTGATTTTCCATCACGAACGATGGCTTCTCCTCATAATGGGGGCCTTACAAATGTGCGCTTTTACCACAGAAAATTACAAGGGTAAATCAGGCTCC
The DNA here is from genome assembly GCF_014529385.1 of Adiantum capillus-veneris. Taxonomy (NCBI): domain Eukaryota; kingdom Viridiplantae; phylum Streptophyta; class Polypodiopsida; order Polypodiales; family Pteridaceae; genus Adiantum; species Adiantum capillus-veneris. Next base: position 7,776,874 of record NC_140946.1, on the reverse strand, counting down.
ATACTTAACATGCGTAACCAGGATGGCCGGCAACTGGAGCGTTGTGTCCTTCATAAAGGATTAACTCCTTTAATGTTGGATTTTTAGGAATGTAAAGCCGATACTTATAATAGAGAAGCCCATTCTCAAGTGAATAATCCTTGATTCTGTCTTTCTCTTTCTCTCTTAGGTACTGTTGATTGATAACCTGTAGAAGTTCTTGATAATCCTTGTCTTCCAGGGAAGCTTCCTTAACCTTGTTTAGGATTGGATTGTCGACTGTGGAAATAGCCCCAAGAAAGACCTTTTGGCTAAGAGCGTTAGCCAACCACATTCTCTTTTCCTGGTTTATATTTTATGTCAAAGTCATATTCCTGTAAGAGTTCTATCCATCTTCTCTGCCTCATGTTGAGTGTTGCTTGTGAGAAAATCTATTTTAAACTCTGATGATCGGTGATTAACTGGAACTTTCCTCCTAGAAGATAGTGCCTCCACGTTTTAGAGCATGGATGACAGCTAGGAGTTCCAGATCATGAGTTGGATAATTGAGCTCATGGATTCTTAATTTTCGTGAAGTAAAGACGACTGGTCTGCCTTCTTTGTTTAAAACTCCTTCTATAGCAAGACCACTGGCATCTGTTACTACTTCAAACTCTTGAGTGAAGTCGGGAAATTTGAGTACAGGGGTTGATGTGAGATTTTGTTTTATTTTGAGGAAACAATCCTCATGTTCTTTTCCCCATATAAGTTTGGTTGTCTTTTTAAGTAGCTGCGTCAAGGGTGCGATGATAACTGCATAATCTTGGACGAAGATTCTATACCATCCTGTAATGCCCAAGAATCCTCAAATCTCACTGATTGTTTTGGGTTGTGGCCACTCTATTATATCTTTAATCTTTGCGGGGTCTGCTGAAATTCCTTCAGGGTTTATTATAAAACCAAGATAACTAACTTCTGGCATGAAAAACACACATTTACTCATCTTGGCATATAACTGATGTTGGCGTAGAAGATGAAGTACTTTACGTACATGGCCTTCATGCTCTTTTTCATCCTTGGAATATACCAGGATATCGTCGAAAAACACCAACACAAAATCATCCAGATATTCTCTGAATATATCCTGCATGAGACGGTTAAAAGTAGCTAGAGCATTCGTAAGACCAAAAGGCATCACGATGAACTCATAATGCCCATCCCGAGTGTTGAAAGCAGTTTTGTAAATATATGCCTCCTTAATCCGGATTTGATGGTAACCTGATCTGAGATCAATTTTTGTGAATACTTTGGCTCCATGTAATCTATCAAAAGCAATTCATCGATGCGAGGAATAGGGTACTTATTCTTTATTGATACCTGGTTAAGCCCCCTATAATCAATGCACAGATGTAAAGATCCATCCTTCTTCTTTTGGAATAGAACATGCGCTCCCCAAGGTGAAATGCTTGGTCTTATGAATCCCTGTTCAATAAGCTGGCGAAGCTGTTCTTTTAATTCAATAGCTTCAGGGAGGGACATTTTGTAGGGTCTTTTTAAAATTGGTTCACTACCTGGAAAGGTTTCTATTTCGTGGTCTATATCCCTTGGAGGAGGTAAATTTGAGAGATGTTCCGGAAATATATCTGAGAATTCCTTAAGCCATTCTGGAGTTGTGTCGTCCCTTGAATCATCTGCCTTATTAAGTTTTACTAGAAAGATCTGTTGCCCCTTACGTAACCCCTTCAGAAGTTGACTAGCCTTGACTAAATGAGCCTTAGGTTTTCCATTTAATCCTTGTACTAACGTTTCTTCACCTAAGCGATTTTTGAAGGTTAAGTTTCCTTGAGTGCAGTGAATTTGGGCTTGATTTTTGATTAACCAATCCATTCCTAGAATACCATCATAGATTCCTACTGGTAGAGTCCGAAAGTAGGATGAAGTCAGGGTTCCCCCTAGTTCAAACTCAACTTCCCCAGCTGTAAATTGAGATAGAACCTCTTTCCCATTTGCTAATTCTACAACTAATTTCTTGGTGGGATATTGGTTCAATTCAAGTTTCCTTAAACATTTAGGGGAGAGAAAAGAGTGTGTGCTACCACAATCTATAAGTAGTTCAAAATTTTCACCTTCTCTGTTTGCAGTGGTTTGGATGAAACCATACTGTTGACGAGCTCCAGGGTTATCAATGGCGGCAAAAAGAGTAGCTCTTTCATCTTCCTCATCCAGCAAAGTAGGCTCTCCTACTGTAGCATAAGCTCTGGCTCCTCTACCTCTTCCTCTACCTCGTCCTCTATTGCCTCTATCTCTTTGATTATTTCCTTGTCCTATCTGAGTCTGAGGAGTGGTTCCGGTAGCAACTTGGGGATTTTTCCCCTCAGGACATTGACTTCTGTAGTGTCCCATTCTATTGCATCCATAGCATCTGATGTTTGGAAAGGTCTGCTCTATAGTGGCTGTGGAGCTGACACCGCCTTCTGTTGATTTCCGTGGTTATAATTTCCCCTTGCTCTTCCTCTAAAGTGTAGTTGTAATAGCTCCTGGCAGGGGGGATTCCTTCGGCTGCAAGTGGTTTAGCTCTTAGAAGAGCATCTTGAATAGAGATGGGTCTCATAGCTTCCAAGTGGTTACTTAAAGGTTTGTTGAGACCCTGACAGAAACGAGCAATCTGTTGTTCCATAGTCATTTGTGGGGCGTAACGTCGTAAAGACACATATTTGGTGTAGTACTCTTCTAAAGTAAGCCCTAACTGTTTGAGGGCGAAGAATTCATTCATTTTAATAGCTTGGTGAGCTGAAGGAAGATATCTTTCCTTCACTGCCTGCTTCATTCTTTCCCAGGAGGGACTAATGGAAGGGTTATCTCTACAGTATTGTTTCCACCAGAGTTTGGCATCTCCGGCGAGTCGAAACATTCCTAACATTGCCTGATTTTCTGAAGCAGTTCCTTCTGCCAAGAAATAATCATCCATGGCGTCGAGCCATGCTTCGGCATCACGTTCTAAGTTGGTTCCTTCTCCCTTGAAAGTTGGGAGTTGAAATTGTTTTAACAGTAGTTTCTTTTCCTGGGTGGGAGTATAGAGACTTTTTGCATTTCCCTGAGTTTGTAATTAATGAAAATTCTTTAGTGATTACACTACTTTTGTTTTGTCATGCAAGTTCTCTAATCTATATACTTTTAAAACAGCGAAAACAGAAATCTGACAATCATTATCACCATCTCAATTAAACTACACAAGCATGTCATAAAACCATGGTATATACAAAGGTTGTTACAACATTGACTCATACTATATACAAGATGTGATTCCCTAAATCAACATTCTCTTCACCACTGGTGGGTCTGAAAGGGGATCAAAAAAATATGACATCCTTTGGTCCCCTAAACTTTGGGCCTACCCTCATGGGCCTAATCCTACCTGGGTATATTACTGTGGCTACCTGATCATATACCCACTAATTTTGTGACACTTCTACCCCATCTATAATAATGGTATGATCTGGATCTTCAGTCCCACTGGAAAAGAAAACTTCGATGGTCCGAAGTGTTTCTGCCCACTTGAGTCTTTTCAGATTGAGTGTCAATCCTTCTAACTGTCCCGCATCAATCAGGAAAATTTCACCAAACTGTGACCAGTTGATTCCCCATGTAGGAGGAGGGGAAAACATTAAAGTTAACAATTGCATGATGCTCTTGCGAAGTACAAAGTTGTTGGAGCTGCAAGCAGCTTCGAACACGATGTTGAAAATCACAAACTTTTGGTCAGCTTGGCAAATATTTTCCTGTATTGATAGGGAAATTCTCATTTCACAATATACCATAATTAAAAATGCAATACAACTTGTGCCTATTTTTCAACTTTTACCCTCCTAAGGTCAGAACCTTATTAAACCAGGCTCTGATACCACTTGTAAGGTCCCCAATCCCGCCGACACAAAAAACGGAATGGTATCATTGACAGGTCTCTATGCCTACTAAAGTCAGAGTCCTTAAACAAGAAAAATTCCAGGGAATTCACCCTTACCATTGACAATGGTTTAGGTTTATAGCCCTAGAAGAGACCCAGTCCTCTCGCAGTGGAAACGGCACCATACAAAAAATTTCTGGCCCTATATCTGCATCCTTTAGATTAAGGTTTCCTTAGCCAACGCTTTTTCCCCCCTAACATATGTGAGGGCACAGCCGTTGGTGGATTCCTCTTCCAAGTGAAGAAGTTTCTAAGCGTTTTAGCGCGCGGGAATGGATAGTTACCTGACTAATCAGGTCCACCCGTCCATGATCGACAACCTTAGTCAATCCCCACTTACCACCCCGCACTCACACATGATTTCTGTGCTGTTTAATTACTACCACATTCTTTTCACAATTAAAACAATGATTCCTTTTTAACTTTCACACTGCATTTCATTAAGAGAACCTTTGAAAACAACATTGCAGACATTCTTTCAGCAAACAAACATCTTTAGACTTAAGACAAGGTACTGTCATTCTGAAGTATCTCTAACCAGTACTGTCTTGTCTCAAGACCACCTATACAGGGGTGAAAAACGGCACCCATTCCTTATTTATAAAAACCGGGGTGGAAAAAACACCATCACCCAAAGTCCGGGCGCCCATATGCTAAAACTAGTTTCTCATACAATCGGGCGGTTCCTTTAGGATAAACTTGAAAGTACTATCCACAAACATAAACAAGTACGGGGTAAAGATTCCACGCGTGCTGAGGTAACCGACTCTTCCATGATTGTATCTCCATCATTACTTATTACGTGGAGTAAAATATTTCCAAGGAATCATAGGTGTCTTGAGACAAGCTATCTTAAGGATGATCAAACATTTCTTTCTTAGGTCAATCAGTCATAACCCAATCATTTCTTTCCTAGTTACAATCATTGCTCGTTGGTTTCGTGGAAGTTACCTTCCATTTACAACCAGTTTATCCTTCGTAACCTTACGTATGCAATGCTAACTTAAAATGAACTTTAAAAGATTTTAAGTGAACAAAATAGAAATCCATCTGGGACTGTTCGTCCATGTGCTGTGGGGCGTGAGCCCGTAGGCTTTCCTCCGTTCGCCTATGGCTAGGCCCAGCCTCATGGTCATTAGTGGCCTTGTTTCTTTTGTTGCTAACATCCTGTTCCTCGGTAAGAGGATTTCCCCTGGTTCTCTTTGGAGCCATGTCGGCAGCCTTATAAAAAGACTTAATCCATTAGAAGTTTAATTGAATAATCTTCTTTTTCCTTGTTTACCCAAAAATAAGGATTTTTGGAGTAAGTAGGTATCTTTAATAGTCAATTTGATGAGATATTCCTCCTGTAACTTATTTATGCTATAAGTAATTTTTCATAATTACCATTTAATTTGGGAAGTTCTTTAACTAGGTTTCTTCTTAGTCTATCTTCCATTTTAACCTTAGTAAATTATAAATTTCTATCCGCTAATGGGTTACTCTCCCTAAATTGTAATTGAATATGTTCTATCTTAAGTAATTTTCATAAATTTGATTAATAACCTTTTCCTCCTATACTTATGGTCTAAATTAGATCAAATTTTACTGATAGTAATTTATTATACCATCCATTTATGCTGAGGTAATTTTTCCACCCTTCAATAGTGATTTTGGACCTGAGGTATTTATTTAGTAATTAGATAAATTCGTTTACTAATTTCCCTTGTCTATTTTATACGCAAATTCAATTACTTTTATTGAAGATAAATACCTAAACTATTTATCTGAGGTTGAGGTATTTATCATGGATTTCCCAAGGTGTGTTCTACCTCTGATATTTATATCAAAGGTTTTTGGATTAATTCACTATATTTCCTCTTAAAAATAATGTTATTTTACTAGGATAAATAGATAAACTAATTATCTGAGGGTAACATAATTATCACGAGTTTCCTAAGGTATATTTACCTCTGATATATAACTCAAGATATTTTTGAATCATTTGATAATTTCCCCCTTTTAATTTGTCCTAAAAATAGAGTAATTCTGCTTAAGTAATTAGGTAAATTAATTATTTGATCTTCCCATAGATATCACGGGTTTCCTAACATATAATTAACCTCTGATAAATAGCTTAAATCATTTTGAATATTATTGCTAATTTTCCCTATTTAATTTGTCCTAAAAACAGAGTATTTTTGCTAAAATACTTAGGTAAATTAATTATCTGAGCTTGTGCTAATTATCACAGGTTTTCTAACATATAATTAACCTCTGAAAAATTAACTCAAATCTATTTGAATCCATTTTCTAATTTCCCCTATTTAATTTGTTCAAAAAACAGAGTATTTTTTCTAAATTAATTAGATAGTTTAATTATCTGAGCTTCACATAATTATCACAATTTTCCTAACATAGATTTGACCTCTGATAAATAACTCAAGTCATTTTGAATCTAATTGCTAATTTCCCTTATTTAATTTGTTCTAAAAACAGAGTATTTCTTCTAAAGTAATTAGGTAGATTAATTTTCTAAGCTTGACCTAATTATCATAGGTTCTCTAACATGTAATTAACCTTTGATAAATAACTCAATTCAATTTGAATCCATTTGCTAATTTGCTTTATTTAATTTGTCCTAAAAACAAAGTATTTCTTCTTAAATAATTAAGTAAATTAGTTATCTGAGTTTGACATAATTATCACAAATTTCTAAACATATAATTAACCTCTAATACATAACTCAAAGCAATTTGAATCAATTTACTAATTTTCCCTTTTTAATTTGTCCTAAAAATAGACTATTTCTACTAAAGTAATTAGATGAATTAATTATCTGAGCTTGACATAATTATCACAAGTTTCTTAACATAAAATTAACCTCTGATAAATAACGCAAAACATTTTGAATCAATTTGATTATTTTCTCCTATAATTTTCTTTAAAAAATAGTGTAATTCTGTCTTATTAATTATGGAAATTACTCAAAAAATTATAAGATACTTTTTCTAGCTTAATGAATATCTATTGCAGCTCTGATAATTATATCAACTTAATTTAAACTTAATTAATGTATTTCCCATTAATTTATGGTTAATTTGGATAATTTCAGTCCTAATATGATAGGATAATTAATTAGCTTAATATTCCCAAGCTTAATTACAACAATCAGTAGAGAATATTGAATTAAGAGAGGTTTTATGAGTATACATAGGCCTAATATTTAATTTATTAACAAAATAGATTAATCTAGCCTTGCTAATTAAGAAGGATTAGGCTAATACCGTTTAGGTTAATCAACTAGAGCTTAATCTCTAGTGATTTCTGCGTAGCGTTCTCTCTGGATGAGAGAGAGTGTGTCAAGGCTCCGAGTCTAAATTTTTATGAAGGGAATGGGGTCTTTTTATAGCTTTTTCTAGGCACCCGGCAGTTTCTGGCAGGTTTTGACACCCCAAGCAGGCCTCCAGCTTGCAAATGGCACCGCAGCTGGTTCCCCCCCAGCTCCATACAGTCCCCCATACCTCCAAGAATCGATTTTGGTTGATTTTGCAGATTTCTAATGATGAAAAATTGAATTATCAGTTAATTCTAGAACCTTAGGTTAAAAAGTGTTTGTTCATAATTATTACTGAAACCATCCAATTTTTATTTACTAATTGAATTCCTATTGTAACCTTCGAGGGTCTGTAACTTTTTCATTTTTTATCGGATTCTGATTCTGAAAATTGCTAACCATAGTAAAGCTCTGCTTATGATTTCAAAAATACCAATATTAGCCGTGTTTGAATCCTTCAACAGTGGTTTTCACTTTAATTTTACAAGATTTGTACAATTTTTAAGGTTTCGGAAACTGGAAACCTTACATAGCTCTCAAGAAACATCCCACATGGATTTAATACCCCAAGCTCTCCCCACCAACATGTAAACCCAATGGAGATTACATGCTCAAGACATTGACAAAAGCTATTAAAGTCTTTGAAGTATCCCATACCTGGCATGTATCATGTTCATCAAAATAGCAAAGATGATTCTAACCTACATTGAAGCTTTCCATCAAGTTGAGAAGGTAGACGCTCCATGAATATCATTTCTTAAGGGCAAGCAACAAGGACTCTACTGTGACCGGTCAGATCAACTACTTAATGAAATCCTTTATGGCATTTATGCATGTGAGATGTTCTTGACATCCTATTATATGCAAACTTTTCAAGAGACATTCTACAGAAGGTTCTTCACTTTAAGAACCAAAATCTTTGGCCTTGTAGTTGAAAACCTTTGTGCTAGATTTTTTGGCTACTCTTCCATGAAACTCAAAAGCTCAATCAACTTCCAGCTCCTCATTGAAGGTCATAAGAAGCTACAAATCAAATATTATGAAGCACTCAAAGTGCTCCAAAAGCAGCATAAAGTGAAAGCCCACCAACCCAATTACTACCTCCCTATATGGTAGTTCTGTCACAAATGACCCAATTTAAGAGGAGGAGAATTTTAGCACCAAGCTCACAAGGTTGTTTTAGTTTGAGCCCACTAATTGAACTTCATCTCATTCTTTAATGTAAAAAATTTCATGCCAAAAAAAAAATCTTTTAATGATAGACTTTTTTTGAACATACAAAAACCATATAATATTGAGGGCATCACATTGGCAAGCAAGCCTTTTCACATGAAACCATACAAATGGAAACCAGAAAGGTGAGACATTTGCACGAAACAATTAATTGTCATTGATATGAAAATATTTTGCACAAAATGCCACAATGTAGGCAACAATTGATACAACCTACCAACAGTACTAGTAGTAGAGTATGGCTCTTAATAGGGAGTAGGATATAGCTTGGAATAAGATGCACAATCCCTTCTTGCACTTCTTGTTATAGTAATTTATTTTCAATCCTTCTTGGGACACTTGCAAGCCATTACAAAAAAAGGAAAGTAAAACTATGACACAAAAGCAAAGAATGGTGGAAAGAAAGAAATCACTATCTACACACTTCTTTCTAGCTATCTAAAAAGCGAAATGTGTAGGCAAATATATCTCCTTATTGTGTAGATCCTGCCTCACTTGGTGCAATGTGCACATGCATCTTATCTTCAAAGTTGCCATGTGTTCATTGTTTATTCAAGCATCAATGTTTTAGATAGGGTTCTCATAAAAAACATCCATGTTTTGATCTAAAGGGACCAATTCACCACCACATGATGCTGTCAACTATACAAAAATGATATAATGAAGTTTTGGGTATGGATCATGTATTTACAAATAATGGAACCAGATTGCATATTTCAAATGACTCCATTCTCTATTTTTGAGCCCAACGTGTATCCTCAAATTCTAATACATCTTCACTATATAGGCACTTAGCTGACATCATTGTTCAAGACACTTTCACATCTATCTTTGCCAAAAAATCTACAAATACAATGACGGGCATAAAAATTGAAATTCTACTCTCCTTATGTTAGCCTTTAAACATTTTTGGATCTCATAAATATTTTTCACATGTGGCTTTTACTTGTTGTTGAGCTTGGAAGTGGCCATTCTCCACTCTTAAAATCAGGCAAGGCGAGCTTGAAGACACTAATCCAATCCTTCATGGATTTTGGTGGAACATAAAAATGATCATAAAAGAATACCCTTTTTTGGCCACAGACCCATGAGTTCTCCCTTTGTAAATATCCTCACCAATGGATCCATTACAAACATCCAAAATATCTATGACGTGCTCCACCGAATTCCATTCCTTTATTCTTGAGGGATAGAGGTCTTCAATAAGCATAGTGACACAAAACAACCACAAAAAAATAAGAATCATAGGAGCAACGAACCACACACAAGACCAAAAAAAGTGAAATAATAGTCAATAATCTAGTGTTTACATATGAACCGTTTATAGCTAGCTCTGTACAAAGCAAGATTAGAACTCCCAAGGCAAAGGTGAATCTCCTTGAACATGTAAACATGATGCACTAAAACCTCCATCACTATCTTCTCGGCTCAAAAAAAGCCTAACATCTTTCACTCTTCCTTTCCAACATAGCAAGTATGGATTTTTTGGATGCGACTTTTCTTCCTCTTCTCTACTGCGTTATAATGCAACTACCCTTTGTTATGGATATTGAGATCCACTAGTTGTTCTTGTCTAATGTGGCATAAGTGGTGATGGTTTCAATTGATGTGCTAGAGTGTTTTGACAAGGTGAACTCCATTGCTTGAGGTTAATAGAACACACAGAAGATGAAGGTGAAGAGAGGGAAACAAGAAGAGGAGGGAGAAGAAGGTGGTGAAATGAGGAGAGAGATGGGCATAGGAGGGAAAAGAAGGTTAGCCATGGAAAACAAGCCGATGGATTTGAATCCTTGGTAGGCTAAGCAAGTCAAAGATAATACTCTAAGATTGACCATTTTTTCTTTACTCTTTCCTTTGCATTAGGAATAGGATGCGGTCTAAGAGGGCCTATTAAAGTTTCCGTGAGATTATGGAGGTGATTGAGAATTCAAAAAATAGGTGCACGCATGTGTGCAAGAATGTTGGGCTTGTAAGAGAGGTCAAAATATGCACTTTCCTCCCAAAAAGACATGGACACAATTATGAATTTTGGCCTTCCATGACTTCTACACAGTCTCTTATTTGAATGGAAATTATAGACCTAGAATCTACATGCCAAAATATTTTTCTGGATATGATACATGACATGGGTTTTCTAGGTATATCTCAAATTCCATTTTGGAGGGAAAAATTATGTGAAAATTAGCTAGCCGCTCTTCCCTGTCTCAATTCAAAGTTTTCCTTTGACAACTTCCTTAATACTGAAGGTATGACTCTCTTAATCTCTACCAAGTAAATACAACCTCCTCTACCAAGTAAATAGAACCTCCTCAACCCCATTATCTTTCTTACATTGTTTTGTAGCATGTTTCATATGTTCGATAGAATTCTTGTCCATGTCTTAATCCATAGCCCTACCATTAAGGTAGTATAAGGTAAATTTAGTGGCATAGTATTTCTCTCACAAACTAAAACTTTAATCACTTGTCCCCTTGAAGTGTTGAGCTGCAGCTACATTGCTATCTCGATGTGTGGAGAATAAAGCATTTTTAGTGAGAAGCAAGTTCGCTTTCTTATTCCAGTGGATGAGAGGAACCCGTGGTTCAATTTTAGAAATTTTGCTTTTTATGCTATTTTTAGCTTTTCGTGCAGTGCTCAATTTTCAATGTCGTCAATTGCGTCTACTACTACACGACAATATGTACCTATTATACGGAGTGGTGCAAGCTCTTCATCACCATCTCGATAAGGTCTTCTCTCTCGTTCACGGGAAGAAGAAGAAGAAGAAGAAGAATACTCTCTCTCTACTTGCTTACTATCTCCGCTCTCTTTTCACGGTGTACGTGCTCTCTGACGGATTTCGTGTGGTGAAAAGCTCTACATAGCTCTCATCACCGCTCTCTTGCGGCAAAGCAAGAAGCCTTTTGATAGTCCCTAATCAACTCTAAAGCACGGTAAAAAGCTCTAAAATCCATAGCCATCATCTCTCTCTCTCTCTCTCTCTCTCTCTCTCTCTCTCTCTCCTTTTTCTAAGTAGCTACCCTCTCGATGCTCATTTTTTTGTATACAAGTGCATGTATGGACTTGGCGAGTATGTATGAAGTTGTTCCATGCTTATTTCATCATGTTTAGCACGCTGATTTATGCACATAATGTGTGTACATAAAAAGCACTTTTCGTTTCATGTCACGTAAGCAGTAGGAACACTATTTTGATCATAACTCACAAACTGTTATAAATCAGTACAATCCTTTTATAAAAAATCATTTAAAACACTTTCTTCTTGGGTGTCATGTGAAAACCACGCACAAGCTAAGAGTTATGGTCAAGAAACAACTTGTTGCCCACTGCACTTGGTCAAATTGTTGGACCCCAGGCTCCTTGGAAAAGCACTATATAGATTCATCGGATGAGAAAAATCACTTAGCCAACTAAAAATATTGAATAAACTTGATGATTAATGTATTTATATTTCCGATATCACTTTGGGAGTTCAAGTTATTAACTATTCCATAAACGGGTTTACCTACGCGTGTAGGGGTGCTACCTAGGGGGAGTACCATATGACGCTGTGAGTTGAACGAGTCGTTTATATATGTTTTATGGTTTTTTTGTTGGTGAGTTGATTTCAAGTGTTATATGTTCATAAACTTATGTGACGGTATATGGTTAGTCCTTTCGAACCATATAGACAGATATGGGTAAAGTTGCTTTCTTTTCGTGTTACCGTTCATTGCACGAATATCATACAAGCAAAGTGATGTGATAAGGTTTTAGTCTATATTATGGATCTGATCTTGATGCATTGGTTTGAGTTCAAACATTTTCATTTGTGTGTTATGCATGCACTCGAAAAAGGCAAAAAGTTATTTTTTGCATATATGTGAAGGTATGGTTTTTGGTCGATCTAAGTATCGGAGTTGTTTTGCATCATGTTTATGTTGATGGAATGATCTAATATGATGTATGGAACCTCACAGATAGTTGTGGATGCCTCATGTATGATTGCTTTCTAGTTTTTTCGATCAAAACTAGCTCTATGTGCTAGACGGGTGAAGTGCAGATATGGTGTATCACTTTTGCATGATTGGATATTGTCAAAATTGCATTTTGATATCATGTTTAGTCGTTGGTTGGACTTATTTTATTCATAAAAGGCTCATTTCTTAAGGTCCATGTGTGTGGGCTCAGTTTGATTGCAGTGGATATGTCAAACTCCAAGTGTGGGAGTTGGTTCAGTATGGAATATGGTTTATGGTCAAGGGCTAAGATCCCTCATGGAATATGGTTGGGATTATATTTTTATTGTGGAATCCGGTGTGGCTCTTGGATATTTTTTTGGGATATGGTTGTGCTATCGAAATTTTTGCAGCCATGTTATGTTCTAAAGTGGTTTTGCAAGATTGGTTATGTATCACCTTGAGTTGGGTGAAGCTCTCACCCATGTAATGTGATTGGATTATGGTTTATGGTTTTGAATCGAATCTTGAAGTGGTTTTCATGGTCTATAGTAGACGTGTAAGGGTAGAGACCTTGTACAGTTTGACTGCTTGGAAAAGATTGTTTGTGCATATGGGAGATGCTATTGTGATTGGACTCATATGTTATGTTTCTCATGGAAGCATCAAGACCTACATCACTTAGCCTTAGACAAAAGAATAAATGAATCGGGGCTTTGCTGGATCGAGGGTGTTACCAAGGTCTTCTTTTTTGTTAGGCTTATCTACACAGTTAGTGCATCGAGGTTTGAACGAACTACATGGCTAACGCGACGGGGATCTTGCCTTAGCTTTGCCTAAATACCATATGCTGGACATCAAAGAGGCATGGTACCTAAACTTGTATGGTTGGTGTTGATGCTCTATCACCTACAGATATTTGGGATCCTTTCAGAGCTCGGGTTTATGGAGGGAGGCGAAGCGGCCTCAGCCTATGTCTAGTTGAGGTAGGTTGGAGGTGTTCTAGCTTTCTCCCAACGAAGTAAAATTCTCTTTTTCCATAGTAGAGCAAGGTTCAGTGCTCTGGTAGTCATTTTTTAATATTTTAATGTTATGGTGTATACCCAGATTTTGTTATTGGATTAATACATAGTTGCCTGTTTCATTTAATGAGGCATTTAAAGATTCTCTTTTGTCATTCTCATGTGTCTCTGTGCACTCTTTTTCACCCTCCACTATTCTCTCTCTCTTTCTCTATTCCTACAATGCAATGTACACTTATATTCACCCTCCAAAATGTTATTTTTCCTTGAGTATGCTTTCATTCATAACACCTATTCAGAGGTAGCACTAATTGCTAGGTGCCTCAGGATGCAGTCAAGCTCATGGCCTAAACTCCATGCTAGGTCGGGACTGAGAGCTCCTCTCCTATGCAAATGCTTTTGCAACTCTAATGTATATTGAAAATTATATATGGAGAATTGCATAAAAGTGTAAATTGTGTATTTTGTGCACGGACCCCTAGGGAGGGGTATCTCTCGCCTGGTATCAGAGCCTATGCTTAAGATTATGGGGATAGCCTGAAGTTTGATACTAATTGGGTTAGTTATGTATCATGCATGCTATTTGAGAAAGATACCGTATTCACGATGCATCTTTGAGTGACATTGATTGGTGATACTTGCTTGAATTGTCTTCTGGGATTATGTAGTCTCGGGTTATGATAAATTAGTTGAAGTGCTCTTCACTGGCCAATGTTAGCTTCTCCATTAGGATGTTCATGTCCATCATCTCCGACACGTGTGTGCGGTTAATCTCTTGTAGGCTTTGGATTTCCATCTGGGACTTCTCATAAAAACCTCTATATTTGTCTAGGAAGGCATCAACTACCTCTAGCCTTTTGGTCAGATGACAATGAGAGATTTTGATCTCACAAATCTTGCCTTGATGTGCATACACCTCCTAGTACTTCATTTTCTTAATAATGTGGCAGGAAAATTGTGTATATTCTTCTGCATCCTTCATTTTAGCTATCAGAGAGGTGTTGGCTTCTCCTTGTGCTACCTTATCCTCCTCTTTGGTATCATCCTTTGATTCTTCCTTTGAATATTCTTGTGGATCTTTGGTATCGTCCCTTTGACTCTTCTTTGGTCTACTCTAGAGCCGTGTCTAATGTATGATCTTCAATATCCTCTTTTGACTAGCATTCAATGTTCTTTAGCATGTGAACTCTCCAACACTTCTTGTTCAGTAGTCTGAGGCTTTTGATGATGATACCTCTCGTAGGTTTTTTCTCATGGGGTTCTTCTTGTATGGAAGAAAGTGGTTTTGGCATAGCTATAGAAACATGAACAATTGGTGTGGTGTTTTCCACTTCAATTTTGACTACAATATGGTAGGCTATTTGTGTAAGAACTTTAGGATCTTTTAAGTATGAAATCCCATTGCTTTTCTTGGTGCTTTTTAGCATATTGAGCATGCAAGAAGCATGATCAGTTGACATTGGTAGCCTCGTCTTGAAAATGGTTATAGATGTTGAAGACACAACATGATTAGGAGTGGTGTATCTACGTGGCCATTTAGCTGACAAGTGAAATTTTTGGTGGTATAGCCATGTAGGATCTTCTAGAAGCTTGTTGATCATATTGCTGCTGTGAATGTAAATGAGGTGTTGTTTTTGGTAAATACTCATGTTCTATTCTTTTCTTTAGACGTCATTGATTCTCCTTCCATTTTTGGTAGCTTTAATGCCTTTGCTACTATTTCTTTGGTAATCTTCACTTTGGTGGCTTGCCTGGTTGAATTAGTGATGTGAGCTATGTCATATTATTGAATGGAGGTGAGAAGCTCATAAGCCCTTTGGAGAACAACTCCGCATAGTTCCATCTCATTGAAGGGAGTAGCCCTAATCTTTGGCTTGATTCTCAAACTTCTGGAGCTTGAGACACATCATAAATTTCCTTTGAGAGTAGTTGCAACTCGACTACTTGGATGTTGACACTTCTAAAGATCTTGTAGAAGATTGCAAGTCTAGTTGAGTCTCCCTGAATATGTATTTTGGATACTCAAATAGACTCTTCCTCTAGGTGGTATGGTGGAAGCTATTTATAAATTTTTCTTCTTGGTTTCCTTCTTTGCTATAGCTGGTGAGGATTGCATGGAGCTCCTCATGCCTTCTGCAAGACTATCTAGTGTAGGACCTGCTAGAAGCTCGAAACCGCTCATCAAAAGTAGGTCTCTAGAAGCTCTCTTCAAAAGTCATAAGTTAAAATGAGACTCTATTTGGCCTACCTAGTATATACAAACCTAGGTTTCCCTACTCACTTTCTCTAATGACTCCTAGTAAGAACCAGTAGATCATGAATAATAATTTCCTTTCAAAAATTTCCCCATTTAGACTCCAATTTATCAATTTCTAAATATTTTGCAAGATCGGACATCGGTGGCCTAGTTTAGGGTTCTTGTCACCATCGTCAGAATTGGACCAGATATGACATGCTGTTCCATCATCACTTTATGATCCTTGTTGTATTTTTTGTTTGTCAATTTGAGTTTGTTTCTATTTATTTCTAATTTTTAATATTTATTTGAAAAATCAAAATAAAATTACATATCCAATCTAAAAAATAGAAATCCAAACCAAAAATATCAAAACACACATGAATACCATAGTTGGACATATTTTTGTGGATTGCTCCATGTTCATTTTTTTGGCCAAAAACCACATAAAAAGAGTAAAAATTATAAACGTTTTGACCTTTTTGAAGATATATACACTGTGTATACACACCTAGGGGTTATCATATTACATGCTCCCCATTATTTGTACTTAGAAGGGCATTTTAAGTGGATTTTGCAAAAAAAAATATCACATTAACGTATAAACACTTCAAACATTGCCCTTTTTATAGGAGTTTTTATGTAGCTATGTTTGTATTTAGAATGCCTCCCCCCTCCTAGTTGGAGTCCTCCAAGATGACAATGTGTAGCCTAAGTACTATTGTGCATGGGTTTAAAAGTTGTTTCTATGCATAGCTTGTGCTTGTGAGGTCAATGCATTGCCAAACTCTATGATGTGCAAAAGGAGGGTCTTGAGCGCATTGCTCAAGGGGTTTTAGATGTTGAGATTCCTTGCTGTGTTTTTCTCTTAAACAAGCGTAATGGAATTGTCCTATTTAACTTGAGAGTAGCGAAAATTAATGAGAATACTTTTGAGAGATTACTTTGTGAGCATAGCGGGTGAACATAATTGAAGATAACAACATAGACATAGCAATTAGTTAACTTGGCATGAACAATACTTTTTCAAGAGAGAGAATTTAGAGAACATGACAATAGTTGAGGACCAGATTTATGTGGAGCCGGTCCCCCCTCCAATAGGCATTTGTATTATGATTTCTCCCATTAAGAGAGACTTGCTACAATACAATCTTTGTGTTCCTTGTGACCTAGGTGATGCAATGAAGATGGAAAGCTTCATGCATCACAAGAATAACATAAACTTTGAAGAAAGCTTTAACTATCCTAGGCCTCATTCCTAAGACCTCAAACACCTTCGAAGGTGGAGAGAGAGCTAGAAGGGAATGAGGTTAGGGAAAAGGAAGAAGAAACATTTCATAGGAGAAAGAATTAGTTCCTCACTTATCATAACTCTTCTTGCTAGCATACATAATAGCATAGTAATGAAGAAGGAGAAGATGGCAAGCTTAAGCATTGAAGCATGGCTTTTGGTTGGATTTTCACTGCATAGCCAAGAGTGTTGGTGTAGGCTCTCAATCTCTACTTGGTTGGAGAAGGAGAGGGAGTTCTTGCACTTTGCATAACACACAATCAGAGTTTGTGCGAGTGTGCGTGGGTGAGTATACCCCCTAAGCAACCCCCTAGCTTTCTTGGGTCGACCCTCTCTTGTAGCTCATGCTCGAAGCTCATTGGACCCCTCCACGCCTAGCCAATCACAAGCAGGAGGCATTACAAGCAGCAAGGGTAGCCTTGGGACAAGTGTCCCCCTTTCCCCTTTGAGAGAGAGGACTTGATAAATGCAAAATCAATTAATCAAATCTCCTAAATTATCATTGGACCCCTTGGGTGGCCAACCAATAGTCTTCAGGCACACCATGAGGGCAACATGAGGAGGAACTTGACAAGTGTCCCTTTTGATTTCTTTGTACCATGCATGCCTCTTGTGTGAGTGTGTGGGTGTTCTCTCTCATCCCCCTCTTGTAGGGCTCGCCCTTGCCTTGTAGGGATTGAATCTTGACCTTTTGACACCTCAAGGCCCTCATGCATAGGCCCAGTTCCCACCACAAGCTTGGCCCTTAAGCACTTTAAGCTTGGCCTGGGTTCTCACCTCAAGTGCAACCCTAGCATCTCAAGCATGACAAGCACCTCAAGCATCTCAAGCACCTCAATCATCAAGCACCTCAAGCACCTTAAGCTTGGGTTGGGTTCCCAAGCCCTAGATTACCTAAGGTCAAATGACTTTTACACTAACTATTGGAGGTCTTGAATGAAGCTAACCCTAAGGTCTTATGCTCCATTGGTTAGCCTTGCTCTTTGATAGACCATCTCTCATTTGGGCCCCTTAACCATTGGCCCGATGTTGAGATAGATCTATAAGCACATCTCAATATCTTAACCCTTGTTCTCATTTATTCTCCCACATTAAGTGATCAGTTTAATATGAGAAAATCATTTGGGTTGGTTAGATATTAGTTTTTATGACATTACCTCTCTCTTTAAATCATAGTCGTCCTCGACTATGAGGTAGAAGAGATAAAGCCTTAGTCATTAGTCAATCTTACTTAGCAGGTAGAGGATCCCTTTTTACCGTATGACATCTTTCCAAGATGGATGACTAATCCATTTGGTGCTTGGGAGACATAGCCGCCGCAAGCATGTCTGCTCTTTAGTCCATTTCATTCTCCCAAAGTAGAGTGACAAACTCTACTTGGTGTTTGAGAGACGTCATCATCTCAAACATGATTCTAAGCATGCATACTATTTAAATTTGTGCACAATTAAAAAGAGAACTAGTCTTATGAGACAAAAACATGGATCATTTAAAAGAAATTTGTACATTTGCTTACTCTAATGTAGCATTGTAAGCATTGACAAGGTTCATACTATCCTTAAGTTGTATTCCTTGCATCTATCTAGCATCTTCAAAAGGATAATTTTTTAACTTAATAAAATACCGTCAGATAATCTTACCATGTCGTAGTACCTTGTCTTCATGCCAAAGGATAGCTTCGGGTTGTAGCACCTCTTCTTGGTCTTCACTTCAGGAGGGTCTTCAATAATTGGTTCACTTGGTGTCTCTCCTTTGTAGGGCTTGAGTAGGCTCACATGAAAAGCAATGTGGATGAGCCAATGGTTGGGCAGTTTGAGTTGGTAGGCCGTCTCATTGATAGGCTTCAAAATTTGGAAAGGACCATAGTGTCTTTTTTCTAGCTTAGCATAATACTTTTGATGACCCGTAGGATTTTTGCTCGTTGTTTGCCTTAATCGAGCTTTAGGAAACTTAAGTAAGACCGAATCATTTTCTTTGAACGTTAAGGCCCTTCTGTGCTTGTCAGCAGCAGCTTTTTGCCTTTGTTGAGAGATGGATATGGCCTCCTTAATCTTTTGAAAAGATTCTTGTAGGTCACGGCTATAGTCATCGGCGACGAAAATCTTCCCATGTACTTTGAGTAGCAAGGGACTTTTAGGTCTTCCCTCAATGATCTCGAAAGGTGCTTTTCCCGTAGAAGTATGTACATTATTATTGTAGTGTTAACTCAGTCAACGTCAGTTCACAAAAGCTGTTAAAGACCGAAGACGCACATCGAAGATCAACATGAAGAAGCAGTAAAGATTGGAGTTACACATTTTCCACATTTTCCCGAAATGATCACGTATTGTAAATTCCCGAATTATTTCAAGCCATTGTAATATTTTAATGTGTTACGGGCTCAATGGGAGTTCCAAGTTGTAAAGGATAGGTCACTTACTGTGCCTAGGTTGCAGATTCAGTAAGTGGTGAGCCCTAAAGGCCTTGGGTGGCCGGACATTGCATATTTTTACCCTAGGTACATAGGGCACTGTGTAAAAGAAATTAGGGTTCTCAAGTCATTTGTTGAGAGCACTCTTTGGTGAGAGCTCTTGAGGTGTGTGGCTATGGATTCCTTGAGCTTCTCCTTGCTCATGAGACTTGATTAACACTAATCAATGGTTCATTCTCTCTCACTATACCTCTCTCATGCTTCTTATGATTGTTTATGGTGCTTAAATTAGTTAGATCTACACTAATTAGTGGTTAATCTCTCTCTAATCTTGTGTGATTGCCCTCTTTTGCTTGTGTGTGCATGTAGGTTTGATTGGAGTGTGGTGCTCGATAGATCTATGTGTGTGTGCTTTTGATTAGTGTGTTGCATGATAGGATTAGTGTTGTGTGCGTCTTGCAATCGTAGTGTGTGTGATTGGGTTGATTATAGGTGAAGAGAAGTGGATATGGAGATTGCCCTTCATTGGGGCTTTGCTCCTCCATAGGCCGAGAAGCTCACGTCATCGAGTTAACCATTTGTATTTCCACGATTAGCTCACTAACCGTGTGAGTGTTTCCATGCCCTAGCCGGGTAGCTCATCCCTCCAGATTGATAATTTTCTTGGTCATTGGAGCTGTTGCAATGATGGAACCCCCAACATTTGGCGCCGTTGCTGGGGACGATGGCCTACGCTAATGTAATTGTGGTATAATCGAATGCGTTCCCTCACTAATTTCACTTGTGTGTTTACGTTTTTGTGGATTTTGAATGTGTGTGCATGAAGCATTGTGTTCATAATTTCCTAATGTGTTACCACATCTTGCCAATTGTGTGCTTACACACTCTAATTTCTCACTAACCCCTTGCTAATTTGACTAATTTTTGCTAATTTACTAATTTGCTATGAAGGATTGGAGCATTCGACCATTCAATTGATCTTCAACGAAAAGGTAATTAAGGTGGTGTTCTCAACCTAGAGATGTGTAGCATTGTATAGATATCGCACCAAGATGAAATGTAATGTGATGAAATGTAATGCTATGCTATGTTGATGCAATGCAATGTTGATGTTAGGGATTGAAATTTTTGCAATTATTCATTTTCACGCCGTCGTAATGCCAAAAATTTTAAGATTTGGTGGTGCATGAATTTGATAAGTTTCAATTGTTAATTGATTAATGTGTGTTGCTAATTGGATGCTTGCAATTAATTAAGTTAATTGCATGTTTGGATGGTCAATTTCAAGTGTATGTGCACTAAAATCAAGTGTGTGTGCATTCTAATTGAGTGTGTGTGTGCTAATTTTAGGTGTGTGTGCACTATTTTGCCCATGTTTGAGCACCTAGAAATCAATGTGTGCGTTATGATTTGTGAATTGTGATGATTGATGTGTGTTGTGCTCATGCCTAGCTATTGGTTTGTGAAGTCACATTGCAAATTCGACAAGTTTAACCCTTTTGTATGGCGCACCTAAAGATTGGTAGAAACTGCCAATTTTTTAGTGTGGGTGTGCCTAAAAAGTGTTTAAATTTGCATGGTTAATTCAATGGTTTGATTACATAATTGATGTTTGTAATGATTAAATTCTGCGTTTTTGTGCTCAAAAGAGGGATTTACACACTCTAATTGTGTCAATTTTTGACCTAATTTTGTCGATAATTTTGCCGATTTAATTGCCTATTCTTGATTTATTTGATAATATTGTTGGCAATTGAATTGATGTGATTTTGGCGATTTCATTTGGCTGCACCATTCATGTGTGGAGAATTTGTAGAAATTTTTTGGGTATTTTTCGGATAATGTTTGCAAATTTTGGTAAATTTTTGCTAATTTTTGCATTAGTTTTCGGATAATTTCATAAAAATTTGATTTTGCTATCTTTACAAGCTATTTTGTGTGTGCGTCTTTACGGCATCATTTTGTTCGCATTCCTGCCCTCCGTGGTCGAGTTTTGAGCGTTTTACTATTTCCGGGGGCCCAGTGGACAATTTTGTCAAAATTGGCATTTTTCGGTAAAATCTGTTATTTTTAGTGTGCTTTTGTGTATCAAAAATATTCGGTTGTGAATGTCGGTGATTTTCTAAGACTCCTAGAATTTTTTGGTAAATTTTTTGATTTCCTGGCGATTTTTTTAGAGTTTTCGCTAATTTTTGACATTTTTGGAAATAAAAAATAAAAATATATATATAAAAAAGGAAAAGCTAGGTTTGGCTCCCGCTGTGCCTTGTGGCGCATAAAATATCTCCGAGTTGGATTGATCTTGATGGTCCTTGGGGATAATTTCCTGCGACGTTAAAACTTTCTTCTTCTTCTTTTTCTCTCCGGGTGAACACAACACACACACACACACACACACACACACACACAATCACTCTCTCTCTAACTACTTCCTTTATCTCTCTCTCTCTCTCTCTCTCTCTCTCTCTAACTCACTCTCTCTCTCTCTAGCTTTGTCTTACCCTTTCTCTCTCCTTCTCTAACCCCTACACTCTCTCTGTCATGCGAGACCCTCCACACGAGACCCTCCCCCTCTTAACTCTCTCTTTCCTTTTCTCTCTCTCTCTCTCTCTCTCTCTCTCTCTCTCTCTCTCTCTCTCTCTCTCTCTCTCTCTCTCTCTCTCGCTACATGCCAAAGCGCCAACGGCCTCCGCTGACTCCGCTGCACGCCTTAGTCTCTCTCTCTTTCTATACGGTGACGCGGTCCTGCACGCGCCGAGTCTACCCACATTGTTGATCCCGTACGGCGCGCCAGACTTGCAGCTTTCGCTCGACAACGGCGTCATCACAGCCGCGTGCAACCAGGTGAGCAGGTAAGCCAAATTTATTTATTTTTTTGATAAAAATAATTTTAAAAAATCCAATAAAAAATTAAAAAAATGGGGATGAGAAAATTCAATAAAAAAACAGAAAAGGAATAAAAAATCACAAAAATCTAAAATAAAAAATCACAAAAATCAAATAAAACTTCACAAAAAGAATAAAAAAGAAAAAAGAACTCGTAAAAAATAAAAGAGTTTAAAAATTTCATCAAAAAAATGAAAAACCTCTTAGAAAATTCTTTAAAAAATTTAGAAAATTCACAAATAATTTACCAAAAGAAACATAGAAAAAATCACGGAAAAATAAAAATCACAAAAAATCCAAAAATTCAAAAAAAAAAAGAAAATTCATACAAAAATCACAAAAAATTAAAAACCTCATAAAAATTACAAAAAAATCAAAACTTGACAGAAATAAATCATAAAAAATAGAAAACACAAAAAAATCAATAAAAATGCAAAAATTCACAAATAGATTACAAAAAAACAAAAAACACTCAGAGATAAATCAAAATTGACCCAAAAAATCATAAAAATTTGTACAAAATTCATAACAACTTACAAAAAATTCTTAAAAAGATAAAAAATCACAAAAAATCTTAAAAAACCCAAAAATCTCACAAATAAATCACAAAATATTAAAAAACTCAAAGAAAATCCAAAATCATCAAAAAAAAAAAGTTCAAAAAAAAACCAAAAATTTAAGAAAATTCAGAATTTCACAAAAATTTTAGAAAAATAAAAAGAAAGTCGCTGAAAGTGCCAGAAAAAGACAGAGAAAACCAGAACAAGCCAGAAAGCGTTAGAAAAGCAAAAATCAAAAATCGAAAAGAGTACCGCACACCGAGCAAACACCGCAAGCCGAGAATTACACCGCACAAAGCGAAATAGTACAACCGAAAAAAGCTAGTGAAAAGATCGACTCAAAGCTGTGGGGGGGAGGCAAATTTCTAATTTTGTTAGAATCGAACCAAAAATTCACAAATCACAATTGTAAATCATCGAAGCTCAGAATTTTGAGCTAGATTTTGGGATCTCCTTTGGAACAGCAATTGAATTAATTTGGCCAAGAATATTATTATTCTAGCTAAATTTTGATAGAGTTGCCGTGATTCGATCAAGGAGCTAGAAGTGAACGTGCATGCTATAAATTGGCTAGTGCAAGAACTGCACTGCAAATCGGCTTGCAATTCGATGAACATGCACAAATCATGGTGGATTGCAGATTAATTTGTTAAAGGCCCAATTTTTCATGGTTTCAAAAGGTTGCAATTAATTTTGACACAGTCGAGCTAGCGTTAATCAACTCTTGCGAGTCTGAAGAGCAGTCAACTGCAAAAGCTCTTTGACTAAAGCAATTTTATCAAGCTGGGCAGGAGAAATTCTGCTAAGCAACGTCAGAATCTGCCAATTGACAGTTTTTGTAAATTGAGCCAACATGGACTCAAATCGAGCCAAGAGTTCAAGTGCAACAGAGAAAATTTTACAGTTTTATGGCTACAATAGAGATAAAGTCTTATATGCAGATTCAGAAGGTCATAGGTATCTTATGAGCAGCAAAAGCAGCATGGGAGCCAAGATCCTATTGATCAGAGTAAAGCCAGATTCAGAGAACTCCCAGATGTTCACTGACTTCAGTGGAGCCAGGGATTGCAAGCTTAAAGATGAATTGCAGATAGAAGTTCAAAAAGTCAACCCAAGTGTTTATCTAAAAATCTGCACAAGTCCGCAAAGAATCTATTTGGTGCATATGCAATTAGGGTCATTGTACATGGATTATAGTGGTCAGATCTATAGCCGAGAGCCACAATTGCAAGATCCAACAGGTCAACCAATTGAAGCCATTCTAATTGGAGAACCGAGTCAAAGACGATACAAAGGTCTAGATGGAGCAGTCTACAACTTGATGCTCAGTGTTCTGAAAGAAGATGCCGATAACTTGGCCAGCACAGAAGCTAAAACTTCTCAGCTAGAGCTTGAAATGATAGAACCAAATGAAATACCACCAGTCATGGCGTATTTCTCAGATTGTGGATGAAAAGGTGGACATTTTCCTGAAGATTGTCCAAGAAAACCTAACAACAGGGATATATCAACTGCCAAGCAAGGTACATAGCAAATTGGAAATGCGAATCTCGATGTAAGTGCATTTAACTTGTTGCTTTTAATGCAATTAGATGATTCTACATTACCATTAGAAGCATCAGTAAAGACATTGCAAGTACAAAATCAACATAGAGATGCACAGGCACCTGAAAAGCTTAAAATTGATTCTTTGAACAACAATTCTTGTATGAATTTAGTAAAGGTGTCGAGATATCACCAAAGGGTGAAAAGATTGTTAGGTTTGCAAATGATTCTACATCCACTTCCACAAGTGTGCAATCATTCACGAGTCTAAGGGACACATCAAACAGAATGATGTTAGCATTGTATGGTACACATAATTCATATGCACACTATGTAGACCAAAAAGGGAAACTATACAAAAAGGATCAACCTGTGTTTGAACGGCCCACATACCAGCTCATAGAAGTGCGTCCAGTGATATATCAGAGGTTCATTTCAGAGGAAAGAATCTATTATAGCCCATCCTCTCTAGAGCTGAAGGATATTATCCGAGTGAACCTAGAAATCTGTTCAGAGCCAACCTCTCCTCCATCGAAAATTAAGCTTCGATGTTGTGACCAAACAAACATATACTTTGACCAAAACAGTCGTAGACATAGACGAGAGTCTAGCATCTATGATGCCTTGGGTCCTGAAATCATAGAAGCTCAAATCATAGGAGACACATGGGATAGACAATATTAGGGCAAAGATAATACTATCTACAGCTTGACTTGGAGAATAATTTGTCATGTTTCACGGAGATACATAGGAAACTATGTAGAAGGTTTACAGATGCCAAACATCAACAGTGCTACCCAAAGTGTACCTTCACAGTCTCAAAAGGTGAGACTAAACCAGAGCCAGACAATTTTGAACTCTTACAATGAAGCAGGCTATAGTGATCACCTTGGAAGGGGGGAGCTGTAAATCCATCAAGCTCAGCTTATGTATCAGGAAATGCTACACCAGTTAGAAGCCCTAGAGATTCTAGCCAACAAACCTCTTCAAAGCAGAAACCATTGAAAGATCATATGGTTGTTGGAAGTTTTCAATTGACGCAGGTTCCATCAGAATCTACAGACAAATGCTTATAGGAAGATCATCAGGGACAAAAGTTTCAGCTGATCTCCACAAGTCAGAGTCAAAAGTTGACAAATCCAATAGTGTTCAAACAGTTACATGTGACCAAGCTCACATATGCATATCAAGATGCACATGGTAACGAATATCAGCAAGGTCATGACCTTGTACAAACCCATATGGATAGCCCTACTGAAGTCAAAGACTATCTGAAGATGATGCAAGCCTCAAGCTACCAGAACAGGTGGCACAAAAGTCAAAGTCAATGGGAGCTAAAGTCTAGAAAGCTACACAAAGGTCACCACCGAAATCTCCTCCGGAGAGACAGATTCTGCCAGAAAGTACAGTGGATCTTCTAAGATCAAAAGCTACTCAGATGCAGGAGGACAATGCTCAACAATTGAAAAAACATGCAGTATCATAGTCATACAAGTCAACATCAATGGAAGCAGGTGGTCAAAGCAAAGAAAATGCAGACAAAGATGAACAAAGGGACACTACCACAACAAAAGAAATCAATTCAGACACGAATCCTGAAATGATCAAGTGCAACATCATTTGTGAACACGAAGAAAAAATGTCAAGAGAAGTAAAGCTAGATTTTCAGTTAGACAAGAACCTTATGTCTTTTTGCACTTGGAAAAGATGTGGCCAACCACAACTACAAGACGCTCCTGAATTTGTGAGCGTATCTGGAAACAAACGAGCAGAATGCTGGGGAATCATCTCCATCACCATTGAAGTAAGTTCACAGATCATCGTAGCTAAATATAATGTGATCACAGTAAATGATATGCCAGATGACATCATAATAGAAATGCCAGTGGCCCAGAAGACGTCAGAGATACAAAATTCAAACATGACGGAGTCATCACAGACAACAAAGAATGAAGACCAAGACTGGTCACCCGCGAATGACAGCACAAGGTCCTCAAGCACAGTTAGGATGGAGGCTGATGCCAAAGAAAATCTTATTGAAGATGATTTATGTCCATCGAACAGAACGTCAGAAGAGCTTAAAGCAAATCAGGCAATATCAAGTGCAAATCAAATAGAGCAAAGAGCAACCACGGAAGCTATTGAGCAGGAAATTCCACCAAAGCTAGAAGTTAAGAAGAACAAAGTTGCAGACAACCAAAAAGAAACAGGAAGCCCAAAGAATCAGACATTGCCAACTAAATCAGCTGATGTAAGTCAAATTGGAAAACAGAGTCTCAAGCCACCCTCCATAGAGACACAGCTAGATCAAGATGAGACCATGGAAAAATCAAGACAAAGATCTTCAATAGAACCAAAAATGCAAGATTCAGAGTTGCAAAAGTCACAAGAATAGAAAACAAATCGTGCAGACAAAGGTAAAGCTAAAGTGGAACTTCCACCGATTAGCAGCGAAGGTGTGACAGTATATGCCTCTACATCAAAGAACCCTCATGGATCGGGTTCTTCAAGCAAGTCAAAATTTCAAAATTTCAAGTCAATTACTAACCCAATTAAAACCTCTAAGGAGACACCCAGAAAAGCAAAGATATTTCACCCAAAGTACTCAAGAAAGCAAAAGATAGTCAACCAAGTGTTTGTTTTGAGCAGTTTGGTCAAAGTCAATGATCCAGTTTGGATTAAAGACATTAATTCAACACAAAAAGACAGACACATGGAGCTTAAAGGAACAAGAGTACTATGGAGGTAATAGACAGATATGGGTGCCAAAACCACAGGTTAGAGCATATGAAGTGAACTCACGACCCTCCCAAGAAATAAGGCCCACAAGGTATCAACCTCGACAATATCCTAGGATACATAAGCAGCAGCAGGTATACAACAGAACAACATTCAAATATGCTAAAGTCAACCACAACTCTCAAGAGGATACAGAACAAAGACGGATCTCAAAGAATGTTCCTCTTGGACAAATATTCTACACAGGTTATACAAAGATTTGGCTACCAGTCAATTGCAAGCCAACTAAAACTACACCAGACCTCCATGAAGCTCTCAAGAACTCAACAAGACCTAAAGCTCAGCAAAGTCAACAAAGGAGTTACAAATGTCATCAAGAGATTTGGATTCCTAAGTCTTCCAATGCTCCTAGTCAAAAGCCAAATGCCGACAGTGAACAAAGGCCTACAACAACATCAAATCTCCTATCAACATGCCTAATTGGAGAATCAAACAGATAATGGATTCTTCACAGTCAAAGAAGGACAACCCAACCAATGTGAATGCATATTCAAAGATGATAAAAAAGTTATGGCAAAAGAAACCTTCAATGCCAGCTTGGTCCTTCACTAATCCTCTTTTTGAGGATTCAAGCTTACTTTTACCTGAATAAATGTTTGTAGTAAGCTCAAGAATGTAAAAAGTCAAGTCACCAGGGTGCAAAAAACACTCTTTGGCATAGTCAGAGTCGGGCTGCTGAGCCATAAAATGAGCAGATCATTAGTCCCAAAGCTTCAAGTCATATTAAACTCAGTGCTAAGAGTCATAGTTATTAGGCTTACGCTCAAGCTGGAAGAGTTGAGCATATCTAAGTCGTGTTGCTCATGCTGGATGAGATGAGCATAAGAGTCGAAGTCTATTAACTTACAAATGGTGCAACGTCGTAGAGTCAAACACTCACGCACATTGCACAGTAAGATGAGAGAACATATCCTCATCAATGAAAACCATTCTTAAAGGGGTGCCAACTTGCAAAGTCATGTCATATGCTTTTATAGCTACACCATATTTTAAAAAAACCCCTCAAAATCTTTCTTGCACAGCATATTGTTTTCCATGAATTTTTGTGTATGCATAAATAGGATGTCCCTCATTGGACGTATGCATTAGACACTCTTTTTTCTTCCACCTATGCACCTTGAGTGGACTACAACAGGCAACAAACCAATTTCATGCTAACTAACAAAGCCATGCAGTGGGATCACTACTAAGCGAATAGGAGGCTTGGGGACTGCCCAACGCTCCCTATCGCTTGGTGTTGACCTAGGTGTTAAAGCCGTTACAAGCACTAGCAAAGACCTTGGAGCATGATAAGTGACAATAGAAAGACAAAATTCAATTGAGTCACTACTGGGAAAATAAGACACTTGGGGATTGCCCAACGCCCCCTATCGCTTGGTCCTGACCTTGACGTAACCAATGATGAAGACCATGGTGATGTGATTACAAAAATACAGTTGAGTCACTACTGGGCAAATAGGAAGCTTGGGGACTGTCCAACACTCTCTATCGCTTGGTGTTGACGTTGCTCTTAAATTCATTACATACAACAATTGAGTCAATACGAGGCAAATAGGACGCTTGGGGACTCCCCAACATTCCCTATCGCTTGGTACTGACCTTGGGGTTAAAATCATTACATGCAACAATGGAGTCAGCATTGAGCGAATAGGAGACTTGGTGATTGTCCAACACTCCCCATCGCTTGGTGCTGACCTTGGCAAATTGGCGTCGGCCCAGTACACTTCCACATATATCACATTTTTTAATTCCATATCTATCAGTGAACAATTCCTTGAGTACTTTATTAATATTTCCCATGCTAGTAAGTACTCCAATAATGCGCGTATCCCAAAGGTACTTTTTTCCCACTGGGTTTTTTCCCTTTGGTCATCCAGGTATTAGACCCTAATTTAGAACCTCATCGTTCTAATTCCCTTGTACATAATTTTCATAAATAAACATCAATCTTATCATTATGCTATTACAACAGACAAATGCAACATCATATCTCACATCAAACATATTCAGAACAATGAAGATGCTGCAACAAATTGAATCTCATCAACAAATTCAATGACAACTGAGGACAATCAGCCCATCAACAACCAATCAAAAACCTTCCACAGCCTCCACGGACACTTTTCAACAGTGCTCGAGGATGGGCACTAAAATCGGAAGGGGGGAATGTTAACTGAGTCAACGCCAGTCAACAAAAGCTGCTAAAAACCGAAGACGCACATCAAAGATCAACATGAAGAAGCAGTAAAGATTGGAGTTACACATTTTCCAAAATGGTCACGTATTGTAAATTCCCGAATTATTTTAAGCCATTGTAATATTTTAATGTGTTACAGGCTCAATGGGAGTTCCAAGTTGTAAAGGATAGGTCACTTACTATGCCTAGGTTGTAGATTCAGTAAGTGGTGAGCCCTAAAGGCCTTGGGTGGCCGGACATTGCATTTCTTTACTCTAGGTACATAAGGCATTGTGTAAAAGAAATTAGGGTTCTTAAGTCATTTGTTGAGAGCACTCTTTGGTGAGAGCTCTTGAGGTGTGTGGCTATGGAGTCCTTGAGCTTCTCCTTGCTCATGAGACTTGATTAACACTAATCAATGATTCATTCTCTCTCACTATGCCTCTCTCATGCTTCTTATGATTGTCTATGATGCTTAGATTAGCTAGATCTACACTAATTAGTGGTTAATTCCTCTCTAATCTTGTGTGATTTCCTCTTTTACTTGTGTGTCCATGTAGGGTTGATCGGAGTGTGGTGCTTGATAGATCTATGTGTGTGTGCTTGTGATTAGTGTGTTGCATGATAGGATTAGTGTTGTGTGCGTCTTGCAATTGTAGTGTGTGTGATTGGGGTGATTAGAGGTGAAGAGAAGTGGATATGGAGATTGCCCTTCATTGCGGCTTTGCTCCTCCATAGGCCGATAATCTCACCTCATAGAGTTAACCATTTGTGTTGCCATGATTAGCTCACTAACCGTGTGAGTGTTTCCATGCTCTAGCCGGGTAGCTCATCCCTTCGGATTGATAATTTTGTTGGTCATTGGAGCTGTTGCAACGATGGAACCCCCAACATGTAGGCATACTCTACAAGAGGTAAGTACTTTTTCCATTGTGAACGTTGATCTACTTCTGTAACATAAGTCTTGAGTAGATCGAGTATCGTAAGATTGGCTATCTCACTTTGGCCATCCGTTTGTGGATGATAGGCCGAAGAGAAATTCAATCTTGTTCCTAGATTTTCAAAGAGACATTTCAGAAATTACTGGTCATTCTAGGATCTCTATCTGACATGATGGATGTTGGTAATCCATGATGTTTGAAAATTTGAGATATGAAGAGAGTTGCCATTTGGTGTACCTTACTAGTCTTTTTGATAGGAATAAAGTGTGCTTGCTTGCTAAACCTGTCGACTATTGTCCATATTCCCGTATTCCCATGGATAGATTTGGGTAATCCAAAGATGAAATCCATGGATATACTCTCTCATGGTGAATTTGGGATAGACAATGGCTGGAGTAATCTAGGTTGCTTCCCTCTATCATATTTGGTATTTTGGCATGCTTTGCATTTTGAAACATACTCTTGTATGTCCACTTTCATGGTAGGCCAATAGAAATACGTCTCTACTACTTGAAGAGTAGGTTGAATATCTCTATGCCCCGCATAGGGAGGAGCATGGGATTCACACAAAATTTCTCACAAAGGGAATGTGTAACAAATAGCCTATTGCCATGGAAAAGATAACCATCCTACAAGGTGAATGGCTCCTCTTTCATCCCCAAAGCAAGGGTTGACATTATGTCTCTAAAGTCAGGGTCAACAACATACTCATCTATCATAGAGGATAGATCATTGTGAGTAGCTATAGACACCGCATTAACTTTTGGTCGACGTGAAAGTGCATCGCCCACTTGATTGTGCTTACCAGTAATGTGAGAAATATGGAAATTAAATTGCGAAAGAAATTTTGCCCACCTCATTTGTTTGTTGGAAAGCTTGGTTTGCGTCATGAAATACTTGAGACTTTGGTGGTCGGTTCGTAGGATAAATGGAGCCCCCAATAGGTAGTGCTTCCATGTGTCTAGGACATGTAGACCATTTAAAAGCTCTTTCTCATAAATGCCCAAGACTTGTTCATCCGTATTGAGCCTTTAGCTCTTATATGCTATGGCATGCCCTTCTTGAAGTAGAACTGCTCCAAGGCAATCACTACAATCATCACATTGGACCTCAAATGGATTTGAGAGATTTGGAAGCATGAGGACTGGTTGGAGGTAAGCTTCTCCTTGAGCTTATCAAAAGAATTTTACTCCTTATCAATCCATACATACTTAACGTTTTTTTTAGTTAAGTCATGTAGTGGTCTTGCTATTTGAGAGAATTTTGCTATGAAGCATCTATAGTATGTGCACATATCAATAAAGCTTCTTAGGTCATGTAGATTCCTTGGATTAGGCCATGCTTTTATTACCTCTAACTTTGATGGATCCATACGGATACCATCTTGAGAGATAATATGACCTAGGTATTGAATCTCTTGAAGGAAAAATTTGCTTTTCTTTTGGTTAAGAAAAAGCTTGTTTTCCCTCAATGCTTGAAAAATCACTTGGAGATGTTTCTTATGTTCCTCCAAAGACTTGGAGTAGATGATGATATCATCAAACAACACTCCAGTGAATTTGCAATAAGGTCTAAAAAATTTCTCCATTAGACGATTGAATGTAGCTAGTGCATTAGTCAAGCCAAAAGGCATGACTAGATATTCATAAAGACCAAATGTTGTGCGAAACGTGGTCTTTAGGATATCTTCATCCACTATCCTTATTTGATGATAGCCACTTTTAAGGTCAATCCTATTGAAGTAGATAGAGCCTTGTAGCTTATCAAATAGATCTTCTACCCGAGGCACGGGAATCTATTTTTGATAGTCCACACACATACAATATGTACCATCTTTCTTTTTCACTAAAAGGACTGGAGAACAAAAAGGACAGGAACTAGGCCTCACCATCCATTTGTCTACAAATTCCTATACTTGCCTCATGATCTCCTCTTGTTGAGCTTGTGAGACTCGATAAGGAGGCTTGTTAGGCGGTGAGATTCCTGGAAGGAGCTCAATGCGACGGTCATCATCCCCTCGTTTTGGAGGTAAGTCCATAGGGATATCATCGATGAACACATCTTGGAATCCTTTTAGAAAATTAGACAAGTCTAACTTTTCTTGATTCCTACCATTTACATTTGATGAAACATTAGAATCTTTTAGAGACTCTTTGATAAAAATTGTGTACGCAGAAACTGAGCTCTTCATTGACTTATCAAAAGCAAGAGGATTTACAAGTGGAATAGTGTGACCACGCTCACTAGCATATATATACATGTTCTTTCCCCTGTAGGTGAAGTAGATTCTCCTTTCAGGGAACTTCATATTGGCAGCCATGCGATCAAACCATGGCGCCCGTAGGATAGCATCCTCACGTTGGAGAGGAGAGATGAAAAAGTCTTCTTTGTCAACATAGCTTTGGACATGAAGCCTCAAATTCCCAATCAAGGGAGTAACAGAGGTTGCTGTCCCTTGAAAGCTGTGTCATCCATTACCATATCTCCCATCTTGCAATCTTGAATGCCCAACTTGGTGGCCAATTCCATTGATATGAAGTTGTGAGTAGAGCTAGGGTCAAACAAGATGAAGGCAGCATGCTCTCTTACCTTTCCCCAATCATAGGAAAGTGATGACCATTTTCAATGAACATCCTCTTTTGGAGCTTCGATGGTGGAAGGCCTAGGAGTCTCACTGCGAGCATTCTTCTTCGGGCAAGAACGATAGCCATTTCCTTTCTCCCCACACTTGAAACACTTATGGTCCTTGCAAAAAGCTTCAAGCTTTTCAGGAGAGAGTTTGTTTTAGCCTTTGTAAACTCCCTTCTCCTTGGACTGATTGTTGTTGTTGTTGTTGGAAGTGCCTTGGGAAGAATTTTGAACATTGGTTTTAGAAAGCACCGGGCTTATGGCTGTGAGAGTTTGTGAGAGAACTCAACAAAAACTATATGAAGGAGTGAAACCATAGATGCCATGAAGACTAGGGTTTGGAAAGAAGTGCAATCAAAGAAGACTCACTCTTTCTCTCTTGCATTCACACACACAAAGAAAGAACGCAAAAGAGAATGTCAAAACAATACGAAGATGAAAACATCAAGGCTATGGTCATATTGTATCATGGGTAATATGAAAGGGTTAATGGATGAGTTAATGGCATTCAATCTTGGCTGACCAAACAGGCTACGAATTGTTCTTTGGAATTGTAGTTTTGTGCTTACCATAATATATATATTTTGTCTAGTGATTGGGATTAATTGTGTGTAGAAATCCTCTTGGTTCATAGCAAGATAACTACGCTTACATCAAAAGAAAAATTATAGTCTATGAGAGGTAGTATGATGGGATCCGGTGATAGAAGTATTTCATTGAGCCTTTCAGGGCCAAAGAGAAACACTATACGTTGTTGAAAGTGTATTTTACGGCTAATCCATACGTTAATTCTAATAGATTGTACACAGTGAAAGCGATAGAAATGATCATCATGTGGGTTATTCATCTAGGATAGTATGTGAGAAATGTAGATATGAGAGAAGTGAAGAGATGAGAATTTTCCCTCCCAAGCCCTATTCTTGCACGTAGGCAATAAGGATACTGCGGGGAGAGATGTACCTGTAGCAAAGAGAACCTAGAGAGGATGAATTACTAAGAATGAGAGAGATAGGTTTGGTTAAGGAGATGAGATTAGATACATATATATATATGTTGGATTAGAGATGAAAACGAAAACAACAAGAAATCAAGAAAACATCAATGTAGAACACATCTTACTTGAAACCCTTCGGCACCATTATTGATGGGAGAGAGAAGAAGAGGGGAGAATTCAATGTTGGTTGATACGCCAAGTACAACACCTTCTTTGATTAGAGTTGATCTTCCAAGGATAGCGTACAAGAATGGCTAGTCTTCCTCTAGGAGAAAGTGTAGGCTTGGGCTTATGTTAATGGGGCTAAGTACAATTAGGCATTACTACTCACTCCCTCAAGAATTCCTCTCATCAATGGCTTGAATGCTTAAGTTTCTTCCAAGGAAGAAGAGGTCCCCTTTTATAGGTGAAGGGAACCCCCAAGGGTTTACACAAGAAGAGAGGAGCCAGTGTGAACATGAATTGGAAAAGTTGGAAATGAGCTGTCCTTGCATGATGTGGGCAGACTGGGGTCCAGTATTTTGATCATATCTCCTCAACCGTGGCTCCAAATAAAAAAGTAAAAATATGGGCAAAAACTTCATCTCATTAGCTACGATTTTTATTTTAAAATCGTTTTCCAATTCGGATTGGAACCTTGTGTAAAAAATTCATCAAAATAGGGTCCATTTATGGCAGCAAAAGTCTTCATGTGGTCTCCTTAGCCTAGACTTTCATTTAATTCACAAGGACACCTCATGCCATGTGAAAGCATGACATTGCTCCTTGACAAAGTTTTGTAATCATGCTTGCAATAATGCATTAAAATAAGTGTATCTTTGAAATCATGCCACCTAGTGTCCCACTAGGATTTGATTCTCTCCTAGTAGCTATTTAAAAAGAAATATAAGAAAAGTATAAAAAATACATAGAATATATATATATTGGAGTTTACCCTAGATATAGGATCTAGCTAGGGTGTGAGATGATAATGAAATAGTAGAAATAAAGAATCAATGCTTTTTGCCCCAAGTTAAAGAGGCGGAGCTATTGATGCTTTTCCCATAGTATTTTCTGATGGTAAAGTAAGGATAGGTTACCCTTGAGAAAAATAATAGGATGAGATAGAAGGCTTATTATTATACTTAAATATGCATATGTACACTATAGGAAATATAATTATGTATCTAAAAAAATACAAGATAGATCTTGTAGCATGCGTTCCCACTATGTACGTGTCACAGCACGACATCCACCCCCTCTAAACCTGCACATCCTCCGGTATGTGCCACATTTTCTCTTTGTAAGATTAGACCTCTTGTACATCTTCCTTGTCTTCTTCTTCACTGGATGATTCCAGAGCTTCATGTTCACTTTGATCTTCACCTGTGTTTTTCTCTTCTTCCTCATCAATATCTTCTAGATCATTGTCTCCTCTTCTCTTAAACATTTTAATCCTTTTTCCTGCAATGGGAATCTTTACTTCTGTACCATCTAGTTTAGACAAGCTGTAAGTAGCATTTTCATGCACATGCTTTACAACATACGGTCCAAACCATCTTTTTGAGAACTTACGCATGACTGTGTGCTGGTTATCAAGGCTACTATCATACACTAAAACCCAGTCACCTTTGTCAATTGCTTTGCTTCTGAGTCGATGTCGCTTATCAAAATAGTCCTTGTTTTTCAACCTTGCATTTTTGAGTCGCTCTTTTGTAGCTTCAATGTCTCCAGGTCTTCTCTCTAGCTGCCTTATACGCAGTGCAAGGAGATCTTCCCTACTAAGCCCCTCTTGCCAAGGTAGTACATTCCATGTGGGAATTGTATCCTCAATAGGCATCACTGGCTTTTGACCATGCATTAGCTCCGCAAGCATGTAGCCAGTTACTGAGCTATGTGTTGTACGATCAGCCCATAAAGCATATGGTAACAATTTTGGCCACTCACCAACTCTTCCTTTGCAAGCCTTGGCCAAAGCTTTGATGATAGGAGGATGCCCTCTTTCACTCTTTCCATTGCCTTCAGGGTTGTAAGATGTAGTAAGAGAAAGCTTGATCCCTAATCTAGAAAAGAACTCCCTTGCTTCTTCGGCATCCAGTTCACCTCGATCTGCAGTGATTTTTCCCACACAACCATAACGGCAAATCACCTCATCAAGAAGGAATTTGCACACAGCTTCTGTGGTCTTAGCTCTTAATGCTCTTCCTTCAACCTGGTTAGTTAGGTCCTCTCATGCAAGAACCAAGTATCTCATCTGCCAGAGTCCTAAAGGCATCGTGACTAGATCCACAACCCATTTATAATGCATGGCTAGTGGATATGTAGGGTGCAATCCATCACGATGTCGAACATTTGAATACATTTGACAAGTTACACATGACTCTACAAACTAAGATACATCTTTATACATACCCTTCCACCAGTATTTTTCTTTCAACTTGGAGAAGGTTGCCCACACACCCCTGTGTCCAGCCCATAGACTCTCATGAAACTCTTCCATGAGCTTTACTTGAGTCTCTTTTTTACATATAACCCGTTGTGGTGTAGCACCCTTTTGTTAGATGCTTCCACAAGTAACCATCCCTTAAAAAGTACCCATATGCTTTCCTGCGTATCGTCTTGAATTCTTGTTCAGACCAATCATCCTGTTTTGTTAGAGTAATCAAGTACCTTCCAATAGAAATCCAATCACCTTCATAAAGATCTTTCAAGAACAATTCAAGTGAATTAGTCATGCAAACATTGTTACCTTTGACATGAGAGATAGAATAGAATTTTGTGCCTACATCATCTCCCTCATCAATCATTTGTGACTCATCTTCATACCTTGCCCTTGATAGCATATCTGCCACTGTATTGTCTTTACCTGCAATGTGCTTAAACTCGGGATTTAAGGACTTAATGTAGGCAATCCACCGCAACATAGCAATGTCTGGTGTTGAGCAACTTGTAATCATCCCAAGAAGTGGTAGACAATCTGTTTCTACAACCACACATGCACCAATTAGGTACTCTTTCCCACTTTTCAAGGCTGTAACCATACCCCATAACTCTCTCTTTATCTGTGGATAGTTTCTTTGGCGAGCACTTAGTACCTTTGCTCCAAATCTTACCACATACTTGTGTCCTTCTTTGTCATCTTGCCCTATTGCCCATCCAATCCCTGTAGGACTGGTATCTACTGTCACAATCACTGGCCTTTGACACTCCATAGTCTACCTTTCTCAAAGTCGTTGCTGACTGGAGTAACTCCTTTAGCTTTTTCATGGATTTTACATGTGCTTCTGTCCATTTAAACTTTTGATTCTTTCTAAGCAGCTGATAAAGAGGATCAGCTATATGTGCATAATGTGGAATCCAAATAACATAGAAGACACATGCTCCCAGAAACCTTCTAACCTCAGTGATGCTAGTGCATGTTTCTTTCATTCTTTGGATGGCATCTACCTTTGATGGACAAGGTTTCCTACCATATGGCCCGCACATGTGCCCCACAATGAGCACTTCTTTGACACCAAACATAGACTTTTTCCCTGACAATGTAAGATTCACTTCTTCCAACCTAGACAAAATTTTATCACAATCATTTATGTGATTTACCACAAACCTGCGACATCTCTTGAGATCCAAAGCTTCATCTTTGTCACTTTCTTCACATCCTTTGATAGGCAAATCATCAATGAAAGGCATTGTGATTTGAGGAATAAAGTCACGTAAGACCTTATTCATCCCATTCATCATATGTGCAACCGAGTTGGTTGCTCCCTGTGCAAGGTACACATCCTTACCAAACCCAAAGGTGTCCTCATGGTTGTCAAGTCTCTGCTTTCGATTGCAAGATGAAATTGATCATACCCTGAGTAGAGATCCCCCATTGAGTAGATTGCCCTCCTTGCAAACGCCTCTGCAAATTCATCCACAATTGGACCTGTACCTACATTTCTAATTGTCACCTTGTTCACTGGTTGCATATCTTGGATGAAGCGTAGAGAACCATTCTTCTTTGGAACTGTGAACCACCTGTTTGAGTATGGAGCACAAGAAGGCTCCAAGATTCCCATTTTGATTTTCTCATTCAGTAGCTCTACTAACTTTGGCAAATGAGCCTTTGGAACCGGAATAGGCCGCAGATTCCAAGGCACATGAGGTATTGTGAAAATTACCATAGGAGCTACAATATAAGGATCAACACATCCTATCTCATGTGGATCAAATGCAAAAGCCTTACCATGCTTTGAAAGCATTTCTTTGAAGCACTTTGTCTCCTCCTGTGTTAGAAACTCCTCGCAACCAATCTGCAACTCTTGAAAAGACTCCTTTGTGAAGGTATGCCCGATCTTTTTAGGATTCCGCAAACTTGGTTGTAAAGAAGCCTGTTCAATCTTTTCCCTGTTGTTGGGTGGTAAGGGTGAAGCTACTGGTTTCACCTTCTTTGCTACACTCTTGTATTTAGTTTCAACATGGACTTCTGGGCCAACTGTTTGGCTTTCTTTAAAGGCTTCTATTACTTGATACATTTCCATAGAGCAAAATTCCACAACTTCATTTTCAAGATGCAAACTAGACCTCATTATAGCATCAAGCTCACCCATAGTATCTACAAAAGAAACTTGTTCACACAAACCCAAAACATTTTCAGTAGGCTTTAGCAACCCACTCTTTTTCATGCCTATTTGTACATTATGCACATATTGCCTCTCATATCTCTTCAAATCTTCAAGTTTTGTAAAACATACTGATCCATTCTTTGTTACCAAGGAGCTTGTTGAAAATGCTTCGCCTATTTTTGGATCAGGCGAGACCCTTTTTCTTTCTGTACCACTGCAATCCCGCTTTACAATGGTACTTGGCCAAAACCCATCATTTCTCTATGATCATGAAACTCTTTTCTCACCTTTGGTAGAGGATGTTCTCTGAGGTTGTCACGATTTCTTTCATGGTTTACACAAACTGTGAGAAATTGGACAGCACGTTTACCATCTTTGCTACGTATCCTAGCATATGGTGAACCATTGTCCATTACCTTTGTTTCCATTCGAACTCCCACAATGTAGGGCTTTCCAAGGATGAGATGATATGAAGATGTATCCTGTACAAAGAAGTTTTGGTCAATCTTTACATCACCTATTGTTACCTTCACACCTGGACATGCTGCATACAATTCACCGGATGAATTGTTTGCCACTTTTACCATCCAGCCATGATCTGTGTCCATCGGCCATTTGCACTTGTTGTAGATACTCTTTGACATTATGTTTATTTCTGAACCATGGTCAATCAAGGCAAAAAATGGCTCTTCAAGATCACCTACCTTGACCAAAGTTTCTGTAGTAGCCCTTGCCCAATGACTTCGTGAATAGTAACTCCTAGGAATATCTTCAACTTCTTCATCATCATTTGAGAAATACACTTGCTTCACTCTCCCACTAGATTGGTAGCATCCTACCACAGCTCCATCATTCTCCTTATTTTGCAGTTGCATCCCTTGTGTCTTTGAGGTTTCCCCTTCAACCTGTGGACGAGAAACTTCAGCAAGGGTTTGCCTCTTTCTCTTGATGATGTCAATGATCTCCTCATGGAATTCACGCTTTGCAATGCCAAGAACTTCTCCCAGAGTAAACTCAATCTTGCTATTCAAGATCCTTTCCTCCAAGACTTTCTTTAAATCTGTAGCAACCTCAATATCAGATTGTAGTTTATAAGTTGGGCCTTTTGTCTTACCTTTCGTTGGCTCTTTTTTCTTTCCTGTTGTAGACTCCTCCATGAGTACTTCAGGTGGAGATGCTCCTTGTGTTGAGCGTGTTTGAGAAGGCATTGATTCGCTTCTTCCCCCACTTCTAGAAGCTCTTTTTGATGGTCCTTCATCAGCATTCTCACGTCTGCGCTTCTCTTCTACAATTGCCTCATTTTGTTGGCATTTTGTAATGTAGGCATGCACTGACAATGAGTCCACTGGATCATTCCATCCTGTTTCTAGACGTATGCAATCACCTGCTTCATGTAGAATCTCATTTGTAAGCTTTCCCTTTTTAGCTAATTGCATGACATTTGGCCAAATTTGACCATGATGGTCACTCATCTCTTCATCACAAAAATGCTCAATTTTTACTCCATAAGTAGCTGCCTCAACTGAAGATGTGGCATGCTTAGTTGCCATATCTTCAACTAAGGTTTGCATTCCCCCCTTCCCAAAGTTAGTTCTCAAGGGTAGACCTGTCTCTCTTAAGTGGATTTTACCATCCTTAAAAAAGACAACATCTTTTGACAAAGCATCACTAAAATCATCACAATCCCTTCTTACATGGTCTGTACTATCACACCAAATACATCTATTAACAAACCCTTCTTTGGGCTGTTGTCTTTGCCTAGGAAGTGGCCCTGATGGTTGGCCTTTTTCTTCAAGCTTTGCAAGCTTCACCTTCAAGTCATGCATTCCCTTCACAAGCTCATCTAGCATGGACTCATCAAACTTAGGAGCGATAAAAGTAGGCTTTACCATTTTGTCAGGAGTTGAGGTGGAAGGACTTGTAGTGTTTAGTACCATCTTGTCCCTTCTTCTTTGTCGTTTGGCAAGCAGTGAGACAGCACCTTCAACCTCATTCCAGTCGGTCTTTAGTCCTTGCTCAGCATCTTTATCTTCAAGAAGAAGCTCCAAATTTTCTTGAAACTCTTTACCTGCAGCTTGTAAGAAAAGATCTGTCTTTTTTGCATCTAGTGTGGCCCTTTCTGTCCTTGTGAGTTGTGCATAGCGCCGCTCAAATTCCCTAAGTAGTTTTGTTATTGATAGTCCTTGCTTTGGCTTGACTACCCATTCTAAGAATGTCCTTTTGGTCACTCTCTCAGAGTCCTCCATGAAATATTCCTCCTTTAAAGCTACTTTGAGTTCTTCCCAATTTCTCCCATGCCCGTCTTTAATTGCCCTAACATGCTCCCTAATTTCTCGAGCAACAAATAGCTCAAAGCTTTGAATCATCTCACCTTCTGACACGCGATGCAACTCCATCTCCTTCACATACTCGCGTAAGTACTTGGTTACATCTTTGCCATTGAATTGATCCATTCTGTTGACGACCGCTTGTATGGACTTCCTTGCTGAAATCTCCCTTCTTTCAGTGGCATGTTGTTGTTGCATGAACATTGCAAATGCTTGAAACATTTGCATTGTTGGTGGGTCAAAATGCATACCCTGTTGCTCAACATGATCA
Organism: Adiantum capillus-veneris; assembly: GCF_014529385.1. Classification (NCBI taxonomy): domain Eukaryota; kingdom Viridiplantae; phylum Streptophyta; class Polypodiopsida; order Polypodiales; family Pteridaceae; genus Adiantum; species Adiantum capillus-veneris. Next base: position 7,735,793 of record NC_140946.1, on the reverse strand, counting down.
CCCATGGTTACCCACAAACTCTCACCTTGGCAGTTTCGCGTCGGGTTCACCAAAAATATATCGAGAAATTTGCGGTCTTGCCAGGAAAGCACCGGGCTTATGGCTGTGAGAGTTTGTGAGAGAACTCAACAAAAACTATATGAAGGAGTTAAACCATAGATGCCATGAAGACTAGGGTTTGGAAAGAAGTGCAATCAAAGAAGACTCACTCTTTCTCTCTTGCATTCACACACACAAAGAAAGAACGCAAAAGAGAATGTCAAAACAATACGAAGATGAAAACATCAAGGCTATGGTCATATTGTATCATGGGTAATATGAAAGGGTTAATGGATGAGTTAATGGCATTCAATCTTGGCTGACCAAATAGGCTACGAATTGTTCTTTGGAATTGTAGTTTTGTGCTTACCATAATATATATATTTTGTCTAGTGATTGGGATTAATTGTGTGTACAAATACTCTTGGTTCATAGCAAGATAACTACGCTTACATCAAAAGAAAAATTATAGTCTATGAGAGGTAGTATGATGGGATCCGGTGATAGAAGTATTTCATTGAGCCTTTCAGGGCCAAAGAGAAACACTATACGTTGTTGAAAGTGTATTTTACAGTTAATCCATACGTTAATTCTAATAGATTGTACAGAGTGAAAGCGATAGAAATGATCATCATGTGGGTTATTCATCTAGGATAGTATGTGAGAAATGTAGATATGAGAGAAGCGAAGAGATGAGAATTTTCCCTCCCAAGCCCTATTCTTGCACGTAGGCAATAAGGATACTGCGGGGAGAGATGTACCTGTAGCAAAGAGAACCTAGAGAGGATGAATTACTAAGAATGAGAGAGATAGGTTTGGTTAAGGAGATGAGATTAGATACATATATATATGTTGGATTAGAGATGAAAACGAAAACAACAAGAAATCAAGAAAACATCAATGTAGAACACATCTTACTTGAAACCCTTCGGCACCATTATTGATGGGAGAGAGAAGAAGAGGGGAGAATTCAATGTTGATTGATACGCCAAGTACAACACCTTCTTTGATTAGAGTTGATCTTCCAAGGATAGCGTACAAGAATGGCTAGTCTTCCTCTAGGAGAAAGTGTAGGCTTGGGCTTATGTTAATGGGGCTAAGTACAATTACGCATTACTACTCACTCCCTCAAGAATTCCTCTCATCAATGGCTTGAATGCTTAAGTTCCTTCCAAGGAAGAAGAGGTCCCCTTTTATAGGTGAAGGGAACCCCCAAGGGTTTACACAAGAAGAGAGGAGCCAGTGTGAACATGAATTGGAAAAGTTGGAAATGAGCTGTCCTTGCATGATGTGGGCAGACTGGGGTCCAGTAATTTGATCATATCTCCTCAACCGTGGCTCCAAATAAAAAAGTAAAAATATGGGCAAAAACTTCAACTCATTAGCTACGATTTTCATTTTAAAATCGTTTTCCAATTCGAATTGAAACCTTGTGTAAAAAATTCATCAAAATAGGGTCCATTTATGGCAACAAAAGTCTTCATGTGGTCTCCTTAGCCTAGACTTTCATTTAATTCACAAGGACACCTCATGCCATGTGAAAGCATGACATTGCTCCTTGACAAAGTTTTGTAATCATGCTTACAATAATGCATTAAAATAAGTGTATCTTTGAAATCATGCCACCTAGTGTCCCACTAGGTTTGATTCTCTCCTAGTAGCTATTTAAAAAGAAATATAAGAAAAGTATAAAAAATACGTAGAATATATATATATTGGAGTTTACCCTAGATATAGGATCTAGCTAGGGTGTGAGATGATAATGAAATAGTAGAAATAAAGAATCAATGCTTTTTGCCCCAAGTTAAAGAGGCGGAGCTATTGATGCTTTTCCCATAGTATTTTCTGATGGTAAAGTAAGGATAGGTTACCCTTGAGAAAAATAATAGGATGAGATAGAAGGCTTATTATTATAATTAAATATGCATATGTACACTATAGGAAATATAATTATGTATCTAAAAAAATACAAGATAGATCTTGTAGCACATGCGTTCCCACTATGTACGTGTCACAGCACGACACCGTGTCATCATCTCATCCATCCTAGTAGACAAGGGGTCTTTCCCATGTAGTGTCATAAGTGTGGGCTTACCCTAACATAAACTGGGTAATAGTTAAGAACAACTATCATATACCATAAATTGATGAATTGCTAGATAGGCCACACAAATCCAAGGTCTTTTCAAAGAAAGATTTAAGATCTGGTTACTACCAAATTAGATTAAATGAATTAGACATCCCAAAGATAGCCTTCAACACCCAATATTGGCCATTTTGAATTCATAGTAATGTCATTTGGATTGACTAATACACCAGATACATTCAATAGATTGATGCAGGATATCTTTAGGACCTACCTATACAATTTTGTCCTTATCTTCTTTGATGATATTCTAATCTACTTAAGGAATGAGGAAAAACATGACGTCCACCTGCAAAAAGTTCTAAACATTATTCAACAACACAATCTATATGCAAAGATAAAAGAGTGTTCATTCTTCTCTCCAAGGAATGAATATTTGGGATTTATTGTTTTGAAAAAGGCATCTTTACAGACCCTGCTAAAGTTCAAGACGTTGTTGAATGGACCTAACCATCTATGTAAGCAAGCTTAGAGGATTCTTGGGAATCATAGGCTAGTATAGAATCTTTATAAAATATTATATGGTTATCTCTTTGCCCTTAATTGACCTTTTAAGAAAGGGACAAATATAAATTTGGAGCTACAACACCAAGAAAGGTTTGACAAACTCTGAATATGTGATAAAGCCACCGAGTAGAACTTTTGCAAGAGTATGACTTAGATATTATCTGTCACCCTCAAAAGGAAAACGTGGTTGCAAGTTCACACAGTCGAAAAACCTTTCATATCTATACCCAACAACTTGAACATTGAAAGGATTGAGAAACATGCATCATTTGATCTAGAGTGTCAAGGGAAGCTTACCCTTGTTTGAAGTGGAGAAGCAAAGAATATATCTTCAATGTAGTACTTCTCAAATGATGAACCTTGTCTCTATTATAGAGATAGGTTATGTGTACCAAAGGATCCATCACGATAAGAAGCTTTAAACTCCATAGCCATCATCTCTTCTTTCTCTACTTCTTTTTTGAGAAACTACCCTCTCGGTGGTTGCTTTTTCATATAAATATTCATGTAAGGTCTTGTCAGATGTGTAGAAGGATGTTCCATGATTTTTCCATCATGTTTGGCATGCTGACACATAGGTGCATAAAAAGTGATATTTGCATCACGTCACGTAGCTAATAGGGACTATTTTGGATGTGTCTCCTAAATCGCTATGAATCAGGTCAAACCTTTTATACCAAAGATTAAACACATCATGTAGAAAAAAAATTCTCTTGTATGTCACGTGAAAGTTTCGCAAGAGTAAAGAGTTATGATAAAAATATAGCTCACTCCACTGTCAATGTTTTGGGTCCGAAGCTCCTTGGAGAACCTTTATATAAATTCATCAGATGACGGAACACACTTAAAAAAATCCAAACCCTGATTAAAATTTTGATAAATGTATCTAGATCACCAACATCACTTTGTGAGTACAGGTTATTAACCGTTCCTTGTTCAGAGTTACCTATGCATGTAAGGGGTACTACCTATGGGGAGTACCATATGGAGTCGTGGGTTTGATGAGTGGTTCATAAAATGTTTTATGGTTTGTTATGGTGAGTTGATTTCAAGTCTTTGATGTTCATAAACTTATATGGGGGTACATAGTTAGTCAGCCTAAACCGTATGGACAAATATGGATAAAGAGGCTTTTTTTGTATCACGGTTATTCACATAAATCTCATATGGACAAAGTAATGTAATAAGGTGTTAGCCTATCTTATGGGTTGAGCTGGATGCATTAGTTTGATATCAAATATTTCTTTTTCATGTCATACATGCATCCAAAAATAGAAAAACTTGGTTTCCACATATATGTGAAGTTATGGCATATGCTTGATCAAAGTGGTGGGGTTATTTTGCATCATGATGGGTTGATGTGATGATGTCCTATGATGTATGGAACCTCATGGATGGATGTAGATGTCTCATGTGCATTATTGCTTTCCGCACTTCTATGTCAAAACTAGCTCTATGTGTAAGGAGGGTGAGGTATGGTCATAATGTTCCACTTATGCATGGTTAAACATTATGTCTGAATGATTTAGAAAGGGAAACAAAATGTTGTTCATAGTGTTCAACAACATGGAAATACGATTACCAAGGGATATAAGGGAACTCTTTTATCTTAAGATTGGGACCAAAGTTTTTGTAATACCAGGGATCACGACTTATTGAAAGAGTGTTGACCATAGTTACCTTACTTGTAATCTAGAACCTTTCCATCAATTCTTTATCTATATTGATGATAGCCCAAAGGATCATTGATTTGCTAACCTTAAGCTACTCCAACTTAGGATCTATCTAGGCCTAGGAGACATGTACTATTACCTAGCAATGCACTCACAGATTCTTAGGATTATCAAAGCTGCCAAGAAATTTGAAGTTGAAGGGAATATTAGAAGATAGTTATAGGCCACAATTTCATATGAGAGTTCTAAGGGAAATCCAGTGATGAGAGTTAAGAGGGTATTTAGAGAGTTAGCTTTGCAACATGTGTAATATTGTAAGCACCCATAAAATTCAAATTTTGATGAAATAAGAGCGTGACTTAATTTTGGTATCCATGTGTACTAAGTCTTCTCTCTCCTTGTCTTGTTTTTAAATGGATCTCCTTAATTGTCTAGATGAACTCCCAAGTAACTTTGAATGCATTTTTCAAATATGCTATCGGGTTCAATGTTTGTTGGGGAGTTGAAGTGGTTTGAACTTCAATAGAGACTAGATATTATCTCGTTCCAAGTTCCTACATAGCAAAATTGTACGCCGATGCCCAGTCCAAACATTGAATGCAAGTACCTGTTAAATACATGGTTGATCCATAACTTTGGGCTAAGAAAAAGCTCTAGAAAGGTGACATTCAAGTGCAAAGATATGTTCTTTACCTTAACCTATGCTCACCCTTGGAAGTTCTTTGTGAAGACATTGCTTTTGGTAAGAAATCCCTCATGTTTACCAAAGATGTGCATTTTGTGAAAAGTTTATATAGCGCTATCCTTAAGTACAATCCTCACAATGTCATTATCACTTTTGATGAATATGAGAAGCCAAGATGTGTGTGAAAATTTTCTCAAGCATATCCTATGGTGACGAACCCAAGTGAGTATTTATATAGGGAAGATATAAATGAACATCGTGCTCATGTAAATTTCATTTGAAGTTTTTTTGACACGTATTTCCCATAGAGAAGAATAGTATAAAGAAGAGGATGTAAACTTAAGTTCTCAAGTAGAAGTTTTGAATTTTGAAACCCGAGATGTGAGTAGATACAAGGGTAGAACCTCAATCATAGAATCTAAGAATTGGTTTATTAGAATTTAATGCATTTATGTACCTTCTCCAAAGTAGTATATAACATTTATCATTTATGATTAGAAAAAAATGATTTGGATTTGATTTAAGTAATTTTAAGGTAATAATGTTTGATTTTTAACCTAAGTTTTGCCAATTTTTGACTAACTTGAGTGATGAGGTGTGTGCAAATGATTGACATTTTACCTCATGGGGTATGGGTGAACATACTCTCATGGTTGATAGTCAAAGAAAGCCTACACATGGAAGTTCAGGTGTAGCACCTCATCACTACTAGATAGAATGGGGCAGAGAAGAAGAGGCTAGTGTCAATAATTTATGTAGTTCTAAATACTTTTAGCACATGGTACCCCTATGCTATAGGGAACCAGAGCTCATACCACCTAAGCAAATAACTATACCTATGGGGAGTATCAAGTGGGTGCAGTCCAAAATGGGGAATGAGATCATCATCACCAACGGACTATTGTACATCAACATCCAAAAACTTATCTTGAGATCAACAAAGAGACTTCGTTAGCGAGAGTTGTACTTCCTTTAGTAATGACATCAGGATGTTTTTCCATTGTTATGTTTAATATGTGGGGACAAAAATGAATAAATAATTTTACGCATTCCTTTAGCCCATTGCCTTTGGAATTATTCTTTGAACTATTTGGAATGTCCGCTATCCATAGCCTCCACAATGTGAAGATTTTATTCAATGGTTATATCAGAGCCCAATGCTTAGTTGACTTTTCTAGCATACATTTTATAGATAGGTGGCTAACATCGGATAAATTTCCCAGGAATTCCCTTACTTTGTTGATTATTTTATCTTTCAGAATGCTATGATCTATAGCAACATACAGATGCATGTGGCTAACCACTCACTGCTCACACAAGAATGGTACAATTCGCATATAGCAAAGGACATGTTTGCATCTAGACTTCAAAGAGATGAAGGGAATGCTCCGAAAGTCATACTTATAGAGTGGGACAACTACAATCCAATGGTGGAAAGGTGCCACAATGGCTACCATCAAGTGCATTATGCTAGGTCCATTAGAGAATATTGATAACCTTTGAAAGGCAATGTATTAGATGATTTTTTGAACCCAAATATCTTGTGATGTAGAAATCGGTTTAATTTATTCATCATTATTCTCTTTATTCCTTTTCCATCTTACTCTCAATTAATAGATTTAACTCTATAAGATGGACTAGGATGTTTTACACTGAGAGAAATCTTGACTTGATATGGACCAATAGTTAATCATGCCTCCTAGAGAAAATGGAGTGGCTATAAACGCCAATGTTCCAATTGCACCACAAGGAAGGGTCTCCTAGGACTCCCAAGAAATTTTCTAAAAACCCTAAGGACACTACATATTTTAGAGAACCAACATTTTGTAAATAGCACACTACATATTCTCTTCTTAAGAACATTTTGTGAAGAACCCCAACATTTTTGTAAAGACCACACGTTACATTCCTTGTAAATTGTACAACTAAGAATATAGAGCAAATACAAGTAAATTGAGTTCCCACTCTTAGATTTTGATTGGTATATCTTGCTAGTACCACGCTAACAAGGATGTCTTATTTTAAGCCCACTAATTGTAACTTCATGTCATTTTTTAATGTAAAAATCATCATGCCCAAATTCGAAACTTTAATTATTCTTATGAAATTGTAAAGTTAGTAGGTAGAGCTATGAGATTTGAGGTTGTAATTAATCATTACCCATATATGATCTCCAATCCCTTCTTACCCTAGATTTGAGCCGGTTTGACATTTTTAAACCTTTCTTGAGGTATAAAAACTAGCTTTTGTAAAAACCTCATAAGTTTTTGATAATGAATCCTACTCTCTATCTTTGATCACTATGTACTCTCTCTCTCTCTCTCTCTCTCTCTCTCTCTCTCTCTCTCTCTCTCTCTCTCTCTCTCTCTCTCTCTCTCTCTCTCTCTCTTTTTATAAAAATTCCTACATCTGCCTCATAGATTATCTATTTGAAGTGTTGTCTACTTCTATGCATGCACATATGAAAGATCTATGTAATGATGTAGGTTTCTTGTGATGGTTCTTTGAAATTTTTATTGCTAATCCTCTTGCTAATTAGATCATAACTCACAAAATAAGTATATAGATTGAATTTTAGATATATGAGGGTTATTGGGGCATCAACGCTAAGCTATTGAGTGTATTCTAAGATGAAATAGATTAGGTCAAATCAGCCCTGTTGTTTTTTTGGCAAGTGGTTAAAATGTGGATGTGGGACCCTAGAAACTTGTGTTTAGACTCTATATATTCTACCTATGAGTTTGGTGATGTTTGGAGCTCATTTTCTTGGTGAAGCGTCAATTGCTTACAAATGTGATGATTGGATTTTGTCTTCTTACATACAGGTTAGTGTTGCATTGAATGGATAGGGATTGAGTGTGTTTTTCAAGATATTGATAGTCTCTTGTAGCCTCCATGTATTAGTCATGTTGACTCCATCCCATGGCATGACATTTTTGTACATGGTTCTTGTTATGTTGACTTACTCTTGGCATTCCCCATCTTACATTTGGCACCGTTTTGCAGGGGACGAGGTGATATAAACTAAAGAAAATATCCCACTCAGATATCATTGTCCATCACTTCCTCTAGGTTTACCTGGAGAAAAACACTATCATGTGGGGAGTGTCATCTTCAGTTGTGTAGAGCTGTTGTGGGAGTAGTCCTACTTGTTGAGGGCCTTGTAGGCATAGAGTAGGTCTTCTTTTAGTGCTGGATGAGTTGGACTATGTTAGAGTCTAGATTTTAACACTCATTTCATAAAAAAACATGAAAATATTAGTATTTGTCAATAGTTTTCACTACCCATGTTTTGTTTTGACTGCAAGTAGATAAAGTAGACATCTCGATGTATTTTCTACCCGTCTCACCCTCTAAACATGCATCAATGAGTTGATCCATGGAATTTTGAAGTTTTCAAGTTCTAGACTCCTAAGGTAAGCTTGGAAGGCCATCAAGCAGCATCTCTAGACAAAAATTATTCTTGAGAGAGCTGAGAAAATGCTATGGTAAGTTGAAAACAGCTTCAATTTTTTTTTCATAGTATCTCTTTTGTGATTATTGCATGAAAATTTGGGTTTTTTTGGCCAAAAGTGCTTGTAATACACTGTAGAAGACCTGAGTGACATCAAAATTTCAAAAAAAGTGCTATTCTAAGCTTGAAGATAATAATTGATATTTTTCTATTGAGGCTAAAATTGGACTTCAAGCTCATGAGTATCTTGTCAAGGTGAAGTATAGACTCTTTTGTAAAGTCTCTAAAAGTTGTGAGCTCATTTGTGTACAAATTTTGAGTCGAATCTACTTCCATCTTTGATCAATAGGTAAGTACACTAGAACTAATACAAAGTGAGTAAAAACTCTCGACAAGTCTTAAAACACTTTGTAATAGCTGTGAAAGTCACCAAAAGTTAAAAATTTTGCAAATTTGGCCCCCCATAGATAATAAGCATGCTTATTATCTTTGGACCAAAAAAGGAAAAACTTTAATCATTTGGGTATAGCATAGGCTAGAACATAGTGCATTGAGCCAATAATTCAAGTTTGGACTCATTTGGATTTGTAAAGTGTCGGTTGGATTTAGTTTTCTCCAAATCCCTAACAGATGCAAACATTGGCTTAGAAGTTTGAAAATTGATCCAAACCTATCAATTGGCTTATTTATAGTGTGTGCATCCAGTTTAAGTCCAAAAAGGAGAGAAAATCCCTCATTTCAACATAATAAGCGTGCTCATTATCTCCTGCCCTACAAATTCAACTTTTTGAAGTTTTCTTGAAACGACTTTCATCTATGATAGTAATAGAGTACATGTACACGTCCAAGATTGTAAAAAATTGATTCAAATATCTTTGAACACACCCTTAGCCAATAGGAATCATCAAAAGTGCAAAAGTGTTCTTTTGTTGTGCATGGCTACTTGTTCAAAAATGAGAATCAGGCATAGTATGGTAGCACAGATCTATAGCTTCAAACAAAAGCCAAGAGAGCTTGTCAGAAGTAGAATGAGGCAATACATTGACAGATTTCTAGAGTTGTAACTTCCAATCAAGGAGAGGCTTGTCTCATTGTTCCTTCAAGGTCTACTCAACAAGGAGTTGCATGCTATACTATATAGCAAGAAGCACATTGCATCCTTGATGTTATAGACTTGGAGGATAAGTGAGATATTTTTAGCAAAGAAAGCACTTTGAAATATACTCAAAAGTGAGAAAACTAGTCTACTCCTCTACATACCATAGAGGACATGCTCAAGAAAATGAGTGACATGATGAGCAACATGCAAAGCATGCCAATGAGAGGGCCAAGATGAGGTCCACCACCTAGGACCAACTAGAACTCCCAAATGGTTTGTTATCTAGACAAACCATGAGACCAATGATTGCTATGACCAGCCAAAGAAGGATAAGAATGTTCATTACATGCATATGAGATCGTAACGACAACCTATGTATAGGTATCCACCTAACATGGGACAAATGCAAAAGCCATCCATGGCTATGGAGAGATCACAACCTGTGCTAGAGCAACAACCACCACTACTAGGAAACATTGCAATACTAATCAATTATATGGAGAGACCACAAATTTAGGTCAACAACCACCACTACCAGAAACAATGCAATACCAGTCAAGTATCTGGAGAGACCACAACCTGTGCTAGGCCAGCAACAACCACCTCTATGAAGAAGCAATGCAATACTAGTCAAGTATATGCATCTTGAAGGACAAGTGGATGAGAAAGCCATAATACTAGTTATGCCATATAATGAAGATAGTTCATCAATTGTGGCAGTAGAGGAAGAATGGTATAATCTACTACAAACTACCCTAGCAAACTAGTTTATCAGGCACCTCCAAAAGTAGCACCTGTGTATTTCATTTCCAGCCAAGGAGCTAGACCACCCATGATGAAACCAATGCCTAAACCACAAATGGAAAATTTCTATATCTATGGTTTGATGATCATTGAAAATTTTATTTCCGAGAACCTAATAAAAATGCTAAGCCAATCTAGTCTTATTGCATATAATGTGACAAAAAAGGGGGGCATTATCATGAGGATTTTCCTAGGAAACCAACAAACCCAGAAAAAATGGTAATCAACATAGTAGATGGCATGCTGGTTAGATCTTTTGAGAGTGAATCTATGGTTCTAGTCAATGTAGTGAAAAGGGAACAAGAAGAACAAGCCAAATAACACTAGTAAGTCAAAAAGTAGTAAGAAGCATCTAAAAATTCTATAAAAGGAAGACAACAATGCTATGAGCTTACAAAACAAAAACCAAGAAAAGAAATTGAAAAGAAATCTCAGAGGCTATTCTAGGAAAGAACAATCAATTTTGACTAAGTTTAAGGAACCAAAACCAAAATCAAGAGGCTCAAGTGTGGTGGATAAAATTTGTGAACATGGATACAGCCTTGAAAACCTTCCAGTGGGATTGAAAGCAAGTCAATCAATGAAAACCAAACAAAAAAATTACTCTACTCCTAATATGGAAGTGGAAAAGCTAGAAGCCTATCATAACTTAGTAAGAATTATGCAGACAATGCTCAAAGCACAAAAACCAAAACTAGAGACAATTGGAAATCTAACAAAAGACATGACAAAACTGGGATCAATGGAAATAAATGACACTAAATAATTGAGAGACCTTTTAGTAGAAAACAAAGAACCTGAAGTCATAATATCAAACAGTAAAGACTAGCTAGAAGGAATCCCCATAGTGGGGGAAGATTGACATGATCACCTGTGGGAAAAGGTAAGAGAGGTGAATGTGACTCCCAATCACCTCCAATTGAAGAAGTATGGACAGACCATCCACCCATGAAATTGGACAAACGATATCTATATGGAGATTGGGAATCAAAACATTGAAGCTTTTCTAAAGCCCAAACCTTCAAAACCCTATCCTCATACTTAGGAGACAACAAAGAAAAATATTTGGTATATAAGACCATGAAATTAAACCAAGCAAAGAAGACTTTAGATGTGAAAAACCTGTGGTCAATCATGTCAACACCTTTTTAGTGCACCATAGCATTGGAAGAACTGTTGAAGATTAGACCACATCTATCCAAAGATCTGCATAACACTTTAGAAAAAAGTGGAAACCACATGATTAACGAAGGAGAAAATAGAAGAGTTACAGAAAGAAGAATCTCAAGAAAAACTTGTTAAATCTATTCCTATGAACAAAGTAGAGGATCAAGCAAATGAGAATGAAACTATGAAACTGCAATTACCAAATAGTCACATTGAATGATCAATGGGATTACTAGAAAATGTGATAGATAGTCTTTGTGGAATTGATTACCAACACACTTTTGCCATTGTAGAGTTTGGATAGAAACTAGACTATGGGATAATTTTGAGACGAACTTTTATGAGACATTTACAATTTATCCAAGACTGGGGGGAACAATCACCTCTATCTAAAACAAGTGGGATCAATTACAATAGCAAACATGAAGGATCACTCTTACAAGGATGTCCTAAAAATGCTTATCCAAGAGTTCGATTTTAAAACATCAGCTGCAACTAAATTACCACCCTGGTTGAACAAAGATACTCCTATTTAGATGTGTGAGACTTCAAAAGATGATACTTTAAGGTGAGAGGATTGTATCTTGTATTGGGAAGTGAATGATGTGGATTATGTACTTGAAACTTTTCCTAAACATTTGTTCGAGCCATTTGAGTGGACTCAAATATTGACCATGGATGTTTGTGTAAAAAATTCCACGCCCACCTTGTTTTATAATGAAGAGGGCTATGATATTATTCCTATCTAAATATCAACCATTGTGCCATTTGACAAAATCAGCAAATTTTCTCTACCATTACTATGATGCAATAAAAGAGCTAGAAAAGAAAACAATGACCACAGAAGAGTCAAACTCCAAAAAAGAGCATGTAAGGGTAAAATTGCTACTATAGGAAGTAATGGAAAATTGGATAAGTGGTTATTGATTATGTAAATATCATTTTCACTAACCAATGATCATCTAGAAAGAATGCATGCAGCAAAATAAAGCGGGATCAAATGTCAACAGGTCATTGATGAAGCTCAAGAAGAGGTGCACATGAGAGTAATATGCCACTAACCAATGATCTTTTAGATAGATCATAGGATAAAATGTTAGTTAGGTCATTGATGAAGCTCAAGAAGAGGTGTACATTGCAGTATTGGAAAGAAAAGCAGTGATGCGACCAGCTCCAAAACTCATGCAAGTGAGCGTGTTGCAAGTTTAAGCTCTCTTTTTTACTCAAGCCTTACCAAAATATGAGGTTGAAGGAGATGATGTATGGCTAGATGGTCTTCATATGAAAATTGCAATGGCATTGAAAGATGGAATTAGAGTCAAGGCTTTAGCAGATACATGTTCTAGAATCAATGCAGTAAGCTATTCCCTTACAAGAAGGAAACTACCCACAACCCTTGGAGTATTGCAGAGGGTAAAGTAAAGAGGTGTCACAAGGAGTTTACTTCAACCTTGCTAATGATTAACCTTAACATTTTTGTGCATGGATTTCCCTTCCTGCACACATTTAGTTGCATTCCAAATAACCACATAAAGGAAGACATGTTACTAGGAGTTTCGTCAATGAGAACGTATGAAACTATTCAAGATTGGGACACCAAAGTCTGGGAGCTTGTACTAAAAGGTGGATAGTTGAAAGTACCATTTGAGCTTCAAAGATGATAAAACCATGTCCTGGCATAACGTTAACCTACATCACATGCTTGCCATTATCAACAAGTAGTCATGCAAGGAACTAGGAAATACTAGGTGCCAAAGGCTCAACTTCATAAAAATCCTAAGAAAATTTGGGTTCCTTAGGACCAATCCAAAAACAAGTAGAGTACCCACAAACCTCAGGAACAAACTATGAAACCAAGGAGCAAGAAGAAGCCGCAACCACCTAAGACCAAATAGATGTGGGAGTTGAAGAACTTTCAAGAAGTAAGGAAACCAATCAAGATGACTTATAAGTGGGTGTCAAAGCTTCAACATCCCTAATTCTACCGTCCAAGAAACAATCACTCTCTCAAAAGATTGCTCAGTGAAAAAAAGATGGTTGTTTGTGGTGGTTGACTATCAAAGAGCATGCTCAATTACATCAAGATCACCTATTGTCATAAAAACTAATATCTAACCAACCCAAATGATTTTCTCATATTAAATTGATCACTTAATGTGGGAGAATAAACGGGAACAAGGGTTAAGATATTGAGATGTGCTTATAGATCTATCTCAACACGGGGCCAACGGTAAAGGGGCCCAAATGAGAGATGGTCTATCAAAGAGCAAGGATAACCAATGGAGCATAATACCTTAGGGTTAGCTTCATTGAAGACCTCCAATAGTTAGTGTAAAATTCCTTTGACCTTAGAGCTTGAGGTGGGAACCCGGCCCAAGCTTAAGGTGCTTGAGGTGCTTGATGATTGAGGTCCTTGATATTCTTGAGGTGCTTGATGATTGAGATGCTTGAGGTGCTTGTCATGCTTCAGATGCTAGGAATGCACTTGAGGTGAGAACACAGAGCAAGCTTAAAGTGCTTAAGGGCCAAGCTTGTGGTGGGAACTGGGCCTATGCATGAGGGGCTTGAGGTGTCAAAAGTTCAAGATTCAATACCTACAAGGAGGGGGCGAGCCTTACAAGAGGGGGGATGAGAGACAACACCCACACACTCACACAAGGCATGCATGGTACAAATAAAGCAAAAGGGACACTTGTCAAGTTCCTCCTCATGTTGCCCTCATGGTGTGCATGAAGCCTATTGGTTGGCCACCCAAGGGGTCCAATGATAATTTAGGATATTCAATTAATTGATTTTGCATTTATTAATTCCTCTCTCTCAAAGGGGAAAGGGAGACACTTTTCCCATGGCTACCCTTGTTGCTTGTAATGCCTCGATCCTGCTTGTGATTGGCTAGGCTTGGAGGAGTCCAATGAGCTTCAAGCATGAGCTACAAGAGGGGGTCGACCCAAGCAATCTAGGGGGTTTCTCAGGGGGTATACTCACCCACACACACTCTGATTGTGTGCTATGCAAAGTGCAAGATCTCCCTCTCCTTGTCCAAGCAAGTAGAGGTTGAGAGCCTACACCAACACTCTTGGCTATGGAGTGCAAATCCAACCAAGAGCCATGCTTCAATGCTTAAGCTTGCCATCTTCTCCTTCTTCATTACTATGCTATTATGTATGATAGCAAGAAGAGTTATGATAAGTGAGGAACTAATTCTTTCTCCTATTAAATGTTTCTTCTTTCTCTTCCCTACCCTCATTCCCTACTACCTCTCTCCACCTTCGAAGGTGTTTGAGGTCTTGGGACCGAAGCCTCGCATAGTTAAAGATTTCTTCAAAGTTTACGTTATCTTGTGATGCATGAAGCTTTCCATCTTCATTGTATCACCTAGGTCACAAGGAACACAAAGATTGTATTGTAACAAGTCTCTCTTAATGGGAGAAATCATAATACAAATGCCTATTGGAGGGGGGACCGGCTCCACATAAATCCGGTCCTCAACTGTTGTTATGTTCTCTAAATTCTCTCTCTTGAAAAAATATTGTTCATGCAAGTTAACTAATTGCTATGTCTATGTTGTTATCTTCAATTATGTTCACCCACTATGCTCACAAAGTAATCTCTCAAAAGTATTCTCATTAATTTCCTCTACTCTCAAGTTAAATAGGCCAATTCCATTACATTGGTATCCGAGCATTTGGTTTCTCTTTTCTTGCTTAAGAAGAGAGTTCCTTAAGTAGCCTATAAATAGTTGATCTTGCTAATTAGGGTAAGTGAAACTATAAGGATCTATTATCAGTTTTGTTGAGCCCACTATGTGGCATATGGTGCACACCTCAGGAGCTTTGGACTTAATAATGGAGTTTTTTTAGACTTGCCTTGGATTTACCATTATTGAGCCATAAGAAGTCTGAAAGGAGCTAGCCCTCGGCAAATCTGCTATTTTAGACCTACTCCACTACTCTCTATAATTAACCACTTCGAGCCGTGGGTGTAGATACTTGAGCCAATTTTCAAAGGCTAAGAGGAGTGCCAACTAAAATTTGAATTGCCAAATCATACACTAAGTACATACACAAATTCTGCTAACATGGCTGACACTAATCAAGAGAGTAGAATGAACATTGATAGCTTTGATTTTGCACATGAAGGAGCTAATGATGATGCCCCCATGTTTGTCAATTATCTCGTTACAGCAAGCTATGGGCAACCCTGGTTTGCAAGCCAAAGTTAACAACTTTGTGCTTATGGGATTGACAAGCTTTCATAGTTCTTTATAAACCAAGGAGTGTGATTGTAGATAATATGTTGCACAAAAAAGATAATTTCTTTATATCTAGGGCTTTGTTCCAATTAGTAGTATTTTACTCCTTTGATGCACCCATGTAGTAGATAAAAGGGCTTTTACCGTTGACACCCTTTGACAAATTGCACATATAATTTAGTGTCTTCACATCTCCCTCCATGTGCCATTCCACATTGTACCTACCAAAACCCTCAACATCTAACTCCTCCCTACCATGTTGGGCCTTGATTATTTTAGAGATACTAGTGTGGTGGAAGACCCAATTTTACACATTAAACTCCTCACTTCCAACCTCAAAAGTATTCAACCACCAAATATTCTTCTCTGATTGCACACTATATTATTAGGTTTCCTTCCCTTTGTGATATCAAGAGCTCTAATCATGAAGGTTATTGATAGTCTCTCAAGTTTTCTACCCTACACAATTTCACCTTCTTCTAATTTCATCACAAAAATGGCTTGCCTATCTACCTGAGTATACTAAAGATCATAGAATTTTATCATTGTCCTTTGCAAAGTTCTCATGTCAAAGAAAACAATATTGAAACAATACATTTGAGGCCTTTTTTCTTACCAAGATATATGCCATTGATGTGGAAAGGCTCTTCCAGCAAGGCTCCATGACCCTGGAGTTGATTCTAAACCTTGCCTATTGTGGCTTTGGAGAAAAGATACCTTCACTCTTGATTGCTTTTAACTTTTATTGATGATATTGATTAGCTTGAACAACTTTCCATAACCTACCCTTTTGATTCCAAGGTAAAACTTTGCAACAAAAATCCATCGATGCATTTCTTGCTAGCCTTCTTGAACCTTCTCTTGTCCAATAGGTTCCCAAAAAGAAGATGATTGTGATGTACCCTTGTGAGAACTCAGTCTGACTAAACTAAGGATGTGAGGTAAACATGAACAAAGATTATAGCACCCAGAGATACCAACTTGTAAAAAAGACACCAACTTGAAAAATGAACCAATTTTACCTCATTGCTTTGATTCTTCTGTTGTTGCATCCTCAACCTCCTTGCATGAGATCTGCATATTCTTCATCTTCACTTGTCTTTATCTAACCCAAGCTCCTCTTTCTCCTGACTATTCAACAATGATTGTAGGTTTTCTACCTTCTCCTTGCTTTCTTGAAGTTGATGGTTAAGAGAGTCCTTGAACTATTGTCGAAAATGGTTCTCCAACTTAAGAATGTCCCTCTCTACTCTAAGGTTTTATGTATACCCTAATAGTCTTTTTACGATATCTCCTACAAATTCCATCAATGAAGAGAAATTAAAGCATGGTGGGATGCATTTGGTGATGGGGTCTACGGGATACAATCTACCGTCTACCCATAGGTCAATGCACTTCTTTCCCTCTGATATCATTGCTTCAATAGCAGAAGGAGGAGATTTTCAAACCCTTTTTCTTTTTGGAAGGAGGAAATATTCATCTTTCAACTCAACATGGAGATGATAGATACCACTCTTAGCATGATTCATGGCTACAATACCAATGCCAAATCTTGGATATATGGGGAAGAAGATTATGGGCTAGACATGGTGTAGAGAAAGGTGTAGTTAAAGAGAAAAATGACCAAGGGAAAATTTAAAATTTGTGCCAAAAGAGAGAAAAAAATGCATTGGGAGGGAGACTCTTTGGGAAAGAGACACATTCTTGAGATATTTGAAAGAAACACTTCATGTGGAGCCCCAAAAAGTGACATCACATGCAAATGGTAAAAAGATAGAAGTTTTTTCCAAATTTTTTATTTTTAAATTTATCCTCCACATTTTCAAAAATAAAAATCATTTTCTCTCTCCACCATTTTTTAGAAGGCAAAAAATGACAAATCTCCCCTAATGGAATCTCTCAAGTACCAAGGTGTTCAAACTACCCCATCATAAGAAATAATAGGCATTGCTACTATCACTACAACCCATTGAAATGATTGAGACAATTGAAACCACCTAGATAAAAATAGAAAATGATACCATAATTAACGGATAGAGACTCTAAAGATGCTAGATATGAAAAGAGGTCAGAGAGCTTTGCAAATCGTCTCTTGAATTTAATAATTAGTTAGAGACATTGCCTAAGTAGATTCATGGCCTACACATCCACAAAGGAATTAATTGTAGGCTAGTCTAGAGCTAGAAGAATAGCCCTTATCCACCAAGAAAAAATACACGATCTCTATGGATACCTTAATGTGGATGTCATGTCTCACTTGGTAATTTTTGAGACCCCTAAATATTTGATCAGAATAAATATTGAGAGGGAGTTGGTAGATTGGAAAGTGGAAAACCTATGACCCTTGAGGGTGGGGCACAATAAGCCAAAGCCTCAAAAAAAGATCATGATAGGAGACTTCATGTTGTTGCAATCCAAAGAGAAAAAAGCACCATGATAGAAAGTACAACCGCTATGACTCTCCCAAAGAAAAAAGAATAGACCCAACCTTTTTTCCATGCAAATGATGCTCCTCATGGAAATAAAATGAAAATAATTTAAAGGAGAACATGTAGAAAATCAATTTCCCCCAAACCCAAGCCATCTAGTAATCAGCCTACACACATAGAGCCTAGACGATAGAGAAATTTTCCAGCTATTAAAGAATCTTTCATGCCATACCTAACTTCTTTATACATATTTTTTCAAGTTCTTTAGGGTTCTTCACAATATTATGACCAATTCAAAGAAATCAAAGAGTCACACTCCACCATCTCATCTTCAATTATAGTGACTACTACTTTGGTCCATACATGGTGGTCTGATAATTCAAAAATTTAGCTAACGTTATTGTGCATTAGATAGAAGTAGACAAAAACTCTTGTAAAATCCCTCAATCAATAATTATGAGATCCCCAACCCACCAATACCAAGATTGGGATGGGGGTTCTTGACATGTCTCTATGACTATTAAAGTCAGAGTCTCCAAATAAGAAAAATCTAGTGAATAGACCTTTACCATTGACAATGGATTAGGTCTATAGCCTAGAAGAAGACCTAGTCTTGTCTCACAGTGAAAACGAGACAATAAGACTATTTCAGCCTATAACTTCCACAAATTGGGCTAAGGTATTCTCAACCAACACTTTTCCCCCCCTAACAAATGTGAGGGCACAATCGTTGGTGAACTCCTCTTCCAATTGGATAGGTTTACTAAATGCTTTTAGTGTGCAGGAATGGATAGTTACCTGACTAATCAGGTTTACCCGTCCATGATTGACAACCTTAGTCAATCCCCACTTACCACTCCGCACTCACACATGATCCTTTTGTTTCCTAATTACTACCACATTGTTTTAACACTTAAAATAATGGATTCCTTTTTTAACTTTTTGTCACAGTTATTCCTTAAGACAAATCATTGAAATCAGCATTGAAAATAGTCTTTTAGAAAATAAACATCTTTAGACTTAAGACTTGAAAATCCTGACACGTACTCTGCTTGTCTCAAGCACACCTATACATGGGTGAACAACATCACCCTTCCTTATTTAAAAATAGGGTGGAAACCCATCACCCAAAGTTCGGGGCGCCCATAGGACTGCCCAGTTTCCCATACAACTGGGCAGTTCCCCTAGGATAAAAACGATATCCTAAGTAATATCCAAAAACATACACATGTAGGAGGTACATACTCCATGTACATGGGGAAAACTGACTCATCCATGGATGACAAGCCATCATTACTCATCACCTAAAGTGAAAATATTCCAAGGAATCAGAGGTGTCTTGAAACAAGTTGTCTTAAGGATGACCAATCATTCTTTCCTAAGTCAACCAGCCTTATCCCAAACATTTTCTTCCTAATTTAAAAACAAGTTCTCGTAGGTTTCTTGGAAAATTTCTTCCGTTTTAGCAAGTTTTACTTTTCCTAATTCCTTACTCCCTTTTTACGTATGCAATGTTAATATTTAAAGAAAACTTCAATTAGTTAAACTTAATTATAACAAAAACCCACCTGGAACTGATCATGCATTTGTTGTAGCATCGAGGCCTGAACGCTCTCATTAGTGGGTCTACTACTAGGCCTGGCTTCATCGTCATGCGACACTCTAGCTCTTTTAGGAACATTATCCTCATCATCAGAAGGAGGATTGGCTCGGGTCTTTTTGGAAGCTATGACTTCTTATCCTTATAAAAAAAGACGTTTAATTATTAGGTACATCATCGAAAAGCTAGACTTAACCTTCGTATTCAATTTAAATCCTCTTCTAACCCAATCAAGGTTAAATTTGTAGTCCTAGAGGGTAATTTCTTGACCTAGTAATTTCTTAATTGCTTATATGGATAAGATAACTTTATCGTAGCTTCCTTAAGGGTTTTCTAAGCTCCCATAATTTTGTTATAGATTTATACATCTTTTTCCTAATTTCTCAATCTTTATTAAGCTTAAAATTTGCTTGTTTTAAGCTTAATATTTACTAGATTTACTTTCTCTTAAAAATTATATTACCTCAACTTTAAACTCATATGTCACACTTAGAGTAATTTTTCTAGAGACTTTTGACAGTAGATTTTATTTATCCTAATTAATCTTTAAATAAAAATATGATTTTTGATCAATTGTAATTATTTAAACTAGCTAGCTAATTATGATATTTATCACAAGTAGATAATCATATCTCCTAACTTTGGTAATTATCTTGTAAATATCAAAATTATTTATTTAATTTTTTCTTCTATTTTCAATTAAAATTAGTCTATTTAGGCTAAAATAAACAGATAGATTGACTTTTTGATCTTAAGCTAATTATCTTGGCTTACTTATGATGTATAATAACTTTGATAAATAGGATATAATTATCTTATTTGATTAAGTAATTTTATCTCTTTAATTTTAGCTAAATTTATCTATGTTAACTTAAATAATTGGCTAAATTCATTTTATGACATTAAGATAATCATTAGAGCTTAATTATGATGTATATTAACTTTGATAAATAGCACATGATTATCTAACTTAATTAGCTAATTTCCCCCTTTTAATTTTAGCTAACATAAGTTTGTTTTGGCTTAGAAAAATAGTTGAATTAATTTTTTGACCTTAAGATAATTATCAAGGCTTACTTACAATATAAAATAACTTTGATAAATAGCACACATTTATTTAACTTGATTTGTTAATTTTTTCCTTTTAATTTTAGCTAGAATAAGTATATTTTGGCTTAGAAAAATATATAAATTAATTTTTTGACCTTAAGATAACTATCACAACTTACTTATAATATAAAATAACTCTAATAAATAGCACATAATTATCTAGCTTGATTTGCTAATCTCTCTTATTTAATTTTAGCTAAAATTAGTTTATTTTGGCTTAGAAAAATAGCTTAATTAATTATTTGATCTTAATATAATTATCAAGGCTTACATATGATTTAATCTAACTCTGATAAATAACACATAATTATCTAAGTTGATTTGTTAATTTTCTCCTTTAATTTGTGTTTAAAAATAGCTAATTTTAGATTACTTAAATACTTAGATTAATGTTTTGTTATTAAGGTAATTATCGTGTGTTTGTAACAATATTTTCTAACTATGACAATTAATTTAAGAATATTTGAGTTAAGTAAGTAGATTTTTCATCAGTTTCTTCATTAAAAATAGTTAATTTCTTCTTAATTAATTATAAAACTAATCAAAAAATTATGATATAATTTTCCAAGCTTTGTAACAATCTAATCCAGCTTTGATAATTATCTTATACTGATCTAAGTTTAATTAGCATAATTACCCTTAATTTAAGACTAAAATTTTTAATTTTAGTCATAATATGGTTTAATAATTAATTTTAATAATATCCCTAATCTTAATCTAAGTAATCAACAAAATATTAAGAGTTAAGAGAGTAGTTTATAATGTAAAGAGATTTAATCTTCTTAATTAATTAGATTAATAAAGAAAATAGAGATAAATCAGCATAATTTTACTAATTAGAAAGGGATTATACTAATTATTGTTGATAATCAGCTAGAGTTCTTGCTCTCTAATGATTTTTCAGTAGAGTTCTCTCTATGTGACAGAGAAATGGCCAGGACTTTGAGTCTAAAGTCTTGTACTTTTTGGATGCACTTGAAGAAAAACCTTGTCTCCTTGTTTAAAGATCCGATCAAATTGCTTTTGGTCTACATAGTGCTTTTGAAGATCCTTATCCACTTGAATATCTTGTTGTATGGCTTTGGTCTGGGCTTCAATTTTCTCCAGCATTTTCTTTGAGGCTTCCACCCTTATTGTAGGGTCAAAAAAATTCAATGGTGATATGCATTCATGCCCATAAAGAGCATTGAAAGGTGACATCCCAATGCTATTATGGAAAGAGGAGTTATAGGCAAATTCTACCAAGGGAAGAAATTGAATACACTTACGAGGTTCTCTATTGCAATAACCTTCAATTACCGTTTACCCGTTTTGTTTGTCCGTCTTTCTAAGGATGATATGCCGAGCTGAAGTATAGTTGTGTTCCTAAAGCTTCAAATAGAGCCTTTAAAAACTTGGATCTTGCTTATATATGAGGCTGTATAAGTGGTTTTTACTAGTATTAGATGAGAGGCTTTAGTCACATATCCCCGACTACCATTAAGAGTCATACCCTCCTTGACTTTTGGGGAGGCCTGTGATGAAATCCATGCTAATGAATTTCCACTTCATTAAAGGTATGTCTAAGGGTTGCAGCTTTCCTAGCATCATTACTCGTTCAACCTTGATTCTCTGACAAGAGAGACATTGTCTGATGTATCAAAGTACATCCCTCTTCATTCCTGTCTAGAAGTAGCTTTTCGTCAAGGTAATAAGAGTTTTTTCATATCCCACGTGCCCTGATACTGGAATATCATGACCTTCATGAAGAATTAACTGCTTTAGGGAGTTATCCTTAGGAATGTACAATTGATGTCGGTAGTAAAGAAGGCCATCCTCCATAAAATGGTCCTTCACTAGGGATTTTTATTTTTCTGTTTCATCTTCCTGGCTAAGAATTTGAATGATTTGAAGATAGGCTGAATTCATCTTTCTTTGAGCATTCCCTCACCTTATCCAATATTGGATTGTTGGCCGTGGAGATTGCTCCAAGTAAGGCTTTTCTGCTAAGGGAATTGGCAACCACATTTTCCTTTTCGGGTCGGTATTTTATTTGAAAATCATATTCCTGAAGAATTTCTATCCAGTATCTTTGTCTCATGCTAAGGGTTCGTTGGAAAAAAAATCCATTTTAGACTCTAGTGATCAATGATCAACAGAAATTGCCGTCCCAATAGATAATGTCTCCATAACTTGAGGGCATGTATAATAGCTAATAATCCCAAGTCATGAGTTGGATAATTCAATTCATGAAGCCTTAGTTTTTTGGACGTGTAGGCAACTGGTCGGTCTTCTTGTGTTAGGACTCCTCCTACAGTGAGTCCACTTGCATCTGTTACTACCTCAAAATCTTGAGAAAAATTGGGTAGCTTGAGTACGGGAGTGGAGGTGAGGTATTGTTTCAGTTGTTGGAAACAATCTTATTGTTCTGTCTCCCATGTAAGCTTAGAGGATTTCTTGAGTAGCTGAGTCAAGGGTGCATCAATGAGTGCATAATCTTTGATGAATATTCTATACCACCCTATAATACCTAGAAACCCTCTAATTCACTGATAGTTTTGGGTTGTGGCCATTCCATAATGTACTTAACCTTTGCAGGGTCCACTGAGATCCCCTTAGAAGATATGATAAATCCAAGATAGCTGACTTCAAGAGTGCAAAAAACACATTTGCTCATCTTGGCATATAATTGACGTTGTCGAATAATACTCAAGGCCTTGCATACATGTTCCTCATGCTCCTTAGCATCTTTAGAATATATCAATATAGCATAAAGAATACCAGAACAAAATCATCCAGGTATTCTAAAAATATATCCTGCATGAGGTGATTAAAAGTTGTCGGTGCATTTGTAAGGCCAAAGGCATGACTATGAGCTCATAGTGCCCATATCAAGTGTTGAATGCAGTCTTGTATATGTCTGCTTCTTTTATCTAGATTTGATGATACCTTGACCTGAGATCAATTTTGTGAACATTTCAGCCCCGTGTAATCTGTCCAGAAGTTTGTCTATTCAAGAAATAGGATACTTGTTTTTTTACGGATACCTGATTAAGGCCTCGATAGTCTATGCAGAGGCGTAAGGATCCATCCTTCTTTCTTTGAAACAAAACAGGTGCTCCCTAGGGAGAAATACTAGGTTGGATGAACCCTTTCTCGATTAGTTGTCAAAGCTGTTCTTTGAGTTCTATGGCTTTGTAAGGTATTTTGGAAATAGGTTCACTACCTGGAAATGTTTCTATCTCATTGTCTATGTCCCTCAGGAGAGGTAAATTTGAGAGGTCCTCTGGAAACACATTTGAAATTTTCTTAAGCCACTCCAAAAGTTGGTTGGCCCCTGAATCTTTGGCTTTCTTTAGTTTGACCATGAAGATTTGTTGTCCCTTACGTAGACCTTTAATAAGTCTACTAGCCTTAACTAGATGGGCTTTTGGCTTCCCATTACGTCCTTGAACTAAAATTTCCTCCCCTAGTTCATTCCTAAAGGATAGGCTTCCCTCGTCACAGTAAATGTGTGCTTGATTTTTTATTAACCAATCCATTCCCAAGATACCATCGTAGATTACATGTAGGGTGTGAAAGTAAGATGAGGTGGGAACTCCTCGTAATTCAAATTCTACTTTTCCGATTGAATGTTGAAAAAATAGTTCTTTTCCGTTTGCTAATTCCACTACCATTCTTTTGACTGGGAACTAATTCAACTTAAGCTTCCTTAAACATTTTGGAGAAAGAAGAGAATGGGTGCTACCACAATCCATAAGTAATTCAAACTTTTCACCTTGTCAGTTTGCAGTAGTTTAAATGGCCGCATATTGCTCGTGTGCTCCACGATTGTCAATTGCGGCAAACAGAGTTTCTCTTTCATCTTCCTCCGTCATTAGAGTAGGATCTCCTAGTGTTGCATAAGATTGGCCTCCTCTTCCTCCTCCCCTACCACGTCCTTCATTTCTTCCTCCTCTTTGTAAGTTGCCTTGGTGGACTTGAGGTTGGCGGTTAGGCCTAGTCATAGCTCTAGGGTCTAATTCTTGGGGACAGTTGCGCTTGTAGTGTCCCATCTCAGACCACATCCATAACATTTTACATCACAAAAGGTTTGATTCAGAGTTGCTATAGCAGTTACTATACGTTGTTGATTTCCTTGGTTAAAATTTCCTCTATAATTGCTATAGTTTGGCCTTAAGAAGAGCATCCTGGATTGATATAGGTCTCATGGCTTTGAGACGTGTGCTCAAGGGTTTGTTGAGGCCTTGACAAAATTGGAAAATTTGTTTGTTCTATGGTCATCTGAGGAGCATAACATCGGAAAGACACAAACTTTGTATAGTACTCCTCCAGTGAAAGTCCTAATTGGCATATACCAAAGAATTCATTCATCTTAATGGCTTGGTGAGCAGGAGGAAGATAACGCTCAATAATGGCCTGCTTCATCTTCTCCCAAGTTGGTTTATTAGTAGGATTATCTCTAAACTGTTGTTTCCACCATAGCTTGGCATCTCCACTGAGACGGAACATACCCAACATTGTTTGGTTTTCTTGAGTAGTTCCTGCGGCTATGAAATAATCATCCATAGCCTCTAACCATGCTTCTACATCCCGCTCTAGATTGGGCCCTTCTCCCTTGAAGACAGGGAGTTGGACCTGCTTTAATAGTAATTTCTTTTCTATGTAACAATGTAGAGGCTATTTATGCGAGGGTTACCCTATGATTAACTTAGATGTTTTAGTGTTTATTTTATTATCTCTACTTTACTTATTACAAAACATTTAGCACTTCATTCTCATTATATTTGATCAAACAATAAATCCACTAATCTTCATTCCAATAAACATGACATACAGTATTCTAGGAAAACTCATGGTATATACAATGATTGATACAAGAAAACTAATATGTACAAGGACATCAACACTCCTATATCAAAAGCCTTTGCACCATGGGCGGGTCGGATACATGATCACAAAATACAACATCTCTTGGTCCTCTAAATCTAGGACCTACACCCATAGGCCTAATTTTTCTTGGGTAGACTATGGTAGTTATTTGATCAAATACCCATTAGTTTTGTGACACTAAAATACCACCATCTATTTGGATCTTCTATTCATGTGATCAAGTATACTTCAATTACTTGAAGCTCCTCTGTCCATTTGAGTCTTTTGAGATTTAAAGAAAATCCTTCCAGCTCTCCCACATCAATGAGAAAAACTCCACCAAACCTTCCCCAGCTAATTCCCAAGTGAATGGGGAAAAGATGTAATCCAATAGCATCATTACACTCTTCCGTACTGTGTATTTTTGGGATGTGCATGCTCCCATAAACATGATCTGGAAGATCAAAAACTTACGGCGGAAGGCTTGATGGAATTCTTCCTACACAGATGGGGATAATGTTTCTCTTTTCTCTTTCTCTCTCATATTTCAATTATGCACTTTTAATCAATTTTTATCAAAACCCAGTTTTCCCTAGTACCTTAATGTTTTTCTTCTAGGTCCAAGACCTTAATTAACCTTGCTCTGATACCACTTGTGAGATCCCCAGCCCACCAATACCAAGATTGCGATGGGGGTTCTTGACAGGTCTCTAGGACTATTAAAAGTCAGAGTCTCTAAACAAGAAAAATCCAAGGAATAGACCTTTACAATTGACAATGGCTTGAGTCTATAGCCCTAGAAGAAGACTTAGTCTTGTCTCACAGCAAAAACAGAACAACATCTTAAAACTCTAAGACTGTTTTAGCCTATAACTTCCACAAATTGGGCTAAAGTATTCTCAAACAACGTTTTTTTCCCCCTAACAGATGTGAGATCACAGCCACTCGTGAACTCCTCTTCCAATTGGAGAAGTTTACTAAATGCTTTTAGTGCACGAGAATGGATAGTTACCTGACTAATCAGGTCCACTCGTCCATGATTGACATCAATCTCCACTTACCCCCTGCACTCACACATGATCCTTTTGTTTCTAATTACTACCACATGTGTTTTAACACTTAAAATAATGGATTCCTTTTTAACTTTCTGTCACAATTATTCCTTAAGACAAATCACTGAAATCAGCATTGAAAACAGTCATTTAGAAAACAAACATCTTTAGACTTAAGACAAGGTACGGCCACTTATAGCATATCTTGGAAATCTTGACATGTACTCTGCTTGTATCAAGCACACTTATATATGGATGAAAAACATCACCCTTCCTTATTTTTAAACAGGGTGGAAACCCATCACCCAAAGTTTGGGGCACCCATATGCCAAACCAGTTTCCCATACAATTGGGCGGTTCTCCTAGGATAAAAACGGTATCTTGAGTAGTATCCACAAACATACACATGTAGGAGGTACATACTCCACGTACATGGGGAAAACCGACTCATCTTGACAAGCCATAATTACTCATCACCACCTGAAGTGAAAATATTCCAAGGAATCAGAGGTGTCTTGAGACAATCTGTCTTAAGGATGACCAATCATTCTTTCCTAAGTCAACCAGCCTTATCCCAAACATTTTCTTCCTTATTAAAAAATAAGTGCTCGTAGGTTTCTTGGAAGATTTCTTCCATTTCAACCAGTTTTACTTTTCCTTATTCCTTACTCCCTCTTTATGTATACAATGTTAATATTTAAAGAAAACTTAAATTAATTAAAATTAATCATAATAAAGACCCACCTGGGAATGATTATGCATTTGTTGTAGCACCGGGACTTGAACGCTCTTATCAACGGAGCGGGCCTACTACTAGGCCTAGCTTTGTCGTCATGAGATGCTCTAGCTCTTTTAGGAACATTATCCTCATCATTAGAAGGAGGATTGGCTCGGGTTCTTTTGGGTGCCATGACTTCTTATCCTTATAAAGAAGGATGTCTAATTATTAGGTAAATTATCCAAAGCTAGACTTAACCTTCGTAGTCAATTTAAATCCTCTTCTAACCCAATCAAAGTTAAATTTGTAGTCCTAGAGGGTAATTTCTTGACCTAGTAATTTTTTAATTGCTTATATGGACAAGATAACTTGATCATAGCTTCCTTAAGGTTTTTCTAAGCTCCCATTATACATCGTTTTTCTAATTTCTCCATCTTTATTAAGCTTAAAATCTGCTTATTTCAAGCTTAGTATTTATTATATTCAGTTTCTCCTAAAGAGTGTATTTTCTCAACTTTAAACCAATGGTTTATACTTAAAGTTATTTTTCTAGAAACTTTTGATAATAGATTTTATTTATCATAATTAATCTTTAAATTTCTAGCTTGATTTGCTAATATTTCTCTTTTAATTTCAGCTAGAATTAATCTATTTTAAACTAGAAAAACATCTAAATTAATTTTTTGACCTTAAGATAATGATCACAACTTATTTATAATGTAAAATAACTCGAATAAATAGCACATAAATATCTAACTTGATTTGCTAATTTCCCTTATTTAATTTTGGCTAGAATTAGTCTGTTTTGGCTTAGAAAAATAGCTTAATTAATTTGTTGACCTTAATGTAATTATCATGGCTTATGTATAATTTAATTTAACTCTACTAAATAACACATTATTATCTAGCTTGATTTGCTAATTTTCCTCTTTAATTTATGGCTAAAAACAACTAAATTCAAAATAGTTAAATATTAAAATTAATTTTTTGTTAATGAGGTAGCTAGTGTGTGTTTTTAATAGTGTTTCTTAACTATGATAATTAATTTAAGAATATTTGAGTTAATGAAGTAGGCTTTCCATCAATTTTTTTTAAAAATAGCTAATTTATTCTTAATTAGCTACAAAAACTAATCAAAAAATTATGATATTAGTTTTCTAACTTCTTAATAGTCTAATCCAACTTTGATAATTATCTTATACTAATGTATATTTAATTCGTATAATTACCCTTAATTTAAGACTAAAAAGATTAATTTCAACCCTAATATGGTTTAATAATTAAATAGAATAATATCTCTAATCTTAATCTAAGTAATCAACAAAATATTAAGAGTTAAGAGAGTAGTTTATAATGTAAAGAGGTTTAATCTTATTAATTAATTAGATTAATTAAGAAAATAGATATAAACTAGCATAATTTTTCTAATTAAAAAGGGATTAGGCTAATTATCATTGATAATCGGCTAGAGTTCTTGCTCTCTAGTAATTTTTGAGTAGAGTGCTCTTTATGTGAGAGAGAAATGGCCAGTACGCCGAGTCTAAGGCCGAGGGCCCTATTTATAGTTTTTCAGGTAGATCGAGACTCTCTCTTGTTGTATTCTGGCAGTTCCTTGCTAGTCAAGCAGCCCCCATCCTCAAGAAGGCACCATCTGCTTCTATTCCTATCCCTGGAAGGTCCTCCAATCTCTTCCCACAACCTGTCTGATTTAAAAAAATCAACCCTGTTAAGTTTTTGCTATGTTTATAAATATCTGGGGAAAATATCTAGGAGGCCTTTAGTAAAAGTCTATGCTTAAATGATTATCGCAACCATTCAATCTTTCTTAATAACTTAATTTACATTGAATCTTCCAGAGGGACTAGCAGGTCAGTTTTTGTCCGAATTTAATTCTGAAAATTTCTAGCCCGGGTTTATTGTGCTTAAGATTCCAAAAATACCATTTTTTATTTCTTTTAAGATAGTGTTTTCACCTGATTGTATGACCAATTCTTTCTTCTAAGCTTTGAGTTCATTCCCGACAGCTAGAAAGGTGGAGACCTTACAATAATATTTAGGCATTGATTTCCATTTTCAGGGTACAACTCTTGCTTCTGAGACGATTTCTTGCTCTCTTGTATATGATGGTAGAGTCTTCAATATGTGTGGCTTGCTCTCTTTGGATACCACATATCCAATGTCACCATAGAGTGGCTAGAAATCTAGGTAGGTGATGCTCATGCTCTCAAATTATCTCAAGAAAAAGAGAAGATAGGTAAGTTGTGCTTCCATCTTTTGCATTCCTAATGGCTTTCCAAACTTCATTCGATCATGGCTCCTCTATCTTTGGGATAGGTGCCATAGGATATGACTTTGTGTCATTTGTGATGTTTGCAACCACGCATTCATCAATTTGAATTTTTGGTTTGGTAAAATTTTGTGGTGATATTTTTAATTTTCTTCCCGTTTGTTATTTTACTTCAACATTCTAATGTTTGGTTTCAAGGTGTGGAATGGTTCGGATAGGTTCCATCAAAGCCTAGATAGTTTCCACCAAATTCTTTACACATTTTCCACCTTTGTATTTCAACTTTCAAGTAAAGAAGGTCAACCATCATTTATCTAATGTGTGGTTAGCTCATATGCTTCCAATAAGGCATCTAGTGATTCCAAGATTTTGTCTACCAATAGAGATTCTCCTTGGATCCACTAAGGAAGATTTCTTTTCCTCCTATTTTTTGGTTGATCTCAAGCTTGAGAGAGATCTACTGCCATGGTTGCTATTTGCACTCTCATTTGGCTTTCAACTTTTCTATCTTGGTCTTCTCAGATTTACATAAGGTCCTAATGGATTTTCCATCAATTTTTGTTGGTGGGTTTATATCAGTTGGTATCTCTTCATCACTCTTTTCATTCATGGATTATAAAGCTTAAGCTCTTGTTACCACTTTAATAGTATAAATTTACTCTAAGTATAAACCACTTGAACTTGGTATAATGTCTATCATGCTCATTGGTGTCTATCTTGCTCTATCAAGATGCTTTGGAAAATTTGAAATAAGATGAGACACGATACTTCTGATCACAATGAAAATGTGTGGAAATACACTTCTTTAGGTTTATCTACTCACTTTTGGAAGTGTTATTTGTCTCCTAAATACTTTGCACTATTTGATACTCAAAAAAAGATAGTAGGTTTAAGTTAAAAAGTTTTTAAGTAGGACATGTATAACAACTAATAGGTTCGTTGACACCTGTAATATGTATTCAAGGCTAACAAATATGTTGTCCTGTATATATGGATGTAGGTGAGAATTCTATCTTTACTTAGGAATTTTTTGGCTTAGATGCTATCCGTCATTGAAGAACCTGGCTTCCTATACTTGGATGACCTCCACAACTCACCAATTTTTTGTATAGAATCATTGGAATGATGGATCATTCGTACTATATTGTACAAAAATAAATATAAGACTAAGTTGTTTTTTTACAAATCACTATCTAGTTATCTAAAGCTAGTTGTCTTTTGAACGTTATGTTCTTTTGTGTATATATATTTATTAAGATTAATACTACAACACACACAAAGACATGAGCAAGTATAGAGGGGAGAAGAGAGTGTGTGTGGAGCGTTTCCCTGTGCAACACACACACACACAGAGAGTTGAGGAGAGAGCGGATCCGACCTTAGCGGGAGCACAAAGTTTTCTCAACACCTAGCACACGCATGCATGCGTGCGTGCGCGTGCACACACACACACATAGAGAGAGAGAGAGAGAGAGAGAGAGAGAGAGAGAGAGAGAGAGAGAGAGAGAGAGAGAGAGACTCTTGCAGAGAGAATATATCTAGCTTCTTCCCATCTTGACATTGGGGAGAGAGCGGTATTGGCTTTTGGCTCTCGACATTAAGATTTGAACATCTCCCAGCATGTGCAAAGTTGATTGGCTCCAACAATTAGTTCCTCTTTGATTTTGCATTGGCATTGGATTTTTGGCTTCTTGGTGGACGAGGAAAGACGAAAAGGGCGTCTTCTTCTTAGCTTTGACATAGCAAGAACGAGAGAGAGCAGTTTGGCTCTCCTTTACCGTGGCTCAATTTTCATGTAATTTCCTCGGTTGATCGCCTTGACATCAACTTGATTTCCTCCTTTGACGACACGCGTCCAACACATATGGCTCTCATAGTTTTTATGGAGAGGTTTTGATCGCGGTTTTAGGGTGTTCATTATAGCTTATGTGTTTTCAGATAACAAACATTTCCGTCAAGGTATTTTCTCTTAGGTTTTTTGGTGGACTTTGATGCACTAAGTATGTGCTCATGTATGATAGTGTAGGTTACTTCAAAGAGTATTTCTAGCATGGTTTTGTGCAATTTTCTTGCTATGTATACATATGCACAAACAGAGTGAGCTAATTATACCTCGCAGGGGGCAGATTCACATAGCCACATAGTTGCAGGAAATTTGGAGTGAGCTAGATTGCCAGGATTTTGGCACTTTAGGTATACCATATGTGGATTTACTATTGAGACACTGAGTGTTTGTTTATGGTCTGTACAATTTTGGTGAGAAATT
Source organism: Adiantum capillus-veneris (assembly GCF_014529385.1). Taxonomy (NCBI): domain Eukaryota; kingdom Viridiplantae; phylum Streptophyta; class Polypodiopsida; order Polypodiales; family Pteridaceae; genus Adiantum; species Adiantum capillus-veneris. The sequence continues at coordinate 7,703,654 of NC_140946.1, read as the reverse complement.
TTGAGATTTTGCTTAAATTTCAGGGAAACTTTGCTTTACTATTTTTCCTTGAATTCTCGCGATGCTTTCTCCATACATGTACCTTACTCTCTGATGCTTTAGTGGTCAATTTTTACTTCCACTTTGATAGTGATCGAGTTTTGACTCTCACTTTGACAGGTTTTGTCAGATTCAGACACAAATTGGCGTTCTTGTATCACTCTTGCAAGAGTGAGATTTGTGTTTGCTCATAGTGACTATAGTTTAGAGGTATTCATAGGTTCTATAGGCTACATGTAAAGGTTACTTGAAGTTGTCACGTTGTGCATGTAGTTTTGTAGGATGCGTATTGAGCATCGTATTTTCTCTCTACTTATGCATATGGTTATGTATTTTATGCTCTTTTCAGAGTTTCTTATCCTCAAATTGTCTATGCGTAGATTCTTCTTGGTATGGCAAAGGTTACTCCATCGTAGTATGTTGAGTTTTGGACATTGCTATTGTGCATTGCTTTGGTAGAACCACATTGTGCATATGCAAGCATTGGATTGATATAGTGGTTGAGTGATCTCCCACTTTGTTGCCATTTTGGCATGGTTTATGGTTGAGATTTAGCTTGAGAATTTGACATGGTTCATTGTTGCCAATTTGGCATCGTTTATGGTTGATATTTAGCTTGATATTTTGCTCACTTTACAAGGGAGAGTGTGTTAGATTTCTCTCAGGATTTCTTGCCATAGTTTTGGTTTGTTGACATCCATCTAGCATATATGTGTGACGTTTCAGAGCCTATAGACATGATTCATGAGAGACACATGTCTTGTTCATGCTGATACTTGCATTGTTGGCATTGTGGTCACACAAGTCACATTATGTGTCATTGTTTTCAGCATATGAGGCAAGGGCAACGATGTATGCGAGATGCAAATGTGGCTTTGACACATACTAGAGAGGTGACTTCGTATGCTTGTGTCTATGATGTCACATTTACCTCTAGCATTCCTGTTGCTCACATGTCATTGAAAGGTGGCACTTCTTCCCATTGATTGCAAGATGAGGGTGCAATTTTCCTCATCACATGCCATCATGAGTGGTTAAGCACTATCTCTAGTGGGAGCTTTGGTCGTGCACTTGGCTGATGGTTTGACATTTGATTTATAGGTGTAGGAGATGTTTGCTTGTCATTGTTGAGTGGTGCATCATGTACACTTCATCATGTGTGTTATGTTCCTTAGCTTAGATAGAGTTTGATCTTAATGAGAGAGTTAGCAAATTGTGGGTATTATATACTACTTAGAGAGTAGTCTTTACAAATGCATTGAAGATAATTAGTGATTGCCAAGAGAGTCCTGGAGTGGCTTGGTATATCCTATGCATGTATCTGAGATATGAGATGACAGAGTCTTTATCTTGTTGCTAGCATGCATTGAGCAAGGGACGAGATCTGTTACCTTTGCTAATGAGCTCCACCATGCTCACAAGATAGGGATTTTAGCTATGCAAGACATGCTAGTAGACAATGTAGAGGAAAAGGTAGAGTGACAGTTCTCTAGTGAGGCACAACAGGTGTCATCGACAAGCAGAGGTAGAGCAAGTCTGATCCCTACAGACACAGACAAAGATGGAGGACATGGAGTTCTTCTGTGTGCTAATGAGAGGCTAATGAGTTGATGCCAGGACACATAGTTTCACCTATGGATGAGAGGGACATAGCCATCCCAGTGTCCGTAAATAACACATCCATACGTGATGGGTAGTCTTGATGATGTAGTGTTTGAAGATAGCATTGAGGAGATTGGTACAACCAAGTTTGCACAAATTTAGTTAGCGTTTGCGAATCTCATGTACAACCTACTAGTATGGAGGCCTAACCTAGCAGCTATAGTGGGAGCATTTGTAGTAGGGATTGTTAGTTGTGTGATGAATGAAACTAGCACGATGTATTGTGGAGCTATGCATACCATACAAGGATGTCTATGCGATTTGCATGTAGGCTCTAGCATGGATACACATGCTTGCCTATCACTAGAGTCGATACAATTGCATCTAGATTGAGTGAGCAAGGTCACATGCATAGGCTGAGAGAGTCTCTCACCTATTTCTTGTACATAATAGTAGTTTAGCTTAGTAGGACCCACGTGAAAACCTATTCGCCTTTAAGTGGGAGATTGTTGGGGTTAAATGTGGATGAGCCTTTGCCCCGGTCGGAACATCTGGTGTTTAACCACCAATTGACCTCTTATTCTTTTATATATAGAGACAAAGAGTGTGGCTCACTTGGCCCTTCACTCCACCCACACCACAATGTCTCTTCTTCTTGCCCTTCCTACATGCACACACATTGGCATGGGAACACCACCTCCCTCACAAAGCCCACAAACACGGATTAAGCAAGTCAAGTTGGCTTTACAAAGAAGATTGGAAGTTTCTCAAAGAGGAGGCCCGAACCTCCCCTAATGTGTGGAGCCAACAGTGAGATATCGTGAGGGTGTAGGTGGATGCAAGGTCTTTGCACCACCTTGGAAGTAGCGGCAGCTAGGTAGCACTCGACAAGGATTTTTTTGTATAACTTTAATTGTTGAAAATTTTTCACATTTATAATTTCTTGTATTACTAACTTTTTGCATTTAATGCTTCCAAGAGCACTCCATTGTTGGAAGGGATCTGCCAAGGCTTGAGTGGATGTATGGTATAAAGAAAGACTTGCACTGATTGCAGAGAATCTCATACCATTAGGTTAATTGGTAAGCTATTTCACTTTAAACATAGTTTACATTGATGCTTGTTTTTTTTAATTAAAAATCATTGCTATTTTCTAAATGTTGTTTGTTAGCTCTTTTTGATTTGTAGCACCCACTTGAGATCGAGTTACGAGATCCCAACGAGATGAGATGTGGTCGCAAGAGTAGCACACTATGGTCCCCTATATTGTTTTTACAGATTTAGCCATATATGTACTTATTGGGGATGACATTACATCCCATTCTATAAATCAATTGTCACTTTATGAATTAATGTATGGTTTGTACTTTGTCATTCACTCAGTGCACTCATTGTATTGTATTGAGTGATAGATTTTGGTTGCACAATTTCAAAGTACTCAAATACAAGATTGTTTACTTGAAATCTTGTTCTTAGCTTGACTTGTTATCTTTGCATGTAGAAGTTTTGTTGGTGATTGTTATATTGCAAAGTGTTAGCCAACTAACATATTTGTTGAGGCATGGCTTCCTAAATATTATGGTTGATGGGGTGGTAGAACCAGGAAGGATTTGCTACCTTTTTTTGTAGAGAATATTAGTATATCCATCGGTATTTATGATTGCTACACTAACGCTATCCCATTCTATCACATGCTACGATTAAATTCTATCACGTGCATCTCTGCATTTCACTTGATTCAAGATATAGAAGAGCTACACATAGGAGAAAGCAAAAAACAACCTTTGAAGGGCAATTACAAGCATCGATATCACAGTTATTTTATATTGACTTTGATACCAAAACTTATACCAATAGTGGTACAAACGTTTATACCAACGATTTGATGTTGACGTTTATATTGACGCTTCTAGCAATGCAGGGGGATAAAAATCCCCATTCAACAGCATCTTGTGATGATGGCTTGAAGGATCTGAGAGACCACTGGGAGCCTGAATCCAACTCTCCACCCAACCATACCCCTTAATAGGCACCCCCAAGCTACGTTCAGATTGGCCTGCGGACTTTGGCCCTTGGCTTGACATTATCCCCCCTTGGAGAAGTGTTTTCATCCTCAAAAACAACTGGGAAACTTCTTGTTGAGAACACAAATGTCTTCCCAAGTGGCACCTTGATCAGGTTTGTCTTTCCACCTAACTAATGCTTGTCAATGGACATGATGATGCAAACATAGATCATGGTAGTCGAGTATATGCTTAGGTTCAAGCGGCTTAGTAGGAGGTTCAATGAAATCAACCAGAATTTAGTGATCAATAACATTGTCATCCTTATGTAAGCACTTATGTAAACAACTTACATGGAATATCGGATGAATACGAGAGTGTGCAAATAATGAGAGTTTATAGGCCATATCACCAACTCGCTTGAGTATCTTAAAAGGCCCACAATACCTTGAAGATAATGTAGGTTGGCACTTTTTGAATGCTCTGACACACAAAAAAATACATCTTCCCTTCTGTGAAGGGTCAATGTTTCTCATCAACATACCTTTTATACCAATCTTGTCCTTGTCGAACATTTTGATGAGCTAGTCTCAACATTGCCATATGGTCTTGGAGGAAATCCTTGACCTCTTGAAGCTTTTTAGTTGCCAATTCCACCGTAACTGGTGACCTAGGTTGAAAACCATACATGAGCATGAAAGGACTAAAATGAATCGTGACATGATTAGCACTGATTTAAGAAAACTGAATAGGAAGATAATCTTCCCAATCCGACACTTCTTGTTGCTAACATATGCTCATAGCATATCCTCTACTCGTTCAGTATGACCATTCGTTTCAAGATGATCAGATCGAACGAGTCAAACTTGGGATCACGATCACTCACAATGTTACCTGGCAACCATACAATCGGTACTAATTGTCCACAAATAGCTTGTCTAACTTTGGAGTCTTAATTGTGGATTTGGTTGGAATAAACTTGGAAAGTTTCGTCAACTGGTCTGCGACCACCCATACCGAGTCATGACCTTGTATAGTGGTTGGTAAACCCACAATGAAATTCATAGGGATACTTTCCCATTTACCATTGGGAATCTTTAATGGATGTAAGAGATCTCCTCCCTTCAGGCGCTTTGCTTTATTTACCTGACATTTTTGGCAATACAAGACATAGTCTTGAACATAGCCATGTAAACCTAGCAAGCAAAACTATCACCTTACAAGGGCATAACTTTTCTTATTGCATGGATGCCCTACACTTGGACTATTGTGACACCGTAAAAAATTTGGTGTCAAATGTCCGCATTCGTCAATACACACACTCTCCCCTTATGGACTAGGTACCCATCATCTATGGAAAAATTCTTCCATCTCTGTAGCTCATCACTCAAAAGAGGAGAACTGAGTGTGGAGGTTAAAGACACACTACCAACATTGGAGTGAGAAGGATCCCTCATTTGCACATGTGTGCACACTTTGGAGTATGCTCATCATACTCATATTTTCCCTTGAGAGATTCCAAAAACTCGCGTCAAAGCTTGGTAAAGAGATGAGTTGATCTCAGACATTTGACTAAGAGCATCAACTACCATGTTGTACTATCCTTTATGATATTGGATCTTTGCATCATACTCTTAAAGAATCTCATCCCACCTGGCCTTTTGACCCTTCAAATCAGTTTTTTGTGCAAATCAATTTATGCTTTCATGGTCAAACACAATCTCAAATTGAGATCCATACAAATAATGCCGCCATGCCTTCAAAGCCGACACTATTGCATAGAGTTCCCATCCGTAAGACAAATAATTATACAAGGCAGAATCAAGCTTCTTGCTTTCAAATGCAATTGGCCGTCCCTCCTACAGAAGGACTTCTCCAATAGCATGATTAATAGTATCCGTTTCTAAAACGAATGGCTTTAAGGATCCACAATAGATAAAATAGGAGCTATAGCTAATGCGTCCTTGAGAGCATCAAAACTTTTCTCTCGAGCTTCTCCCCATTGAAAGGTTTTCCCCTTGGATTTGAGTGGGTCCGTCATCAAAAAGGCAATATGAGCATAGTTTTTAACCTTTGATAAAACCTGCATATCCCAAGATAATCTGTAACTCTTCTAGGTTTCTCGAAGAAGGACACCTCTGAATGGAATTTACTTTGGATTGGTCCATGTGTAGCCTATCAGCTGAAATAACATGCCCTAAGTAATGACTTTCCTCCTTGAGAAAATCACACTTTGATTCTTTGGCATACAACTTCTTTTCTTGTAACAATTCAAACACCTGCTCCAGTTGTTATAAGTGCTCTTCCTTACAGGCATTATACACATCAAGAAAACAATAACAGACTTGCCCAAATATGTTTTTAAGACACTATCCATAAGCATCATGAGAGTTGCGAGCGCATTAGTTAACCCAATATGCATAACCAAAAACTTATATTGTCTAAACCTTGTTTGGAATGCAGTTTTGGGTATATTAGCAAGCCTAATGCGTACTTGATGATACCGGGATCGCAAGTCTATCTTTGTAAAGATATGAGCATGGGTGAGCTTACCAAACAACTCATCCACTCTCAGTAATGGATACTTGTTCTTAATAGTAACCACATTCAAACCACGATGGTCTCCACAGATGCGCATACTACTGTCTTTTTTCTTCACCAATAAGATGGGAGAGTCCCATGATGAATAACTAGGTTGGATAAATCCTCTACTGAGATAGTCAACAAGCTGACATTCCACATCAACAACCTCAAAATGGCTCATTTTGTATGGTGTTTTACTTATGGGTTTACTACCTGCAACCACGTCTATGCAATGCTGCACAACCCTTGTCGGTGGTAACCCTAGTGGTAAATCATCTGGGAATACATCTTCTAACTTATTAGCAACATTTTCTTGGGAGAGAGAGAGAGAGAGAGAGAGAGAGAGTAGTATCTATAGGTGGAAGAGAAGGGAGAGAAGCATGCAGTGTTGAGAAATTTTATTCAAAAAATTATCAACATTGGTGGAAAGAAATGACACATGGAGTAACACAAAAAGAGTTCTTCTATTTCATTTTGAGAAGAGAGCTTCATAAGATCGGTTGTACAAATGAGCGGCCAGGAAGGCACATCCTTCTCTCACAACAATAGCACGTGCATGCCATTGGATTTGAGCATCAAAGTGTTGTGCTCATAGCTACGTTTGAGTGATGATCTTAAACTATGTAAGTACTATTGACTAAGGACCACATCAACCCGCTCCATATTCATGACTTGAAAATTCAAGGATGTGTGATAACCTTGAATCTCCAGTGATACATCTTTCACTTGAGTATCCCACGGCTCGGTGTCATGGCCGTTCATCATGGCTACCTTGTGATGGTGGGAACTCGGTGTCTAGGGCAACTTGAGCCGTTTCACTAACTTATAGTTAATGAAATTTTTGAAGCCCCATTGTCCACCAATACTCACCCCTTTTTCCCTTGGATAAAACCATGCATACACCCTAACTCATGTGGACCAAAGGTCGGTTGCCACATTGAGGCTATTATACACAACACTTGTGAATCGCTTCGGTGTGTGTTACCTCCACATTGGAGAAACAAGAGGAGGCCTCAAGAGGGAATAATTGCACCATGTGCACTGCTTTCTCCTTACCTTGGGCAATAGATTTCCCCTTGGACAATCCTTTTTGCCATGTTCGCTTTCATTTTTCCTTTTTAGCCTTCTAAACTCTTCACTAGACAGAGGGCCCCTAGATCCTTTGGGTTTCTTGGATACCTCATGTGTAGCTACTATAAAATCTAAATCCATGGCGGTTTTGTGTTGTGCTAGCAAGAGAAAAGAAGTACCTTAAAATAGGTCAGAACCACCGCACTTAGAGATAATTAGCCTTGTTAATTTCAATACAAGTCGCAAAGAAACGTCGTTGCAATCTGAGCTTGTTCACTTTGTAAACACTCGTCGAAAAAGATCATGTCTAATCTGAGAGCAAAAAACAGGGAAAATTTCGAGTGATTGCACCACCCAAGTGCTACAAGCCATGCTTGGTGCCGATTGATCAAACATGTCATTGTTTACATTCATTTGCTTTATTTTCTCCTGTAACGGCAGACTATACCAAAATTCGATTTCGAGTGATTGCACCACCCAAGTGCTACAAGCCATGCTTGGTGCCGATTGATCAAACATGTCATTGTTTACATTCATTTGCTTTATTTTCTCCTGTAACGGCAGACTATGCCAAAATTCGATTAGTTGAACCCTTGAATTATGTTGCAATTGCTTGAAAGCTTCAAATTTTTGTAATTTTAGAGAAATTACAATCTGTTGATTTTCTTTGGCCCTTGATTACTTGTGGCCACCCCTACCCCAATATAGGCTCTGAGCTCTGCTTGCCTATATCGAGTAGAAGAGGGTGGAGGGGGGGGGGGGGGGGGGGGGGCATGTGTGCCATATCCCACTTAGCGTACACATGCAATTGTGTACTTCTAGATGTTTTTGAGTTGCTCTATGTGTTCCTATATATTTTTTCTATTGTACTCATTGTTTTTGTATGTCTATCTATGCATATCTTTATTATGTGTATGTGCATATATTTGTGCACGCAAGAGTGTGTACAAGTGTATATGTGATGCTGATTTTGTACATGTTGAGTGTGACTAACCATGATTCATACGATTTTTGTGTTTAGGATGTGTGTGTTGCTATATTAAGCTTATACTTATACACAAGGGAGCATAAAAGTTCAAAAGACACCTAGCTTTAGACAAATGACATAGATTAGCACAAAAATGATTCAATCTAAGATTCATTTTTGTACATCAAAGTGAGAATGAAGTATAATTCCAATGCATTTATACATGAGATAAAGAAATATAGTTTTAAAGTAGAGGAAGTCAGGTTCTTCAGTGCCGAACAATAGCTAAGCCAAGAAGCTCCTAAGTAAAAATATAATTCTCACCTGCATCCATTAAACAAGACAAAAGATTCGTTAGCCTTTTATGTATTACAAGTATCAATGAACCTATCAGTTGTTATTTATGTTCTACTTAAAAACTTTTTAACTTAAACCTACTATCCTTTTTAGATTAACAAATAGTGCAAAGTATTTAGGAGACTAACAACCCATCAAAGAGTAAATATATAATCCACATGAAGTGTATAACCATATATTATGATAGTGTTCAAAAACCCACAACCCCTGCTGATCCAAGTGTCAAAAACATCTCTTAAAAAATTTTAAGTATATAATCTTTAAAAACTGTAAATCCATATGTTTTAATAATAATCAGCAAGCCACCACGCCTTTTCATCCAAGTGTCCGAAAGAACTCCAAGGTAAGTTATGCAACTTTCTTATTGCAAATCAATATATATTTTATTGTTTATGCATATCAAAAAGTCATCACCCCCTTCTTATTTAAGTGGTAAAACCATTACCAAAAAAATTAGGTCTATTAAACTCTATTTTGAATGATCTTTCCTTATGGTCTTGGATTTCATTAAACTCTTCTAAACCAATTTCATAAAACATCACTTAGATAATTGTGGGAGGTCTATAGCTCAAAAAAATCATATGTAACCATTGGTATCAATATTCTTTCACAAGTATGTGCTCTCTAAATCGCACATGAAAAAAGCTCAGCGAGAATCATCATCAATGGTCAGTAGGTATCGGCATCATTTCTATACACAGTCCAATTAGCTAATTCATATATTAAACTGAGAAAAATCATTATTACACTATAGTGTATTAAGCCAAAAGCTTGATTGTAAGTGCTTTTGTACTATAAATATGCCTAAATTAGGGCTTCAAATACAACCAGACACCTCATAAAATACTATCATTTATGTCAGTTTTTAAGAAATCTCACTATAGCCAGGTAAAATTCAACTGCAATAGCCTTGATTAATCATGCAATCTACATTAGAAACTTCATTGAATTTCATTGATATCTACCAATTTTGTAGACTATTTTTATAAATCAGCAACTACAAATGTGGGAGTTCCTATGCTTGGAACATAACAGTACAAAGAAACTATTGGTAGCCATTATCAATAGATACCAACAGACTTTCCCAAATATGGAGCTCTATCCATAAGAAATTCTCCCAATATAAAGACTTCAAAAAGCTTTTAGGAATCAACAACAATTCACACTTTCAGACCATAACCAACACAATTTTGATCTACCTTATAAAGGCAATTAATACATGCAATCCATGTATTAGATAAGGTAGTAAGAAGTAGTATCATTACTATACCATATTGTACTAAGCATAAAGCTAACTCTAAGTGCTAATGTTAATCTCCATCTACCCATCAGATAAGCGAGAGTCAATCATCATACTCCTAACCAGGAAGAGACTATATCAGAAGGGAGACTAGAGAGGCAGCTAATATATAACATCAGGCATCAGGTCATTGCCAGGCAAAAAACCACTAGCCATAGCCTTGTGTATAGCTAAAGTAACAAATAGTTCAAGATTTCATTCTTATCACTAAGAAGCTCAATCCATAATGACATTAGAGCTAAGACCAACTTAAGCCGTCAATTAGAGAGTGATATCAGCATGAAGGACAAACATCAACATTATTACCCCTAAGGGAGTAAGTGTTCCTAAAAAACCCAGATCAGACCATAGGGTAGAGCATGTCAAACCTTTATACTCTAATGGAATAAACTGTAAAAGGGTAGAATGTCTTCAGTTTAAAAGGGCCAGTGCAAGTTATTTGTAATCAAAGAATATCCCAATAGTCAATATAAACAGATTCCAGTGGTAATTTTAGCATTTTATACTACGTCGTACTCAGAAGTGCCCGGCCACAATCAACAGTATACATAGTTCCAATGGTTTCAAGGCCCTCTTAATAATGTATTGAGCATCATAATTATAAAGAACCATTTTTTAAATTTAAAAAAAACTAGAAAGGTCAACTGATATCAGTAATCCCATCCAGTATTAGCAGCTCATAGTATCAAGTTTCTAAAATCATCAGGGCCAGGTATTCACTTATAGGAAATCAAGGCCACATTTGAGGCAGAAATCTCCCATTAAAGTCAATAAAACCTATATGCTAACAGCCAACAGGCATCATCATCTAATGCCCATCATCATCTTATAAAAAAATATTTTCCTTTATTTGGTCATATCAATTTTGCATCGCAAAAAAGACCCAAATTTAATGAGGCGATTTTTTTTTAATCCATCAGTTAAATGTCTTATTGTGTCAGTAATAAAAACTGATAAAATACATGTATTGATTTTATAACATCATAATACCTTAACCTAACAGTTAACCATCAAAGGTTAAACAACACAATTATTAACACTAGGTTGGTAACCTAACAGGACATAAAAGTGTCCTTTCATGGTTTTGAAAAAAACCTCCAAAACCATAGTAGATCCACTCATTTTGTAAAATCCTTTTATGAGGTTATAGTTCAAGGCCTACTACACATGTAAAAAATAAGAAACTTGTAAAATTTCTCATCTTTTGGTCACACCAAGCCTCCAAAGTTGATGGACCAGTACATTTTCACTAAAACAGTCATTTCTTACGTTTTGTTGCATAAAAATAAGATTAGGGATTTTTGTAGGACTTGAGATAAATTCCCTAGTTAACTTCAATGGGTTGGTGATCAGAACATATGATTGCTTCTCACTCACTATTTTTTGTTTTGCCAAAAGAAATAGGTACAAAAAAGTTGAATTTTTACCATTCTGCAAACCTATCATCAAAGTTTCTATAGCCACGCTCAATACAAATAATATATGCATGTTTTCTTAGTTGCCTATTGTCCTTTAGGTTCATAAGGAGCCATGGATCATGTCAAAATAATAATACATCTCTTACCAAGGGGAGTCTTGGGGACAAAGATGAAGTGCTAAATACAGCAAACATGAAAAAACTGGGTTCAACATTATGAGTTGTAGAATCCCATAGAAACCATTCAATATCTAGCCAAATTCGATCCTTATGACTAGATATGGTTACTACCTACAAAATGCATGTAGTTGTCACAAGAAACTAACAATATTGAAAAAGCTATACTTGATATACTAGAATGTTTTGTTTTCTTCTATAATTGAAAAAATCAACCATCGTTGTCTACTATGCAAAATAGGGTATTAGGTGCCCCAAAACTCAAGGAATATTAGCTTTATGTTACAATATGAAACATAGAAAATCAAAACTAAATTTGGATATCATGAAAGCCACCAAAAAAATCATAGAAGAGCTAAAATTGGCTAAAAAACAGGATTTGACATTTTTTTGTAATTTGGTCATAACTTACAACTTTAACATTTATTTCTCCCTAGAAGCATCAGGACATGTTGAGGACTACTAAAGATAGTTCTCTAGCATTATAGACCTCACAAACATGAATTCTCGAGTGGTATAGTTGCAAAAAGTTGAAAAAAGCCAAAAACAGGACCCGTTTTTTCACACAGTTTAGGTTGTGAAATGTTGTGCAAGGACAAGGTTAAAGATGGAATTGATATTCCAAAAAAATGTCAAGTTTTTTTCAGCTCATGAGACAAATTTCTATACAGATAGCACCTCAAAATCTATTTTTAAACTCTTGACATAATTCAAGGAAAATGGTCACTTAACAGGACATAAAAGTGTCCCATTACCAACCTAGTGTTAAAGTATTATGCATACTTAATTACAATGGAATCAATAGGATGTATCCAACATTTTTTTAAAAGAAAGTTGCAGTTCTCCGCTACCATATCATTCATCTTAGTAAATTGAAACCTTAAATTAATAAGAAAACATTAAAGCCAGTTTGGTGCCAACCTAAAAAATGAATGTTTTTCCAACCATAACCATTTCAAAGTATGCAGAATAACACATCGGTCAATGGTCCTCTCTTGCAGATATAGACAGTGATACGTATAACAAGGCTAAGTGAGGGTATTAGAGAACCTTCACCTTGGTTAAGTAGGCAACTCGCTAGCTAGTAGAGTCCGGTTCATCACCATTAGCCCTTGCCAATAGGAGGAGCCTCAAGGTGTGCGGAGATTCTTGATAGAGAATCCGTAAAGTATACAAAAGCTCAAGGGTATGTAGACAAAGGCATGAAGTTGTATGTGCTGCCATAGTATGGATGTAGGGAGGGTTCACCAACATGCAAGGCCAGATTTGGTATAGAGCATAAATGATACCACATGGCGAGGACACACAAATATGCATAGAAGGCAAAGTAGATGAGTTGGCCACGGCCTGAGGTGCGGTATGCAGTGAGTGGGTACAAAAAATGAGTTATTTTCTTTAAGGCAACCAAAGTCTTCATCGCTCGGGAGGAGGGTCATCCTTAAAGTGTGTACAAAATATGCTAGGGGCAACTTACCCTGGGTTTTTAGGGTGAGTTCCTACCCAAGACAAATAGAAACTCACATAGTGAGTTTAGGGGTCAGTTCCGCTGGTGAATACAAACCATAGCATTTTATATATGTTGAGACAATATAGGTAGGGGTTCGGCCCATAGAAGCGGAGAGATTCATAGATTTTTTAAAGCATCAAGTGGATGGCCGCCCAAAGGATAGGGTCAAGTCACAATTAGTGCTGCATTTTAAATATCTGAGACAGGAGTATCCAAGTATAGATTATATGAGTAGTTGGAGACATTGATCTATGAGTAAGCCACTACAATAGTGTCAAGTGTGTGTGTGACCACTTTAATCCAGGCACCATATTGAATGAGTTGGCAGTAGGCCCATTGAGTATGGGCCTACTTCTTCATCAAGTTAATGAGAGTAGAATAGTCAATTATCAAGTCAAAGAGATGTATCATATCAGACAATCATGAGTCTCATTGGAGCGATAAGTGACAATTAATAGAGAGGACTATACTCTATTCGGAATTTTAAGGCTTTATCGGTCAGTAGAAAATATTACTGATGCCATTCATAGTCATGACGGTGACGCGGGAAATGTGTGCGAGTGCAAGTGCGAGAGCATATAGAGAGAGAGAGAGAGAGAGAGAGAGAGAGAGAGAGAGAGAGAGAGAGAGAGAGAGAGAGAGAGAGAGAGAGAGAGAGAGAGACCTGCTTTGGGTGGAGCTAGCACATAGAGCAACACAATCCTGTTGCAGCTCCTTATTCTATTTGTGTATTAAAGAATAAGTGTATATATGGGTTAAGTTAGTAGATGGATTAGTAATAAGTGGGATGTCCGGCCAGTCGGCCTGAATCCCAAGCCTGAATCCCAACAAACTCCCACTTGAAGGCCAACGCAGCCCAAGTGACCTAGTATGTACAATCGTGAAGCAATCTAGTGGCTTCAACCTATACCCATCAACTCACTGCAATGTGTAAACCGCTCCAAAGCTAAGCCTTTCATCAAAGCATCTGCTCGGTTGTCGTCAGTGTGTACCTTGACCAAATCAATGAGCTTTTTGGCCAAGAAATCTCTCATGAGATGTTACCTAACTTCAATGTATTTTGATTTGGAGTGAAACACAGGATTCCTTGCCAATGCAAGAGCACTCTAACTATCACAATATATCACTGGAGTCTCATCAATGCCAAGATTTTTGACCAAGCGAGATAACCATACAGCCTCTTTACTTGCATCTGACAATGCAACGTACTTTGCTTCCGTAGTGGAAGACGACGTACAATCTTGAAGACATGACCTCCAAGATACTGCTACTCCAGCAAATATGAAGACATAGCCAGATGTCGATCTTCTATTGTCGACACAACCCGCATAGTCTGCATCCGCATAACCCATGATGGATGCATCACTATTCCCGAAGCGTAAACACCTGCGGACCATACCTTTGAGGTACTTAAGAATGTGCTTCACTGCTTCCCAATGCTTGCTGCCAAGATTTTCCATAAATCGGCTCACCACTCCCACTGCAAAAGCAATGTCTGGCCTTGTGGCTACTGTAGCATACATGAGACTGCCCACTACCAAAGAATATGGTACCTTAGCCATTTCAGCTCGCTCAGCATCAAATTTGGGTGCATCTTCTTGCTGAGTTTCAAGAATGCCTGCATTGGGGTACTCAATGCTTTCCCACCCTGCATATTGAAACACTGCAAAACTTTCTCGATGTATGTTTCCTGAGATAACTCAAGAATACGACGTTTGAGATCTCTTTTGATTCGCATGCCAAGAAAGTGTGTAGCATCCCCCAAATCTTTCATTGCAAAATTGTCGCTAAGTGTTTTCTTCAAGTTGGCAATTTCCGCAATGGATTTCCCAGCTATAAGCATGTCATCAACATACAAAACTAGAATGATCATCGAGCCATCATGTAACTTTCTTGTGTACAAGGAGTGATCCTCTTCGCTCCTTTTATACCCTTGAGACCTCATACATGCATCAAATTTATGATACCACTGCCTTGAACCCTGCTTTAAGCCATAAAGTGCCTTTTTGAGCTTACATACTAGCTCCTTGCGAGATGTGTTCTCCTAAACAAACCCTTCAGGCTGCTACATGTAAACATCCTCATCGAAATCCCCATGAATAAATGTTGTCTTCACATCCATTTGGACAAGTTCCATGTCCTCAATCGCTACAAGACCAAGTACGGTTCTAAGCGTTGTCATCTTGACCACAAGCGAGAAGATTTCATCAAAATTGACTCCCTTTTGCTGTTTGAACCCTTTGGCTACAAGTCTAGCCTTGTAGTTTGGATTTGGATCACCTAAGGTAAATCTCTTCTTGTAAACCCATTTGCAAGGTAAAGATTTTTCATCATTTGGTAGTTCTACCAAGTCCCAAGTGTCATTAGCCAGAATCAAGTTATACTTAGATTCCGTAGCCTGCTCCCACTTCACCACATCATCCGTCATCATGGCTTCTTAGTAGCATCTTGGCTCACCACAATTGGTCAACTTGATGTAATCAAGACTTGGCTCAAAACGCATAGGTGGACGAGAGACTCTAGTAGACCGTCTCACTCCTTGACCATTGCTATCCGCTCCCTCTAGAGCATGGCTAGTGGAAGGTACATCACTAGCCCGCTGAGTTGATTTCACTGTCTCTGAGGCAACATCCTCAAAAAATGACTCTCTGAATCTCTATTTCCTTGATAGGTTATTTATGCATCTTCGACTCATTGGAGATCACATCTGAACTACAGATGACTCGACAAGATTCCGGGTGCCAGAGACGATATCCCATCTCTCCATTTGCACCATATCCAATGAAAATACATTTGTGTGACTTTGGCTCTAACTTCTGTCGAAGTTTTTTAGGCACGTGAGGATAAGCTTCACAACCAAAAACACATAGATGGTCATAGTGGGGCTTACGTTTAGACCATAATTCTTTTGGAATCTCATAACTCAATGGCGTACTAGGCGAACGATTTATAATGTGCATTGCAGTCAAGACGCCTTGCACCCAAAAGCCTTGTGTGAGATTTGCCCTAGAAAGCATGGTTGTGACTCTTTTCGGAATCGTACGATTCATGCGCTCAGCAACTCCATTTTGAGCTGGTGTGTATGGTGCATTAAACTGCCTTTTAATCCCCCTTTTAACACAAAAATTGTCAAACTCCTTGGAGACATACTCTCCACCGTTGTCAGTCCGCAACCTCTTAAGTTTCTTGCCAGACTGATTCTCAACGAGTGCCTAAGAATTTCTGGAACATAGGAAGAACTTGATCCTTATGTTTCAAAGGATATGCCCACGCCTTTCGAGTAGAGTCATCTATGAATGTCACAAAATAGTTGGCCCCCCCTAGAGATTTGGTTGACATAGGACCACAAACATCACCATGTACTAAATCTAGAGGTTTAGCTCGCCTTTGACCCAATGGTAAGTGCACGGACCTAGTCTGTTTGCCACATATACAGTCCTCACAAACAGGAAAGTCAACATAAGACAAGACAAGTAAGTAGCCAAAACAAGTCAGAGTTCTCATTCCCTTTTGGCTGATATGACCTAGCCGACAATGCCACAACTCAGTAGACGGCAGCTCGGCTATAGATATGTAATCATGACCAACATCTGACACATGCATGGAATACAAGGTACCATGCTTCTGACCTCTGAGTACAACAAGATTACCTTTGCGTACTATTCACAAACCATTGCCAAATGTGGTGTCGTAGCCCAAATCATCAAGCTGACCACAAAAATCAAGCTTTTAGTCAACTTGGGCACATGTCTGACATTACATACGTGCCATTCCTTAGATGCAATTTGATATTTCCGACACCCTCAATTTATAGTTTATAAGCATTACCAAGTCTCACTTTGACACAAGAGTGAGAATAAGTAGAGAACCACTCTCTACGTGGTGTCACATGGAAACTCGCACCAGAATCTACTATCCAATTTTGTGCATACTACGCATCTTCTATAACAAGAGCCTCGACAGGTAGATCTACTGTGAAGAACAATACGTCAGAGGTAATTGGCATAACAACCACTGGAAGAGTCTCTACAAGAGGAGCATTTGAAGACTCTAGCACATTGATCTCCTCTAACTTTGCTTTGCCCTTGTTTGAATCATCAAACTTAGAAGTTTCATCGGATTGTTTATCCTTCTTTCTTTGCTACCATTTCCTGCAATCCTTCTTCACATGCCCTTTTTTATGGCAGTGATAGCACTCGATATTACGCATAGAACCCCGAGACTTACTGTGTGAGCCCCCACGTTCCTTGCTTTTGGCACGACTTTGAGTGTGACCCCTCTGTCTATCACTAGCAACATATGCATCACCATCCTTCTTGCCTTCGAGAGATTTCTTGTGAATCTCCTCGGTAAACAGACTCCCAAGGACGTCATTGTACACTAGACCAGTACCAGGTGCTGAGTTGCTAATCACAGTACAGAACGTATCCCAAGACGAGGGTAAATTGCATAGCAAGAATATACATTTGATTTCCTCATCAAAGACCAAACCCTGAGTGGTCAACTGAGTGAAAATGATATTGAACTCATTAATGTGATTAGAAATAGTGCCCTCTTCCTTCATACGAAGGTCAAACAGCTTCTTCATCAAGAAAACCTTATTAGTGGCACTTTTGTTCTCGTAACCGGAACACAACTTATCCCATACATCTCTAGCAGTCTTTTCTTCAATTATAGTAAAGTACACAGATTCTGCCAAATGCAAACGGAGGGTAGATTTGGACTTAGTATCAAGTTTCTCCCACTCAACATCTGTATACTCTCCCTCTGGGCGCTCCATGATAGGATCCAACTGGCCTTTTTGTATAAGAACATCTTGAATCTGCTCTTTCTAGATAGCAAAATGTGTCCCATCAAATTTTTGGATATTGTAAATATCCTTTTCACCACTAGATGACATGGCTGCAAGCTAAAGATAATATGGCAATAAACACTAGTAACTCAAGGAAAATTTTGACAGAGTTTCCCTAGAAAAACAAACAGAATCTCAATCCAAAATTGTCCTCACAAGAGATTAGTAACACATCAAAAGTAATTCTCTCAAAGCATAAGACAGGCGCATCAACCACTAACTCTGCATAAAAAGTCAAAAGCTGACCCAAGACTGCTAATATGGCATCAAATGCACCTAGCCCTCTCTATACATGTCCTATGGTGAGGCCACAAAAAAGGGGTACTCCAACAACGTGTATCACTGAAAGGATCTCAACATTCGAGAATCCCCCAGCTCAAGAAAACCTCACACTATCGACCCTCACAAAAGGTTAAGCAGACAAGAAACCAGCCCAGTCTCAAAAAGGGCCTCCAAACCGAGTCTTAGAAACGGTTAGGACTGCCAGAAACAAGCAAAATTGGCTTCACAAAAGGTACATATGTCGTTTTTGCAACTCAACGGACATTCATTGTCAACAATACTACAAGGTACAATATACGCGCTCAAACAGGCACCAAACAAAATGTGCAAGCAGTAAACAAATCCCTGCGGGGAGTAAAACCGCACCCAAAAGAGCTCAAGCACTATCAAAAGTGCCAAAACAATGCATATGCACATCAAGTACTCCCATTGAAGTCTGTACTGATGCAAAACACTGCAACCTGTAAGAAACCTGAATGTCTTGTTTGTATGCAAGAACCTGTGAGGAGATGGATGCCTGAAAAATCAGAGACAATGTTGATGCCAAAAAGTGCTCCTAATCAGCCCATAAACACCATCTCACACATAATAGCCATAAAATGGCTACATACCATCCCAAAATAGTCTCTAAACAACCTACATTTGTGTCTGTACCTGTACCTGTAGCTGTAGCAAAAGTGGAGTTGAAAATTACAACTCCTAAAGCGTAGCTCGGATGAAGTTTTTGATTGCACGAACAACTTCGAATCCAATCTATTGACAAAAGGAAAGACCGCCTAACACCTAACACATGTCAACCTAACAAGTAATTATTGACACTGGGTCAATCAAAGTCTATAGATATAAATTTTCTAAAGCTAGCATTGTGGTCTCCCCGCTATCTAAGAGCACCTTGTGTTTAGGACATGTGTGTTTCTCTATTAAACTTATACACAAGCGAACATAAAAGTTCAAAAAACACTTGGCTTTAGACAAAGGATAAAGATTAGCACAAAAATGACTCACTCTCTCAGATTCATTTTTGTATATCAAAATGAGAATGAAATATCATTGTGATACATTTATACATGAGTTAAAGAAATATATTTTCAAAGTAGAGGAAGCCAGGTTCTTTAGTGCTAGACAACAGCTAAGCCAAAAAGCTCCTAAAAGTAAAGATAGAATTCTCACATGCATCAATATAAACAAGACAATAGATTTGCTAGCTTTGAATACATATTACATGTGGCGGTGAACCTATAAGTTGTTATCCATGTCCCACTCAAAATCTTTTGAACTTAAACCTACTATCCTTTTTAAAGTAACAAATAGTGCAAAGTATTTGGGAGACTAACAACCCATCAAAGAGTAAATATATAATTCACTTGAAGTGTATAACCAACTGTTTTGATAGTGATAAGTAGACCACAACCCTTTTTGATCCAAGTGTCAAAAGTTCCCCTTAATTTTAGAGTTATTAATTATGATCAGAAGGCCACCACCCCTTCTGATCCAAGTGTTAGAAACCCCTCCATATGTTTTAATAATGATCAAAAGGCTATCACCCCTTTTGATCCAAGTGTCAAAAGTTCCCCTTAAGTTTAGGGATTATTCATTGTGATTAGAAGGCCACCACCCCTTTGAATCCAAGTGTCAGAAAGAACCCCCAGGTAAGTTACACAACTTTTTTGTTGCAAACCAATATATATTTTACTGTTTATGCGTATTTAAAATTCATCACCCCCTTTTAATTTAAGTGGTAAAACCATTATCAAAAAAGTGAAGTCTATTAAAGTGTGTTTTGAGTGATCTTTCCTTATAGTCTTGGATTTCATCAAACTCTTCTAAACCAATTCCATAAAACATCACTTATATAATTGTGGGAGTTCTATAGCTCAAAAAATTCATCTATAACCATTGGTATTAACAGTCTTTCACAAGTATGTGCTTTCTCAACTCGCGGTGAAAAATGCTCAGCAGGTATCGGCATCAAAGGACAATAAGTATCGGCATCATTTCTATACACAGCCTAGTTAGTTAATCCATGTATTAAACTGAGGAGAATCATTATTACACTATAGCGTATTAAGTCAAAAGCCTGATTGTAAGTGCTTTTGTACTATCAATATGCTTGAATTAGGGCCTAACGTACAACCTAGCACCTCATAAAAGACTATCATTTATGTGAGTTTTTAAGAAATCTCAGTATATACAGACAAAAGTCATTTGCACTAGCCTTGATAAATCAAGGAATCTATATTAGAAACTTCATTGAGTTTCATTAAAATCGAGGAATCCCAAACCTCGAGCGAGGTTTTCCGAGCAATCCCTAAAACGAGCAAGACAGATCAAGGCACACTATACAAAATAAAAACCGAACGGGATCTCTTAGGTGACCAAGCACAACAACAAAAAGTAAAGACAAGATTGCATCTATTTTTAATGGTAAACCGACCATAGATTTTTGAAAGAGAAAAACCCTTGAACAAGGGTTTGGTAGAATGTTTCCTTTGATGGGCTAGAATAGTTGGAACCATTACAATGGCACATTGATAGTCCTCTCCTCGAAATTTGTTTCCCTCAGATATTGGAAGCGCATTTTTACTCTAGAGAAAACGGTGGGAACTTGAAACTATTTCTATTATTGCAATGAGGAGATTCTTTTGAGAAACTCCAGATCATAGTATATATTAAATTTTGCTTAAAATCATCATATATGATGAAGCCTACCATCTAGGGGGTGGGAAAGTTGGTGATGTAGCCAAAGGTGGTGGTGACAAAGGTGTCAAGGGAGGCGATAAGGGTAAGGGATTATACAGAGTGCTTCAATAGAAAGGCACACAAGGTGGAAAATTTTGTGAGCAGTTTTCCTAGGACAACTTTGCCCACGTGCTAGTTCTCTTTCACCCACCTGTACCTTTTAAAAAAAGGAAACCTTGGTTTAGTGTAATTCAACCTACAAACTTTGAGATTTATCTTCAAAATTCAAAGTAGAAGGTGAGAAGGGCCTACAAATTTTAGAGAAATTTAGTGTAAAAACATTCTCTTAAATTTTCCATGTTTATGAGCATTGCTTGGAGTTCCTAGACTTCTAGGTTTCTAGTCTGTTGACTTATCCGTCTTGCCTTGACCTAGATTACTCACCCAACATGCGACGCCTATGTTGAACACACCTCTCAGAGCCATGGCATATGATACTTATTGCAACCATCTCTACTACTTTCCTAACACGACTCTACCCTCCATTTTTGCATTGTATGTACTCTATCTCCAGTTTGGGAGTTGTAATCTAGCTTTGCATATGTCCGTCTGTAGAATGATGTGGCCACACCTCGGTCAACCATCCTGACATCGCCTATTGCTCGCACAATTTTTAAAGCTTTTATTTGCATTGTGTGAGCTAGAAGAGACAGCAAGGCATTTTCATCGTCTTCCACCAAATGTATTTGAAAGCGTATGGCATCCTTGTATGGACAACCTCGAGCATGGCTTGCATCTTGGTGTGCCCCTCCCGAGACACTAAGTTTTAATCCAACATCGTTCATCAACTGTAGCCAAAAGCGTGCGGCTTCCTTGTTATACTGCATCACTTCAACCAGGGTTGCACCCTACAATGCTGTGTGTAGCCTAGTATCATCACCCACGTCCAGTGGTTGGTTGCCAATTTTGAACAGTAGATAATATATAGAGAGCTACTTCTTCAGCATGTGAAGATTAAGAATGTATACGAGCCTTGTTCTTGCAAAGGGAAAACCGGCTTCCATGGCCCTCAGTTTTTCCCTCTTACTTTCAATACATTCAGTTTTTCTCAAAAAAAAAAGAGAAATCATCTCATAGGCCACGTTGGCCCCCGTTCAATGGAGTCAGCGTTCGGGAAAACTCA
The DNA here is from genome assembly GCF_014529385.1 of Adiantum capillus-veneris. NCBI lineage: Eukaryota > Viridiplantae > Streptophyta > Polypodiopsida > Polypodiales > Pteridaceae > Adiantum > Adiantum capillus-veneris. The sequence continues at coordinate 7,681,635 of NC_140946.1, read as the reverse complement.
TTTTTCCAAGCATACAAATTTCTTTTCCATTAGTTTATCGAGAAGAAATTTTAGAAAATTAAGGGTATTTTTGGGGTTTTTACACTATTTTTCTCTATTTTGGGGTAGAATTTCTCCTTTTCCCCTTGCCCTCAACCGGCATTTTTGAAATTGGAAATAACACGATATTAAGCTGAGACGCATTTTTCCCAAACACTGAATGGAGTGTATACACACACCTCAACTGTTGACGTCAACTCTCTCAGAATGAATATCCCAATCAAATGAGAGGAGGAACTGGAGATCCAATCTCCAGTATTGTATTGAAAACATCAAAGCAACTGGAATCTCAGGGAAGGGGGGACCATACGCCTAAGAACAAGCTCACAACCAGACAAGCCAAGATTAAAGCAATTGTGGTTGTATTTTCTATACGTTGGAAAAAGTGCGCAAATCTCCAGCATAAGAGGAGATGGAGAAGAGCTGCCTGCGCATTAGTATATTAAGAATTAAAATATATAGTTGAAATTTTACGATCGTCTCATACAACTTGGGTTTCCTCGCGTCAACTGCACAAATGCCACCAGCTCAGCTGTGCCCACCACCTGTGTAACAACAAGCCGCCTATTTGCGCAGAGCGCACCACACACACACTCTACAATTCGGCTCTGCACGCTTTCGTGGAATCGGGAGCTTGCACGGGGTTGCCAGCTCAGCCCGGCCCTCTCTCTAGACAATTCTAGTGACCAATCCCTTTCTTTCGTTGTCCCGGCTATCGCGTTTTCTTCATCACGCTTTGCTACAGTACGTACAGTCGTTTGGTACAGTACTACTAACTAGAGTCGCAGAGACTCCCAGTCCCTAGGCCCTCACGCTCTAAGCTTCTCACTCGAGAGTCCACGGTGACTCGAGTGGGACTCGCCTCTCGAGCAACAGTAGAACTGTAGAACACAGTGAGCATGAGCACTAACAGTGTTAAAGATTGTAGGCAGGAGTGGCGCACTTTTGGTTGGAAACCTCGTCTTTTCCCAAGTGCAATACCGGATAATCGGACATTTGGACTACCCATATTTTTATTATGCAACACAATGCACTTCGAAGCACTGTAGACACTCTGTTTTTGATGTACTCCTCTATTGTCCTCCAGGGTGCATTCTTTATACACACATTGTCGCAACAGGAAGCTTGCCCCTTTATACTATACAGCTAGCTAGTAAAGCCATGTTATCACCAAACGGGCGCCGGCGTTATTGATATTAGATCTAAGCTCGTTCGTGTGTGCAGAAGAATGAGAGAGAGAGAGAGAGAGAGAGAGAGAGATACCAAAAGAGCTGCATGCTAATTGACACTCTCCAATAATAATGAGCTTCATGTAACTCTCAAGAAGGCGACGTGCAGGTGGAGGAGGAGAGCGGCTCCCTCTCTATATCTAGCAGGCAGTAGAGTAGGAATCAGGACAAAGCGCAGACTAGCTGGTGCGAATAAATGCTTAGCATGGCATGCATGTACGAATACTCTTCTCTGCAAATATTCTCTCTAGCCATACGCGCCGGTGCGGATGGCTACAGAGAGCTTGGATTTTAATATTTGTGCAGTTTGAAATTTAGGTAGCGAATAGTTTCTTTGCATGGCATGGCATGATGTGTGAATAATCTCTTTGAAAATAATCTCTCTAGCTATCCGCGTCGGCGCGGATGGCTACAGAGAGATCAGATTTCAATATAAGACCTTTCTCTCTAATGTTTTTTTTAAAGCAAAGCAACGAGTTTTTTGCCAAAATTTAGGGTATTTACTGAGATTTATAACTAAAATGGTCATGAATTTTCAGCTTTGAAAATCAAGTTCCAATTGAATTACAAGTGGGATTTTTTATTTGAGAGATATACACTGCAAATCGGGATACGGGATATGTGAGCAATGGTTCTTAATCCTTCCCTTTTGAATAGGAGGTCTTGAGTTCAAGACTCATTAGATAGATCTTTGAGGTCATTTGGAATTGTCGCACTACACACTACGTAAAACTTCTCCTCACTTCCCATCTCTCTCTCTCTCTCTCTCTCTCTCTCTCTCTCTCTCTCTCTCTCTCTCTCTCTCTCTCTCTCTCTCTCTCTCTCTCACATGCAAGGCTAGACATAGATGCTTACCTTACTGATTTCTCCCTTGTGTTCTACAACAAACAAACTTTCTATCGGTTTTTATTTTAAGATCAAGGAAACCAAGTTTATGGTCAAATATAAGGTATTTGAAGGGATCTGTAACCGCAAAAAACCTAATTTCAAATCTTCAAAATGAGTCCCTTAAAATAGTCACAATCACTCTAGTTCAACCGAGAAATTTACACTAGAATCTAAGATATAGAAACAATGGTGCTCTCTCTCTCTCTCTCTCTCTCTCTCCCCCCCCCCCCCCCCCCCCACACACACACACACCAATTTGATTTTAAAATGTTTTTAAGCATCCATATACGCACTCGCACCCCTAAGCTTTGAGTTTGTCACACATCGTATGGTAAAAATATCCTCAACATTTTATT